>NC_070634.1:20752064-21377064 GCF_947347685.1 Pleuronectes platessa
TGCGTCACAACCCGGCAGCACTTCTGTCTCTCACACTGATACGGACAGTTTCTATTTTAAATGTCAGAAAAGGACTCTTTCACCACTGAGATGACTAATAATCTCCATCCACAGGGTTATAGAAATCAACACATTTAAGGAGAGAAGAAGCTCTTAACATGTTGGATCTGTTAAAAGAGCCCCTCGCTGCTGCCGTGCAGGGTTCGCTCTGTGTTCACTGCACCGAGGTGTCCGTGCACTCGGCTCTGACTCAGGGTCTGTGTTGGGCTGCATCTGCTGCCACAGGATCCTCTCTCCTCCACTACTTGACCTGCGCCTGCTGTGCCAGCGACGAACACCTTAGGCTCCAAACAAGGCCCTCTCTTTCATCGCAGGAACAACGGGTTCCTTTGAGACCACACCGAGGCCCCACGTCAACAAAGTCATGATTTCCCACAGTTACCTTCTCATCAGACAATGGCGCTTTTTTTTCCACAGCGAACCCGTGACACGCCTGTAGATAATGTGGAAAAGCAGCTCCTGTGATGCAGAGGCAGTGACCCACTACCTATCAGCCCCTCGGACAAAAACGGGTTTACTCTGGTTCAGAGGGGTCACAGTATTACAGATAATAAAGACACCTTCTGAATCGTAACCTTCACACTTTGAACTTGTTTCTCTAGAAAAAGAGATCATGCAAATGCAGCACAAGGTACATGTCATATCCACGTTTGAAAGCACACTACCTGGGCGTGTGTGCCAAGGTGAAGCGCCTCTGCAGGGCCATGCTGCGGTTCATCAGGAGTTTGCGGAACAGCAGGGGAGAGTGGCGGGGGGAGTTTCGAGGGGAGCCGCAGGGGGACATCTTCGGGGATCCGCAGGGCGAGCCAGACGTAGACTGTGGTTTCGGCCTGACGGGCTGAGTGCTGCTGTACAGGAAGGAGGCGGCCTCACCGGAGACCTCGCAGAGGGCCTCGCACATGATGCCGGCGTCCGAGGGTTCAAGAAAAAATGAAGGCCTGTTGTTTTTACGCCGATCTCAGGTTGTCCAGGCCGTCCATCCATTCACCAGATATCTCACGGGTCTAAAGAGGCTCTGTGCGTTCACTCGGAGGAAACTCTTCACATCCACGGCTCCAGAATCTTCAGTACCTACATGCACAGCGGTCTGCAGGCACTGTTGATGGACACGGACATGAGTGCAGGACAGAGCCCTCCCCTCAGCAGTAAGCTCTGTTTACATAGCACTGGGCTCTGCCTAAATATGGCCAGGCCTGACTTATAGTGGTGTTAAGTCATATCAGGGGTGAACTAGCGGCGTCCAGCACTCCCTCCCAGCACGAGTAAACTGGCAACGACTAAGCACAACAGTTTACATCCCTTTCTCTTTTCTTTTTTTTTCTTTCCTCAGGCCATCAGTGTGCAAATATTAACCAGCGATTACAGCTCGGTGTGTGCAGACACATGCCAGAGCTGTGCGGCGTTGAGAGGCTGCAGCCGAGATAGGTTTCCGTTGTGCTCATCAGCAGGAGGCCTCGCTCGGTCTAAAAACAGAGCCAGATAAAAGATAACAGGAGCCCTGGAAACATCACTGAAACTTTGACTTGAGTCACAAGAGAACAGAGCTCTCCCCCAACGGTGCTGAGGTGCGATGAAAAAACAAAACAAAACAAGAGATCAAGTTCAATCTTTGACCCACGGATTCAAAACCTCCCTGACACAAAACACAACCCGGAGGATTCAGCCAAAATACACAAAGTTAAGTCATAAATCTGCTTATGCCGAAACATGTCTCTGGATAAGCAGCGTACTGTAAACACGTGTTGCTCCTGGCACGGGTCATCGGGTCAGAACACCTCAAGTGAGAACACCTCAAGTATAAACTACAAAAGACAGGTTCACTCCATCTTGACTTTCAGGGGAAACCATCAAGGTTTCCTGTGGCTGGCTGCGTGTGAGGTTTCAGCTGCATATACATGGCAGACAGGAAAATCTGTCCTGATGCTTATCGCTGAGGCGCTCATGACGGCAGCGGCCAAAAGAAAATAGGTTATTTTGACTGTGATCTGAGAACATGTCTCCGGCACGTCGAGGGTTTGTTATAACCTCAACGTCAGGAAATCAACCAAGAAAACTGAGCTGACAACCGTACACTGAATCTCAATATAGCAATGAGTTTTAATTGTTAAATCCGACAAAATCTTCTCTCTGTTCATCTTCTCAGGCTTCTGCTCTGCAATCAGCATAGATCTGTCAAACTGTGCGACTCCAGTGTCTTTGTCTTCGAGGTTTTATGCTCATGGAGGCTGAGTTTCTGTGGGTTGTTCTTTGTCCTTCTTCGATTCAATCAAACCAGCATGAGAGCTGCTCACCAAGTGTTCAGAGGAGCAAATGTTAAAAGCTCTTGTCAAACTTCAGGTTCAATCCCAATAGTCATGAGGGCAGAGCAGTGTGATTATTATGAACTAGAGTTATTGCGTTTCAGTTATGTCACAAAGTGTTGAAACTGGAATACGACATTGGGCTGAGGCAAACAAGATCAGGAAATGAAATATTACAGAGATAAAGTTAAAATACAGCATTTAAACAAAAACACAAACCTCTGCCAAGGCCCAGCAGTCCCATCACGAAGTAAGATTTAACTTCACTAGATCTGGATTGTTATTGTGGTTCAAGATCCGTGAATTATTTTGGCAGAAATCATGGAAATGTAAAAAAAAACAGCCTCTCATGAGTGATTTTATTGTTTGTATTTAAATGGGTTCTTCTTTGGGTCCCACCGTTCCACAAAATTTCATTGAAGGATTAATAAACCAACACAGGCATGACCTCCTAGGCGAAGGAAATCATGCCTATAAAAACACATGGTTTCAGATGTGATTAGAGATGGTGATGCTGTCGTGTCGGTTGGAAATCTTTCTTTAAACACGACACAAAACTACTGCCCTGACCCATATCACATCCTTCCACCAAGTTTTGTGGAAATCCATCAGAAGTTCTTGAAACCAACCAACAAGCAAAAGGACAGGGGTGAAAACATAACCTCTTTCTGATTGTTTATGATAAGCATTTTTCAGATAAGGCTCCTCAGCTCCTCAGGCTTCACTGCCCGAGGATCCGAGGCTGCAGAATCAGTGACATATTTTAAATCACCTCTTACAACGCATCTATCTTTTCATGAAAATAATACATTATTGAATCCTTATTTATTACCCATACTCTTATCATTATTGTTTCTGTTTCTCTTCTGGTCTATTTGCCTTCGTCCTGAATTGCTTTAATCCAGTTTGAACTAGATAAAGCACTTCATAACCATGTTTTGAAAATAAAGCTTGCTATTGTATTTATCATTTCTTTAAAGGATCGATCTGAACAGTGTCCCCATCTGAGAACAAGCGGAGCGTTTCTGCTTCGCTTTGTCTCTTTGTCAGCGAGAGGTAGAGGGGCCCTTGAGCCTGAGGGGCCGACTGCCAAAGTACTGATTTAACTCCGGAGGGGTCACGAGGGGTCACTGCAGTGAGCTCACTAACAAAAACACAGCTGTCGTGTCGAGTGCCTCCCAAATGTGACCAGCAGATGGTGCCCCTGCTACAGACAGACTCACACAGACAAACCTGTGAAGATGAAGATGAATGACCCAAAGTGAACTCAGCAGAATGTCAAACCATCCTGTGGGGGTTCGACTTAGAGAAATGAAAACCTCAGAGCATCAGTTTTCTGGTGTTAGGACCAAATCTGTGTCTGAAGGCACATTTCAGAGTTCAGAGTGAATCCTGGACATCAGAGTCCCCAGTGAGTTCGGACCTGTCGACCCTGGAGTCGGTCCACATCATCTGACATCACAGTTACGCATGTGAGGGAATCAGGGGTTTGGCGTCATGGGAGAAAATAACTCGTAACATTAAGAAAAACTGTAGACTGCGTGGGCACGGTAAATCAAACACTTGCAATCATGAGTCAATGGGGAGAAAAGACCAGGAGCTGGATGCCATGTCTTTTCTTTAAGTGACTAATGCCTGTATATTTATTTGACTGAGTCATCTACCATTCCTCCTCCCACCACTAACACACACACACACACACACACACACACACACACACACACACACAGACGCACAAATACATTTTCAACCACACACAAAGACCTTGCATTAGAGACCTGAGAAACCATGGCACGGCCTCCTGTCTCCATCAGTCTCCAGTGTCTGGAGGTGTAACTGCCACATACTCAACCAAGGACTTTTCATTCAAAATAGTGATGGAAACAAACAAACCACATAAATCATAAATACTGCTATAATGTAAAATCGACAGGCAGCAGCGGCTCCCAGCGAAAGCTCCTCTCTCTCTCTCTCTCTCTTTACCTCTCTCTCTCTATCTCTCTCTCTCTCAAGGCTTTGCTTTTTTAATAAAAAGAGATTTTCTATTGAAGGCTGTGCATTTCCAGTTGTTAAACTTGGTGGTGCAGGAGCAGCGGTGACAGGAGATATTGGGATGGACGTGGATGAACAAGTAGGAAGCAGTTCAGCACAGAAAAGATTGCATACCTGAAAGTGATTCAAAAAATGAAATGTGATCATAATAAAAATGACTTAAGTGATTCCAGGATGTAAACGAGCATTGTTAGCAGTGGTCATGGAGGTGTTCGGAGAAAGTCGAGCTCATACCTCTAGCTCTTATAGTTGACATATAAAAACACCTACATTTGTGTCATTGAACAGAGTTAAGAATCTGTATCTGCTCCAAAATGGGATTTTAGTAGATTTCAGGTAATCCTGCAAAAAAACAACTCATCAACTGGTAGAAACACAGCGTGCTTGAAGGAGGTGAAGATATTAATACATGAAAGACAGATAAGGGTGCAGCAGGCAGAAAGGTTTCCTGAGCTGAATCATATCAGGATTATTAGTAGTGAGTGGTGTACGCATCTGAACGATTAGGAGACTGAGGCACTCTGACGTTTCAGCTCTGAAGGCAAAACTCTGCAGCACTTACAGACATCAGCCCACAACCCGCGGGTAGTTGAGCAATAATTGCAGCTAAAAACAGTCTGTGTGTGTGTGTGTGTGTGTGTGGTCGGCCTCACGACTGCTGACAAGCGCCGCTGTGAGAACTTGACAAACGAAGGAGACACAGGTTATGTTCAGGAGAATAAGTCGACTTCAGAATCTTGTAGTTTAGTGTCATTTTTCAGTCCAACCATTAAATTCAGCCGCACTGAAGAATGTGTGAATATCTATTGATTGTGTATTTAAACAATATAATCTGAACATATGGGCTTTTGTTCATGAGTGTGTTTCCTAAAAGAAACAAAGTGCAACAATACTTAGATATAAATATGAAAAAAAGTAGCACACTCACACTCACGTTCACGCACACACTATCTCCGACAAAATACCATCAGTTAATGAAAAGTCTAACGGCACTGAGCAAAGCAACTAAATGCTTGCAATGTTTCATTAAAATGCTCAGGTACAATGAACCGGTGGTGATGCTCCGACACATCCGCCCACATTCTACTTTTGTCTATGAGCGAGCGAGCTTCAGCAGAGGAAGGAGTGTGTAACTGTATCTCAGTCCTCCCGGTGTGTTTTCTCCGACTTCACCTTCAGGGTGAGGAGAAGCGACTGTGAGGATGAAGACCAGGGACGAGACTGTGAGCTTCAAAAAGACTGAGACGTCACATCCTTCTTTGCACAACATCACAGCTGTCTGTTCTCCTAGGCCACTGGGATCTCCTCGAGGAATGAGTGGTGTGACTGGAACAAGTCGTCTGTTGAGACTCTGTCTAGTGACCTTGCACACACCTGAGGCTGCAGCCACAGAGCTGCTGTAGTTAAACACCACCACTAAGTTGGATAATAGTCCGGGTGAAAATAAATAAAAAGCCTGGGTAGAAACTTGAATGATGACGAGGAGAATTCTTTCATATTTTGCAAGACAGAGAAGTTTTAACATGACCCACTACGGGCAAATAAAACAGAAAGGCAAACCCCTTCACTGGCAACAGGGAAATGAGTCAACCGCCCTTTTGAAATGGGTTTACCCATGTTTGCCCTCTAGTGGAAGTGATGCTAAACAACCATGCCGATGTAAAGGACGCACGGAAGGATGTGAGGTGACAGTTAAATCGTTTTAAATGGACGCCACATTTGTAAAGGCAGCAGAAACACTGCTTTGGTGTTATCAGCAAACCACGATCCATGAGTAACAGGCAACAGAAGCAGAGGCTGGGGGATGTGGTGCGAAACAAACACAGGACGTGAGAAGTGATAGATCTGCGATTATTTTCCTTCCTGTGCCATTTTAACAGCGGTTAGAAATTTGCATGAGACATCATCTGCCACTGTGCATTTCAGGAGTTGTTTAGGATTTCATGGCGTCCTGTGGGCAAATACAAAAATCAACAGTAAAATCGATTTTTCTAAGCAACAGTTTGTCAATCAATTTAGATTTTATGGGTGAAATACTGTAAACACCTTCCTGCTTGTAATTTTTGCTTTAAAAAATCTATCACTTTCAATAAAGCATCATGATGCTATTTCCTGTTCTTGTAAATTCTGGGATACAACTTTTGTTCCTGCCTAAAAGTTATAATACTCAGGACAAATTCTAAATACTACTGCAAAAATAAATGACACCCATGTCTCTTCTGTGCTTTCTAGTTCTGCTCCACAATGGAAGTGTTGAGAGCGTTAAACGTTTTTTCACAAAAAGTTCTACGACTTGTAAATGTGAAGTTCTGCTGCCTTGGCGGGAAGAGCTGTCAGTGTCTTCTTCCCTCCTATCGCTCCCACCGACTCATTTCAGGCCACAAATTCACAGCATTCAAGATACCTCACTGTGAATCACTGATGGGACAAGCACTGAATTGATTGGATGCACTTTAGAAGGACACACACAAACACACACACGTGCGTATATAAGGTCCTGCAATTCCCACGACAAGTCAAGACAAAAACAAAGCAATCCTTGATGAAATTGGGTCAAAGCACAGATCAGGGTATAAAACGAGCGGCCTCAATAACTGTGAGATAGAAAAAGTTGTGAACTCCAGGACACTTCATTGGTGGAGCTGGTGGATCTGAGGAATTGGATGATAGGGACCATGGTCAGGGAGAAGTCACAAAACCGACCTGATCATCTTTTCTTTTTATTGTAATGATCCTCTGTTTCCATTTTGTACTTTTTAATTCAAATACAAATTTAACTATAAGAATGAGGTTCACTAAGAAAATAAAAAACAAACTAAAAACATGGGATGGCTGGGGAAGACAAGTCTGAAGAGGTGGGTTTAGATCCCATAGGTCGTAACCATAGACTAGACAAGAAATCTCCTAAAAGTGAAGCTATGTCCTCTTGATCGCCCTTGGTGGCTGGCTGCAATGTCGGTCCGAGACCCCACCTCATCCATGTTGGTGGATGGGATATGGACCAAAGTCAAAAGTTAAAAAGCACGTCACATAATATTTTCCTCAAAGATGGTTCAGATAGTTCTTATCACACTGATGTTCATTCAAGTGTTTATTTATCCAATAAGTTTGGATTCAATTAGTGACTTGATGCTGAGGAATTGTCCTGATTGACATCAGAGACTGACTTCACCAGGACCTCGATTCTGAAGCTCTACATCACTACTGTCCAGACTCCAAATGACGTTAAAGGTGCAAGGTGGTGGTGGCTCTCGTACATAGGATGTTTTGCCATCATTCTTATAGGTATGTAGGCTGGAGGAATGTTGGATGAACAGCATTAAACCATAGACAGAGTGATTAATACGAGTGATTAAAAGTAACACATGTAGTTATTATCTCTGCCTACTTGAATTCAGAAGACTGGAACTGTCAGATCTGTTTTACCAGTTCCACTACTGGCTTTATTTAGGAACTTCATATCCTCACTGCTGGGATGTGGGCAGTTTGAACACTGCATAGTGAGTAGAGTAGCACCAGAAAGTAGTGTTACTAAAGCTGAGGAATGTTGGTTTACACATGTCCAGGCGGCTTCAGTCCACTGCTCCATTCACACAACATATGAACCCAACAGGTTGACAGTTGGTCGATAAACTTCCAGTTATCTGGGGAGAGTATTCAAGGGATTGTGTCGGGGATCATGTCGTCCAGTTTTATAACTGACAGGTGTAAATATCTCTGCCTTTACAGTTTATCAACAGGAAGAAAATGTGCGTGGACCGAATGAACAAGGAAGGAAGGAACAGTTTTTACCACTAAATTATAATAAACTTGACAAACATCTTTAAAAAATATGACCATCATCGACCTTTAATGCGTTCTGCTAGTATCCTGTTTGGTTAAAGGCCTTTGCCCGAGAGACAGTTTTTTCTTACAATTATTTTCACAGATATGATATTTTCTAACCTGTATTGAGTAAATCTAGGCTTTCAGCAATGGAAGATCGCTCAGCAGCTTTAATATTTTCAGTTTTCTCACTTCCAACATGTACACATCTTACCAATCAGAATGCCTATCTGATACAAATTGTATTCCTTCAATATATTTGCCTTCAGCCATTGTTCCCTATCATTTTTTTTTTAAATGATATCCATGACTTGAACCGGAAGAAACTGAATAACCCATTTGGGACCTTGCTGGGACTTTTTACAAACCAACAGGACCTTCATCAAATTAAATACTTAAGAAAACCCTGTGACCTCGGTGCCAGCTGCTGCAGCAGTTCTTCAAATTGACATCCGGAAATAGGGCTTGGTGAGTTTCACCCTCTCCATCAATATTGGTTGTACTCAGGTATTTCGTCCTCTCTCAAAAGAAAGGACCGGATTATTGTAAGTTGATGTAGATTCCATCTTTTGTTCATGAAGCTTTTTATCCTTTACGATGTATTGGCTTAAACGTATCAATATCAATATCGTTTCAAAATTCTCCTCATATTTATTTACGTTTATTAGCGTCACAGCTGATGTGAGGACTCAACCTTCTGACTCAGTCATATTGATTCTCACCATTTATCATATTAACAGACCCAAAGCTCCCAGAGGGGAACAGCGTACCATTGAAAGCTCTGCGTATTATTCATGCCAAACCAACTGCAGTAAAAGGTTAAGCATCTATTCACAAGCCGCCAAGGAATTGCTAATCATAAATGAAGGGGAACACATAGATGAGCAAACCCTTTAATGGCCTCTAGGGTGGAGCTTCATCAAACGGAAGGTCACATTTTTGTTTGCCTGCTGGATGAAGCTCGTGGACGAGCCTGCGAGACAGACTTGCCCCAAAAGGTCAGAACATTAGTGGGCTCTCATCCTTTTGGGAGAACAATCTTTGTTCCATCAGTGGTTCCTTCTGCATGAAAGTAAAGAAACATCGTGACATTTGGAGGCGTGAGGAGATATTTTCCTTCTTTTGACATCAGCGACATTAACGGGAAAAGGTTTCTCCATTAATCTCAATCGTGAATTGGCATAAACTCATTATTATAAGTTTGTACTACATATTCAAAGCATTACAGAGGTATTGGAGATAGATAGGTCAGAAAGTTCTCTATCTCCATTTCCAACTCAAGAAAAGTTCTAGAGTTTCATATTGATGAACCAAGGATTGCTCCCTGGTGGCTAGCTGAAGTACAGGTCAGGAATCCTGCCTCCTCCATGTTAGTGGATGGGACATCTATCATGGGTACATTATTATTGTATTGTTTCAAATTAGGATTCTGGCATTTAAGGTAGATCATGTCACACTAATTGGATTATTTTTCCAGTAAGATTGGTTTTAATTAGTTGAGCATGTGTTTCAATGGGACAAAGGTATATAGTATATACAGTTAAGTTTCTAAGCCTCTTTGTGTATATGGGAGGATTGGCTGTGGTCTCCATGTGTCAGAATAGAATTGAATTACATCTGATCCACAGCCTCTCAGCCAGGGGACAAGGCCCACGCTTCTGTCCTCACTTTATGATCCAAGCTGTTCAGTGTATTTTTACATACAAACGTCCCTAATGCAGCTTTAACGCTGTTAGGAACAAATGAAAACACAAATTATTACTTTCATCAGATTATAACAACCTCCGGAGGCAAAGAGTGTCACTTTGATTACTGTTGGAGCCAAGCAAACATCGCAGGACGGCTTTGAAATGAATTTGTGAAAGGGAAGACAGTGACAGAGCTGTTATTTGCTCCACATAAAGCATTTGAAAATCAATTAATTACTGCTTAGACTCCTTTGAGGTTTATCAGTATAAAGGAGCGGGGAGCAGCCTCATATCATTTCAACGGTTGAGCGATCGCCACATGATACGTGCAGAAATAAACCTGAAATGAGATCCGGGAGCAGCGCCCCGCTTTGTGTTGCGGCGCCGGTCACAACATGGAGCTACTTATCACTAACAAGGTAACAGCTTGTGACCTTTAGCCACATTTTTTTGCACGACAACAACAAAACCAAGACAACGACACCCGAGGAGGAGGAGGAGGAGGAGGCGACATCTCATCTCCACCGTGATTTAATTTGTGTTTGACGATCAAACCGCTGCAGCCCAGTTGATGTGGTCGTGTGAATGATGGATAATTAACATGCTGCGACACAGACAGGTTCACAGCAGCGACAGGGAGACGGCCGCCCCTGCTAGACGTCCGAGCCGCCCTCCTCAAGCAGGGAGATAAATGCCTCTCGGCGCTGGTCTGATTAATTAGCATGGAGATTCCTCTTGACTCAACACGGCGACAGATGTGCACGGACGTGATTCATCCGAGTCATTAGGCCCCACGCCCTCTGTTTGCTCTGGGAACGCATCTGTTGCCCCGGCCTCTGATATTAACGGTCAAGCTAAAGCAATTACAGATATTACAGGTCTAGAGTTTATGTGTGAGGTGGCGACGGGGACGGGGGGGGGGGGGGGGAGCCAGCCATCGGTCAGCAGGTGAGGTGGCACAGTGTCTCTGAACCGGCTCCATTTCAAAGCATCACGACACCAGATGTGTCAGCGCACAGGTGGCTTTTAATCTTTTTGTGCACATTTTCTCTACATGTAGACTGTATAACAACCATTAACTATTTATTTCTTATTCATAGAGTCACTTTCATTCTAGGGTCAAAGGATGTCTGAGCAGTTTGAGGAGGTGATTACCTATGAGTCATCTTTATAGCATATTACCATGATGCATTTCGTTCTGCTGCTTTGTGTATTTACGGGAGCGTCAGGGAGCAGATGACAGATCTGATCTTCAGGGATCATTGCTTTAAAAATAAGATCAAGTTCCCCCTGAAATCTGATTGGTAGCGATGAGCATGGAAACTGTGGAGTGTTGAAACTGCTGGGTTTGGGCTCAGGTGAGAGCTCGCTGCAGTCTGAACAGATAACAAATATGGAAAAGGGCAAAGTATAATTTCCTCTCTATTGTTCCACTTAAAGCTGCAGCCAAACATGTGAAATCCCACTCTAACAGGATTAGGATCAGGTCGAGGCGAGGGCAGGGATTCACGTCTCTATTCTCTTCCGTGTGTATTGTTTTTGATATTGTTCATCACGAGGAACCACATTCATCTCTCTGATCCTTTGTATCTGGACTGAGTCAGTGGGCAGTGTACTCATATGGATGAGAAGTGCTTTACTCATCTCCTGTAGTGCTCAATCACGGGGCTGCTGCTGCGCTGCTGCCAGATGGATCAGAAAGCCTATTTGTTTTTGTGATTGCTTGCTGCTCAGACACACACGGTCCGTCACCCCACAACAAACACTGCTGTAGAAGAAAGGGGCTAAACAGACTTTAGATTTGACCGTGAGGTTGAGAGGCATCGCCTTCCGAAAGCCTCCCAGTGGCTCTCTGTCACCGAAGGTTCCAGAAAGACTCACAAATGTGTCCCCTCTAGACTCGAGCTACTTTCAGACATGCACTCAGGTAACAGAAATATTTCCTGAAAATGAATTGTCAGATCAAGTTGCTGAAGACATTTCCGGGAACTTTCCCTTGTCCCCTTGTCAAATGTTCGGAAAAAGTGACAATACAGCAGGAAAATATCCGTGTGAGCGAGTGGATGTGTTGATAACAACCTGCTGTTGGGAACGTGTCTGACTTGGAAAATATCATGTTGCGTTCGCGACATATAATTTATGTAATAAAGGCAAACTCTGGAAAATGAATAGACCAAATTATCTGGACAGCTCATGAAAAGGCACTTTTAAATACTTTTTTTAATGACCCCAAATCCTTTGAATTAAACTTTTTATTTAGACACAGCAGACTGCGCAGTGCAGAAGACGGGGAGCACCTTCATTTTGAGGACAATGCCAGACAAAGACCGGAGAATTCATAATAATGAACACGCGTGTCCTCTGGTGTATAAAAAGCTCACAGTGACCCTCACTGAGGAGATCGGGCTGGCTGATGATAACAATGAACGGGTTCTAGATACAGATTGCTTTCCTGTCGTGAGTGGGACGCCACAGGAGAGATAACACAAAGAGACTATGTCTCATCTCAGTCTGGTGACTCATTATCATTTTTCATTTCCTGTTTTTCTGGCATTCATGGTGTTGCTAATAAACTGTTTTAGGCTGGAAAGCATTCGACCAGGGGATCATTAGTAGCTGTGTAGTATAAGTGAGGGTGAAGGGTCAGTCTATGTGCTGGAAAAAAAAAGAACAGTTTCTAAATCTGTCACAGATTTAGAAACTGTGTTAGCGGTGAGATACAAGGCAACATTTTAAAAAGCCAAAAAATCCTCACACTCTTTCTGCATTTGTCTTCCATCGTGACTTCCATACTACAAAGATTAAAATGATGCTCATTTTCATTCCTACCAGCCCCTGTCTGTCCGGTCCGGCTATTAGAGAGCTATTATCCATGAATTATGCAAAATGTCCCATCATAGGGGAACAATCACTTTCAAACTATGAATGAGGACACTTTACTGTGTGAGCTACAGAAAAAGAAAAGTAAGAGCACTTTTGAGTATTCTTACAAGGTCAAGGGTAAATTAAAAATTTGAATGTGTTTTTAAAGCTCCAGACATTGATATTTTGTATTGAATTAAAACAAAACTATCCGCAAAACTATCTATTTTACTATTTTACTTTTGTTTGACCGTGAGAAGCAGCATGGGATCATGGGAGTTGTTGTCTCCACCACAATTGACGATGTTAATCTAGCAGACGCGACTATGGCGGAGGAGATAATGTACCTAAGTTTTTTTAGTTTTTTTATTTACGAGTAACCAATACAAGCAGATGAAGGAAAAGACTGAATAACTGTCTAACTAGCTAGTAGTGTTTGTTTCTTACCCCGTGGGTCGCTTGCCCCGGAATCAATGATGTAATTAAATGGTGACCAAAATGAAATGTCCCATCACATTGGATAAAAGTTGGGAGTTTCTCTGTGTTAGAACATTGTTGGAAACATAGTAATGTTACACAAGTATATAACATAACATAACATATATTTTCTATTCTTTGCTTCAGACGTTATTATTGAAAGGCTGGAGTCAGAGTGAGCAGCATCCGCGGAATAATAATACGACTCGTGTGCAGATAATAAATTGAAGTTTTTCAGAGAGACCGAGAGAGAGAGAGAGAGAGAGAGAGAGAGAGAGAGAGAGAGAGAGAGAGAGAGAGAGAGAGAGAGAGAGAGTCATTAATTGTTCAGGAGAGGCAGGGATTCATTGTATGAAAAAAAGAACAGACCATCAGAGCACCATTAAGCATCACATCCTCAGTAAAATCAACAAACAAATCCATCAAGCGAGCAGCAACAGAAGCTTCCAAGAAAGGCTTGACTTGATTTTTTTTGCCACAGCCGTCGGGTTTACCGGGGAAATGAGTAAACACTGTCAATCCTACATGTCTCTGTCTACCAGCTGTAGGCAAATGCAAAGAGCAAGAAGGCAAAGAACTTCTATTATAGATGGATGTGTCTTTATAACAAAGCTCAGTGTGGAGAATCAAGCAAACTGTTTGAAAATGTAGTTTCTGTCCGACTCAAAGTTCTTCCTCATTAAATTAAATTAGAAAGGCCCAAACCTCCGACAAGGCCGAGCCTTCATACACATGATTGTCTAGGTCTTATGGTAAATTTGTAAAGAAATAGGGAGTTGCCTGATAACATAGAGGATTTAATTGTCCAACCAATTAACCAACCAACCATCAAATCAACCAATGAACCAACCAGGAGACAATCAACCACCCAATTAACGAACCAACCAATTAATCAACCAACAAACCAACTAACCTATAATAAATTATAGAGAAGGAAATGGCTGCATATTCACTATTGATCATAATTATTATGAAATCTTGGTAGAAGGGTTGAAAGTCCCCCCAAAAAGTCTGAGCTCTGTGAATTAAACAAACTCAGGGGAATTTTTTTTAGAAAAAGTTCTAGATTTAGGGAAATATGCCTATTTTAAAAGTAAGATGAAAAGAATCAATAACAGCTGAATTCTTTCTTAGCCATAGTTGATTTATCCGCAAAACTACCATGACATAATGTCAAGTGTCATATTTACGAAGTGAAAAATTATGTTTAATTGACCTTGTAATTTATGTTTTTTTCCCCAGTATTGAAAAATGATGTCACATTCATATCATAACTGCTTGGTACCTCTGAGCAGGCTGATACTGCACCTGCTGCTGTTCACATAGAAAACAACTACGGGATTCAACTACCCTAAAGACCTGAAAGTGTTGTTTTTACATCAGTGCAAAGATAAAGATGAGGTCATCAAGATACATCATGGAAACTTCCCTTTAGAGTCACGGGTCTGCAGTTTCTGTCAGTTGTTGAACTCAGTTATCTATTGAAAATAGAGGGCGTGAGTATCTAAGTTTGCGAATTGACACACAACACACAAAGCCATATGCAATTGCTTCTCCCAATGTAACTTGTTGCTCCAGTGAAAACCTTTGTTTGTGGGTTTAAATACGAAGTTGGAAGAACATGAATATATTGAGGAAGAAAGGAAGAAGGAGATTTTTAAACATTCAGACTACAGTGCTTCCCAGTAAGTTGAGCTTCTCAGTTGTAAAATAAATAAAGCACATCTGATTTCAATTTTGATTGTGTTGCTCGGCTGTCGGCAAAGACAGATGCAGTCTGTCTGAGGAAGCTGAATGGACGATTACATTTTCCATTGTGACTACTTTTAAGATGAGTCACATTTGTGTCATCAATCACACTTCATTGCTACATGAAGATGAGAAATCCTTCAGAGTGATTTTTCCAATGTAGCAGTCCATTGGTTTTGATTCTCCCAATATAACTGACAGAATTGTGCATATACTGTATGTACTGCGTGGATCTGTTATGTATTTGTTTGGATGGATGGATGGATGAATGATGGATGGATGAAGCTAACTGCTACTACAGCGAGAGTGCTCAGAGTTTTGTTTATCTCGGTTCCGAGCTGTCATGTGTCTGAACAGTCTCCTGTGACCGACTTGCTCTTAGCGGCCTCCAGACACGATGACAAACAAACTCAGAGAGCGAAGGTGTCTCCCTGGACCGCGGTGATCGTGTGCGGCTGACAGCGCGGAGGAGAGTACAAGCTGCTTCGTGTTTCCACCGTCAGCTTTTCAATAAACTGCCATGATAATAAATCAATGCCGCCACCAGAGTGAATGCTCATCCTCACCTTTTACAATTCTCCAGAACTCTCCAAAGGGAGTACCTGACGGATTAGACTCTACGGATGACTATAAAACCATTGATCGGGTCATGATTGAGTGCCATGTGTGTAAAAGCACTGGCTCTACTGCAGGAGAAGTATACAACTGATTCAACAAGTTAAATAGGAAAGAAGGGGAAAGCCACATGCAGCTCCAATACACTCGCTTCTACTTTTAATTCTTTAAAACTCACCGTACTAGTTTCTTAACCAGCAATTTGATTAGAGACATATAAAGCGTAATGAGGTTCTTGAAACAAGAAATTATCTAAATACATGAGTTAAAAGAGCAATAATTAGCTTTGTAATGGTTCTAGGTTTTTTTCTAGTTTCTAGTCTTTTGGTAGATTATCTTTATTTTTACGGGCGAATTATTTACTGGAGAACAGTTAACAAACATTATAGAAACTATAAGGGCACCCTAGAGCGATCTCCTCGCCCAACAGTCCCTGAAAGTCAATCACACGCTCGTAGTTATCAGTTCCCTAAATGTGCCTAGATTTTTTCATCATGATCCATCAATTATTTGTAGGGGAAATGTTTTAATAATGCCCTATATTGCAAAGATAAAGAAAGGGAGGGGGGGGGGGGGCATCCTTGATCTTTCCCCCTTTGTCTGAGCGTGAAACCCGCGGGAATTAAAAAAGACAGAAAACATCAGCAGCCTTTAATTTTGCTGTGCAATCATCTCCTCTGCAGCGGGGTCGAATCCACGGATGAAACTTGATCGAAGCAGCAGCCACACACCTGCAGGTCAGCTCATGCTGCTCTTTGTATTAAAAACCACTGCATTAGCTTCCACTGATCATCCTTCAGCAAACTGCTCGTCCGTCCAGACTTGTTTTTGTTTCTTTTCTTCATGTTTGATTACGTTCATTTTTCTTTCTCGAGTGCTTCCTCCTCCTCCTCCTCCTCCTCCTCCTCCTCCCCCTCCTCCTCCCCCTCCTCCTCCTCCTCCAATAACCCAGTAGGGATCCCTTTATGCCATTATCGCTGAAAAACAGATGGGCTCCATAGCAACAGGGGTAATCTTTCACCGACCTCGGAGTAACAAGTGCTATTCGAAGCGACCCGTCAGTTTCAAGTTGACCACAAGTTGACTCCTTTCTCAGCAGCAGCAGCAGCAGCAGCCACTGGGAACGTATGAACTCTACAGATCCTAACAGCAAGAGAATAATCATATTTCACCATTAAAGAAAATAAAGAAAAGGGGAAACTCCTCGTTATTGTTAAGTCGAGACTCTGGACGAGTTTCATCGAGCAAATCATGAACTAGTCTTAAAGTTAGAAATGATAGAAACAAACAGAGTAATTTCTTATGTGATGTACTGACTCATTTAAAGAAATCTATTTTTAAACTGTGATTTTACTTTGAAACTTAAGAGGCAGTGGGAGAAATCATGGCCATTTCTGATTAAGTCTGGGTTCTGTTCATGTTCAGCCCACCTGTATTGAGGGAGATCTACAGCACTGTGAGCAATCAGACAGAAATAAATAAATTACAGCCGTATTCAGAGGAGAATAAACACGGCGGTGTTGCTGTTGGTGGCCATGAAGCCGAATGAATCACTGCTCTTACTCCTACCTACAGCTCAACCGCTTTTCATTTCCCATACAGTCATCATCATCTGAAGCCGATGTCGTCGATGTGGACTCACGCTGGAAGATACTGACTCAGGAGAGGACTGACGGGACGTGGTCAAAGTAGGAAGATGAAACTGAGTGTGAAGGAAAACCTCGGTGGAGTTATTTTCAGGCCCGTGCCACTCGGAGGAGGCTGATGTCAGAGACTCCGGGCCGTCCATTCTTATTTGTATGTCTATCTGTAATTTGTTTTCACACACACAATGACACATGCTTACACACACACACACACACACACAGACACATAGTAACAGACAGACAGACACACACACACACACACACACACACACACACACACACACGCACAAGCACACTGCCAGATTCTGTCATTCCATGTTCATGCTTCTCTTACATTATATATGAGTTTCATGCATTTATGTATGAAATGCGACATCTAAAGTAATCAGATTTCCATTTTTTTTATTGAATCATCCTTGTATGTCGGTCCTAATTATTTCAGGGTGAACCTGACCCAAAGGAATAGCTCGCTCCCAATCATGATCACTTGCATATAATTCATTTTAAACTGTCACTGTTAACAGGGAATAGTGAATCATTATTCTCTTTGTCTTCTCTTGAACATACAGTTTTGTCTTTCATCAATTCACACACATTCATAAGGTGCCTATATGTGAATGGCAGAGCTGTCCGGGGAAACTTGGGGTTCACTGCCCAAGGACACTTCAGCATACGGGAAGGGGAAGACTGGGTTCGAACCAACAACCTTCTGAGGATGACATGCTCTCCTACCTGAGCTACAGCCCCCCCCATGATGAATAATCTGGGTTTATTCTGTGTTATTCTTTACATTTGAGACCCTACCGCTCCATTTAAACCTCATTCATGCTGCCTCTACATATTACAAGAGAACTGTCTGTTTTGAATGATGTAACCGTTAATTGATGTTTTTCAGTGGCACTGCTCCATTTCGTCTGTTTTGTCTGTGAGCTTTCAGAAGACGTGCACAAATACGGACACAATGAACCAAGAGTACGTATACTAATCCAACATTGATGATAAATGAGCCCTACATTTTGCTAATATCTGGAATTCTTTATATCGCTGGTAGTGACATCAGCCCTAAAGCAATTTATCTTTAACTTTAAAGCACAGTTTTCTCTCCCCATCTTTTTATTTCAACCCTCTGAGGTGAGATGAGCTGCGGTGCTTTTGTTTTTTTTTATTGATTTCTCAGAGTCTCAAGAGCTGCTGAAGTGGAGTCGATTTGTGGCGAAGCCTGTTGACTGCGGGCGTCGTTTGCGGCGCCGGGTTGAAATGACATTTTCATGCTTGTTTAAACCCGGCTGCAGCCAATCACAAACATGGGTTATTGTGTTTTAAATTGGAGATTTTCCTCCATCCTCCTAGACCGTCCACCAAATGTGGAAGCTCAGAGTTTGTCGCCAAACATGTTGTCTTGGAAAATAATGATGCGATATTAGGAAGAGCAGCGTTTCCCTCGATTCATGTTAAGAGGAACAAGACCCTGAATCTCTACACATAAACCCTGGATCTTAATGTCCCACAAAATGAGTTTTCATTAAATCCACAGTGATAAAATGAAGGTTCATGACTCATCTCTCTCCTGTTCTTGCTCTTTAACTTATTTCCCTACCTCTCTCTACCAAATGTTAAACGCAAACAGCAATCTCAGACCACAGCTGTTTCGACAAATAACAAACAAAGGAGGTGAGACACAAACATCGGCCCTGAATTTCTCCCCCGATTCATTGAGGTAGAGAAAAGAGTAGCAGATGACAAAGTGAAACAGAGGGAGGCCAGAGCTCTTCATCAGCCTGATGGAGGAGGTGCTCAGGGTGTTTCATTGTAAGCTAAACATCGCTCCCACCTCCTCCACTATCATCCCTCACCGGCGTATGACCCAGGCACAGGCCGCCTCAGCAGGAGACACCCACTCAATCCCTGTGTTTTACTCAATCAATGTTATTTCACAGGCTTTTGAATCCAAATCAACTTCCCAGCGCAGCACCGTGATTAAATCAACAGCCCTCTTTCATTGTGATACTTGTGGGAATCTGATTCATCGCAACAATTCAAAGCAAATTCAGTAAGTGCATGTTTTCTGAACTGAACATAACCTGCATGCAAATGGACTCATTTTCCAAGAAGCAAACACAGAGCAGGTCAAGTGAACCGAAGCCTTCTGCCATGTTGACACAACACGTGATGAGAATGTTCCCTAAGGAAACAGGTTCATGGGTGCAAGTGATAGACATTGGCACCAGCAGCCATTGTCTCGCTGCTTCTCAGAGTGCACTGAGGGTTAATTGGAGCAGGGGCGGACTGGCGAGGATGACAGACGCCAAGCGGCTCACTGGGAATCCGGGGCTGATCGACACCACGAGCTCCGCGGAGACTCAGCGACGCACGACGAGCCCTCCTCAAACACACCCAGCTCAGTTTGAAGGGTTTGTAAACACACAAACATGTTTCTGCAGACACACGTCAGACAAACGTTGTGGAAATTATGAACAAAGCATCCCCAGCTATCCAACAACTGAAAAACACAGTGTAGTCTTTGTGATGATGAGAATATATTTGATTTGACTAGGATGCTTCTTAAAGCAATATTTAAGGGGAATGATGTGAGGAGGGGGTTTACCATCAAACAGTAATCAACACCTTTTATAAATATGCCTTGAAAAAAAACGATTCATCAAAAGCTTCTGGGTCCTATCTGTCATGACATGTATTCTTCATTATGTTTCATTAAAAAACCATTAGTGTACACAATCTGCTGCATGTCCGGGGATCCATTTCAGAAAAACAGGGCGGAGTTGGTAGTTTATTAGCTACATGAAAGTTGGTCTCGTCTATTTCAAGGGTCCAGTCGGAAGGAATTTGCAGAGTTTGTAGTAAATTATAGTTTTAAAACCACTTTTTAAAAGCCCTAAATAAAAGCACTGCTGTGGTGTTTATAATGTTACTGTATGTTTATTAATTTTAATAACACAGACTTTTTATTTTAAACTGTTCTATCTTTACTGCCTTATCAGCCTTGACATATGTAAACGTTCATACCAGTCTAACTTAATTATAAAAATGTATATTTATAACGTGTAATTATATCATAATAAATTGTGGAATAGGCTTGTACATCATAAAGTCATCAATTAATTAGCTGATATCAATTAATATCAGATAAGTCCGTTATAAACTTTTCCCTCCACACTGAAATGTGACCGATGAAGCCGATTGACCCTGCGGTCAGCTCAGACTCTTGTGACGGGGCAGGTGTTACCGTTTCAGGGAGAAGGGCCAGGACATGCGGGGTTTCTTCAGCCCGGGTCGCAGCTTCTCCAGGGTCCGGTTGCGGCACAGGTAGCGCTCGTTGTCCGAGTTGAAGCGCTGTTTGATCCGTATGTGAGTCCGGGGCTGTCGCCACAGATGTTTGGGCGGCTTCGCGAGTCCCGCTCCTTCTCGGCTCAGCGTGGTACACTCCATTTTCTACTTTCTTGGTCTTAAGTTGTTTGGTGTGAATCGAAGCGGTGAAAGGAAGACGCGGGAGAGACGCGTGCACAGCGACCAGAGGAGGAGACCGTGCGCTTCACGCTGCGTAATGGCGCACAGAGAGCGGCATGGTGCTGCGCTGCTGTCCACGAGCCGGAGTGCTGAAGCCCCTGTCTGCCTCTCTCTCAGTCACACCTCCCTCTCTCTGTCTCATCCCTCTCTCAGTCACACCTCCCTCCCTCTCTCTCTCTGTCTCATCCCTCCTCTTTGCATCCCTCCTCTAACTGCTCTCTGTCTCATCCCTCTCTGTCTCTCTCTCTCTCTCTCTCCGTCTTCACCCTCGACTGTTCCCATGCTTCCTCCATCTGTCTCTGTCTAATGCCAAACTGACAACCAAATCTAAATAATAATAATAATGTTTTTCACTTGGCTGTTGTGTGTGGATGTTCTCCTCATGAGTGTGTGGAGTTTCTCCGGGTTCCTCACAGAGACATGCAATCCAAAGTCTCCAAATTTCCTGTATACAGGTGTGAACAGAGCCGTAGCAACAGGGGCCCCAAAGCGAGAGGGGGCCAATAAAAACGGCTAATCCCCAGTCACCAAAATTTTGTGAGAACCCACTTAAATTCTATGCTCACCTATGTACAGGAGTCTGCAACAACATGGTTGAAAACCCCCCTAGCCAGACCACATACCACTAGCTCTCTGCCAAAAGCTAAACAAGGCTTGGTTGAAGACTAGAATGTCTCTATCGTGTGTGATGTGGTCTGTGGTCCCTTTTGCTTTGGGGCCCCCAGGTCCCTTTGAGTGCTTCTGGATGTGACCCATTACCCAGAAAGGTTAAGCGATATCCTGTAAATAATGAATAGCTGTTTTTACTATCTTTACTCTGGCATCATAGCATGGCATTACTTAATATTTATGACATCTACCATCTGGTCAAAATCCCACATTCCCTGCAGCTTCAGGCATCTGATATGTGAACTGTGAGCTTCTTTGAGCCATTTGAAGTATTCTGAGCTCATTTTCAGTCTCCCTGTGTTTGTTTTGAGTCTCTTTCATCAGTTTATGACTTGTTATAGTTATTTAATTTGGTTTTCCAGTAAGAACTGATTCACTTCAAACAGACACTATGATCCATGAGTTTCTCATCCATGAGTGAACCGAAGACAAACAATAAATATATCATATTTATGCCTAACTGATGAACAAGCTGCTGCAGGACACACATGTTGCACGTGATGATGAGCATTCCACCTCGCAAAAGTCACATTCATGAAGTTGTGCTTCTTTCGTGTGACAGGAAAGCAACACAGCCTCCTGCAAGTTACCTTGCGTCACCAAACCTGCTTGTGTTTATCAGCCTGACAGAAAAATCTGGGCCATAACATTAGCTAACAAGCTGTTTATCCCCCCCCCCCCCCCAAACAATATACATCATTATTATTAGAATGCACCCCCGCGATCATTATTGTCTGGTCAACACACACACAATGTTTCTAAAGCATAGACATGTGTTAAAAAGGAATAAGAGATGCAGCCATGTATACAACAAAGAGATAGGCATACACACACACAGTCAGACACACAAACACACACACACTTTTGACCTGACAGTGACAGGTCCTATTGCTGCAATTACCAGGTATTTTTTAAACGGGAGTCGGTTTTCATTATCACCTGGAACCACCAAACCCCCCTTCTGTGTGTGTGTGTGTGTGTGTGTGTGTGTGTGTGTGTGTGTGTGTGTGTGTGTGTGTGTGTGTGTGTGTGTTTGTTTGTGTGTGTGTGAGATTGTAGAGCTCATGCCCTCATTGTAACCCCGGAAGTTTCAGCTGATCTGATAGAAGCAGTTTCCCCAGTGACCACCTGAAGCAAGCAAGAGAGTCAGAGCTAATGGAGAGGGAGAGGGAGACAGAAAGGAAATGCAGAAAGAAAGAAAGAAAATTAAGAAAGAAAGAAAGAATGAGGGATTCTGTGGCCACAAACAAGACCAAATTGGATTCTCACTTGATTGATCAACCAAATATCCGGCTGACTGCACCAGACACACACCAGAATAACAACAACCAGATGAATTGCAACAACAAAAACAAAGGGAGGTTCACACTTTTGTTTTTAATGAAATGCTGCATCAACTTCAATGGGCAGAATTTAAAGCATATGACTTCACCTCCGTCAAGGCTAACGCCGCCGTGTTAAAGGTTCAGTGTGTAGAATTTAGTGATATCTAGTGGTAAAGTTGCAGGTTGAAAACCCCCTCACCTCCTCTCCCAAACATGAAATAGGACCTGTGGAAACCTTCAGTTGTCAAAAAAACTCAAAAGGTTCCTAGTTTGTCCAGTTTGGACGAATGTAAAAAACATGGCGGCCTCCGTTCAGAGGACCTGCTCCAGATGTAAATATAAAGTATTTAAATATAAAACACCCATTCTCGGGACAAACAAAAACAACAATTCTAACAATTTAAATTGTGAAAGCATCACCAGGATTATTTTATATTCATTTCCGCCAATAGATCCTTTTCACCTGGATTCCCCCCATTTTTTTCTAGAGCCGCTTCAAAATGGGTGCTTCCTGTCACCACTCAATAGAGCACATACAGTACACACACACACACAGGACCCCATGAAACACTCTGCACCTCCTGAGCTCATATGCATGGAGCCCAGGAGGAAATAAAGAAAGTAGGACAAAGACAGAAAAAAGCAAAAAGAACAAAACGTGTATGTGTGACACTGACCGGTGTTCATCATGGCTGGCCAACGCCCTGCTGTACAGCACCTCCAGTCGCTCCAGCGGCAGCCCGTGGGCCGCTGACAGCCGCCGGGTGTCATATGAGTGCTCCTGGCTGGAATGTCGTCGGTGCAATGGAGGCAGCTGCAGCGGGCCGGAGAAACGCCGCCGCACGGCCTGGTTGATCACGGGGAGAGATTCCCGCCGAGGCTGCAGAACAGGAGACGTGGGGGAAGAACATGAGGATCCAGAACTTTAGTGATAACAAGGTATGAGACATAAAGACATTTTATTGGCGGCCTGCAGCCTTTAAAACAAAGAGTATGGAATGGAACGAGAATGGACACAACACTTTCAAATAAGCAAGTGCTCTATACACGTTATAAATACTCCCATCAGTTTAATGCAGCCGTTCTGCAATGTATCAAAATACTGAAGATTGCAATTTTCTGTTTTTATTAAAACTATTTGGAAAAGATTTAGCTTTATTGTCGTTTCAGATTATTTGCTGTGTTTCTTGATTGTATTGCAACCAACCTGACACAATGTCCTGTATATGAATTGTAAATCTTACAGCATACTGTTGATCGTGACAAATTTGATTCATATGACAATTAAAGTAAATAACAACACAAATTACTCCAAGATCCATAAATAAAACATCACAGACGAGATTTTAATGTGCAGAAATTATGAAATATCATCCAATCGCTTACAATTACCACATCACTGCTGAAGCATGAATATATTACGAATAGCTCAATGATATATTTGTCCCGCCAACGCAAACAGAATGTAAAAAAAATGATTCCGCTGTGGCAAATAGAGAATAGTTTGAAAATGAATCAATGTGTATTAGTCCGGGGACATGTGGCATCTGCCCGATCTGCCCTCTGGGTGTTGTAGGCGCAGCACAAACACTTTTCACATCTGACACTAAGTAAGTAGTTTGTTTGTCTCCTTCCCTGAGCAATAAATTAGCTTTTTTTTACATGTTCTCCTTGCAAATCCATTTATTACCCACTGATGCTTTCTAATGGAGCAGCTCCGAGAGACGGGGTGGACAGACAGCAGCTTTGTGTGGTTGACAAACAACTGAGTGTGTGTGTGTGTGTGTGTGTGTGTGTGTGTGTGTGTGTGTGTGTATATAGGTGCATGCTTTTCTATGGTTGTGAGGAACCAATTTGGATTTAAAAACATAATTGTGACGTTGTGAGAACACACTTGTATTAATGGTCTGGGTTAGAATTAGATTTGGCTCAGGATTAGCGATGATGTCGCAATTAGGAGTTAAATTAAAATGAGGATAAGGTGCTGGGGAATGCACTTCATCAACTACACTCAGTAGAGTTCATACTTCTCCTTATGCCCAAAAGGGCCCTCATGAATCCCCATCTAAAGTCACTAGATGTGGATTTTTATCTGAAAACATAACTTCCCTGGCAGAGGTAATCAGAGTCCTCACAACTGTAGAAAGACAAACATGTGTAAATTGTGAATAGCCTGTATTTAAAAAGCACCTTTCGACGTCAAGGGCAGTTTGGGGTTCAGTTTCTTGCCCAAGGACACATCAGAATGCCAGGGATCGAACCACCAAGCTGCTAGCTAGTAGACAACCCTCTTTCCTGAGCCACATCCACCTCGCACTTGTGTGAGTTTGTGTGTCAACAACATAACTAAGGCGACTTTTACCATTTAAAAAGTGTCTTAAACATTGAAGCAGCCAAGAGATCCAAAATCTCAAATCCATGTCCGTGGTGGCCGAGGCCTCTCAACCAGGTGACAACACCTTGCGTTTCTTTGTAATTTGGGCTTCAGCGGAGTTGAGGGAGCAGCCGGACACCTCGTGCTTCATTGGCAGCTGATGGATATTGACCTGCACGTCCGAGAAGCTGCAACAGCAACTCTCATCTCCCCGACTGGTGCTGTCAAGTGTCAAAAAGCAAACACGCCCGGGAGGCCTCTACCGGCACCACATCTGTTATCTCAGACAGGCTTTGTCTCCGCTGCTATTGTATATCGACTTTTTCTGCCTGTGGATCTAAAGATTCTGAAAGATTGTTTTTTTCACCCATTGCACCTTTGGTTGTTTTCTCCCACTCGGTAAAAATGAACGACTTTCACCCGTGCAATTCAAATGATAAATAAGTCTTAACTTGGGATCGTTGACCCAACATGCAGTTTGTAAAATGTGTTCTTTATTTATACCTGAGTCAAAAACAGACCTTTACAGACTCTCTCCCCTGATACAAATCAAATCTATGAACCCAGCTCATACGGGCGGACCTGCTGCTGCCTCTCCAGCTCTCTCTGATGAAACTGCACTCTCCAAGAATTGAGTGTTCAAATCTCCCATGTATCTGGCCTCAGCTCAGCAGAACAAATAGACCTTGAGTTGTGGCCAAGACAGAACTAACGACATCAAGCCAGTTGGAGAAAAGCTCAAGACTTGTTCTCAGGAACACAAGGGGCCCAGATGGAAAGATCTTTAAATCATAGAATGGACAGTGAAGTCAATGACCTATTTTATACAGCGTCGTACTTGTTGCCTGTTCACAGTTATATCAATTAGTCTACTTTTATTTTGGTAATTCGGTTCTTAAGTTTTATTAATTTTTTATTTAATATTAACATTAATGTGAGTGTGAATAGTTGTTTTTCTGCATGTTGGCCCAGTGAGACACTGGGGACCCGTCCAGGCTGTATCCCTCCTCTCGTCCAGTGTCAGCTGATTGGCTCCAGCGCCCCCGCAAAAAGTACGAGAGGAACAGATAATGGATGAATATCAACAGAGGAAATATGGCTCCGCTTCTACCAATCTCTGTTATTACTGGTAATGCAGGCCTTACAAGCAGCCGTGTTAGTTGGCAAGTCTTACATATTAGCATCTAAATTCTCCCGGAGCAACTCTTTGTACTGGGAAACGTTGTGTAATGGGGCCTTGTTTCCTGCCCTTTCTATCTGCTGGACTCACACAGTGATCCATCAAACCTTATTGTGATGTGACATGTGCTGATGAGCGACGTTGATGAGTTTACTCGCAGTCAGAGAGAGATCACTTCCTGTTACCGCAGCATGTTCACATGCACTCAGGAAACCAGACTGTTCAGAAATCAGGTTATGCAAACTTGGTTTTACATGCAACCAGTTTGTACTCACATTTCTCCTCTTCCAACCTACTTGACTTTATCATTATTATCTGAGTGTGTGTGTGTGTGTGTGTGTGTGTGTGTGTGTGTGTGTGTGTGTGTGTGTGTGTGTGTGTGTGTGTGTCTGTGTGTGATAGAAAGGACAAACTCTGCAGTGAGATCACACTTTTTTCCTCACAAAAAGAAGGTGGCTGAATTTAATTGTCAAAATTGTCAAGTGCTCAGAAGTGGAAACTTAGACGTGTTAGTTTCAGCCTCAGTCTGGATTTGGGTGAAATTATTTTAACTACACAGAGTCTATCAGACAATCAGCTGCTCTGCCCGTCAGAAGTCTTTGACTTTTTACATGTACACATCTGTATAGGAGACGTCCTGTCACAGGAGAAGAGAGCTACTGAAACCTAGAAAATCCGGTTTCTCTGAACCTCGGCCCTGATTACACAAATTGAGTTTCTATGTTATTTTTAAAAACAGCTTTCTAGAGTAGGGTTAGCCTCTACCATTTGTAACCTGGTTATCTAACATAATTTAGGTCGACACATACTATATATGAGCAGGAGGTAACTAAGTTATTCTTTCATACTGGGTGGCTGTGGCTCGGTGGGTAGTGTTTGTCATCCACTAACTGCAGGGTTGGCAGTTCACACCCCAGCTCTACTTCTCCGTGTGTCAGAGTCCTTGAGCAAGACACGGGACCCCAATTAGCTCCCTCTAATGGTAGCTCAACCACCATCTCCTCGAAGCCAAAGCATATTGATCGTCCCCTGGTGGCTGGCTGCAGCATTGGTCATAAACCCTGCCTACTCCATGTTAGTGGATTGGACAGGGATGTCAAAGATGATTATTTGAAATAGATCTAATCACAAACACAATCACTGACCCTAACCTTTACCCTAACCCAAGCAGCTGTTGATCTTGCTCTGGCCTGCTACTGTCCTTCTGCATTTGTAAGTGAGAACATTTCATCTCTAACAGCACAATTAAACTTAGTTTACAGGATCAGCTGCTTGGTTTGAGTCACACTATTTATTTTTTTTCCCGCTGAACGACATATGTTCCTGCATCCCGTATAGCAGCAGAGAGGAAGCAGCTGGCTGTGAAATCACCTAGCTGGTCTCCCGCCATGCTGCACGCAGCAAGTGAGAATGAGATGGAGGCAGTGAGGGCGGCGTGTGATCAGATGGGACGGCAGATTCTCACCGGGCCGCCGCCTCTCATCCCCGTCCCACGTTTCTCCATTAATCAAGCACTGCCCCCCCCCCCAAATGCCTGTCGTGTTGTCAAAACCTCAATTGTGTCAGTGCTCAAGTCACCGAGGTTGAGGCTCATCTGAACACAAGCATGTGTTATGTCACCGTGACATCAACACAACACAGTTATTATAGAGACACAAAACTACCTTGTAGCAGCATTTCATTCTGGTGTGTTTTCGGTTTGTGGATAAATATCTCCATTACTGTTCTATGTCTGATTTACTCCAGTATGATTACTGTGATTATGTTCCTGTCAGTCTGAGTCTCTGAGCCGCACATCTGCCCAGCTGTGGAACACTAAGAGCATGAGAAAGAATTCAAAATTGACACTTCTAACCTGTGCAGACTGCCTGGCTGCATAAGAGGAGCTGACAGTGATGAAGAGGTGAATAGAATGTGGGCAATGGGGCAAATATCCACCATGAGGATTTAATGGAGTTTCAAGGACTGACTAACATATTTCTGTTCTCTCTACAAAATACACCAAAGAGGAAATACACCGATTTTTTTGCGTCAATTTTCAAAACTTTAAATCCACTAAATGTGACATAAGAAATGAGAAATTTTCTAAATGACCTATATACAATTTGAAATTATCTCAAGCAGAAAAAATTATATTTGAAGTGCGTAGAGTGCCACAGAATAGTGTTGAGTGCTGCTATACTTAAAATATTTTGGACCTTTTCCGTGCTTTGCAGTTGTGCGTTGTCTATTTTAAATAGCTGGGAGGAATTCTATATTGCAGGGAAAAAATAATGAAAGAAAAATTCTGCCACAAGCAAAAATGTTAAAATAAAGAGCTGCACGTTCTTATTGCGGCCTGTGCAAAAATCAAGCATCCACCTTTAGATTTCATCTCAAATGTATGAGTCACCCCATGTGAGAATACAGCAGGAAAACTCACAGGCTGTTTGAAAGACGGGAAGAATACGAAGAAGTCAGGATGAAAAACGCATTGAAGATATTAACTTGGAAAGACAATGAGATTTCGAGCGATATGGCGATAAGTGCAGACGCTGAAATACTAAAACACGTTAGAGGGACAAAGAGATTTAAAAAAAATGTCCCAACACAATTGTTCATAGTGTTCATGGCATCATCTGAAAACAGCTTGTGTTACAATTATCAGTCAGAGCAGGTCCGATTGTTTAATGATGTATTGTGCTTCGTGTCGTCTGTTGCAGTAAATACAAATTTAGTTTAATTGCAGCACCTCATTCAAGTCATGTTCTTAAATTAGTTTTCATTAGATTTCCATATTTATTTGTCATCTTGAGTTTTTGACTAGACGATTCATTTTCTCTCCGTCTCTCTCTGCTCGTATTTGCAGATTAGCTGATTACTCTGTTGTGTACATGCAGCAGTCGCTCACTACCGCTGTCAATCAAAGCTCTTATGTAATTCCACTGATCTCACTCATTGTCTGACAGATAAACGCATGAATGTCTCTGGAGTTCTAACATTTGAGCTCAGAATCATAAAAAACGATTTGATGGTGTCAGAGGGCGTTTTCCCCTCGACAGACGAGCGAGCTGATTAACATTCATTGCCTGTGTGTCGTCTGTTAGTGATTGGATTAGTAGCTGACGCCCGCCTGCAGCACTCACTGCAGCTTTCTGCGACACATTCTGCTGGAAATACAGAGTGAAAGACCAGTGAAGGTCTGAAAGGGAGAGATAATCTGACTGTGAAGGTTTCCTGTGATTCCAGGAAGCAGTACCCGATAATAAGTGTGTTTGTTTGTGTGTGTGTGTGTGTACTTGAATTTATATCAGTTTGAGCAAAGACCAGACAGAGTGAGGCAATTATAGGTATTTCTCTCTTTTACAAATATATTTAAAGGGATAGTTCACCGAAAAATTTAAATTCGCTCATTATCTACACACAACTATTCTAATGGAGGGGTGGGTGGACTGTTAACCACTGAAACTCCAACACCTCCATGTGGTAAGTAGATAATGGGCAAATTTTCCTTTTTCAGTGAACTGTCCCTTTAAGGTTAGAATTCAATTTAGATAAGGATTAGACATGTGGTTATGATTGAGGTGTGTGTGTAATCATTTTCTACTTAGGTCAGGGTTAGACATTCATTGGTTAAG
This sequence comes from Pleuronectes platessa, assembly GCF_947347685.1. Taxonomy (NCBI): domain Eukaryota; kingdom Metazoa; phylum Chordata; class Actinopteri; order Pleuronectiformes; family Pleuronectidae; genus Pleuronectes; species Pleuronectes platessa. The sequence goes on from NC_070634.1 coordinate 20,782,029, forward strand.
GTTAGGGATTTCGGTTAGGGTGTCCACATTGAATGGGAGTCAGTGCAAAGTACTAATAAGGATCGCTGAGCAAACGTGTGTGTGTGTATGTATGCGTGGTTACATGCTGTGTGAAGCAGACGGAAGCCCAGTGGATTGTGGGATACCTGCTGTGTTATTCATGTTGGGCTATGGGCAATATGTCTAGGTTGCTACTGTTGGCACACACACACACACACACACACACACACACACACACACACACACACACACACACACACACACACACACACACACACACACACACACACACACACACACACACACACACACACACACACACACACACACACACACACACACACACACACACACACACACACACACACAGAGAGAGATAAGCTCTGGTTGATGATGTACTAATAGAAGACAAAAGCATTTTAATCAGGACACGTCGATCCTCCATGAACCCATGAGTGCAATCACAGCCGCTGCTGTTTTCTTAATTGGCAAAATGAACATGAATTAATCAGAACAGAGAGAGAGAGAGAGAGAGAGAGAGAGAGAGAGAGAGATTGGATGAACCTCCCCACTGCGTCTGCGATGTGTGTGAGTGTGATCAGCAGAGAGGCAGAGGAAGCAGAGCTGTAACATTCACCTGTATGATCAGTATAATGACGCCCGGGAGTGTATGATTAGCGTCAGTCCAAAAATTCAACCAGTCTCCAATCAGCCCTGTGACTCCCTTCACCTTGACTCTCTGAATGGGTCCGCGTGGTGTTGGTCCTGAGCACGAGGCTTTTTCAGGCCGAGCAGTGAAAACAAAAAAGTTCCGTTGGGGAGCTGCAGGTGCAGGTGATAATTGGCTGTAGAACTGTTTTCAAATACAAAATCCAGGTTCTGTAGAGTAACAGTTTATTTTTTCAAATATAAAGAAAGCAACAGGAGATTGTCCAACACCGCCACAAGCTCTCGAATCTCATTGTGTCTCCGATTTGACACCGTCTTGCTCTTCTTCTACACGTGTGGCGCCTCTTTTTTAATTTGATATATGATGTACTCTCACAGGGACTCACTAGGGCATTCTCTGGAATTTTCACTAGGGGGCTGCAAAGGGAAACTGCGAAGCAAGTCCACAGCACCTGCCTCAGACATGTGCCTCCTCACCACCAGCCCCTCTGGATCATTTCAGGAGAGTATCTGGAGTTCATGATGGAAGCAGCTTGAGTTTACGCCTGTGAGCGACATCTTTGACGTTATCATTCAGGACCAGAATTCATAGTTTGAAACAAAGTACAAGAACCTCCATGTGCAAAAAAGTCTTTAATAGCTAGTTATAAAAGCTACATATTAGTTATTTAGGCACAGTCTTTATCTTCCAGCTAAAACTAACAAAAATCAAATATTAATAGGATATCAAGTATTTTATAGCAAACCTAATGTAAACCAGCCTTAATAAAGGACTTTTATTATCTGAGCTTGTCAGGAGAGCAGTTGGCGACTTGCCCGAGGCTGAATGGGTTTGATTAATATTCATATCCAATAAACATGAGGAAATTCAATTGTTTCCTTGTTGCCCCACCTCGCTGACAAATTCCTCAAAACAGCAATGAAGCAAGCTCAGCCTGAGACGTCCTTTTAGAACACGTTTATCTTCTGAACGAACTTACAACAGATGTGACCCTGTCCTTGTGTCTTTATTCTCTGAGAACAAAGACCTGAAGACGAGATAAAACTTTTTACGGCCGTGAGGTGATTCAAGTTCAAAACCAAGTCCTCATCTGACGCACAGCGGCAGAATCACACGGAGGTTTGGATCTTACGTCTGACTTATCACCACAGTAAACTACAGACTTGATAAGGCCGGTAGAAGGTGTGTGTGTGTGTGGGTGTGTGGGTGTGTAAGAGTAGAAGCCATGAATCTTATTTACCTCAAGCCAAGACATTGATGAGGTTTGTTGTTGCGCCAACTGAAACAAAGATGAAACGACAAAATGAGGCGGATTTAAAATAACATTAATCACTAAATAAAGGAAAATAACAACAAAAAAACAATCATCACCCTTTTACAAGTCCCTGGTTGTTAAACACACATTATGTAACTCCAATATCTTACTTTGTTCACTACATTTTAAACTTGAGAGAAATTAAAGAGATATCAGCCTATGATCATCCCTGGTTCTAACAATCATGATGACAGAATTAAGGTCATAGTGCAGCACACTAACAATTATACTCTAAGCATCAGCTGTAAACTTGTGAAGAGGAAAGACAACTAAAGAGTAAGAGAAACATTCTGTTTTAACTCAAATTAATCTTCCACCGCTGCCATTAAAAACGAATGTTCCTGCTGGAAACCAGAATCACTTCAAACCTTTATTTTGACGAGCTGAGGGTTCGAACTTGTGCGTCACTTTAAATATGAGCAAAAATACATCATAAGCAGAATATTACACTATCCCTCCCAGCAACGTATAAAGCAGAAAAATTGAAGTAATAGATGGATAAAAAATAAAAATAAATTATGACTAGGACTCGTCTCTGAAGCGTATGACTCATCGACAGCACCAGGCGCTGCCATGTGCTGAGTGATGGTGGATGAATGTGCCAGTGAGCCAGAGGCACCGAATAGACTCAACAAGCTCTTTCTCTCCAGGGCCTGATGAAGCACTTTTATTACTTTTGATGAACAGATTTGTTTGATTTTCAAGTCACGCACGAGGGGAGCTCAGCTCACACAGGCTGTAGCGATGCAGCGGTGAAACTAAATAAGGTGTAATACGCAGACATTAATATAACTGCAAGGATGGAATGTGTTATAAATCATTAAGTGTTTCGTTTTCACTTGATGGTATCATTTCTATTTTGTATTTACATGTTGGAAATAAAAACAAATGACTGAAAAAGAGGAGACATGGACGTTCTTTGATATATTCAGGCCTAAGTGATTTCCAATATGAGGCTGAAGCTACAATTTAGTGCACTGATGTAGAAGTTGAACATTGTCGTACAATTTATTGGTTGATTCCGGCATTTTTGACAATTTTGGGCCATTTCTTTTTACATTATTGTGGTTCACGGTGTTAGTGTGAGTTTAAGACCACACTCTGCACGACACTCCAGGGTGGTCCAAACTTTTTATCCCGAGGGCCACATACAGAAAAAAACATTCGAAGGTCTGGGCCACTCACGCCGCCACGCCCCCTTGCCCTGGAGCGGACTGTTGACAGTGCGCCTCAATCGCGGCGCGGCGGCGTTCTGAGGGACAGCTGGCAGGTCAGGGGTGAGTTGGGCGCCACCTAGTGTCTAAACTGAGAAGTATAATACAGTGGGCCATAGTCCATTACATTACAATTCCTTTAGCTGACGCTTTTATCCAAAGCAATTTACAATCAGTGCATTCAAGGCTACCTGAGGTTACAAACCCAGAACAACAAGAATCAAGAAAGTACAATTTCCTCAAAAATAGAGCAAAACTACAAAGTGCTATAAGTAAGTGCCATTAAAGTGCTATTAAAAAAATATATATATTATTTTCTTTTTTTATCTTTAAATTTTTTTTGCGGGCGGGCCAATTTAAAATGGATGGCGGGCCGCAGATGGCCCGCGGGCTGTAGTTTGGACACCCCTGGTCTAATCCAACTGTCCTGCAATAACTCACACATTAACGAGCTATAATGTGCAGTTTCTTCAGTTGAATCTCTTTCGCTGAGTCAACTGGAGCTGAAATTTTGACCCAACAGGAAACCAATGAGCATCCGTAGGTGTTTTCGTGTTTTTTTCAGTTTATGACATGAAGAGTGAAAATGAAGAGTGAAGATCTAGAGTAAAGATCTGGGTCAGCGTTATGTCTGATAACGTTTATCGCTGCTGATGATTCACATCTAGTAGGACTCATAAATAACTTAATCTGTGCGTGATGCATAAAAATGAAAAGCATTTCACATTAAAAATCACATGAGACATTTCAGTGCAACAGAACCATAAAAAGTAAATTAAAACATTTTATAAAATAGAAGCTTATTAAAAAAGCAGTCTCTCTGTTTTGAGGAGTCTGATCAACGAAACATAAAAACGGAAATGAAAATGTTTCATGTTTCCTTTTGTAATTCAGTGAATTTACTTCTACAGCTCGACTGATTTCTGGAAGCCGATGCTACTACTGATAGTAGGGAGGAAAAGATTTGTGTTCAAATATATTATTTTAAATAAAAATGCTTCCTAATAAGTTGTTATCAAACTCATATGATAAAGAAATGTATTATTGAGGCTATACATATATTTAAAAAAATAAGACAAATATATAGATCTTTTATTGAGAAAATAGTAAAGACAAATCTTTTCTGCATTGTTTATGATGTAAAATTAAAGTTTTTATATTGGCCAATCATTTTCACCAGTCAACTGATAAGTCAGTCTGTCTCTACCAGCGGCCACGGCCTCAGTCTCAATGTACTACACTCCCACGTTTATCAGTTTCATTCAAAACAGTCTAACATTTCCACTGTTCTTCACATGTTCTGCAGTCCTGTACATCACACACGCTGCTCCTCACTCTCCTGCTGCTCCTGTGGCTCTACATGTACGTCTCCATGGAGGAGCAGCCTGTGCTCACTGAGCCGACTGTAAACAGAACCTGCTGCTCACATGCGGGGGGGGGCAGATCCTACACAGCTCGTCTGAGGTTCCTCATGTGAGACAATATAGAAGATGACATGACACATTGAATGTTCGGGGGATGTGTGGGGTTAACACAGACTGTTTCACGAAAAGGAAATTACACACAATACACAATAAATCTAAACAGGAAACTCTAATTAACAACAGTAACATAGTTTGATGTGTATTTAAGAAGGGTGAACACATTCCTTGCTTCAGGGCTTTACAGGCCATAGTAATGTTGTGTTCATTTTCTGTTTCCCTCAGATTGTCGTTCACAGAACTCAAAAGAGATATTGTGCAAATTCCGGCCGCAGCTGAAAGAACAAAGAAACAAAGGAGCAGATTCCAGGTATTCTTCAGGTATTTCCACAGAAGACTTTATTTTCTATTTGCCTTCGAGGAACTGCAGTCTAATGCAAACAACTCGTTTTATTATCCCAATGAAAAAAGTCTGGCTCACTTCCATTCAGCTGCTTCCAGTTTATTATCCATGTTGATCAAATAGCACACTTATAGCTCCAGTGTGTACGATTCAGGTGAAAGGGATTTATTGGTAGAAATTGAACATAAAATAATTCTATGATGTTTTTAGTCGTGTGTTTCATCTAAATTGTAAGAATTTTAGTTTTCTTTACCCTTTATATGTGTTTTATTACAGTGGCCCAGACTGGACAAACTAAACACCTTTTGAGTTTTTATGACACCTAAAGGTTTCCACAGGATCTCTCTCATGTTTGGAAGAGCTGCAACATGCAGCTTCACCAACAGGTGTCACTGAATCCTACACACGGAACCTTTAAGAACAGAACCTTTGTAAATGCGATTACCAGTCTGGTCCCTGTTGGAAGTATCCGCTGGTTCTGGAAAAGTTTTTTCACTTTCTGTTTCCTCATTACAGGAAAAATGTATTCAACATTATCCTTAATGTAACTTTAAGTCTCTGCGGAACAGAAAGAGCTTGTGAGGGAAGTATTTGAATATGTTGGCTCTGTTTGGTTTAAAGTGGGATTTGAATATCATTTGGTAATTAAAAGAGGATGTTTTTGAGGGATTAACTAAGAAGAGGTAACCGGTAGATTTGTGTTATCAGCACCTGTTTTAATTATTTCTTTTTTAGAAAACCCATTGTTTTAACGAAGCAGATGGTAAAAATGACAATATATCCTTATCGCATTGAATTCACATTACTTCATTGTTCATTGTGGGAACAACACACAGCGGCAGCGGCACATTGTTTTCTCAAAATCGTAATCTTCAGTGTCCACCGGAGAAAGAATGTCCGGCTCTGTGATAGGATCTTCCGGGCACGGCCACTCGAGGAGAGAACTGCAACCCCCAAAGGTGAGTTTCATGCAAATTTAAAATGCTCAAACTCTGAGTCATGTAACTTTGTGAGAGAAATTAAAAATATGACTTTTACATCCAGACCCAGAGAGATGAAAACCTCCTCCTACTTCTGACAAACTATCTCCTCTGTAAAAAGGCCCCTCACTGACATATCACAGTTAGAGGATTGTGCAGCCTTGGCAGAAGAATAACTTTCTACACAGTATGAATCCTCCATTACAGCTCCCTGCATTCTTCATGTCTTTTGCCTCAAAAGTAAAGACGTTGGTCTTCCAGGTTTTTCTTTGTGTCTGGAAGCTCTCTGCCTCCTGACGAGCTTCACTACAGGCTGACAGACTTCAGATTTGTGATCCCAGCTCTTCCGGGCTTGAAAGATGCTCTTTGACAGTGTCAGCGCAGCAACTATACTTTTGTATTTTTAGGGTGAATTTCTTTCTCAGGCGATCCAGCACTTCCTACAATAATGACAGGCTGTCTTTTCTCTCTGTAGAGAGCTGACGTTTAGGATGTTACTGACGACTTTCTCGTGTTCAACCAAAGGAAGAACTCTTCCTGCCTGAAGATTTATGAAAGAAGACATTCGTGGTGGGCATAAAAGAGATGAGGCTGATTAAATTTTATTATTTTGCAGTTCGACAATGATTCCAAAAAATATCAAGAATAAAGTTGACTTCTCTTGCCCATCATATCCAGTTGGAGGAGCGGCTGACGCTCGTAACTCTGATCACAACACAGAGTTTATGAGTTAAAGAGAAATGACCTCCTTGTGACTAGGAAGTCATATAATCTATGCAGTTTGATGTTTTCTTAAAAGTACAACGTTAATCTTAAAATGTCAAGTTTTTTCTGGACATTTTCACTTTCTCGACATGCAACAAAAAAATAATCAGATTTATTTAGACCTTTTTTTTGACATTTTGACTCTATTTTGGCAATGATGATGAAAAAAGCCCATCCTTTGTTTATGTGTGGCCCTTCCACACCATGTAGCCTTATCTCGTGTGATTAATTTCTTTCTCTTCAGTTGCACCAGGGCAAGCCGAAGTGAAATGAGGCCAGTGATAATGTTATTAGTCAGATATATGCTTTTCTCTGCAACAACAATTATTGTGTGTTGTGTGGATGATCATTTAGAGGCCTAATTATCCGGCTAATGCTAATGAGTGCTTCATTAAAAGGCAGACCATCGAGTTGGGAAGGTCGTCCACTTAACCTCTCATCAGAAAACCATACAAACAGAGCTCACACCAATCATAACACAAATCAACACCAAGTGCTCTCTTACAATTATATAATTTCAATGATAATGCTCCTAATTCAAAACTTTGATCGGCACCGTCTTATATTTCCTGGTGCAACCCCCCCACGCTGTGTGAGTGTGCGGCGCGAGCTGAGCCCTCCTCTCAAACCCTGGCCCCCAAGAGCCGGTAATGATTAACCATCTCAGCAGTGGTGTTCTTGTCTTACACTCAACGATCAGCCGTCATAAAGTGAACACCCAAGGCGTCTTGTGCCGTTTGTGACGCACAGCAGATAGACGATAGACTTGTTGAAACCCAAGCTGATAAGGAGTCTGAGCAACGTTCCAGAGATTCACTGAGAAATGAGGAGAAGCGTGATTCACACCCTACCATCATACCACACACACACAAACCCACACACACACACACATTCCACATGGGGGACATTCACTGACACAATTCACTGCTCTGAGATACCCCACGTAACCCTACACTCACACAGCCAGGCCACAGTGCTGTGTCAGCCCTGGAGAATGGCCCGGCTGCCACTGTTATCGTTCTGCTAAACGCTCTGGCTTGTTTAACCAATCACAAATGTCTGTGGAGGTGCTAAAGGGAGGGTGACACAACGGTTGCACAGAGGGAGGAGGTGAGCTCTGCCATTTAAATGACTAATTCCACTCAGAGAAAACAGCACCAAGTCATTTCTCGATCCAGATCTGTGTAAAAACATTTCTCAGCAGGTGGTGGTTGTTTTTTTTTTATAATAAAAGGGTGTTTTTCAAAAGTGGAGGGGAAGGAGAAGGCAGACAACAACAGGTGCCGAGTGGCAGACGCCCACAGTCTCAATCTAACCCTAACAAACACACACAGACCGAACACACACACACATACATATGATAACACACACACACAAAAGTATAGTTAATTGAGTTCTAATTTAACTTTATCTGATTACACATCATTTCATGGCTTCCACATCTCTTTTGTTCTTGACTTAACAACCTTTTTACTATATTAAATTTAAATTTAAAAAAAGAAAATTCCCCTACTGTGTTGCACATATTAGTTACAGCAGACTACAGATTCGTCTCTGCCTGCACATTCTTCTCTTTGTGAGTCTATGACCGGACACTCTGTATTTCAAGTTAAAATCTCAAACTTCCAGTCCGTCCTGTTGTGACCTCATCGCCTCCAAACACTCACAACACAAAGACACATGCAATCCAAAACTGACCGAACACACACACACACATACATATGAACACACACACAAAACCTGAGTTCTAATTTCACTTTATCTGATTACACATCATTTCTTGGCTTCCACGTCTCTTTTATTCTTGACTTAACAATCTTTTTACTATATTAAATTTAAATTTAAATTAAAAACAATTCCCCTGCTGCGTTGCACATATCAGTTACAGCAGACCACAGAGAGAGAGAGATGATTCACCCTCACTGGGGCCAAATGTCTTATCGTTATTAAATATCTGAATTTTACATTCCTCCTTCTACAGGAAGTGAATTAGTTAAACCTGCATGTTGGCTTGCAGGTCCCACTTAGTGTTAGTCATTGAGAAGACCGACTCAGGCAAACAGAGGATGGCGTGCCTTGCTCAAGTCCCTGAGGGGAAACAGTGAGACGCACTCACCTGTAGTAAACTGTGTAACGAGTGTACTCACTAACCAAGTGTGTAAACTCCCACAACGTAGGATTTTCCCAAATCAAACATATACACGGTCTGTTTACTTTTCTCATTTTAATACCACTCCCATTCACACACACATTCCTACAGTGCAATCTACGTGCAGCACTTTCACATGTCACATCATGGAATTTGGGGGGTTCAGTGTCTTGCCCAAGGACACTTCGGCACCATGAATAGCAGAGATGAACTGCTCTACATCCTGAGCCATATCCCCCCCCCCCATGAGACCATGTTGGTCGCCTGCCAGAGAATCTGCAGGCTGCTTGATTCGATTGATGTAAAATGTGATGGACCAAGTTGATCTAGATCTAGACGTAGCTCTGGTTCTACTCTCATTCTAGGTTTTCTGTTCTACGTCGCTCTCTGCGGTCGTCTTCTTCCTTCAAGTGCATCACTACAGATTCGTCTCTTCCTGCACTCTCTTCTCTTTGTGAGCCTCTGACCGGTCACTCTGCATTTTCAAGTCAAAATCTCAAACTTCCAGTCCGTCCTGTTGTGACCTCATCGCCTCCAAACACTCACAACACACAGACACGCAGACCCATGCAATCCAAAACTTTAAGAAAAATGCAAAAGCCACAATGAATTCAATCATTTATGTTAAGTGGACAACATTAAGCCTCAGTCAACAACATTAACAAAACTGAAAAAATACTCCTGCTTCAACAAACTTCAAAAAAACAGTCACATTTCAATAAAAGTCTCTTTCTTTCTTTCTTTCTTTCTTTCTTTCTTTTCAGAGACATCCTCTTTCTCCGACCAGTGATTTCTGAGGAGGTGGTGACAAGACAAATGCTACTTTCCTGTGAGTCACGCAGACAGACAAAGGCCGATTTAGCCATTGGCTGAGCAAATGTTTGCAGATCACACAGCGTCAGATGGTGACGGATGATAAGAAACCAGAGGAGCTGGAGGCTCAGAGCTGCAGCAGGACGCGATCTAATGTACACACACAGGAGAAGCCATGTTTTCTTTTCAGTTTCTCATTAAACTGATGACACTGGAGGATTCCCGATTTCCCATGAAGGAGAAACCGGTCTGACAGAGCAGGTTTAACCCTGAGGAGACTTCTGGGAGCTCTGTGCCAAATCATACAACCTCAAAAGGTCACATTGCAAATTCTCGCACATTCTTGAGGTTCTTCACATTGTTTTAAAATGTTTTTAAATCACTGGACGTAATCTTCATCCAGCTAACCAGCCGTCATCCTCGGTCCCCAGGGCAGGAATAGAGACAGGGGGAGGGGGTGCGTCTTCTTTTAAAGCTCCTTTAAAAATGCATTTTTATAAAATGGCTTTTAAATAGACAGGGTTATTGCTTTCTGTGTCCAATCTCTCTTGCTTTAATTTATTTAAATTAGCAATTAACCTGCATGTATATTCTGTCTGTGAATTACGTTGTTAAAATTTGTTTCTGAAATGTGCTATATAAATAAATAAATTATTATTACTGGTACCGAGCACTGAGTCACTCTAACATACATCTCACTGGAGAAACCTTTAAAACTCCCACTGACGGGATGGACATGGGCTGGTCGGACAGAGATGACACAACCCAAGCAAAAGAAAAACATGACAGATTATATGAAATAAAGTTTTAGCTGGTGTTTTGTCAGAAGAGGATGAAACGGATACGTCAGACTGTGAAGACACTGGTCTCTGAGCAGCTGCGTGGGGGGGGGTTACAGGGGACTGAGTGAAGGAAGCAGATATGGAGGAAGGAAGGAGATAAAGACGGGACAGGAGGAGGGAACAGAATAAATATTTTGGGGAATTACATTCCACGCCGGTTTCCTCATGAAGCTGAATTATTCTGTGCCACAGAGAGGACACACGGCTGCTTATATTACAATAAATATTACAGAACGCAACCCTGACTGGAAACTATACGCTCTGCACTGATCTTATCATAAACCCTATGGAGGATCACACAATTATTACAGGAGTCCTGGTGGGAGTATTACACAATATGTAATCACTCAAAAGAACTTCCATTGAGATTAATCTTGTTTTAACAGGCAGGCGGTGGGAACATTAAATAAAAACATACTGTGCACCGGCACAGACACACTTAAATTTAGTTAGGGATCAATAGTGATTGGTGAAATACATTTATTAAGATTCTATCACATGGAATGAGGTGTATCACAGATTATAGTCATGTCCCTAAATGAAATGTAAAGGTTTAAGTCATTTTTAAACCCTTCCAGACTCTCTGCTGTTCTCACTCACTCCTCAAAGGGAAACACTTGTTTAAAAACAGCAGCAGCATCTCGGATCGCATTTGTGACCCGTGTTGGCTCACGCCTCACTCACCTCACTGACCGGGGGTCTGCTCCGCGGGTCTAAAGTGTTCTCTCTGAGGGGGTGAAGCTGATCCAGGTGGCTGTGCTGCTCCTGCTGCCGCTGCTGCACCTGTCGATCTGCTCCATGTTTTTATCGCTACAACTTTTTCTCCGAGTTTGTGAGTTCAAACTCTGCAGCGGCCCGGCGACGTGCCCCCCGCGTCACCGTGACGTCGAGCCGCCGCGTCACATGACGGGAAGAGTCGTTCACAACAGAAACCACGAGGTTCTGCTGAAACAGCTGATTTTACTCCTTCACTGCCAGAAAATGACTCGAAACCTCACACAGGATGCTTATCTCTATTCAGGTCGTACAGATAAATGGAAACTACTCATACTCATACCTGCTCTTCAGCATTACTCATCTGTCTTGTACATTTACACACTCAGTGATGTAAAGGTCCAGTGTGTAAGATTCAGGTGAAATGAACCTGTTGGTAGAACCTGAATATAAAATAACTCTAGTGACGTTTCCACTAGTGTGTTTCATCTCAATTGTGCAAATTGTTGTTTTCTTTACACTACTACATTCAAATGCTTTATATTTACATCAGGAGCGGCTCCTCTCTACGGAGGCCGCCATGTTTTTTTTACAGTAGCCCAGACTGTACAAACTAAACACCTAGACTTTGTACGGCAACTCAAGGTTACAACAGGTTCTCTTTCATCTACATTACGTCAAGACACAATCATCTACCAGTGTCTCAAAGTTTATGCTAAAATTGACCTTCTCTTTTTAGGTGGGATATCTTGATTTTTTTCCCTCAGAAATCGGAGATAATAATATTTGGTTTGGAATGTAATGTAATGTAAAACACTTCCGTGAATTTCACTTACTTACCATAAATGTAGAAAGAATTTATCGGGAGATATCAGGCTTATAACACATATTGCCCAAACTGCAAGGGATAAGATGCAATGACACACTAAGTGTAGAGTAAATGTTTGTTGGGAATCTGATGAATCATTTTCTGTGTTATTTTGTGCGTGTTAGAGTTCACACATGACTCAGAGATGATTGTGAGTTATCATTTGCATTGAGTTGGAGTTGTCGTCAGCGTTAGATGTGAAGAGGTGATCGTACAAGGGAAGAGGTTAAGGATTTACTTACATTTGTTTGTACAATATTATTTTGTTTGATTTTCCAATCGACAGATTACACAGCAGTAAGTAGACAGGTTTGGCTTTTCTTAATCTTAAAAAACATCCAGTCAGCCCGTGTCAGTATTCACGTGATACCAGCAAATACTGGTTGCAGCCATCCAAGATGCAAAAAGGTACAACAATTTGTTTTCCATCTTCACGTCACTGATGATTGACTCTTATTTTGCATGTGAAGGCAACACACACACACGCACACACACAAACTCTGACCTGAATAGTCCCAGATGCCCAGGTAGAAGTCGCTCTTTATGTCTTTATGTCTCTCTCAGCCATTCATCTTTGAATGAACTGCCGCCCCACGTCACGTCTCTCATAAGACCACAAAAGACTTCTGTACTTGTGTGTCCATAAGGTTATCAGTGCAGCTCTTTCTAATCAAAGCGATAAGTTTGTCGTATAATCTTATTTGACCTCTGACCTCTGCTGTTTTATCGCAGAAACACATCAGCCCCTCAGGCTTTCACTCTTGTTCCCTCTGATCGATACTGCTGTACATTGTGTTAACTTGCACTTTTATTACCTCTGCTGAGGTGGTTCTGTTTTCATCTGTGTTTGTCTGTCCGTCTGTGAGGCCACGTTCACGCTGCAAGCCCTTGTGCTGAATTCTGATTTATCGATCACATTTTGGGGGATTTGGCAGTACGCAATATTTCTTAAAGTTACCATTATCTGTCCAGACTCATTCGTCTTAGTGGCTCTGACCTTTTCTGGTCGACAGGCTTCATCTCTGGAGTCTGGGGCAACTATCTGGGGAAACTTGACACATTAGGTCACAGTGCAGCTGATGAGACGGAGGTGACTGGGTGGTTCTCTTGAGCTTAGTGACCTCAAAGTGTCAACCATACAGCAGAATACAACACTTTTGGGGAAGAAACAAGCCCTTTGTGTTCTGGAAATATTCATTTAATTTCATTGAAAACATCATGGTTATGTACATTACATCTGATCGTTAAATGCACACAGAGGAAGCCGGGGCAAAAGGAAAAAAAGAGCGTATTTAGTGCAGTCACTGAGCATGAACATAGTTATTAGAACATTTTATTCTTGGCTAGTGGAAGTCGGTTTGTCAACAGAACAAACTCTATGTTTGACATTGGTTAAGTAAATTAATTTTAATGAACAAGAGCGGCTTTGCCCTCTGAATATGATTCTGTAGAAGATCTTCTATGTTACCAGTGGTTTTATCTAGAATCTGTAAAGCTTTATTACATAAAGGTAGAAATAATAAAACTGGCCAGAATTACACATTTAATAGATGAGTCACAGTTAAACAAACAAAGTTATTTGAATTTGCAGAGTGAGCATACCAAGCTTTTGGTTTCCAAAATCATTGTGAAACCTACATATACTTTCAGCTTAACATCCTTTGTTACATGCAAGAGTGCAATAATGAATTGGAAGTGCTTAGAGGGACATATATCAAAAGCTTTTACCTTTAAGGCTGAAGAAGGCTGATAAAGCTTCAGAAACTTAAATCAGGAGAAATATGAGCAGCAAAGCAAACAGGTCAGAGGTCAGAACTCTTTGGCAGAAGCACAGACAAAAGTGCTTTGTAAAGAAATAAAAGGGCCTGGGAGAGAAAACCACACAAGTTGTCTTTTTCTTTTGTGCCTAAAGTTAAAGTCACTGATGGAGTGGATATTTCTTTGTGTTCAGTAGAATCAGACTCCCACAGCGGACCACTCTCCTCCTGGACATCGTGTCCGAAGTCTCTTCTGTCATTTTGAGTAGTGGGCGAACGGAGACCCTTCGTTGACTTTGCCCTGGAGGGATGAAACAAACAGCAAATGGGTTTGAGAGAAAGAAACAAAGAATTCATACAACCTGCATCCAACATGCATTAACGCTATGATCTTATTAACTGAACCAAACTTAAATGTGACTCAGTCAAGCTTGAAGAAGTTTTGATTTGGTTTGATAGCGTCTTTTATCTGTATCATGTTGTTCCAGCTCAGTGTAACAGCGTAATTCGTGGCTGTCAGTCTTCACACAATCCAAAATTAATTAATATCAGGGACTGAGAGAAGCTGCTGTCACCTCTAAAAAATTAAGTGTCGACGGCTTTCAAATGTTAATTGGTTGAATATTAAAAAGTGGGGATGAGTTTGCTTTTGTCAAGATGTTCCACAGGCAAAATTAAATATTGCTCTAAAACCCCAAATTTGAGCTCTTAGGACACAACTGTTTTCCCTCTGAAATGGATCTTTATATTTTCATCCTTCTACTTCCTCAGAGAAAACAAAAAAATGACAGTTTCATGAATAAAGCAATGCTGTTGGACCAATACAAAGTAGAAAATGTATTAAATTGAGTCTGCTCTTACTAAAATAGCTCATAAAGACACAAAGACAATTCCAGCCAGTTGTCAACCCTCTTTTAACCCACCACCTAAAAGTCCTGTTCTACTCAGTTCAAGCCAGTGCTCCAAATCCCTTCCCATCTTGCAAATCACCACATCTGTCACTCATTAAACCTGAAAGTTATATCTTTTTAACATCACCGGCTCACTTTGCAAAATCAGCTGTTTTTGTGCTTGGACCCACGTTTTGCACGAGGGAGCTGCAGCGTACGTCAGAACACTGTAATCCAACATCTTTACAGATTCTTACTGTAGTAAAGATTTATTGGCAGTTCGTCACAGTAGTCATATAAAATTTGATTGATTGATTGATTCTATTGAATTGTTTTCATTGCACTCCAAAATCAGATATGGGGTTTTTCACACAGCCACTTAAAACATGTGACCACTACAGGATGCAGTGTCTGAATTCCTGCTGACACCCTGTTGGAGTGCTAATGATAAGCTTTCATTTCTCAAGGAAGTGCATCACTGTGCACTCTACTGTTTGTGACACTTCTCGTCAGCCTTGCTGTTTGCGTAATAAAAGAAAAAAACGAATAGAGAGCAGCAAACCACCGTGTTCACTGCTGAGGGGAAAAGGAGGAAATGACACACGGCAGGTTCAAAACCCTCCACAGTTCAAAACCCTGTGGAGCCCGACACTCTGCTGCAGCAGGACGTTATTCAAACACCCTGCTGTTCCCTCCTGCTGATAGATGCAGAGATAGCTGCACAGGAACTCGCTATATTTTTTGTCACATCATTGTTTTCCTGTGGTTTCTTTTTCGGTTCTTGCTTTAATGCAATTTGTTTGTTAGCCTACTTCGTCATTTGAGGTTGATTTGTGCATGCTTCCTCTCCATGTGGTCGGCTGAGGTGGGTAAAGTCATGGGAAGTGTTGAGAGTTTTACAGTCACCATGCTAGCAACTTTTGTTACATATGCACAGTGGGGGTTTGAGCATGTTAACAAGCTGATGTTTAGCAGTATAATTTTTTGCCATGTTTGTAACTTTATTAGCGATGATAGCATGCGATCATTAACACTATAGCAGATACTGTGGCTGATTGGAGTGTCATGATCCTGGACTCTGTATAAAGATAGACGACGCATCTCTCACTTTCCAAAGAGTGAAAGGAAAGTATATTGTATACAAATTGAAATGGTTAAAAGTCAGTTTTTTTTTTAAAAAATTTGTTAAAATATCAGGTCCTATTTTCCAACTCACCATGGGGACATCTTCAAGCCTCTCAAAATTGTTTCTTGATGATGGGGAGCATTTCACGGCGGCAACCACCAGCACGAGGACGAGGACGATACAGAAGATGCAGATGATGGCGACGAGGCCGGGGTTCGATGCAAAGCCATCTCCCTTCACGGGTGAAAGAGCTGAGGGAGAGACAGACAAACGTTTAACTTCTGCTGCAACATTTCCATAAACATAACTGTGTGTTTATTGCTTTATCATGAGAGACAGTTGGTTAGCCTTCCACTGAACAGCTGTTTTTTTACAGGAGACACACTCCTATGAAGACAGTGGTCGTTCCGATTGGGGGACTTGTTGATAAATGAACCACTAGACTCACAGGCCAAAGTTAATGTGTTGCCACCATGTGTTGGGATCACATGTCACTGTGAAACTCCCAGTTCTAAATAGTGGCCCATTAGCTGGAATGCTAATGGTGCTGGCTACGTGGCAGAGGTGAGTGCAGCTGCAGGTCAATAGTCAATAGTTGTCTAAAACGGCGTTTATGGTTTCACAATAGCTTTCGAAAAACTGCTGTCTCCAAGAGCTTCATTTGACCGAGTAGAATTTAGAGTTAACAACAGGGGATAAAAAAAAGCTATGTGAACTTTATGTCACACTGTAAGTTGGTTCATATTTTGACTTACATTAAGGAAAATGTGATTGATTTGTCATGTTTTAGAAGTGCATATATAATACTAGTATTAATATATATATATATATATATATATATAATAAACCCTCATCTCTGATGCCCTCTGACCTGAGCTGGTTGTGTTAACAGTGGTGTTTGCAGTGACGTATGGTGATCCTGATGTTGGTGGGATTGTAGATCCATTGGTAACTGTTTGGTTTGTTACTGGTATCCCCGTGGACGTCTGGTTGGTTGTTGGAATCCTAGTGGACGTCTGGTTGGTTGTTGGAATCCTAGTGGACGTCTGGTTGGCTGCTGGTGTCCAAGTGGACGTCTGGTTGGTTGGTGGTATCCCAGTGGACGTCTGGTTGGTTGTTGGCATCCCAGTCTGACGGCTGGTGGTGCTTACCTCAGCCCCACTGGGTGTTTGTGTCGAAGTTGAGGGTGGTGAGGAAGGCGACATGTTTGTGGTGACCTGCTGTGAACTTGTGAGGGCTGCAGGACCTGTGGTTGACTGTGGTACCGACTTGCTTGTAGCGGAAGTGGTTGAGTCTGCAAAAGCACAAAATGAAACATTTAGCGAAGACACAAAACATTCAGACCTGCTGGAGCTAAGTCCAGTGGTGTGTGTTCGTGGGCTTTGTAAAGAACTAAGAAGAGGTTTGCTGCATGTGCGTATGTGCAGGAGGTGACTGACAGTCCACCTCCACTTCAGATTAGCTTCAGCTGATGACACAGTATCCAGATACTAAATAACACACTTGGATTCACACCGGGTTTTCCCACTCATGTACCATGTTCAAGCCTCCTAAAAATACACGATGCTTGTATTTTCCTAAAAATATTCTTGGAGTGGGCAATCTTTGAAAACCCCAGAGGCAGCAGGGATGAATAAACAGAGGCTGCACATCCGGCGTCACGCAGGCCACAAGGAGCCAGTAAGCATAATCAGCTATCATTAAACATTTGAAATGATTCATTTGTTTTGTGGTATTTTAACTTTATGTCAAATTAAGATATACCGGATGACGTACTTTGGTATTTTGTCATCCCGGCTGATTCAACACGAGCTCCCATCCAGGGACTGAACACATTCTTCATTTATGAACCAGCATGTTTGTTTTACTTTCAACACTGTCTGTTAATGTCCTGATCCCCTGATGGATCGTTGAACTCACTTTAAAGGAAACAGCGGACAGGTTAAATATTCTGTCTTTCACTTTCTGAGAATCCTAATATTACTCTAAATACTTAGAGTATTGTCTAGAGTATTTCTTAGTTTGGGCATTTTCTTTTTAATGGAATAACTACATGTAAAGTATTTATTTCTGTTGCGTTGCAATGTTGTTCTTTATTTCAGGAAAACGACTTCACACTGTCGTTCACTTCTTTTGGCATGTAGCAGAGCATTGCTTGTGCTCTAGCGCCCCCCATGGGCAGTATAGGCCACAGCAGTTGAGCAGATGTAACTGAAACTGATGATGTGGTTGTGACCTTGAGGAAGAGAGATGTCATCGTCTGGGAGATATTTATTTCAGTATTTACAATTAAAGTTAATCTCCACAACAATTTAGAGACAGATAATGAATAAATGAATATGTAAATTATTTGATTCCACTTTTATTTATCTGAGAATCAAAGTTATTTTGCAAATTTCCAGTTATAATTGAACTTTTGATCAACAAATAAATTGCAATGCATAATTATAGAGTATGACTCACAAGCCACATTAAAGTAATTATCATTTGAAACATTATTCTGCATGGTGACACTTTGAGTATATTTTGATGTTAATACTTTTGTACGTTAAGTTAAAATGCAACAACTTAATACACAAATATTCAGTGTTTGAGCTGAAGAAGGGTTTTATCTGCCGGGACGGAGGTTTCAGAAACAGCATCTATCTCTGAGACTTTAAACTCTAGTGAAACTTTGAATTATGTTGACTTTGAAGTAGCAGTTGACAAATCAAATTTACTAGCATTTATTGTGATATATCATGATATTGATACAATTTGAGGCCCCAGAGCAGCGACTGGGTTCTCAAATCGTATCAATATCATTATATTTACACATATATACTATTACACAGAGATATTATCGAGCTCCAGAACCGCTCCTGTACTTACTGGACCTTGGGGTGAGATTATGCCGTTTCCAGGTCAATAATGAAATTGTCAGTCTCATTTCTATCTTTTAAGCTGACAGGGCTGAGGAATCCTTAAGAGTTTGAATGGAAAATAAATAAACCATGACAAAACCCAACGAACTCCATCTGCTGCAGGAGAGCGTGTGGTTCGGTCTGAAGCTCCATCACTGCCTCTAAAAACTGCACCAGGAGGAGATGAGATAGTTTGATCAGCTAATGAAGCTCCTGCCACAGAGTCACCGTTCAGGTTCACATAACACTGTTGACTCTGCAGGGTTTAATAAAGCAGAATCAACAGTCTGTCAGGAAACAATTTAGGTTGACTGGTGACGCAGAGAGAGAGCAGTCAGCTTGCATTGTGTGTGTGTGTGTGTGTGTGTGTGTAACAAACGCACTCGCTGATCAAATATTTGCAGGTTTCCACCCAGACTGACCTTTCCATTTGCTTTAACTTCCTCTCATGATTTTACTGATAGCAGCTCAAACACTATTTCACTGGAATCATTTGTAATGAACAAAATGTAGAAACTAATTTTGACTTGTATTCAACACCAACACGTTTTTTTTTCATATAACATATAATTAAGTTAAGTTACTAATGTTTGGATCGAATCTTGTCCTCAAATCCTGTTGAATAATCCGAAATACAAAAGTTTTCCTGCATATTGAGAATAAAAACCTGCCGACAATGAATCAACCCCAGAAGAACCAGCTGAACGTCCTCTTCCTGTTTCACGTTTGCATAACTTTGCATCTTTACAGCACCTCCACATTCTGCTCCGGCTAAATGCACCAACCACCACGTCAGCTTTGTCAGTTTAAGAGTTTAAAATGTGATATATTGACTTACCTCCACAGACGGTCACGGCAAACAGCAGCAGCAGTACGGTGAGGTGCATCGCTGCAGGCATGTTGAGAGGAAAGGGCTGCCGATCATAACCACAACATTTAAACAAACACACACACACTACATCCTTGACCATAGGATGTGGCTGAGCGCCTGAGGCGGAGTGCGCTGCATCAAAGTGCTCAGGCTGCTGAGTCACTGTTTGAATAAAGCACCGTCACTGTTACTCTTATGTGAGATTTCACTTTCCTCTCCTGCTGCCGACTGAGCTCACCTGCGATGATCAAGCTTATTTCAGGGTAAAAACCTTTAATTTGGTGGCTCTTAAAACTTGTGACTGTTTTCCTGTGATGTTTTAGTTTCTGGAGGGCAAGAATATAATTGAATTATATTTATCTGTTACTCACATTATTCTGTTCATTTGCGGTATATCAAGAAGATCAAATTCAAAAGGTCTGATGAGAATATAAACACAAGGTCATAGTCATTTAAGATTAAAGAGTCTTATTGGGTGGTTGTCTGAGAAGGGAAACAATATTTCAGCATCAAAATTAATCGTTTATTATTAACCAAAATAGAACGCTAGTCATCCTGTTGAATGTAATTCAATAGCAGATTTTTATCTTTTACACTTTGAATTCCTACTTACAATTATCTCTACTGTCTTTCTTTTGAATTTTACTATGTTTAGTGCCTTAGGAAACAAACTTGCATCTGTCTGCTTGTGCTTTATGTTCACAGTGTATAAGACAAGCGGTACATTCAAATAAAATAGAACTCCCATGTTCTTCAACGGTGAAACCCATATAGAATTGTATTGAAAAGCTTTGTCTACTGTTACAATTTGTGCCCTCATTTTTATTTAGTCACAGAAATACTTAGGAGTAAAGGGAATAATCGCAAAAATCCTCAAGTTCTTGGCTCTAAACTTGTTCCCCTCAGATTATAATAAATGTGAGCACATTCATGTAATTTTCATAAAGATGAAGAGGACATAATGTATGTAATGTTTATCCACATTCTGGAGGCTGCTCTGTAAGTACTGCTGTGTAGTGTTCGACACAAGGTACAACAAGAAAGTCATCACATACTTGGAAAACAGAATTTCTCTTGAATTTATTTTATATTAGGATTTGGTCAATTTCAAGTCACATCAAATATCTTTTCAAACAATTCTTAATGCGTAAGCTAAAGACACAGGAGGCGAACAACAGGTCAAATTTAGAGCAAATACATGAAAACAGTAGCAGCATTATGAATGTCAACAAAATTAAGCATACACCCACAAAGCACTTTAACAGGAACCTCCACGCAACAAGCCAATCACGTGACAGCAGCGCAATGCATGAAATCACGCGGCTGCCAGTCGAGACCTTAGTTAATGTTCACATCAAATATCCCAACAAGGGGAAAAACTACCTGATCTGAGTCGGGCTGGTTTAAGGATTTCTGAATCTGCTGAGTCTCCTGGGATTTTCCAGCACAAGCGTGTTTCTGTGTTTATTCGGAAGTCTGTGGAAAGTTTTACTCTGAACCTGCAGTTTTCAGCTCAACTGCTATTGTGTGTTTAATGTCTATTCTGTTTTTGACATGTGTTGAGTGGTTCAGTTTGAGAAGCGGTGACAGATGAGGAGACTGATCAGTATGTGCTGAAAACATCAACCACCGTGAGCACATCACTTTTCTTAACCATTAACCACCGTGAGCACATCAGTTTCCTTCGCGGCATAATGTTAATCCTCTGTGTGTTTTAAGTTGAACCTGTGCAGTCACTTAATACTTTTGGACACAGAGATGTATTATCTCTATTCCTGTGGAGCCGATTCATCATAATAATTCTTATGCAGCATTATTACTGCTTCTAGCTGCCGTTGCTCACAGGAATATGTGTCGTGCTAGCTGCCAGAGCCGTCCGCCAAAGGTCAAGTATGATTAAAAAAGATTAACAATACAACAATACAAATTCCCCTCAGTAATGTCACTGATTTCCAGCAGCTGCTTTATTTCTAAATACTGAAATTCATAAGCCTTAATAATGTGTGTCGGGAGGGGGGGGGTTCTGTGCTTTGCAATGATTGTTGACACTTTGAAGCTCTGACACTGGGTTAATGTAACCCAATAAGTCAAAGCATTTCAAATTAATGTTTCAAATATGTATGAATCTTACTTCACATACAAGCAAACATTTGCCGGTGTCAGTGGCCTCCTGGCTTAAGGTCCAGCACATACACCAGACCCATTTAACAGGGGAGTTACTGTTAGATTTCCTTTTAACATCATTTAACAAACTGCAGCCATGGAGCCAGTTACACAGCTTTACAATGTTCTTCTGTGAGTTTGGAGTTCCAGTTTTATTTTATTACACCATCTTCTAAAAGGATATGTGTCAAAACTGGACCAAAACCACCATCTACAGTTTCCAGTGAATTTAGAGCTAATTATAGCCGCCCACTGACATAACACGGGTACGACAGGATATGATACGAGACGAATAAACCAAGCTTACAACAAACAGATTGATTACATAGTAGCAAGACAGTTCTGGGTTCGGTTCTCCGAAGTTAAAATAATATCCTATCGGCACTGAAAACCTCTATAGGATCGAATCAATAGAATTTCGTTACAGCGATAAAGAAATTAAATCACAAAGAATGGACCGACTGGATGGAGCTGACTGAAGAGCTACAGTCACTCAGACAAAAACTCTGTTCTGCTGTGACAAGAAGAAAAGATCTCAGAAAACACAAACCTTGAGGTGGATGTGCAGAGGCATCAGAAGACCATGTTGGGTTCAGAACATAAATCTGAGGGAGCAGTGGCTCAGCAACACAGAGCGTTAAAGACTGGAAAACAAAAACATTTTCCAGTCGTCAACTCTCTCTCTCTCTCTCTCTCCCTCTC
This sequence comes from Pleuronectes platessa, assembly GCF_947347685.1. Classification (NCBI taxonomy): domain Eukaryota; kingdom Metazoa; phylum Chordata; class Actinopteri; order Pleuronectiformes; family Pleuronectidae; genus Pleuronectes; species Pleuronectes platessa. The sequence continues at coordinate 20,804,595 of NC_070634.1, forward strand.
TCTAATGGAACAGGTTTCTTTAGCGGCGCAAACTGGTTTAATGAAAAGTTTATGTCAGTGCAAGGCTCCAGTCACCTCATCTGAATCAACAAATTCAGGGTGTGGGAGAATACTTTAGATTCCCAGCATGAACGTACAACAAACAAATGTGCGTAAATGCTTCATGTCAACAATCGCACAAAGGACGGAGGCTCGACCTGGAGCTAGGCGTCCTATCAGAGTGCTGGGTGAGTGGATGACAAGTTCTTCACAGACATCATTTCATCACATAAACTGATTGATCATCTGACCTGCCAAAACTAAAAGCTCTTCATGTATAAATTAGCTGTTGGAGATACACAGTAAAGCACATAATGTTAAAATTAAAGTAATTGGTCATGAGCTGCTCCACATGAATAACGATTATTATTTCATGTCAAACCAGAAACTTAAAAACAGCATAATAATTAAAAAAACAAGAGGAGTTGCTTTGAATTGATTTCGGGCACTTTGAAGATTTGTGTGTAACAACACAACATAGATGATACTGGTTTTGGAAGCATCTGCTGGATTAGCGAGCTTCCCATTACAACCACTCTCATCAAGTGGGAGTTAGATTTGACTGCAATGGTTTAGGGCAGTGAAAGAGCCATTTCATCCCTGATTGCTCCTATAGGAGTGCACATCATTAGGACACAAACACACACAAACTGAGCAGAGACACATTTATACTTCAGCAAGTTCAAGTGTTCAAACTCTTCAGCATCCACATCTCCGCTGAGTCCAGATATAACCACGGTCGGTTCAAAGAGAGAAGTGGCGAGTCGGAGGAAAAAGGCCGTCAGAGTCTCCCCAACTGTGGTGCACACAACTCTCACAGCATTTTGCAAACGAGGAAAAGAAGTTTTAATGCACAAAACAGCCAAAAACCTTCTTTTGCCTTGAACGAGTGACCTTAGAGCGGAGCACGAACGCCGTTTCTAAGTCTTCTTCTCAGGAGGTTTGGACACTTCCTGCTGTAAATCCACAGCGCCGCTGTCTGACGTCAGGTGAGTGTGTGGACTGTCATCCTGTCAGCACAACACAAACCAATACACACATCAATATAACCAATATCACCTCAATTTTAAAGCTGATTAACGACATATTTATAGACATTTACAGGCATTTATATTTCCCTTCATGTTTTAAATTCTGTGAAACTTTGCAGAAACCAGGAATTACTGAGCAGAATGACATGTTCATCTACTGTGTGGTTGACTTACTCTGTGTTTGAGGTAGGAGAGGTAGGTGTCCCACCCTAACGTGATAACGTTGATGTACACGACACGGTATTTGGGCGAGAGGTAATAGAAGTTGATCATCTGAGCAGCAGGCCAGACACACCAGTCCATCTGGCAGCCAGAACAATAGCGATTAGCAACATAGACAAACAGATCACCCAGCACACACAACTGTGAGAAGAAGACGGAATCCTGTTCTCTCAGGCACGGGCGTTCCCACTGGTAAACATGGGCCGTTAATGCTTATTTGCTTGTGTTTGCTCCATCAGTCACTTTCAGCTGCTAAGAAACAAAGGATTCTGCTTTTACAAATCTGACTGAGGAGAAACGGCTGATTTAGAGAAAACCATCCGTAAGATTCCTTTAACTAATTATTTTCCTCCACATGATGACAAAGGCAGAAATTCTGAGCTTTAAAGATCATTCAATTTACCCGAAAAGTAGATATAAGTGACTGTAAAATGTAAGAAGTCATCGAGAAAGTTCTCTTATAACAGCAAGTGTCAGCCTGCCGGTGGCGCTAGAGCTAATGCTGCTAGTGTGGCTAAATGACCTGATCGACCTTGGCAGCAGAGCATCACAAGCTGATAATTTTGAGACATGAGGAAAATGATGCAGGGAGGTGTCAGTTAAATCATTATTAGTACATTGCTTTATAATAAATAAATTATATTTATTATAAAGCAACTGCTCCTAGATTATGTTTAAGAGAGCTGCTACTGTTGATTTCCTGTTGATCTCTGAATATTTGTTGGAAGGTAATACAACCAGGGTCATGGCAAGTCACCAAACTGATGTGACCCTAAAACAAAAGGGATTGTGGGTAGAACTTGGCAAAGCTTTATTTCTTCTTGTTTTTTACATGAACAAGAACACATGAACGGATTGCTAATTTAACGTCTCATCTCTAAGAGCAAAGAACTCGTGACAGATTGAGTGATGGACAAGGCGAGTGTATGTGCACCGATCTGCAGGTCTGCCCACGACAGGTGTATATTTACCTTATAAAATTCCCAGAACTTCTCTCTGAACTCCTCCCATCCTTCGGATAAAGTGTGTCCCTCCGTGAGGCCCATACCTGCAGTAAACACAGTAATCTGTCAGATGTGCGTCAGCGCCACATTTCATCAAAACCAACTTTAGATAAGGAGAGAAGGAAAACCTGGATCATATTCCCAGTGGTTATCGCCGCCGACCTTTGACCTCCACCTCTGATATTGACAAACGTTGTCTTTGGTTTTACCGCACCCACGTCTTAAAGAACAACCTTTGACTCTGTACACTCTGTCTTACGTCTGTATGTGTGTCATAGACAAACTGATCATGTGCTTGGCGGGTGATTGCTGAGGTGTGTGTATGTGCATTACTGGAGAAAATAGATAATCTGCTTGGTGCCAATAAACTCTGAAAATCTTCCCACCTAAGAAATACCACAACCCGATTGTTGGTGAGGCGATCAGCTGGTCCACTAGAACCTTCTTGCCAACCGTGTGCATGGCTCTGCCCACGTAGAATCTGTCCAACCAGGAGTACCAGTAGTGCAGCAGTGGACCCATGGAGCAGCCCACCACAAACATGGAACCTTGAGAAAATAAATAACAAGGAATAAATTAATAGCAACAAGTGGGTCAAGCAAAATGATCAAACTACTATGTTTCATTCTATAGAACAGTATTTAAGTAAAAATAGGACAAGAAAGTTTAGACTTTTCACTGAGCAAATGGCGGGGGTGTTTTATTGTAGGGATATTGCACAATAAGGTTTTTAATATATATTATATATACGGTATCTTTTATATATCAAGGTTTACATTTTGCTGTAAATCTAGTTTTTATCTTAGTTTATTTAAATTTGTTGCACAGGAAAACGTATACATTAACATTATGCTTTAAAGATTTCAAATATAAATGTCGTATTTAAAGAGTAATATCCGGTTGTGCAAAGCAGTGTTTTACTGCCCTGTAGTGTAATCATTACTGCAGGGTGGGCGTACCTCTAACCACATCACAAGGTGATGTAACAATGTCCTTACATAGACCTGTGCATCAATGCAGCAAGTCTGTTCGACTGATATAACAAAAATAAACCACCACCAACAGCCCATGTTTACAGAGATCAAGTATTTTCACAAATACGATGAAGTGCATAAGATGTGAGTTCCTCTGTTTTAGGACTGACTTCCTGTTCTTTTACTCTTGAGTGAATCAATCTCTGGTCTGAGAGCAGTTTGCATGATCCACCCTGTGTGTGTTGGGTATAAATAGGTATTTCATGCACAAAGAGAAATATCACCTGTCCTCTTCCAGTCTCTGACTGTTTTTGGCTCTTTGCGGATCTCCCGGCTCTGCTGCAGACTGTCTCCCAGTGACAGCATGATTCCTCCACTCAGGGTGTTGGTGAGCAGCAGGTACCGGCCCTGGAAAAGCGGCCGCCAGAAGAACTGTATCCGCACCAAAAAGTCTTTACCCGCCCGGGGAAGCATGATGTTTGGACCGCGGAGAGAGTCCGGTCATCTGCAAAGAAAGAAACAAGTATTGGTCTGGTGTTCCTAATAAAATGTTTGGCGAGTACACACTCAACAGGGAGGGTGTATCTGTCAGAGATATTCAATGATTCGTACAGAAATTCATGGATGATCAGCTTCCAAAGGATACTACACATTCAGCACACAGGTTTAAAAATGAATGAACAAAAAAGAAATCAGTGAAAGAAGTTATTCAGGAACACTGGAGTCGAGGTTTAAGATCCATCACCGAAGAAGTCTCAGTATTCACAGGAATAATAAGATGAACCATCTCTGGCTCCAACATTAAACTGATCAACACCAATGAAAGAAAACAACCAATGACTACTAGTCTGAAGTAAGTTTCTAGTTAAGTTACAGTTTATTGGTTTTACATAATAAAGTTGAATCAGTGTTGAGTTCAAACCTCATTCGTTTAAATTTTGGCTTATTTTGTCAGATGGTTTATTTAATTCACACAATCATATCAAGATGTCCATTTACAGTTTAACAGGCTCCTGGGTAAAGTTTAAACACTCGAACCCACAGTGAAAATTATGTGTTATAACAAAATAGACGTCGTTTTTATGAGCTAAATGTCTGATTAGAATATTGTAGAATATTTCTCTCTCCTCCTGTAACTGCGTGAATGAAGCCTAACGAGTTATTCTCCACTTCACATTCATTCAGCTGTTAAATGATGAAACACTTGAGTTCACTGACCAGCTTCTGCTCCCGGTGCTAACGTTAGCCGCTAGTTCGCCTTCAGGATGACCGAGCCCGGGGTTAAACGCTGCGCTGCTCTGAGTGTGAAGCCGGAAACCACCGGGTTAAAGACACGTTTCTTCAACCGGACACAACAAATCCATGCAAACTGGTTTCTACTTTAAAATCCACTCATTCAACTGTTCGGGGATCAGCGTCAACCATGAGACCCCGGGTCGCTGCTGGGTAGAAGTCAGTTTCACAATCACTTCAAGATGAGGCTAACTGTGACCTTAACAACAACCAGTCGTTTCAACCAGGGATTAACCAGATTACGACCTTAATCCGAACCATAACCAGTTACCTATATTACAACTACTCTGAAGTTTACTCTAACCACAGTTTTCACGAGGTTAACAGCGACTGAAGGTGAAACAAACTTCACACCAAACCGAATTGGAGAGGATGATATATATCTGAGCGCCATCTGGTGGCGTGGAGGAACAGTGCAAGAACCTCAGTGAAGATCAATATTGTTTTATATCAAGGATTGATTTGAACAACAAATACTACGTTTACTAACATATGATATGTATTCATGTCAGTTTGTCTTGACTTTATTTCTCTTCGGAGTAAAGGGCTGCAGGTCACATGAATTCACATCCATTCATAAACAACATTTTTAAATTCACACGTGCAGAAATGAATGGACTTTTGCAGATGGCTCATTAGAAATATAAACTCTTTATTAAGGACACGCTGTATTTAAAATCAACAACAAAATAATAAAAACACTAAATGTATCTATTCTAAAGAAAGGAAATATTTATACAGGCTAAATACATAAATACTCATATGAATGCAGTGCTACTGAAAGGTTAATGCAGGGATGTTTGTACAGTTATTGGGTGGAAATGTCAGCAGTGGTTACCGCTGACCTCTTGATCAATAATTCAGTTTCTCTTCAATAACACATGACGGGTTGACTATTTGAGGAGGAGCGTTTCAGGACAGTCGCTCGGGCTGAAGCTCCGGATTCGTCAGACGCCCTGTCAATCTGACAAACGGACCTTTCAAAGATCCCGCCCACCTGCCATTCATTCTATGTCGACCTGCGTAAAAATGGCGGACATGCGCAGGATTGAGAGCGACCTCTCTTTCAAAATAAAACTGCGGAGTGGCTTCCAGTCAAATTGGGACCAGTTAAAAAGGTATTCACTCATTTTACTCACCACAGTCTGTTTACAGGACTTAAGTTTACCAGCTGGTGCTGAATAAGTTGTGTAAAAGCTTATTGTTGCTAAACAGAAAACTAAAAGACCTGATCTCAGGGTGAGATTCATGTTTGAGGAAGAAAAGATACAAGTGTGGTGATAGAAACCCAATTATGGAGGTGGTGTTGCATTGTGGGTAATGTATGCAGCACATTTTGACAAGCATTAGTTTTTGCATCAATGGTCAGCGTTTCTCCAGTGATGCATGTCAGTCAGTGCTACACGTGTGCAATGCTAAATATAAAAGTGAAGACACGGTTGTTGATTTATAATTTTCACTCTGTCAGTAAAACTTTATCTGTCTATCACTTTAAATACAGTTTGAAGCATTGCAGAGAGTTTTACACATGAATGTAGAGATATGGAAAAATAAAGCAGTACAGTAGATTGGATGAGCCTTTAAATTATTATGCGCCTCGTTCTATTTTCTCATTGTTAAATCATTATCGTTAGGATGAAATGTCTTTCAAAGATTTTATCCAAAGATGTCGTGCAATTTCTTGGAATTTGACTTTGGTTACAGGTTCACTGTGTGGAATTTAGTGACATCTAGTGGTGAAGTTGCACGTTGCAGCTGAACCTCCCCTTCCAAATATGAGAGAGAACCTGTGGTAGACTTCAGCTCTCATAAAAACTCAAAAGGTTTTTAGTTTGTCCAGTCTGGTCTACTGTAAAAAACATGGGAGCCTCCGTAGAGAGGACCCGTTCCTAATGTAAAAGTATTTTGATATAAAAGGCCCATTCAAGGGTAAATAAAACTACAATGCTTACAATTAGATGAAACACACTAGTGAAACATGGCTCAGATTATTCTATATTAAATTTTGTAAATCATTCCATTTAGCAGGTACATAGTATCTCATTCCTGCTCTGCCAATATTAATGCATAAATTAGGGATGTCTCAAGTTAAGTATTTACTGGATCTTTTGTTGTTTGTACTGGTTTTGAAATGAGAGAAGAGAGCTTAGGTAATTTAGAAGTTTAAGCAACAGAGCTCTATAGATGAATAACATGATATGACTGTCTCTTCTTGTTTGTAATTAATTCCATCAAACTGAGTGATGCAGAGAACGATGAAGTGGGCGAAATATGTTGTCCGTGATGGAGTGTAAATCTCTGTGATATATTGGGTTTAACTGCTGGATGTTAAAGAAATCTTGGGAATGCCTAAAGCGACCTACAAAACAACAATGCCTATAAAAAATTACACCTTGAAAATATGCATCTCTTTTTCCAAAACAATATTGACACATTTAATTTGTAATTTAACCCCAGTTCCTTATACAGCTTTTATTTTGGAACTCTTATCCGGATGCAGTTCAGAACCTTTCTAACTTGACTGTGGTGGTGTTTGTGCGGGTGCTGGACGCGGTGGATAGCAGTCAGATAGAAATCTATAAAGGTGAGATTTCCGTCTTTATTCATTTATTGCATTATTGCACAGAGATATAAAACACACATCTACATCTATACAGTCAACTGTATCCTGTATTTATTTCTTACTTGATACCGAAATATCAAATGAAGGATTTCAGATAGAAGAACCTCTAATATTCTGCCTGAGAGCAGCAGTTTTCATCGTGAAAACCGTGAAACCGTCCCAGATGTGTAAGGTGCATGGTGGATGGTGTTCTCAGTGTGGATGCATGTGCAGGCGGCTGCTGGTTTGGTGGATCTCCGGGTGGACTCGGGGCCTGTCCTGCAGGAAAAGGCGTTTCACACCGTCCGATGGTGGAAATTAAACCAGGAACAAGTAAATGCGTTTGGACCTGGAATAGCAGTAAACCATTCAAACCCTGTTATCCATTCATAAAGAAAAACAGAGGAGAGTAATCGTGTTTTGTTTTTTTATCATAAATTCGTTAAATAAACGTTTTCTAATAATGTTCATTCATGATTATAATAATGAAATAACCTCAGATCACCAATGAATACTGTAGCTTTACCATCAGTCTGAATATGAGGAGGATTATAGGAATATTGTTTCAGTGTGACATGTTATTTTGCACCATATGCACGATATGTGGTCTTCCTGTGGTGAAAATAATCTTGCTTTGTGCTCTCAACTGAATTGCCTTGAGTGTGTGTGTTGTCTTTACCGCAACAGCACAGAGAGAAACGACTGCAAATTGACCTCTTTGTGTTGGGAGTGGCCAAAATACATATTTATACAGCAGAGATAAGATGAGTGGAAACATATTCCACATATTAAACCTCCTGCTGAATTAAATGTTAGCTTCATTAGGTGTGTGTGTGTGTGTGTGTGTGTGTGTGTGTGTGTGTGTGTGTGTGTGTGTGTGTGTGTGTGTGTGTGTGTGTGTGTGTGTGTGTGTGTGTGTGTGTGTGTGTGTGTGTGTGTGTGTGTGTGTGTGCAATCACCAATATTTAAGCTATAGGTGGGAGGTGGAGGTTCTGGTGCTTCAGTTAAATTCCTTTGAACCTGCAAATATATCACCTCTATGAGCAGTGACTATATTTATTCTTTGAATAGCCAGAAGGGACAGTTTATAGATACACAGATATTACAAATTACCTCAAGAGACTCAAGGGAACTACAAAGAGACTCCAAATTACAACAATAAGATGCAAATTAACCACAAAATGAAAACCCCACTTTGCAACTGTGCACTAGGGATCCTGTTTGGGAAGATTTGAGGGCCCTTTGATAGATCTGTGCCCAGGAGCCAATTTCCCCATAATCTGTCCACGTCCGTGAAGATGTTTCATCGTATTCAAACAGTCTGAATGTGAGGAGCTCATAGTCTGCAGGGCACATCTGCTCTTCCTCTGCTGTCAGGAAAGTTACTGGCAGTCCGACCTGAGGGCAGGAGTGACGCAACTGCTGTTTCATAAAAAATAAAAAAAAACGTGGACGTCCACGCTACCAGCCAGGATCCAACCGAGGGTCGAAGCCTTTGGTTACATTACTGACTGTTTAACGAGAGATTTTCTCGGGGAATTCAAAGCACAACACATTCTCTGTCAGCATCTTTCGGGCAAAAACTGCATTCATAATCGAAGTAGGCTCTTGAAACGAAACACATACAGTTGGTATATAAACGTATCAAATAGAAGACAACTGATTTAAACTGATGTACGAAAAGACAAACGTCCCTGAATTCACCTGCAGACTCCAGCGCTAAACACATCTCTCTCATCCCGGCTGCTGCCCTCTCTGCTCTCTATTTGCTTTGGAGGAAAGAAAGATGAAGAGATGCTATTTTTAGCGTACCCCCCTCATCTGCATCTCCACGCTTCCAAGAAACGGAGACACGTGATTGGAGCAAAAAGGGGGGGGGGAATGCCGTCTCAGACATCCTGGAGGCAGCGTCACATCACTGCCGTGTTAGCGACCCCAATCTACATCTTCTCTGCTGTTTAGTCTTTTATTTTTTAGATTTTTGTTAATTCCTTTTACCAGGTTTCAGTGGTCCAATTTGAGTGTCTAGATTTATAAAAATAAAACTAGTCTATAATACTATAATACGATTTAGCATCAAAAACGGTGAATAGGCTACTACTTTATTTTTCCTAGAAAGAGATCAAGCCAGCAGGCAGAGAGGAAAGCTGCAAAGGCCAGCAGTTTGTCAGTGAGGTCAGAGGTCAACTGCCTGCTGACTTCACTCTGGAACAACAGCCATATCCCTCCAGGACTCAATTGATTTGTTTTTATCAGCCTCTTCGCTGGTGCAGACATGACATTTAAAACCATATGTAAAATATCTTTACATTCGAGCCTCATGGATTTATCGGTTGGCTGATAGTTAATATAATGATATATTGGTATCTGCATTTATGTTTGCCAATATTCATAGATTTTATTTAGCAGAACAAAAAAATTCAGAAAACGTGCATTCATGTTCATATTTTACATACAAATTATTTTCTTAATTTGAGTTCTTTATATTGGGCTTAATTTGTGTTTCTTTCTACTTATAGTTATGACAATTATGGTTAAACTGTTATAATAAAGGATCAATTGAATTTCTTGTCTAACCCAATTACATATTTTTTTTGTTGGGGCTTATATAGCGGTTTCACAAATGTTTACACCCATATATTGGTATTGGTATCACTTCCCAAAACTGAACCATCACTTGACTACACTGCAAAGATGTACAGCAGATGTAGAAACAAGTGTTTGATTGTGAAGATTTATCATTTTCATTTAAAGCTAAAGCTGAAATTCATTCTTGTAGCTTTCCCCCTGCAATGTGATCACTATCGCTTGGTAAGACTCATCAGTAAATGTAGGAAAAGCTGAAATGAGTCGAACAGACTTTCAAATTCGGACAAAAATGCTCCAAATGGATTTGAAGTGGAGCTTTACACCAGAGCGTTGGGCCTGGTTCAGACCCCTGGATCATCTTGTGGCAACAGGCTGATCATTTCAGGTGATCCAGCACTCAGGTCCAATGCAGTGTCCAGCATGAATTAAAACTTGAATATGCCCCTTTCTCTACGATGGGATCAGGTGTTGTTGTTGTTGTGCCTCAGCAGGTGTCTCAGGAACCGTCTCTGAGCTGGAAGGTGTTTGGGAGATCTGGGATCAGCTGGAGATTAGCTGCAAGTCTGCGGGAAGCCAGCCAACGCTGATTAAATGAGCCCGACTCGCAGATCGCAGCAGCACTTAGCTCGGGATCAATTCAGCCTCCTGGAGCTCGTCAATCTGCTTTAGGTGACAGGTTTAGAGGAGCTTGATGATGTCATTGTCCGGCACTGAAAGTCTCAACCCTTAGTCATGATTAAATCAGGATTTCAGAAATTCAGATTCGCCCTCTTGTTTCATGGTTTGAAAATCCAGACAGAGTGAAGCAGATATCCCTTCATGGAGATGTTGAGCTGCATGTTGCTGATTAAGATCAATATAGGTGAGCAGAATCCCCATGGTTTTCATACCATAGTGTGACATATTTGTAATAATGCAATTTTTCCTCGTCTGGTATTGAAGTCTCTCCATCAGAATCAACCCAGCATGAGAACAAAGGCACGAACGATCACTCGCGCTTACTGTGACCTTAGACGTTTGGACAACCGAGTCAAGTCCTATCATGGATTTCACAGTAAAACTCGAAGCCCCAAATATACCAGTCCTGATAAAAGGCACGCCCCTCCTCCTCCTCCTCTTCCTCCATCTCCCCTTCCCCCTCCATGACAGAGGAGATGAATGTTGCTCAGCAGCTTCTGGCAGTGCCCATTGTGCAGTTTGTCCCACCTGACACTCCGCCTCGTCTCACTGGCCTGACACTGCTCGTCAAACCATTTGCGAGTGTTTTAGTCTTTATTCGATGGTTCCCTCAATGCAGGAGAAGTACTGACTGTAAAGTGATTTGAGATATTTTTTCTGAATCCAGTTGGCAAATTTATAATACACTATTATGACTTATACTGCAATTGCATTTTAGAGATATATTTAGAGATATTTACCCCCACCAAGGAGATTTCATTTGCGTTTGTCTTTTAGTTGGCAGGATTACACAAAAACTACTGGACGGATTACTGTGAACAATGATGGTTCCTGGTTATCTCCCCCATACTCAGGCGTCCTGGGAGTGGGAAAACTGTAAATTGACTTTAGGTGTGAATGTGAGTGAATGATTGTATGTCCTTGCATGTTTACCCTGGTGACTTGTCAAAGCTGCACCCCTCCTCCCCCAATGTCACCTGGGATTGGCCCCAGCCCACCCCCCACAACCCTAGATAATAGATGGATGTACATCTTGACTTCATAATGATGATGATGAAGATGAGGCTGCATTGATCCCTGCGGAGGAGCACGATCATGAGTCTGCACATTCAGCAACTAAAAGGAAGGATGGACAAATGAAAGCGGCAGCAGCCGTAGCATCCTGCAACCTGCACGACACGTGCATAATGAGAATCTGTTAATTACCTTGAGATTAAGCGCAGGGTCCTCGGTTTGTAGGCTTCTGTATCAGATTAGTGTTTAGTGAAGGTTAAGCCAACTCTGTTCTCCTGCAGTAATCTCGCCGCGTACAGCCGACACTGAACACCCTCCTCTGAATGCCAACAAAGGCCTGTGGAAGTGTTTGACAAGATCCAGACTTCCAAACAGTGGCTGCTAATTTGTCATGTCCTCTAATCGCTGCTATAAATAACTGTTGCATGCTTTTTTTTCTCTGTAGGTGGTAAACTAACTATTTGGTGCAGAATCAGCTCAAGGAAATTAGAGTTATAAGTGGACAGGAGTTTTAAATTTGCACTGACGTAGAAGCAAATGTTATCAAAAGGTTTACATGAAGAATACAATCTAGACCCTGAGGCTTTGAGTGTTTCTAAGTCTAACACCAGGTCTGACTCACTGGAACACGGCTGACTCAGCCCAAAGGAAATCATCGATGGGCAGAAGTAGCTGCCGAGCTGAGTAGGCAATTTGGTGCAGCGGTAACACAAGTAGATACATTTTTAATAAAGCTGGCCAGAGTGGAAATCGAACACCAGACACTGACTGTGATCAAGTGTGAGCTCGCTTCCAGTGGCTTTCGCTGGAGTCAGAGCCAGAGAAACAGTCCAGGTTGCATTTTTAGATTTGTTGCGGTTCATGCTGCTAAATAAATAATTTATATAGGTTACACATTGATGGATATCATTAGTAATTTAATTTGTGTGATTGTTTCTTTTTAAGTTATTTTAAAATCTTTCCAAGACACTGATAATATATGTAGCATTTTGATCACATGTTGGATCAGATGTGAAATGAAATTATAAATAATAAGTTGAGACCATTGAGGCATCCTGCTGTGTGACTGTTTCTACGTGATTAGGGCTGCAGCTCAGCTCCCTGGGAGATGAATGAGTTTGGGCATTTTCAATTTGTACATAAAACCAGAGCAGAAATGCTGGAAATGGGGGAAAAGCATTGTTTCAGCAGGAGCCCGGTTAGAAAAGGTTTTATATGTTTCTATTTAATCATTGGAGGGTTTTGGGAGTAATGTTCCATAAACCAATCAAAATGCCAGCTCCTGTTACTTTTAAAGCCACGTACATTTGCACCTTGGTGGATTGGTAGTTCTAATGGTTTTGCCAGGTAGTAAGGAACACACATCCCAGCAGATGAAACAGCTGTGCAGTGTACTGCCACGATCGATCAAATAATCCACCGCTTTCATTTATCAATACTGCTTCTCAGTGTGTGTAACGGAGTGATTGCACATTGTGTACTTGTGTACGCAGACGCCACTGACTTCAGACCAGGTTGTTGTTGGTCCAATGAGCCATCGCTCGACACTGATTCAAGATAGCAATGTGCTAAAAATGCACATGACCTCTACTCACTTTAAGAACAACAAGCCAAGGGGCGCTCACACAGGGGCAAGTGTCTCTGCTGTTCAGACAACATGGATGCTGAATTGGAAAAGGACAACTGTGCCGACTTAAAATGCTGATCCTCTGCGGAGTTGGTTTACATCTGTGCATCATTGTCTTCATATTCGGTGTTCATTTAAAAAATAAATAGCATTAAATATCCATAGTCTACATGTAAAGAACTTTTTCAAACACGATATATAAAAAGTAAAATGATCATTGAATCCAATCTAACATTTAATTTTACATCCATCTTTGACATTATATATTTCTTCTTTAGGAACTTAGCTTTTTAATGGTGTAAAGTCTTCTCTGTAAATCGTGTCGTCTCAGAACACAGGAGCTCCGGGCTGCAGATTATTCTTGACGTCACAGGCGGAGCTGAAGTTATCAGTCAACTAAATGGAGATTGACAACCATGCGGCTGCAGCAAATTCTGCTGTTCTAAGATCAACAAGCTGAAAATACATATCCTAGTTGCACAAATTAGACCACAAACTATAAAAACAAAAATCTCAGTAATTTCTGGCTCCTTGATTTTTTTTCTCTCCCTGGTTTTCTTTATAAACAGTTTTTTTGCTGTTATGTAAACTGTCACACGTGTTGTGGAAGCTTTGAGTCTTCTCAGCATCGTTCCGTAGCAAAGCATGAATGTTTTGAGGAAGGGTCGGAGCTTCTTTATTATTTAGCGAGCATCTCTCCGTTTCCCTCATGTAAACCGATAGGCCGGAGCTGTGAGGAGGACGGTGCGCTTGTTTTGTTTGTGCTTTATTCCCCGAGAGTTCTAGTGTTCCACCGCTGCCGAGTGGAGATAATAGTCTAAATATAGAGCAGGGTGTATGGAGTCAAAGTCGAGTGGGCTCAAGTCATCGCTCTTAAGAGTCAACAAGGTCTCCTGAGTCATATTAGGCCTCGTATCCCTGAATTCTCAGTGATGGCTTGTACGGCTTCAGAACAGCAAGCGGTGGGAGTTCGAGTCAAGCAGCTTATGGTTTGTCTCAAATTAAATGAACCCAACTTATTTTAGAATTAGGTTGAATCAAACGATTAACAATGTGGCTGTTGGATGATCAGAGTGATTGTCAGAAATTGGGGTCTGATTCCCCACAGTTCTGAAGAAGGGTCTGTGCCTGAAATGTTGCCTGGGACGTTATTGACTAGTTTGTGGGAACCTCAAGACATTTCTGGTCTTTTGGTTTTCGTTGCACAAATTTGGAAGTGTACGCTTTTTCACAATTTTACATGTCCCTTACAAACTGTAGCAGGCTGGTGTTACTATTATTATATTATATTAATATTTGAAACTAACAGACTGTAGCTCAGATGCTCTTTTCGTCTAAACAGAAACCATATTGTCCTTTTCAGATCTTTCTGCAGTTGTTGTTTCTGTTCATAAAGGTGCACAAAGTACAGCTTCCTTTCTCTTGTTATCGACATGGATGAGGATGCAGTTATTTTGTTTGCATAAATTTATATTTGAATTATCAATGCACGAAACTGACTGGGCGTTTAGTGTTTACATTCAGTGCGACAGGTCAATTATCCAACGAAAGTCGTACATTTTGTCGTAGTGCGAGTGAACACATTGTACAAGGTCAATAAAACTGAAGTCTCTCGAGCACAGAGAGACACTTCAGTCTATTTTTCACACAGAGACATTTAAAGGGGAAAAGATAATTTTTCAATACGCCACATACACCTTATTCCTCCTATGTTTCAAGCTACCTGGCCTACACACGAGGATGCTGATCATTTTCTGGGCCTTTATCTCACTGCCCTGGTGAAGGCGTGTCATCAGGAGAGCAGGCTGGCGCAGAGTGTTTAATTCGTGATGGACTTGCACTGGAGCACACACCGGCCTGGCTTCCATGCTGTGTGTGTCGGAAGCCCTGCTAACATGAACTCAAAATCCTTTACGGACAACATTTCTGTTTGAGTCTGAGAGTGAACACAGATCGTTAATCCCCTGTTAATCCACGTTTATGGTATTGAAACAAACTGCAGAGAATAACAGATACTTGTCCTGGTTATAACCTGGATTAAACCACCTGCCACAGTGGTTCATGAGTGTGTAGGTTACCAGAGTCACATTCTTACTTCTCAGTGGTGTCAGTGTGGGTGTAGATGTCAGGATACGTCTTTCTCTCCATTCTTCTCTGAGCTTGTAACTTTAGCTGTTAGCTTGGGATTCACATACCGACCACTTTAACTAGGTGTTTGCAGAAGAAGAGCTCGAGTACCTGCAGCTCTACCTCGTCACTCCGGACATGACTGACTGGTTTGCCTCCACTGAACCGTAACACCAGTTAGACTATTGTCGATCAGAAACAGTGGGATAAGAAACATCTGAGATGATTGCACTGGGAGAGCAGAACAGAGCTGGACGCAGTCACCCTGTTAAGACGCTAACTGATGTTATCTTCACACAGATATTTACTTTCAGAACACGTCCAGCTGGTGAATATTTAACTCCTTCAATTCATCAAACTGGCTTCAGCTTGGCGCTTGTCCTGCAGCTGCTTGCTCTCCTCTTCACATTATTCCCATCCCCAGCTGATTGTGACAGATTGAGCCATTTGCCTCCAACGTGTCACCAAACTCAGATGGGTTTTCAGCTTTTCCCCCCGACATCGCAATATGTCGCATTGATTAATTACCATGAAGCAAATGTGCAATGCTTAAGCCTGACTCGTCATTTGTCATCCTTTTGTGTAACAGATGTTGATAGAATCTCATCTTATTTTTCTTCTTGAATGACCTTTTCTGTGTGGGACAGGGTTTCATTTGACTAATGCGTGTGTTGTTTGCTCATTGACTCAGAGTGCAGCAACCAGTCCACGAAACCCTGTCTCCTGGAAACGATGTTTATATACAAATAATTTGTGAGAAACATAAATGCAGATTGCATGTTCTATTCATGTAATGAGGAAATGTTAGTGTTCATATGTGGACAGGTCACAAATAAGTGTTCACGGAAAGAAGCTAGTTTTCTGTCTATATACAGTATTATTTATTAGTTTTTATGTGAAGACACTCACAGCACTTCCCATGTGTAGCCTACATGTGTCCCTACGTCCTCACTGTCCTTGGGTCCTGCAAACTATGGCCTCAGTTTGTGGCTCCATTTACGATCAATAACAACATCCATGCCACTTTACATGCCCGATTTATTGATTATGTGCTCATTTCATAATTCTGATTGTAAGATGTTGTGAAAAACATCTGCTGTGGTTTCCTATCGACCAATGAGATGCAGTCAAATAGCTTTTTATTTGACCAACAGTTCAGAGTCCAGAGATGTTCAGTTTACTACCC
The DNA here is from genome assembly GCF_947347685.1 of Pleuronectes platessa. Classification (NCBI taxonomy): domain Eukaryota; kingdom Metazoa; phylum Chordata; class Actinopteri; order Pleuronectiformes; family Pleuronectidae; genus Pleuronectes; species Pleuronectes platessa. The sequence goes on from NC_070634.1 coordinate 20,820,981, forward strand.
TATGGTGAAAGGGGAAAGCATCAAATTAACTAAAACAATTAGTCAATCATCAATCAGATGAAATTAACATGAAACCTTGTTCTAAAGATTATTTTGAGTAATTTTTAATCTTCCTCCGTAGATGGCCTCGGCAACAGCAACCTACGGGCAGAAGGAGTCTTCGGACCAAAACTTCGACTACATGTTCAAGATCCTCATCATCGGAAACAGCAGCGTGGGCAAAACCTCCTTCTTGTTCCGCTACGCCGATGATTCCTTCACACCAGCCTTTGTCAGCACCGTGGGCATCGACTTCAAGGTGAAGACCATCTACAGGAACGACAAGAGGATCAAATTACAGATCTGGGTAAGACGTCGTTTTTTTGGTATTTAATTAAATATCCATCCATCCAGTCACAGGGCTGAGGTGTAGAGACAAACAACCGATACCACTCACAGGGACAACATGAGAACCCTGTGCAGAAGGTCCTGGTCGGCTCGACAGTGCTGCAGCTGAGCCGTGAACTAAAAACCTTTTTAATTAACTTTTACTCATTTTTACGATTAAATCAGATTCACCGCCGATTTCACTACAGTTAACTTGCATTAACTTAAATCAACACATAATATCACCATAATATCACCTCAACTGCTTACAGTGTCTGTTGGCAGTAAGACACAAAATAATGTCAATAAACTTCATATTACTTCTACAGTATTGTTTTACAGAGCAATAGTAGAAGCAAATTGTCCCATTGGTTTTCTTCACTGTTGTTTGCAAGCTGCTTGTTAGACAAACATTCTTGTGTTTCTATTCTGCAGCTGGTCGTATGTTCGGCAGCCGCGTTAACGCATAATTTCGTTTATGCATTTGATTTTTTTTTTTTTTTCCTCAGCTTCTGCCATTTTCCAAGTGTATTTGTCTTTTTTTCCCCCTCTGCGTGTTTCTCAGATAACAGAGAGCACAAACATGGTTGTTGTTGTATAAACAAACCAACGCTGTGTGGTCAGACGACTTTATCCCAGGGGAGTGTCAACTTAAAAAAAAACATGATTTCAGGGTTAGCTCCACACCTCTGAGTAAAGATATTCTTGTGTTTCTATCTAAGGCACTTTAAGTTACATTTCTTGTATGAAAGGTTCTAACCAGGTGAATTATCATCTTTACTTGAATCTAAAAAAAAAACACGTTATTTTTAGATTGAGAAATATGGATAGCACATAATCAAATATCCAGGTCACCACTGGCCTGTCCTCAGATCACAGTGAACAAACTGCTTTTCCAGCTGACAGAGTAGAATATGAGAAATGACAGGAGCCCGATGCACAACATGGTGACAGTCACTTGCCCTCAGGAGGAGTAAACACCAGGCTTTGGCTCCTGAGCGCTTCACAGTAAACCCAATCATAGAGCAAAGAGGAGAGACGAGTGCGCTGAGGCTCCCCTCAGTGAGGTGAGCCCCGAGTTTCACTGTCAGGTTGTGGTCCGTGACATCACTTCCACCTTCACCACATGTTCCGCAGCAGGCCGGGCTGCGCTGGCGAGCTGGGAACTGCGTGTGTGTGTGCTCAGCTGCCTCTGTTGTCAGCCCTCGTCAGGTCTTGCCTCTGGTACAGAAGGCACAATCAGCCAATCAGAACATGAGAAACCAAACGGCTGGGCGCTGCACTCCCCCTCCCCCATTACTACACATCTCCCAGAGTAGAGTTCTCCCCCCCCTCCCTGTACACACTCACACACACATACACACAGTCCCAACACACACATTCATACAAAAACACACATAAATTCCCCATCCCCCACCTCGCAACATCTCAGCTGAGACTCCATGGGAGTAAAAAATTAAAATGGTTTGAGTCGTGGGCTCAGAAATCCACATACACTGTGTATTTATCGTACAATGTAGATTTATGTGGTGTACACTTGACACTGTGGTGTTTGTGTGTGTATGTAATAAGTGTATTTAATTTGTCCAATACTAAATCCCACTCCGTACGATATATCTACTGATTTCCAAGGAAATAATGAATGGATCTTAATGTACAAGATCAGGCCTATTTATTGGATTAATATCTATTCAATTTGTTGTGGCTTGATTTAATTTAAAGGGACTTTTGGGCCTTGGTTGAGGTTAAAAAGTCCATCAAATTCCACCAAAATGGCCCAAAATAACTACTACTACTTTAAATTCCTGCTTGCTGGGAGATAAACATTTAAACATCCGCCAAGATTTTGATCTCAACTGTATTTAGAGCTCTTATGTGTTTATTATGTCATGCCACTCAGTGCTACTTACAGTCAAGAAGAACATTACAACCAACAGAATGGACAGTGAAGGTCGGAGCTACAACACGCTTAAAATACATGCCACACACTACGTGACCTGAAGGATGAGAGCGACCGTGTGTGTTTGAGTCAATAGAAGCATTGATTGGTCCAAGAATAGATTCTTAAAAAACTCAATGTGTTTGCGTGCGTGTCGGTCTCTTTCCCTCTTGCTGATCTCCAGCCTGACAGCAGAGGAGTGATGCTGTTTAACCTGAGGCTGCTCGGCTCGGAGGGAGATGCAGGGTGTTGGGTATCAGAAGCACTGAGCTTTAATTCCCTGAGCGTTCATTAGGGTTTAGCGCTGAAATTCAAGCTCACCCGAGCCTGTAGCCAAGGAGAGAGAAAGAGAGAGAGAGAAAGATGGAGGGGGGAGGAAGAGGCTCTTTTGGCTAAGCTCACCACAGAGATAAAGAAAAGAGCAGGGGCGGATGAGGTGTCACCCACCTATTTTACAACCCGTTTTATACGGTGGCTTTACTGGAACACGTGGGCACGATGTGTCAGTCTGACATGTTGATTATAATGTCTGATCCTCAGAGTGTGTGTTTGTCTATGACTCATCGACAGGCTCAACATTTCTGAGATGATGGCTGGACACTCAGTTGTTCTAACTCCTGTCTCTTGGGACATTTGTAGATTTTAAATATCTAGAAAAGGCACTTAATTAAGATAATTAAGAAGAACAAAGTAATGCAACGCAAACTTTGTGGTCTGATAATAACATCTCACATCATATCCTTTAAACTGTCCACTTCCTGTATCATTTCAAAACTCTGTAAATAATCATTAATGCAGGGTAGTCGTTTTAAGAATTAATGGTGCGCTGTAAACCCTCCAAAAATGTGATAAAAAGAATAAAATGAAGTCATCCAATAAGTTTTGGTTTGGCATCAGTTTTTCTACCCTGCAGATGCAGTGTTTTATCATCTTACAAACCGAAAAATCCATTAACATAAAACAAGAAATCACTGGTTTGCCATTTGTCTCAGTAGCTGGTATATCTGAAACCTCAGAAAAATACACATATTTTTTTTAGAATTTTTTTTATAGTTTTATTTGACACAAGCTGTATTTTGATTTTACAGTGTTTTCTAAAACACATTTGCTCATCCAGCAATTTTCTATCACTTTCTACTCTGCATTGGTCCACAGCTCTTCAGCAGCAGTGCAGGCTTTATTGTTTTCATCATCTTATAGTGCTGTTAAATCAAATTTTTGTAGAGAAGCAATTGTTATCTTAACTTTAACTGTCACTCTGGTTCTGTGTTTGTAATTGATACATCTGAACCTCTTCACCTCTTTTTGAGACTATCAACATCTAACCGTTCATCCTGAGACATGACATCAGAGTTTATAAAACTGTCCCCTCAATCTGCTGCTTGTGTCTTTTCCAGGACACGGCGGGTCAGGAGCGTTACCGCACCATCACCACGGCTTACTACCGAGGAGCCATGGGCTTCATCCTCATGTACGACATCACCAACGAGGAGTCCTTCAACGCCGTCCAGGACTGGTGCGTAGCTGGCTTGGTGGGGGTTTGGTCACATGACAAATGATAACATGAAGATTTACCTGTGTGTGTGTGTGTGTGTGTGTGCACATGCATGCATATCAAGTTATTTCTAGATAATCAGCACCATGCTTGAAATAGATGATACTGCCGATTGATGAACAGTGAAGATGATCCGGTTCAGGTTTCAGAACACATTGTTTTAATGGTACGCTGCGTCCGAGTGCTCTGTGTCAGTCGGAGAACCGGATGCTGCAGGGATCACTATCTTTTATCCTTTCTGGCTCCTGCGGGGACTTTGGCTCAAGTCGACCGTTTTTCTGTATCTTAGAAAAAGGAAAGGATCATCATGGTGTCGTTCCTCCGTCTCAAAGTGAACCCCCAAAGGGTTGCAAGATAAATTCTGTGGGGTTATGATATGATGAGTAGGAGAGAATGTTCTTATGTGTAAATCTCTTTTCATTTTTCTCTAATCTTTCCTATTGTACAAGAACTTGTTTGGGATTTTAAAGAGTGATTTGAAGTAGCTGCAGTGAGATGACACAGCCTCTGAGTTTCCTCTCTGTTTCCCAGGTCCACTCAGATTAAGACGTACTCGTGGGACAACGCCCAGGTGTTGCTGGTAGGAAACAAGTGTGACATGGAGGACGAGCGAGTGGTGGGCGGAGATAGAGGCCGGCAGCTGTCGGAACACCTCGGTGAGTTTATAGTGCACACACACACACACACACAGACACACACTATGCAAACACATGACTCACAGTTGTGTACACTGGTCAGAGTTTACTGAAGGACTCAAAACTTAACAGGAATTGAACATCTAACGTATGTCACGTTCTTTGAATGACAATGTGTGGTGCTAACAAGGAGATATGTACATTGATGTCCGAATCTTGATTTCTTGAATCGTGTTTTTCTCCAAAAATATTAAGCTGATCATTATGATGTATTCATACCATGTCAGAATGAAAAGTTTAAGAAAGTCTCAGAGTATTTTGACTTTCACACTCATGCCCATTTCAAGCCTTGAACTCGTATAGAATAAAGGGAAATAAGTTTCTGTGAGTTAAATCTCAAAATAAAGCAGACAGGAATCTGATCATTAGATTCAGGTGAATCCATCCAAGACCTTTTAAACCTATCTGACCCTCCTCCCCTCCTTCCCCTCCAGGTTTTGAGTTCTTCGAGGCCAGTGCCAAGGACAACATCAACGTGAAGCAGACCTTCGAGCGCCTGGTCGACATCATCTGTGAAAAGATGTCTGAGAGCCTGGACGCCGGAGATCCCGCTGTCACAGGGGCCAAACAGGGGCCCCAGCTGACAGAGCAGCCCGCTCCACCTCACCAGGACTGTGCATGTTAAAGCTGACTGCTCCCTCCTCCCTCCTCCTCCTCTTCCTTCTTCTACTTCTCCCTCAACTGGATACCAGGCCCCGGGTCTATTCTCCATCACCCTTTTCACTTACTTTCCTGCTTCTCTCTGTATATCATTAAGGGTCGTTGGCTCTTGGTCACAAGAATCAGGTTGAAAAGTGTCTGAAACGCTCTGAGGTTCTCGTGGACCAGGTGTGTTAGCTTCTGGTTCCTCCGCATACAGGAGCTAAAATGTGTGGGGCTGACTTTGGATCAGTGCTGAACCAGCCTGATGCCAAAGCAGGTTCAGTTAAACCAGAGTGTTTCAGACCCTTTGCAACCTGTGTTCTTTCAGTTTCCAGACCTGTTGTCCGTTGTCCCCCTGCTCCTCAGTGTGGTTTAAAGGATTTGACGGCGTCCGTCCTCAGAGTGCCATTTCAATCCTTCCCATGTTTACAGTACTCCGTTTCATGTCAGTCAAATGTTTTGAGAAGATGTCAGCCTTGGGGACCAACGAGGTCACAGTTGAGTTACCTATATGTTAGAGGGATGATTCAGCTGAAAGCTGCTCCATACCGACGTGTTATATTTCTTATATGATTCTGGATGCATATGGAATCATATATACATGGATCTGTGTTACTTTTTTCCTCAGCTTGCATCTCAACATGGATGCTGCGGGTATTAGGAAGAGTAGTGTTTAGCTCCGTCTGGCCTTTTATTTTTTTTTACTTTTCTTCAGCAAACTTTTTTTGTATTCTGATGCCCCGGTTTATTATTTTAAAATATGAACAAGATATAGCTAGGTAAAAATAGTGAAACATGAAGACGCATTTTATTTAATTATATTTATTTCAAATGTACATATTAATGTTGTGCAATATATATATATAAATATATAATATCTACAGGTATGCATTTCTGAAAATGAATTTGAGAAGGAATGAACTTCAATGAGGATAGTATCAAATATAAAAAAGGTATATGTTGTAGGGTTTGTTTGAAAGATGTGTGTGGATTGCGTCTTTTCCCTGTGGGTTTGATCTCCTGCTGCTCTCCAGGGAGGTTGCTAAGTCAGAAATTCAAACTTCCTTCTGAGCAAAATGTGGTGGAGCGGCGCTTTGAGTGTGAATTACAAGTCACACGACATGTTTGTCATCCTCCAAATCCACTTCAGTGGGATTTCCAGCCCTGCTGCTGAGGAAGTGTAACATCTTAGCAAGGCTCTAATATTAGAGGAGTGAGCCATGTGGAGAAATGTTTTGTTGCATCATTAATGTATTTATGGGCCAGACTTGGTGAAGGTGACATCAGGAGTCGTGAGTCTCCTAAAACAGGCAAAGGCAAGTGTTGTTGCAAATGTTTTGATTTTACTGTTCCTGATGTCACAGATAATATAAAGATTTAAGGGCCTCGTCCTTCACTGGGACACAGCTCACTTGTGCTTGCTAACAATGCTACATGCTGCTACATATGTGAAAGAAAATATCCTGGATCTGATCCGGAGCGGCACCAAAAGTAAATGGGTTCTTCCCTCACCCATATTGCATCCTTCCTTCAATATCCGTGGAAACCTGTTCTGTAATTTTGTGTAATGCTGCAAAATAAATAAATCAAACAAACACCAATGAAAATATAACCTTCTTGGTGGAAGTAATTATTCACACAAGGGGGACGATTATCAGACATTTTAATGTTGTCTAAATTGTACTGAAATGGGTTTGGAGGATATAAACAATGTTGTTTTATTGGGTAATATTTATGGTATTTGGCCTTTTATGTAACAGTTTGATCCCAGGGAGTGAAAGAAAACACCCAGAGAGAATAAGCTGGTACATGATAAACAATGTAACCAGAGCTGAGTTGGCTGTTCCACAAATATTAGCCCATTCAGCCACTGGGATGTGCAGGCTTGGTTTCAACATCACTAAATGAACCAGAACCAGATCAAAATCGCTTTTATGAACAACTGCAGTTAACTTGTCTTGCTGATACTGAGACCTCAAGACCACGGAGAGCAAAGATGAAACTGACGGCACAGGAGAGGATGGTTAGATTCAAGACAGGGAAAATAATCTCAATGTAGCATAAATTACAAACACCTGTCTAGATCCAGAATAACAGGCGGGATTTCACATACACGGCACCTGTTTGGATTTTGAATCTTATTTTGCACTGAATGGATTCAGGACTGTTGTACGTGTGCAGTTCAGGTGTCGCGAATGTTCACTTACATGTTCTTGAGGGCAATTGAGAGACATCATATCATCTCTGGACATTAGAGAAATCTGTCAAACTAAATGATTGTGAGACGTCTCCAGGATCAGTATTACAGAGCAGCTACATTAGATACTGGCGTCCTCTTGTGTGGACCTGCATTTACTCGTCTGTTTGTGTGTAATGTTATCTCCACGCGAGTCATCACAGGAGCAAAATGTGCATACTTGTTTTAATACAGTTTCCAGCAGTTCAAACTGGATTCCAAGGGTATTCCTGCGTTTCCCTTTCACCAAAGACCACTGTCGAAGCAGCTCACCGTTGTTGCAGTAGAATACCAGAATGAGAGGCGGGATCCGGGTTTAAACGTTCAGTTGGTAATAAAACAACAAAAGTGCTGTTTGATGGAAATACAAGAACTCTGGTCTTTGAGAAGATCATTTTCTGTTGTTGTTACCCACGGCTGGCTAGTGTGCAGTGCAATTTTGAATTTGAATTTGAATTTTTTTCATTAACAACGTTGATATTCGAGGCATTACTACCAATGGATTGATGCTCTGGAAGTCATAATTATGGTCAAGCTTAAATCTGAATCAGAAAAGTCTAACTAATGTGAGGTGCAATTGTCAAGTGTAGCATAAAATAAACCTGGAACCACAGAAGGATATTAAAGTGTGAGAAATGAGGCCCCAGACAAAGTGGTGATTCTATAGTCGAATGTGATTATTTGGAAATTTACAAACCTGGGAAATTATATTTCAGATTTAAATTTTTTTTCCCTGCTTATATTTTTCTTCTTACTGGTTGTGACTGTTTCTTTCCCGGTAAAATCCAAACTTTTAAAATCTCATCCTATCTAATATGTCTTCCTCTCTATATACACCCGATCTGTAAATATTGTACCTTTGAGTCTGTGTGTGTGGATTGTGTTGTATCAACTCAGGCTGGCAACATCTACAAAAAAAAAGGAGAGTTAAAAAAAAGCCAGTAAAAAACCTTGAAGCCCCCAAAAGAGCCATGTTGTACTGTATATGCATTCATTTCTATAGGCCTGCTTGTGAATGAATGTGTCACTCAGTTACGAAGCAATACACACACTCTACAGTGTCTGCACTAAAAGAAATGCCACCCAGCTTGGTAGAGGCTGCCGACGTTAGATCTTCTACTAGCACGCAGAAACATAGAACTTTATTTGGTCTGGTATCACTGCCTCTTCAAGTCCTCCTCGGTTCGGGCTGTTAAGATGAGAGAATCTGCTGTGGATGTTTTTATCTGTACTTTGTGGTAAAACAATAAAAAAAAAAGTTGCTAACAATCAGTGGACTCTGGATTTTCAACATTTTGTTCATATGGAAATAAGAACCCTACTGTTACAGTTATTTCTAACATCTTGAAGTGACCTTAAACACAAACGTTTGTCGAATTATGATTCATCAGGGTCATCAAGGTATAGCAGCCAAACATCATATTTTTTAGGGAAATGTTTAGATGCTTTTCGTCCAAACCATCACAAGATGTTTCACTCTAGAGTATGTGAAAAATGAAAGAAAATCTCAAATATGTTAAATATACACATGTAAGTTAAAATAAATGTGATTAAGAGTCAAATTAAACGAGCTACTATAATCAGCAGGTGTCAGGAGGATGATGGGAATGATCACGAGACTAAAATGTACAACATTTTCACTTTTGAAATCGTACTTTGATCTGTGACTGAGGCCTTCTTCCTGCAGTATTGTTCTTTATTACATCATGGATCACTATTCCCTTGTCTTTTTAGTCTTATAGAATACAATAAGTGAAGACTTATACTCTTAAAAGAATTACTTAGGTGGAAAACTATATAGTATCAAAATAGATACACTCCTGTCTCTCGATACCTACATTACTATTATCTAAAAATGTGTTAATATTAAATTTAGATTTAGCTGGTTTGAACCTCTGGCTCATCATTGATGAATGACACTGACTGGCTAATATCAATGAAAGGCCAATCATCAATATGCTCATCAAACCCTGATCTTCAGCATCCCTACAGAGACGTGTAGATATTAGACTCAATAAATAGTAAAAGTACATTTTAATCTATTGATTGCAGAATCCATAAAACTACATTGGTGGCACTTATTCATTCAGCTGGATTCTATGCATCACGTGGAATGTGACTATTCTTCATTTTCAAGAACTTTTAGAGGAGCTAATATACCTAAATCATACAACTGCACTATTCTCACAAAACAATGGCCTTGAAACCACTGGTGAGTTCAAAATCTTCTGCAAGTTTCTCAATGAACCAGCAGAGGGAGGGAGACACCAGGGTGACGCCAAGATGTAGAAACTCTGCAGCTCAAACCTTGTTATTGCACAACTCTGACTTCCCTCCTTCAGGTTCCATTCAATGAGCAAAACGCAGCATGAACCAACTACATTATGTATTACTGTCTTGATACTAATTTACTGTAACTGACAAGATAAACTGATTTCTAATGTTATCCTTGAGGCTTATTACAGGCCAAACCTATGCTTCACTCCAATCATTTTGATTATTACATAGTATTTATATATTGTAGGAGCCAAATTATGTATGTTAACGATAACAATAATAATATATAATGCACAAATTAGGGAATATCCCGAACTAGCATAACTAATACCAGGTTAACTCCTGCACACAGATACTTCTTCAACGTGAATGAAAACACAAGTGATTCACCAAAGTACATGGAAACAATATTTATTGCCGAGCAGCATTGAATTCAGAACACAGGGGGCACGAAGCCGAACGACTGTAGGTTGGAGCTAGACACAAACAGTCAGTGCAACAAAGAGGTTACTGAAGTGAAAACACACTGAAGTAGGACACAGAAGAGTAAAAATAGATAATTACAAGTGTCTGCAAAGGTTAAAGATGATAAACACCGATTTGTTGTGCCCTGCGACACCCGGCTGTGGGCAACATTCCAGTTTGTCATCGACATGCAAAAATTGTTCCCTTCGAAAAATGTAAGTCACACATACGATTTATCCCTCATATAACAAGTGTGGGTTTGCATATGCATCTTCCTCGCAGCCAGTTCCTCACACATGAAGGTCTCCAGGGCCTCAATGCATATTCTTCTCATATAAATATTGTGACTCTGCTTGGTCCAAAGACTTTAAAAGACAGTCTGTACAAATTTTTACAAGAAAAGAAATGTCTGTTACTGAAGTTGAGCACATAGCCCCCATTAAGTGCCTCTTTTCCCCCCATCTGTAAACCCTATGGCCATACTCCATTGAAAAAACTATCAATTTAAAGCTGCTTTCTTCCCCAGTAAAAAACAGATATTAGGTAAAACAGCAATTTGTACATAAAACATGTCAACAGCACATGTCCTTTATTTCGGCATTGAGTAGAATAAACCAATATATTATTTTTTATTAAATACACCAACGGTCAATGTTGACTCTTTTACGCCACCAGGCGGACGGGTCAGATAAAACATGTGGATTCTGGTAATTCATTTAGATAATAAAACTTGTCCAAACGAGCCGAATACAACAGGACAGACTCATTGTTACTCTGACTATCTTTTAGTTGTGTGTTACCACATGTTCCCCCGGTGTTTAGAGCGTTTTAAAGCCGGTTGAGAGCGTTTCAAAGCAGCCGGTTATTACTGTACAGTTCGGCCTACGTGGCCTGGCGCTCGTGTCCCACCTGAAGAGCTCACATCAGGGCTACATAGAGAACCAGAGAGTCCATGGAGCTTATGTGCTGGTCGCTGGCAACTCCGTCCCCCGGACTAGTGAACCTGAACCTCGTGTGGCAGCAGCTGACAGCCGCTGTTCACGTGGCTCAGGACCTTGTGCCTCAGCTGGGCCACTTGCTCCCGGAGCAGGTCCGCCGTGGACGCCAGGTCGGTGTTCTGGTTCCTCAGAGACTTCACCTTGTCCTCCAGCCTGGAGATACGCTCCAATTTGCGCCGCCGGCACTTGGTGGCCGCGATCCGGTTCCTGAGCCTCTTCCTCTCGGCTTTACCGTGGTCCGGTGAGTCCATGTCGATGGGGGAGAGCGGCGGACTCTCCCCGAAGCTCTGGACGTCGGGGACCGTCTGAGGCTCCTCCTTCAGCGGCGGGACCCGCGACAGCTCCGGCTGCTGCGGCGCTGCCCCCAGGTGATGTGCCGGAGGCGGCGGGAAGGGCACCGTGTCCGTGGTGTAGTTGACGGTGGTTCCCAGCGGCCCGGTGCCGTAGCTGTGGAGGTTCGTGTACACCGGCAGGTCCGGCTGGAGGCTGACCGGGACCAGGTTGGCTCCCAGGTCCAGGCTGCCGCCCTGGCTCTGCCCGTCTCCGCTCAGCTGGTTCTGCTTGTGCAGGTCCTCCAGCGCCTTCACGAAGCCCTCGGCGAACTCCTGCTCATCCGACACCGTCTTCGCGTAGAGGAACTGGGGGCTGGTGGGCGTTGTGGTGACCATCCCGTTGGACTGGATGATCAGGCGCTCCAGCTCCGGGGAGGCCAGCTTCAGGAGCCCCAGGTCCGGGGAGCTGAGGATGCTCTCGGCGTCGCGGAGATGCGGCTTGAGGTCCGCGTCCTCCTCCAGTCTCAGGTCCATGTCCTTCTTCATCATTGTCTGCGGGTGATGAGGATGAGGGTGAGGTGGTTCTCACAGCGGAGTCCTGCCCATAACAGATGTCAAACACCTCCGGTTAAACTCAGGTATTATTAAATATCACGACGCTGTGACAGTCTCTGGAGCTGGATCTGAACCGAATGATCGGCCGCGCGCACAGCCTCCAGCTTTTCTAGGCACGCACGTTCCATTATGTCACGTCGAGCGCGCGCATTGGGCAGAAATTACGTTTTTCAGATTTTTATATGAATAAAGCGATCAGAGAGGAGGAGGAGGCAGAGGGGAGTTCTCACTCTGATCCTCATTCTGCAGGCACACTATCAGTCTGGTGATGTGTGTCTGATGATGTGTGTCTGATAATGTGTGTCTTTATTTACAGTTTCTTTTGAAGGTACATATATTCATACACTCACATTCAAAGTAAGTTATGGGATGGAGATAAATCAATAATAGAAAAATGATGATATTCTTTTTATTTCTAAGATATAAGATATTCTTATTCATATTAATAACAACTCATATCAAGGGTCTTTTTCCATCTGTGGTTCCCGGAAAATCTTAAAGTTGGCAGCCTAAAATCAAATAAGAAAAAATAACATGTTACATGTTTAAAACAGATAACAAATATCAATTAGGTAAAAGCAATATGTAGAGATCCGTAAGCAGAAGACAAATCAATTTACGATTTGATCCAAGCTAAACAAACAACGCACATCACTAGCAAGGACATGAAAACAAATTCAAATACAAACCAGCTTTGCAAAAATATATATGAGTAAAAGCAGATGAGAGCAGACAGGAGTAAAGACTCTGAGATTAATGATAGATTGATGGAAGTAACAACAAAATTAAAAGAAGCAATCAGAGGTAATGGAACAGCAAATGTTATCAAAAGTCATGACAAACACATCAGCATCTTCAATTTGTGTTTAAACGTAAACCCCATCATTTTCCAGATGGGAGCTGCACAGAGGCTGAAAGTAATTTAGGAACCATGTACAGAACCTGAGAGATCTGGAGGGTTCATCATTCACATATACATGTTGAACCTGAACCAGCCGGACAATCATACACATATAAAAATCATCTCTCTGACACTGACAACCAATGTAGTGATCAGAGAACTGGTGTAAAATGCTCTTTGTCAGGACACGACCTTACTTCATAGAGAAAACTGAAAAACGTCCAAATTACAACAGTTCATCAGGCAAGAGTCAAATCTCTAATCCTCGCCATGTTTGCCTCGTCTCCTGATTTCTTTGACTGATTTCATTTGACTGCATTTCAGATGTTTGGTGCCAGTTCTTTTGCCATGGGGATGAAGGATACACTACAATGAGTGAGGTGATATATTGAGGCTTGATGTGGTTTTTACTTTACACTTGTGAGCTCAAGAGCTGATGTCTTCTCAGCAGGCGATGAGCTCCTTCCTGTTTTTTTATCCTCAGCTGAGATATTGTCCCTCTGATTCCTGAACATCGAAATATGAGGAAGTGGAATCTGAAACTGATGTGATTTCTACACTTCCTTTGGTCAGTTACCAGTCTGGAGTTGAATGTGGCTTTTACCCAACACAACATGTGATGGATGCAACGTGGGGTGTTTCCACGTTACAGAGTTACCATTTTCTTTGGCAGATTTTCCGATGTCACTTTTTCATTTTAAAATCAAATCAGAATTTAAATCTTCCATTTTTGATATTATACCAGGGTGATTGAGTGGAAGTGTTTTTAAACTACATATCGCCACCATCTCCTTCTAATGGGTTTCTTTCTAAGTGGATTTGTTCTCCACGTCTCTGAGGGATGAATTCGGTGGAAATCGTCATTGTAAGTTTAATGAGCACTTCCGAGAATGGCAGCTCTGTGTTACTAGTATGTGAACTGAACAAACAATCTCCGATTTGAGCTCAAATCAATACAACACACTTTGCCCAGCATACTTCAAGCCAAAGAAAAATGTTTTAGAAATCCTTGAGTCATGTTCTATCAGTTTTATAAAGCTGGAGCGAATTACATAGTAGTGAAGCCCGTGTTTTCTTTCCTCCCCCTTAATCTGTTGTTGTTTATGTTTGTCCATTAATACACAGATACACGGAGCAGTCATAAACCAGCGATCAATTAATTCACCTAAAAACCTAATAATGAATCACTGTGCCATGTGTTAATGTCCCTTGTTTCCTTAACTTCCAGTCGTCTGGCTAGTAAAGGGTTACAGAGAGGAGGTAAGTGCGTCAAAGGTAGGCCCTCTCCATCCCTGCGAAGCCTTCTGCGGGTGGATCACATGATGGACCCTGTGATGTCAGATCTCCTTACGCTGTGGCGGAAATGGAAGTGGGTGGTGGTAAACCAACAGAGAAGAGATATTTTAGTCTAGAAACTGAGTATCGTCGGAGAGAGAGTGGGGGTTCTGAGCCTGCAGTGGAGAAACAAAGGTTTTTCTAGTAACTGGTAAAGGATGTACCACTCTCTCACATGCTCGGTTTCATTTCCTTTTCCCTTTAATCTATTTAAAATAAGAAGAAAAACAACAGAAACCGTGAGCAATATACCTTTGCAAAGAGTTTAACATGACAAAAAATAATCATAGCTTTTGGACACTGACGTTTGGCCCGCTTTCATGATAATGTCAATGTTGATTATTTTGTTCTTTTTTTGTTGCTTCAGAATGAGCCCTTCATATCGATATTTATATTGTATCATGTTGTATAGTTTTTTATCTTATCACCATCAGTTAAAGGGCTAAAACATTAATAGAATAAATACAGGGAAATGTCATGCATGTTATTGTTAGGTGACCTCCATTTGCCATAGTAATTAGGCTGAGACCAAAGAAGGAATTTAGGCTACTGTTGTATCAAGGGTGACAAACTATGTGTCAGGAGGAGGCTGGGATGGATGGCTGGGTGGATGGGTGGATGGATGGGTGGATGGATGGATGGATGGATACATGGATGGGTCAACAAAACACGCAGGACACTCACACAAGAAGTCACTGTTTGTTTCCTCATTAAAAGACAATAGTCAGTGTTGTGTCTTCAATTTTGACAGTTTCACATTAACTGCTTGTTTATTATCAATATAAAACCATGACGATGAAGGTACTCTATCTTTAAGGAAGTTCCTGTTTTGACCTGATCTATGATCTTTATCTAGACCTGAGCAAGAAGGATTTGTAGCTAAATCTAACCAGAGAACACCAACGTTATACCTGACACTGGTATCTAAGGGTTGAGACAAAATGAAAGTGTTCTGGATATAGACACAGGCTCACAGCCTTCTTTACAGTGCATCCTACGACAGGTCTTAATCCTTTAAACATGAGTCAAAATGTGTTGATGTGTAAAACACTGGCCTCCAGGAATGAGGCACAAAGTGATGAGCTGTCAGGAATAAGACTTCTGCTGTGCCAGCGAACAACAGAGCTCAGCAACAATCTGTACTGTGTTGAGCAACTTGTGTGATTGATGAGCAATTTGCTGGAAACCACCAAGACTGATTAATGGAGCGGAGTAAAGAAAACAAATGCCCTTCGATGGTTATTAATGACGATGAGCATCTGTCTTCTGTTGGCAGACACATAAAGGTCGGCTGACTTCCACCTTAATTTCTATTAACATCAAGTTAAATACCAAAGTACAACTTCATTTTAATTAAAGCCCGACAAAGACATTAGGTGATATGTTCGCTGGCAAATGGTTTGACAAGTGAACATGGCTGTGATTATTAAAGGTTCAGTGTGTAGAATTGAGTAACATCTAGTTGTGAAGTTTCATGTTGCACCTGAATGCCCCACACCTCACCCTCCCCTTCCAAACATGACAGAGAACCTGTGGAAACCTTCCGTTGTCATAAAAACTCAAAAGGTATTTAGTTTGTCCAGTCTGGGCCACTGTAAATAAAAACTTGGCGGCCTCCGTAGAGAGGACCCTCTATGTAACATCTGTCCTGATGTAAATATAAAGTATATAAATATAAACGGCCTATTCTTGGGTAAAGGAAACAAGAATTTAGATGAAACACACTAGTGAAAACATCTAGGATTATTTTATATAACATTTCTGCCTATAGATTCCTTTCATCTAGATCTTACACACTGGATATTTAAATAATAACGATTCTCCTAGTAGTTTAATAATGTCGGGTTTTCAGTGACAAAGTATCTGAATGGCAGGAATGTGACTTTGTGTGGGCTCGTGTGCTCAAATACAGATACCAAACAAAACGTTCCCTTAGTTCTCATCTCCTTTTTTACCGCTGATCTAAAACCTATGAAGACTCTGGCTTCTCAAGAATATATTTTCATTTAATTTATCTACCAGCTCTTTGACTCTCTGAAACAAACCCTGGCCGGGTCTTTGGATGTGAAGGATGTGATACTGTCACTCTGTAGCTCGTCATTCCTTACACAGCTATTTCTGTTACCTGTTGTTACTTGTTTACAAACCAGTGCTACACTAGAAATGCCTTTTCGGGGAAAGACTGACAGTGTATGCTGTTCGGAATGGCTGTAAAGAACCCTTGTCTTTGATTAAAATAAAGAGCAAGAAACACGTACATTTATGAGCCAAAAGGGTTCTGTTAGTGTGTGTGTGTGTGTGTGTGTGTGTGTAAGGAATATGCAATAATACTCGTCATTTCTTACAACTAGATTAATATAAAGGTCACTGGATTTGTATTTATGTTAATGAGACATGTATTTGTGTCGGCCCAACACTTTCACATTGTCTGAGAAGTTCCACAATAATCCAGGACAAACACGAATGCCCAGATTCTGTATGTCTTTGTGTGTCTTTGTGTGTGTGCGTGTGTGTGTGTAATATTGATTTGTATAAATCAAACTTGCTCCCACACAAACACTTTCAGACTATTTTAAACTGGGCCCACACCTTTTCATTGTAACACATCAGCTGGTGTAGAAAAACATACAAAGCATTTGATATTTTATGTTTTTTTCCGGACCAGGATACTGTTACATGTATTTCTGGAAAGAGCAACATCAAACCTGAACGCTTCACCGCATTTAAACATTCATTATTGTTGATTTCAAGCCAAGAGAGTGGCCTCACAAAGAATTCAGCCTGCTTCTCTATATCTCTTTTTGTGTTAGCATTTAGGTATCTACAGGCTTGTTCTACACAAAATGTCATTGTACTTGTACAATGAAAATATACATCTGTTGAATCAACGTGACAAAGTGACTTATTTTTTTTGCTTTTTGGAAACTTTGGCTATCTAATTAGAAATCAACACTTTTATCACTAATTCACAAAAGTATGCAGACTGTTGTGACTCTCCAATTTGTTATTAAAGAGATACAGTAACAACAAAATACTGAACTTAGGGTCTGGAAACTTTCCAGCGTTTCTGCATTTCGATGTATCCATCTGTATTTTACTGTATTTACTTGTTTAATTTTTCATTCTGTCCTTTTTCTGCCTCAAGTCTGTTACTGTATTATGTCTAACTTAACTTCATTCTTTTTAGCCCAGCATCGCATCAACAGGAAGTTCCATTGGCCAGTTTCAAAATGACCAGTCAGAAACCTGTGGGCGATTTAATGCAGACTTCCTTCACTGTTATTTTTTCCCTGGCACAACAGATGACGTGTCGTTACACACTGAGTGGCCCTCAAAGCTGCTCCCATGGTGACTGTGACCACTGACCTCTGACCTCCCTGTGTAGGGTGAGTAAGAGAGAGGAATCCCCTTTCAGTTTCACAATATCACGGATGAAACAGCGCAACAGATACTAAAAACAGATGATCTAAAACCTGTCATGTCAGGTCAAAATGTCCCTGAAAAAGAACTGCATGTCCCTGAGACGACTGGAGAGGAAGAGACAGGGATGCAGCGAGTCGGGAGAAATGTTTTCCTGGCAGGCTGGGATTAGACGAGGTTCCATAAATATGTTGGGCAGCTCGGTCTGCTTTGTGCCCAGTGGTAAAAATAGGCCTCCCTCCCAAGGGAAGTGATGACGTCCACAGCCTGCCTGCATCACCAGCCACAAGTCAGCATCATCCTCATACTGGAAGAGCCGGGGAGAGACAGAGTGTGGGGGGAGCATCTGTGATCTCCATGGCAACACAAGCAGAGTGACGCAGGTGAAGGCAACAGAAAGGAAAAGAGGTAGCGATTGGCTGGCGAGCGCAGTGTGTGTGTGTGTGTGTGTGTGTGAGGTAAAAATGTGTAGGCGGAAAAGAAGTGGAGGAGGACTCAATAACCTAGAACTGAGATGAGCCCCAACACCCTCTGCACAAGCATTCAGGCACACACACACACACACAGACAGAAACACACACACACACACACACACACACACACACAAAGTCCAAGCCTGTTATCACGGTCAACAATTCAGCCTCGCAATGAGATGATATGATTTAGCACGCTCTTTGAGCACTGGCTTCACAGGGAGTGGAAAATACTGTTATTTCCCTCCCTCACAAATGCCATCTTGGATTTTATGCATGCATTCATTCTGGGAGGGGAAAAAATATTCCCCACGTTCAAACCATCTCCGTGTTTCATGTCAGTGCCATTAAAATAAACCTTCAGGGCAATTCAGTCGCTCTGGCAAAGACTTAATGTTGAATTTAATTAAATTCTGAAGGTTATTCTGCCCTCTGGTCGTCGTCTTCACAACGATTTCTCAGATGTTTTTCCCCCATATATGGTTTTTACAGCTTTCCCCATTTTATATAATTTTTCAGGATGATGTTTGCTAGATTTTATCTTCCAATTAACATATTCAGAACGGGAGCTTCAAAGCTACTATGGAAAAAAAAATCATATAACAGAGAGGGAGAAGTTGACTCATCTCCTCATTGTGGGCATCATGTTGTAATTCCATCCTTTAAATGTAAATCCAGAATCTACTGAAATACTAGGTAAGATGAACTGAACATCATGTCCTGGTCAAAATTGACTTCCAGCTACACATATTGTTTTCATAAATAAGAACATGAGCAGTAAAAGAAGTATAGTTTTTTGAGAAAAAATAAACATATAGTTCCTCCGAGGCACTTTACCTGACAGCATAATGAGTCAGACCTCAGAGGCGTTGACCTAAGACCACTGAAGCAGAGCAGGAGTAAAACCTCTTTGTCAGGAGCAAAACAGTAATTTCAGCAACATGAGATCAGTTCAGACAAGCAGCAGCGCAGAGGAGGAGGTGTGGGGGTGGGGGTGCGAGTAGTGAGGGGCAGATGAATGTGTTTGGTGACTCAATAGTGACACCTGTTGGAGAGACAGGGACTAGCGGAGTCTGAAACGATGGAGGAGGCAGAGGACAAAGGGAAAGAATGTGGCTGTAAGGGTTGTTATTTTTTGTGTGGTCTCTTAAGGAAAAAGTCAATTGTCCCTTACAGTTTTTCTCCATTGCTTTGGATCATTTCACGAAACAGAAATGACATTCTCAGAGCTCTAAGTGCAAATGGCAAAATAGCCCATATGGTTCAGCACAACTACATAGATCACCATCATAGATCACCAGAGCTCTGAGAATGTCATTTCTGTTTCGTGAAATGAGCCAAAGCAATTGAGAAAAACTGTAAACTTACTGTGTGATTGGTGATCAGATGTGTGAAACTCAACCTTCATTACTAAAGTTCTAGTTGCACTGAAAATTAAGCCAATGATCCAAGATATCCTTATTACACTATATACCATGATGTTTTTCATGGTATTATGTGCCTGTACGATTTTGACAGTAGAGTGAACTATTGTGCAGGTGATGATGTAAACAATGAAATTATGCCAACATGTTCTGCAGAGAACAACCACTTGACT
The DNA here is from genome assembly GCF_947347685.1 of Pleuronectes platessa. Classification (NCBI taxonomy): domain Eukaryota; kingdom Metazoa; phylum Chordata; class Actinopteri; order Pleuronectiformes; family Pleuronectidae; genus Pleuronectes; species Pleuronectes platessa. Next base: position 20,840,767 of record NC_070634.1, read on the forward strand.
GAGAAGCGACAGTCAGTTTTCACCAGCAATATATATTCAATTGGTAATTGGGCTAACTGAAGGCAATTGTACCTAACCGTTTGCAAAGGTGTGCTAAATCATTTGAAATTTGTGCAAGCTGTTGGAAATTGTACTTGTCATTGCAAGGATGTGCTAATACAATTGCAATTTGATTAAAGGAATGAGATATTCCAATCTGTTGTGAACAAGTGCCCAGTGGTTTGGAGGTTTGCACGTGTTGTTTTGAGAATGTCATTTCTGACCCAAAGCAATGGAGAAAAACTGTAATATAAATGTCTGTATCTATCAAATCCAGTTGTTTGACACTTTTTCTTCAACTGCATGCATGTCATTGAGATGCATTTCCTAGATTCAGCTCTGGGCTGATTGATTTGATCTCTGTTACCATGTTTACCAAGTATAAATAAGAAGACACTTGCAAATTATGAAAAATATGATCAGCAGTCTCATTATCGCACATGCTGAACATGTGCAGGTTTGTTACTTTGAGACTTAAAATGTCATCATTTCATGCAAGGTATGAATCCTTTATGTGAATAAGATTCTTTGTTGACTTTATCTGTAAAATATAAACCATTGTCTATACTATATTTTTTGCTGATTCTTGACTAAAATCTCCATAATTAAAAGGACATTATCAAAGCGAAAAACTAAAAGGGTTAATTACAGCCAATACCTACATCTTTAAACAGAACATAATTTAATTATAACTACCTCTAAATTCTATTGTATTTTATCATCCACAGATGCATGTTCTTTTTATAGGGTGGGGGTTATGTGTTTTGTCTTTTTTCTTGTTGCGTTATGCTGATTGTTTGGGACACTGAGGCAAATTCCGGACAAATAAGAAAAATTTTCGAAATAGACACAACCGCTTTAACAAAAGTTGTTTTATTCTCATGTAAATAACTTACAACATTGTCTTTTGATACAAAAATAAAATGATATCCAACCAACTTGACACATGTTGGACTCATCCACATCAGACTTAAGAACATGAGAAACCTTTTTTTTTTTGAATCAACACATGTTGCCTCTTAAATGCTTAAACAGAAGTGTTAATTTCAAGGGACGACTCCTGCGACTGCTCGTCTACTCTTCACCTGCTGTGGTCGGCCGCCAAACAAAAATGTTGCAAACAACATTACGTCACAAAACACAGAAATAAAGAGCAAGTTAACAGAGGAAAAAATCATGCAACAGAAGTTGGGGCAGGGCAGTTTCTTCACCAATCAAAACCACAGCCGAGGAGACAAGTTGACAAGCAAAAAGTATTTAAACATAAACCTTGTTCCAGTGTACCACCTGATGAACAAGTACTTTTTGAATATCTAAATGTGATTCGTGATACAAGCTGATTTCAAAAGAACAGTAAAGAAGCCTTTTAGCTCTGACTGATACACCGGTATATTGTCATAAAAAAATGTCATACCAACTTAAAGATGCTAAAAACAAAAATTCAGTGCAAATGCACAGTTTCTCTCAACTTCTCCCAGCATGATTTCTGCAGCAGTCAGTCCTGACAAACATCTCAGCTGTAGAAAACACCAGAGGCGCGTAGAAGGAGTAATGACTGAATAAGAGGATGCGCTGTTGATGGGGCCACGTTGTCTGTCAGTGCTGGTTCTTCATTCCCTGTGGTTTGCCTGGTTTCTTATCCTGCTGCTGCGGTAGCTGTATCTGCTGCTGCTGGCCACGACCGGGGCCGCTCAATCCTCTGCCACGACCACCAAACAGACCTACACAGAGACACGAGGGGAGCAGAAGGTTAACAAGAGCCTGTTCATTATGTGACAAATGTTGTTTTCCACTTCCACAAAACTTTATCACTTCCAGTTTGCCAGGTTATTAAAAAAGATGAAGTTGCAGAAGGCAAGACAGGTTCACTTAGAACACATAGGGCTGCATGTTGACTTATCAGGAAATTGCTGGACCCCCAAAAAATTGTTTTTATATTTTAACACCTGAACAAAATTAACATAAACTATTTTCCAATATCAATGTTGATGTTGTGACAGCAGGCACAAACAAATGGCCCTGCAGAAGTCTGAATTGCAGGAAGCATTACCACTCACCTCGGCCAGCTCCTCCCCTTCCTTTGCCCTGCTGTTTGTTCTGCTGGGCACCTCCACGTCCGCGGCCCTTGGACACCACCTCCTCCTTCACCATGTCGATGATCTCGTCTGGGATTCGCAGATACTTGATGGTGCTTCCTCTGATGTAGCACTCAGGCATCCTCCAGAACTTATCTCCATCCTGTCAGAGGTTAGAAGTGTCAGCGAATCCTAGTATCACTTTTTAAAAACAAGTATTGCTTTAGTTTTACTAACAAGTTTCGGTTTGAAGCTTTTCAGACGGTAGAAGATCTTTGTTCTATCTTGTATTGTTTTGAATGTGTACTTATTTTCTTAACAATGTTGCAGATTAACAGGCCAGTGTTGGTCATTTGACATTTTGTCAGTTAAACCACCATCATTATATTTAAATAATCATAAGTGACTTTTCGTAAATACAGGCTACTATACTTGTATGTATTTACCCTTGAGGTGCAGATGACTTCTCTCAGGTTGATGTTCATCCAGTTGTCACAGCTGACCAGGTGACCGTTATACGTCTCCCCATTTTTCAGCTCCACCAGCTGAGCAGAGAGGAGAAACAAAAAAAAATACACATTACTTATCATCTTTAACTTTTTTTTTTTTTTTAAACATTTACAATTCAACAGAGCGTTTTTGCACAGCAGCAAGAGCTCAGTGTCTCCTCACCATGGGGTGGTTCTGGGCCGTCTTCAGCAGAGAGAGGGGAAGCTGCAAAAGGACAGAAAAACATGTCAAACATTGGAATTAGGATAACAATGGTGTGTTTGGTAGATGAACTTTAAAATCAACATTTTGTCAGGCAAGCCAACCTGTATTCAATCTATATAAATATCCCTAATATTTTACCATCTAGACCGACCTGCATATTACTGACTATAGGGATACTACTTGTCGAGCCACTGGGATTTTGCCCTGAATGAAATGGCTTCGAAAGTTTCTTATTATAAATTCACAGAGCTCAGTTACTACACTATAAAAACCACTTTTGGTGCCTTTTACAGGTGTAAATCCTTAATGTTACGTAACCGGTCTACTAGAGATGAATGACAGACATTTGATCGTTTAAAAGAATAACTGCTTGATTTAATTTGATAGATTTAGATTTGCCTGTTCAATGTGAATCACCTTTCTCCCCATTAACAAAAGTTACCACTAATGTAACTTCATATCCTCCTTGCACTGACTCATGTTTTATTCCGGGATTTGCAATCAAACGCAATGCCTGATGAATGTAGTTTGTATTAATTGTGAGAGGTTATAATGTTCTGATCTGCACTTCAGCACGATGAAGGTGTTTTCTGTGGCTTTGTGTTAAAAAAACAAAACAGCAAACACACACCGTGTCTCGGTTAGCCTCGGTAGCTAACCTCACTTAGCTTAGCGCAACGTTGGCGGGCATCACTATGAGCCGGCGCTTCGGTAACACGAGGAAATTACTGAGCTCTAAAACACAACAACGAACGTTTTGTGTAGATACCAGAGTTAGATACTCACCATTGTGATTTAATGTCTTTTTGATTTTGTGTCTTGGTCCTACACGGTTTCACCTCCTCTTGTTCTTCTTCGAGTCTCAATGAGTTTCCGGTGGGAAATAACCAAGCTATTATAAGATGCTGCCCTCTGGCGTCAGATGCACTCACGTACCGCCAAATCCCCTCTACCCCTGATCAGCAGGTTCTCTTCACTGAGGTCGTTTCTTACACAAGAACAATATTGAACATCAGATCTTTTGAAAACAGATACAAAACAAATGAATGGTTTGTTTGCTGTTGTTATATATTTGGTTATTTTTAATTATTTTCTTTATCGCTGAATTGTTTTCCATATATTGTTTGGGACTATACAGCTGTATGGGGGCCTAAACGAAATACAAATATAAAACCTTGAATCTGTCTTGGTTAACGTCTGATAAATCAAATGTGCTGCATCAATGAATGTTATTTTTGGTCTGTCTGTCGATCAACCTATCCATCTGTCTATCTGTCTGTCTGTCTGTCTGTCGATCTACCTATCCATCTGTCTGTCTGTCTGTCTGTCTGTCTGTCTGTCTCTCTGTCTGTGTGTCGATCTACCTATCTATCTGTCTGTCTGTCTGTTTATTCGCTATCTGTCTGTCTGTCTTTCTGTCTGTCTGTCTGTCAATCTATCTGTCTTTCTGTCTGTCTGTCCGTCTGTCTGTGTGGCGATCTACCTATCTATCTGTCTGTCTGTCTGTCTGTCTGTCTGTCTGTCTGTCTGTTTATTCGCTATCTGTCTGTCTGTCTGTCTGTCTGTCCGACTATCTGTCTGTCTGTCTGTCTATCTCTCTGTCTGTTCTTTCTGTCTGTCTGTCTGTCTGTCTGTCTGTCGATGTACCTATCCATCTGTCTGTCTGTGAGGGAGGCTTCTACAGCCCAGCGTGTCATCGTGCGTCACACTGCTGACGTCATCACGTCACGTCGCACGCAGCGTAAACACCGGCAGTGTGATGCCAGAAGAGGCGTCAGTTGTACTTGTGTGTGAGTGAGTGTTTGTTGTCGGCTCTGTTTTTCGGTCGGTGGTTGGAAATAGAGAGAGACAGTGACACGGAGGAGCAGCGGAGCCTCAGGCCGGGAGATGGACAACAGTAAACGGACGGTGGTGGTCACAGGTCGGTGTCTCTTCTTTGTCGTGTCGGTTGTTGTCGGTCGTCGTCTGCCGGCGGTTGAGAAAAGTTGTGGAGTGACAGGAACGTTAATGGCGTCAGTCTGCTGGTGCTCCGGCTGCTTTCTGCTGAGGAGCGCGTCGTGTGGACTCTCTCACTGCTCCTCAGGTCTCGCTGGTCAGTAGAAACTACTGACCAGCGAGCTGACATCATCCCTAGTGCTACTGTCTGTTGTCTGTTTAAAAGGCCCCTGATGAAACAATACAAAGTGAGAGAGGCTGAACTTATATGTGGAGAATCCCAAAACGTGCTTTTAATTCGTCGTCTGTTTTCTCTTAACGTCCATTCTTCTTCTGTGTAGATCAAATGAGTAATTTTAATGTGAATGCATTCGCTCATCAATACCAAAGCTTCCTTTAACAGCCTATTTAACTCATATGTGCCTGGGGCAATGTACAACTGTCAGTGCCTCATGTTCCCTGCTGTAGTCTGATTCAGTCCTTTAATAACTTTCTAACAAAGAAGAGAGTCTGAGTTTAACTCCTTTGCTGCTTTTCGTTATTAGTTTCATCTTCTGTAACACAAACACTATTTGTTCTCAGCACCATGTCTCTTCACAGACATGGTTTCCTTACAGACAATGTGGTTACAAGTTAATAACACCAATAACCAACCAATAATTCTGTCCCAGTATTAATATCTTAATGTCATGTTTTCTGTATGGATACTCATCTACCCTGTTTCCTATTTAACTTAACTTTGCATTTCAATATCCAAATCTGGACGTTGTTCTTGTCAGTAGCATCGTACCAAAGCTGTTTGAGTTTAGAAAATATCATTTTGTGTTGTTGATGTAATGGGACTCATCTCCCACCTTATGTGCTAAACTACTAAAAACGACTATTGCGCAGGGTAATAAAACCATATCAACTATTCATTGCAATATAATCTTCATCAATAACACTATGTGTTTTGCTCTATATCAAGTTTTCAAGAAGAGTTTTAAACCACACCCTTCACTCAGGAGTTGGAACACAGTATTTAAAAGAAATAGTACTGACTGATATATAAATATTTTATGATATAATTTTGGGCCATATCATCCCGGCCCTGAACACGACTCTCCCCATCAGTTAATGTGAGCAGAGTTAACAGAGACGGTGACCTGGTGTTTTCAGACACAAAGGGGTGCGGAGGCCGGCAGACCCAGCTGATCGAAGATGTGCAGATTGCCTGGGAACCGCAGCTTCACAATAGCTGGCCGGCTGGCAGCTGCTGGCCCCTCTCGCTGCTCCTTTTCAGCCGCCTGTCAGACAGACCGATCCCCCTCCACCTCTCCACCCAACCCCTGGGGACCCACTGACCCTCGGAAATGTGGTGGAGGGGGATCAGTTATAGATCCCTGTATAAACAAGCCTGAGTGAATATCGGCTGCTGCTGCATTTCTTTTATTGTACAGGTCACTCCGAGCGGTACAGGGGGGAGATTTTTAGTGATTGATTTTACAGCAAATCTTATGCAGCAGAGTCTCAGTCTGCCAATATTGGCAGTTTTGCTAGAAAACAACTTAAAATATAAGAAACAGCTTTTTATTACAATTGCTACATTCAGCAAAGCTTTAACTTGGTCCTGTAGTACAACCAAAACTTTTACAAGTCCCAAACAAGACAAGAGATCTTATTCAGGTAATAATAGTGGAATAGGTCGGATCATCTCATTTCATATTGGGACAGATATCTGCTTGAATCGCTTGTTGGAAGGTTTGCTGTATTCGCATATGCTTTTTCTTCAGAATAGTTCTATTTGCATTTGCAATAAAATATATTTCAGAAAGAGAGATATTCCCTGAAATCACTGGTCATTTTCCTACTTTTGTAAAAACCAAACTGATTCCATAGCTTTATAATTAGAAACATGGTGTAAGAGAAATGTGTCATCACCAGCAAAGCATGTAAGCATCTCAGAAACTAAATAACTCTCATGTTTTGTAGGTTTCGGGCCTTTTGGAGAGCACACGGTCAACGCCAGCTGGGTCGCAGTGCAGGTATGTTTCACCCCTCTGTTAAATGTAACCTTCACCTAAATGATATGATTAAGCCCTTAGATGAATATATATTAACTTTTGAATTTGCTGTTGATTTTGTTTGTAATTCACATTATTCATTACACTGAGGAAATCAAATCTTCTCCAAAATTGTGTTATGATAAAAATATAAAAGCTCATTGTGTCTGTCATGTTATTAGCCAGATGTGTTCCTGTTTGTTTGACAGTTTTATGATGCTCTGATAGTTGCCGGCTTCACACATGTGCCGCAGAGTGTCCCAGAGGTTCCCTGTGTCCTGCTGGCGAAACTGCATGTGGGGGATGATGGTGGTTGTCAGGGTGTCTAGACGGACTTGATAAGGATATTAAAGGCAAACAAAAGGCCGCTTTGAGGCGGGGTCACAGACGTGGTCAGAAAAGCCCATTTTCAATAAAAGTGGGGGTCAGTGTCCAGAGCAATTTGTCCTGCAGGGACATTGGGGGAGGTGTTGGTCGACTGGCTGTGAATCAGTTTCACATTTGTCATACTTATGATATGTGTGACTGCATCTTTTATTTCCTGCTTGATTAGGAAAGTGGCCGAGTATTGTAGTTAATTTATTTCTGCTTATTTTATTTTTTAAGTTTCCAAATATACTATCAATTTCGCAGAAACACATAGATCACCATTATCAGTTCTAAATAGTTTTTGTGTTTTTGTGTTCTTATTTGTTTTTGAATTATGTTGGATATTTACATTTTTTTATTTATACTGTATATTTTCTGCTATAAGAGGCAGAGGTATCGACTTAATTTGTGGAAGTATGGCGCCAGTGGGAAGTGAGAGAACAGATTAATGAGGCAATTAGCTGAGTGGAGGTTTCTTGCACGATGGAAATAAAGTACAAAGCTGTTAAAACTCTAATAACACTCATACAGAACGATTGAATCTTCAACCTGATTAGTTTGAGCTTGTTTCTGTATCAGGCTCATCCGAATGGGGCAATGACCAAAGACTGCTTGCCAATCTACAAAAATGTATATCTTTCACAAATTGTAGAAATAGTTTACTCGGTTCCTTAACGTTTACCATATAGATTTAAATGTTTAAATGTTAGACTCTGTATGAAAAAAAAGATGAACCTTTGAACTTGACATTTTTTTAGTTGTCCTTGGTTTTAGCCTATTTTAAATTAGCATCCAACCTATTGGTCATTTCTGAAGCTTTCAACCACTATCATAGTAAGAAGTTCTCCATGTCACATAGAGCTGCACTCTCCAATAACACCTGAGAACAACGTTGAGAAATATGCTGTTGTCGTTGAACGCTTGGAGGACACATAACCCAAAAATAAATTCAAGTACAAATGTTTTTTTATTCTTTTTCTTCACCCTGTCAGGAACTGAAGAAGCTGGGACTGGGCAGCGAGGTGGACCTGCAGGTGTACGAGGTTCCTGTAGAGTACCAAACCGTCCAGAGTTTGGTTCCTTCATTATGGAAGCAGTATCATCCGCTGGTAAGAGGAGAACGTGGTGTGACCTGTACACGTAGTTCTTTGTGATAATTGGATCTGACAGGCCCAGAGAACAATCTGGTCATTAGAAACACAAGGCACAAATGCTGAACAAAATTTTATTATATACAATTATCAAATTATGCAACTAATTACTGGCTTGAGTGTAGCATTATCTACATGGGCGTTAACATTTACAAGGATTGTACTTGGGTCTCACCTTGTGTTCAGATACTTTTTGTGTTGAATAAATTTGACTATTTCTGGTTCAGTTGAAATTGCCACAGACATTTTTTTGGGGACCCACGAACATCTCTGGTTTATTTACTGTAAATAATTTGTATTATGGGACATTATTTCGGTAATTCTGACGTTGTGAATTTTATTGGATTCTTTGCCAGTTGGTTGTTCATGTTGGAGTCTCCGGAATGGCCACCACTGTCACCCTGGAGAAGTGTGGCCGAAATAGTGGCTATAAGGGTCTGGACAACAGCAGCTTCTGTCCTGACTCACAGTGCTGCATTGTGGGAGGCCCAGACTGCATCGACTCAGTTATTGACATGGAATCAGTCTGTAAGAGAGTGACCGCCTCGGGGCTCGGAGTAGCTGTGACTGTCTCCAAAGACGCTGGGAGGTAATTCCATTTCTCCACTTAGAATCAGCCAATTGTTTTCGCCTGTCACCTCTGGACCTCATGCAGGGATAGAGGCTGATTCATGTGGTCAGCATCACTCTGTTAAACACATGATTCAGCCATACAAGTGCATTCAGTTTGACAGGATGAGAGACAGCTTAGGTAAAAGCTTGGGTAACAGCGTCTTGAGTAAACCTGGGTTTGATCATGGGGTATACAATGCAGAGACTTGTAAGGTTTTTTGCAAGACATTTAACATGATTTTTTGTGTGTCCCCATTGGTGTCATGTTTACATCACCACACAACTCACTTTATAGCTGTTTTGAGGGTCAGATTTTTCTGAGGGACTCACATGCACACGGACATGTTCCAATGCACCCACATGGGTAAATAAAACACAAACAGAGATGCTGTGATGATCACTTCATTCTTTGCGCTGGATGCCATTTTTCCACTGTTTGGTAAATAGTATTTGGCAGCTTTAATAATGTTTAGAATCTTTAATACATAACCTTTAAAATGATAATGGTGCACTCTGGTGGAGCAACTGTGTAATGGCAGCACTTTTTGCAGAATAGGAACACGTAACAAGAACTCAGGCTGTATTTTATTGAACCATGTGGATTTGACTTATATAGTGACGCTGATCATCTATCAATCAATCAATCAGACTTTATTTGTATAGCAAATGGCTTATTGTACACTGCAGAATGAGGTTCATCTATGGTTGGTATGTAGAAACTTCTATTCACTTACAGTGATGCCATAAACAGTGATTATATAGCTATAATGATTTTATATATGTTTGTCACAATTGGTGATCATATGAATACAAGTAGGGAGAGACCTTTCATTCCCTTAACGTCCTGTTTCCCTCTCTGACAGATATCTCTGTGACTTCACCTACTACACGTCTTTGTACCTGAGTCACGGCCGCTCTGCTTTCATCCACGTGCCTCCTCTTGGAAAGCCTTACAGTGGTGAAGACCTGGGTCGTGCACTGAAGGCCATCGTCCAGGAGATTCTGGAGCTTCGTGACCACGCTGGGGAGAAGCTCCACTGCCAGCATCACTTCCACTAAGTGACCTCCGGATGCCAACCATCCTCTCTCCAGCAATCGCCACACAAGAGACATTGCACTTAACCACAAGTAGCCAAACGTCCTCCTTTTTAAATTCTTTGTCTTTATTTGGACAAAATGAAAAAGTCAGCATATAGAACGTTTTCAGTCTTTACTTCTCTTTGTTTTAGGTTTTTGCTTCTTTTTTTTTTTTGCTAAGCCTGATTATTTGTTACGTTCAAATGTCTCCTGATGGCGAGAAGATAGAATGGGAGTTTGAAGACAACCCTTAGTCACACTGAAACATAAGCCTTTCTGCCACTTCCAAGGAATATGAAACATTTTGACTTTGAACATGGGAATTAGTGTAGGCCCACGATGAAAACCCAGCAGCTAAGTGCTGCTTCTATTTGTTCACATGCAGTTCAAGTAGTTCCAGTTGGTTTGTAATGTGGCAAATATTGCAACCTTTACCCCAAAAGTGACTACTATTAACCTTATAGGGTTAGGGTTATTGAATTGGTTATAGAAGTCACATTTGGGGTAACTGCTATATCTGCTTTATACAATTAGATTTTCTTCATCCTTAGATTTTGAGTTTCCATCTTTTACAACATGTTTCAGTCGACAGATCTTTACACCTGGATGTCTCTAAATGGTAAATGACCATGATAAATTATGCAGAGATGTTCAGCATTAAGCTGTAATTCTAATTTCAGTTCCCTTCAGATACTTTTCCAGCTGCTCTATATCCTAACTGTGCCATTCACATTTTATGTTGAGTTGTTTCTTGAGTGCTTTTTCTTTATAAGAAGTCGTAAATTTGCCTTCTTTTACAAAGGTTATTTTAATCAGGGAACGGGTTGGTTCCAGCTCATCTTCCCCCAGGTTTATGGCCCAATTCTGACCGGAAAATACTAAACAGATTCTCCTGGGATCTGGCCCCAGGCCGTGCAATGTTATTTTACAGATCTCAGGTCTGTCAGTTTAGGAGATTCATGTTGTGGTTTTGCCAAAATTCTGTTAGAGTTGCAAAATTATCTGAGAAAATATTGACCATTGCAGTTATTACGATAACTTCCATTTAACAGAATAATTCTTCTGAGTGAGGTGTGGGTTCAAATGTTACAAACACGCACACACATTGGATTGTGGCAAGGAACTGACATCACAACACTGGATTTCTGGGTAGTAAAATCTTTGTCTCTTGATTTAGGGTATCTGTGTCCCATCAGAGCCAATTTATTTCAGATCTTACACTATGTTTAAAACCAGTGATTTGTCTTTTCATCGTTTTTCAATAATCGTGCAAACCACATGGGTATAAGCTAGTGAAAGCTTTCAGTTGCTCCCTGCATTGAATCACATGTAGCTGAAGATTTGATTCGATGTGGAGTTTGACTCTCACTTCAGTCAGAATTGGGCCTGGACATTTATTTCTGTAGCACTTTCCTTTATCCACTTTTTACTTATTCTGGAGTTTGAACAGCATTTTTCAAAGAATTTGTATGTTTTATTTTATTTTCAGTCACTTTAATTCGAAATATGTAGCTTTCCAGATATTCACGCACACCCAACCCATGTTTAATCTCCCCTCCCATTGATTGTGTGGTATGCTTTATAGTTGACTTATGCTTTACTTTCCTGAGCTTTGGTTTGTTCAACCTGCAGCAAATTCTTTCATCGTGTCTGTGATGGTGACACACTCCAGGTGTCAAGTTTCTCTTTTTAATATTTGTCTGGTTCACTGTGTTCACGAGCATTTTCCTGACGGCTGAGCGGTCGCTGAGTAAGTCCCACAACACCAAACACAGCGTCCGTTTTATATGTTTCAGTAGTAAAGGTAGCATTGAGCGTTGTATATGCTGCTTCACCCCCCAGTGTATCACCAACACTATCTCCCTGTTTAATACAAAGATGTAGTGTGTATATATATAAATATATATAAACTGCCATACCTAGTTTTGAGAAACTAGCATCATCAAACATTGAACTAAACAGGATTGAACCTCATCTCAGACTTTGAGTTCTCATCTCAGCCTTTGGCATTTACCTCCTGTCTCGTTGATGTGGTTTAAAGCTCCTGGAAATTTTGCAAATTTTTTTAATGAGTTTGCCGGTGCTAGTATTTTACTGTGTGGCTTTACAAGTGCTGAGGTGTGAGAGAGTTGTGGAGGAGCTCCCCCTAAAATATGTGTCCGCTCTCAAATGTGAAAGCCCCGAGTTTACGTACGAGGTGACATCTGACCCTGACTCTTTTCCTGTGCCTTGCTGTTGTTTATGTGTGTTATGAGGCCTTAAAAATGCTCAGCGGGTCAGTTCAAAGATATATTACTGATTCTGTCCAGTCAGATGTGTGGCTACCTCAAGAATACTTTTTATCTCTGTGCGTGCTCTGTTGTATAACATAACGGCTCTGTGAAATATTGTGAGTTCCTGTGTTTAGGGAGTTTCCTCTGCCTCTGACATTAACATAGCACAATAAGTCATCCTGGCTTTGTAAAAGAAAAAGCTTGGAGGTGAAGAATTAAAGGATCATAAATAATGTTTGTGTCCAATACTTCAACTTTGTATTTTTCCTCCAGTGGTTTTTATGAAAAAACGGTTCAATGTCTTGTCAAATGTACAAACACACAGTTGTATTAAAGGTGCCAATCAAAGATATGACTTAGAAGCACAGCTCTGTCTTAAATAATCGGCCTGATTTCTGCACAGATATGGTTTAAGTCTCCGCACAAGTTTTTTTTTAAACTCAACAAGCATGTTGTTTCAGAATACAGCAGTAAACATACTGCTTTTTCTACAGATATGTTTACATCACTTTTTTAGAACAATGGATGGTTTGTTGTTAACAAAATCCTCTTTCAATAATACATCATTTTTTTGGGACCTGTGATGTGTTTGGCTTTGGCAGAGAGTGGTTCATCAAATTAAGGACATATTGTTTTTGTTTACACATTTATTTATGCATCTTATTATTGTGTCCTCCCATAGCTTGAACTTTGGTGCTGTGGACATGTTGTACTCTGAACATGTGCATAGTTTGTATATTTTTAATATGTAGTCATACATGTACATCGAACGGTAGCCACACCATAGCTATTTAATTCTAAATCAGACCGTGAGCTAACTACAAAATGAACTACAGGTTATTTGGGAGTAAAACTTGAAACTAGAGACCATGATCTTGTCAGGAAACCAGTGGAGTCGCCCCCTGCTGGCACTTAGATACAATGCCGACTTAAAGGCATTCCACGTTATCTCTCCAGACCCTGATCCATGCAGTCTGTGATGTGAACCGGATATTTATTTTGAATAAAGAAACATTAGCATCTTGAGCATTATCATAGAGGATCGCCACACTTATGTGGTAAGAATGTAGCTTTGCACTGTGTGTGGCCTCCCCACCAACTCTCTCAACAGTGTCAGGGGAGGCTCAGTGAATGAAGGTGAAAACATGACATTAGTTATGAAATGATCTCTTAGAACAACCTGTTTGTGATCACTGATTAGGTTGACACTTCAGAGATACAGCATTTGATTATTTTACCAATGAATTAATAACACATATTTATTCAGAGGTCAATCAGCAATGTGGGTTCAAACAACATAACCATAATCACAAAAATTCAGAAAACTAGGAAAGTAAACTACGGTTTAGGGAGGGGGCCCTGTGTTATTGTGGCCTTTGTTTACTCACGCTGAACATCTCCTGTTTTACACTGTATATATTATTTCTATGCCATGAATATTTTTATATCTTCTTTGCATTTACAGGTATTGCAAGTTTGTATTACTTATTATGTGTGCAGCAATGCATATGTTATTATTCCCCGTACTTCTTATAATTCTTAGTTCTTCTGCCATAAATATCGTCCAGCTCCTCCTCCCGCAGTTTTGATCGCACATGAATAAGTAAATACATAAAAACGTGAGGCTCGGTGGGGAAATAGTATGATCTGTCTATTCGAAGACTATCACCACTGAAAATGTCCCCATTGTGTCACTGATAAATGGTCATCTCATCTCATATCATCCCATTTCCTGCCATTTCTTCTGCAGTAGTTCTTGGAGCTGTTTGGGTCTCCTGAAAAAACCTCAGAGTGAGAGCTCTTCGCGGTGGTGACGTGCCTCTGGTCCACAGTTACGTCACGCGTCAGGACGGTCTGTGACGGAGCCGCTGGATCTGTCGAGCTTCTCATCGGTTCCGCTTGTTGTCCGGGTTTCAAACCCAGACCCTCGGCCCCGACCTCGGTCTCCCGGGCGTCGCGCACCGAACACACCACCGCGAGGACTACGTTCATCCACGGGCGAACTACGGGAAGTCGTTGAGTGAAGCGAAAGTGTTAGAGTCGAGATGAGCGTGGAGGCGTACGGGCCGAGCTCCCAGACCCTCACCTTCTTGGACACCGAGGAAGCGGAGTTGCTCGGAGCGGACACCCAGGGCTCCGAGTATGACTTCACCGACTTCACGTTACCCAGCCAGACCCAGGGCCAGACCCAGAGTCAGCTGGACGGACAGGTGCGAGGCTTTTTATTTCCACGTGAAGACGCGACGAGACTGCGGTGCACTGACGTTAGCTGCGGCTAGCTCATCCGCCACCCCGCTATTATCGGAGGTTAGCAGCTAACGGCTAACTGTTAGCTTGCCGCTAGCTAGGAAACCTCGTTAACTCAACTCGTAAAGTAGCACCCGGTGGTTTTTGTTGTTGTGTTTGTTTCGACCCGCTCGGTTTTTTGCGGGTTTTAACTTTGACAACAAAAATCCAAAGCGTCGAGAGAACTGACAACACGTCAGCTCACATTTAACTCAACTGGCTTTTCCGCGCTTCCTAGCGGCTAGCAGCTAATCGTTAGCATCGGGTGAGTTTTTTTTTGTGTGTGTGTTAAAGCTTGTTCTGTGCTGCAGGTCAATGGTCCTGATGAGAATCTCCTAAACGGCGGAGTGGAGGACTCCGTCGCCAAAGCCAGTCAGCTGCTGGCCGAGCTCAACTTCGAGGAGGATGAGGAGGACACGTACTACACCAAAGACCTGCCCGTGCACGCATGCAGGTAGACGAGCCGCACCATGCCGGGGACCTCCGTGTCCTGTTTACCCCCGAAGACACTATTTAATGTTCACTTTGTGTGTAATCTGCCGAAGACAGGCGGTGGTTCGACTGTACGATCACCAGCTGGGTAGTCTGTGCTGCATTTGACCCGAATGGGGTCATACAGATGTGTCTGTTATGTAGCCCAGCCTCGATTTCAAGTTGTATTTGTCATATGCAGTTAGCATAGGCTCGACAGTACGATGGAAGGTGTTGGACAAGAAGAAACACGTCAGCTCAGCAGTGCAGTACTTATATTAAAGTTAAAGCCACGTAGAAAGAACTTACTAATATAAATACCCAAAAAGTCATATATTATAAAAAAGTAAAACTATATACATTCAAAGGTGCAGTGGGACATTCGTTGCAAATGAAGAAACAACTTTAACTATGTGGAGTGTGTTAGAATAGTTAATGCACGTGTCTGTGTTCATCAGATGTTTCACATTTTTCCAAATAAAACCCAAACGGGTGGGAAAACACATGTACAGAAGGTTGTTACTTATGAGTTTAGGAGCCTAGTTCCTCAAGAACCTAGTCCCTCATGTCATTCATATAAATGTAGTCGACAAAATCGTTAAAAAAAACAACACGTGTCCTTTTATAACCACAGAAGTCTACAGCCACTCCAAGTCAGTAAAGTTGAATCAACACCACTTAAAACAGTTTCCACACAAATTGGACCGTATATCTGTCAGGGCGGGTGTACTGGCAGAACTGTTGAATTAATATGACCTAGTTGCACATACTAAACTGAGTTGAGATTACTGAGGAAATGGTCTCGCTGCTTCTTTTATTTTCCCTTTTTTTTTTAGATGATTGTATGGTAATTTTATAATACTTCTTATTTTCTCTGTGGCTATTGCTCAGTGATCACTAACAGTTCCCTGCAGTTCTCATTCAGATATTTCCATACATCACTAACTAAGCAAATGTTTACTTTGAACAGACAGCTATCATGGGGACTCGAGCCCTCACACCTGAGAAGCGGATAACGTTGTATCTTTTGCATTTTTGCTGAATATAAATGGCTAATGGATTATAGTCAACAATGTTATCACCCAAATGATGACCTGTTGCACCTCTTCTAGATATGCAGTAATACATAAATGTGGAAAATGCCAATATTGCTTTTGCATAAAATGATGACGTCACAAAGAAGTGGCATCATTGGCACGATGTTAATTTCATATTGCAGTAATTCACATGCGTTTTTTATGGTGTTTTTCAGCTACTGTGGAATCCATGATCCAGCCTGTGTGGTGTACTGCAACACCAGTAAGAAGTGGTTCTGTAATGGACGTGGCAACACATCTGGCAGGTGTGTAATGAACTCCTCATCCGATCACCTCACATAATTGCCAAAATGACAGTATTTCGATAACAAACATTGTAATAACTTACATTAAAATTTGAACTGTACATTTGTTATTAAATGTTTTAAGTTTCGCCCACATCACAATCAGCCAGCTGTGAAGGCTCAGATGATGTTGAATGGGTATAAAGAGAGCTCTGCATGATGTAGTTTAAACAAGACTTTTCATTGTATTTTCATTAGTGAAGAGCCGTGTTTAGCTAACTAAGTTTATTTCCTGTCAGCTGTTGGCATTTGCGATACACTAACCCATTTGTTTAAAAACTGTAAAATGATCCCGGGTGTCTGTCCTGTCTTTGTACTGTGAGTCAACACACTACATAAACTGTCAATTGATTTCTTCTGCAGTGCTGCCACAACAAGTGTCATTGAGTGTGATTTTCTTTTTTTCTTCTTCTTTAATCATCTGACTCCTGTTATCTTACTTCCAGCCACATTGTGAACCACTTGGTGAGAGCCAAATGCAAAGAGGTGACTCTGCATAAAGATGGGCCACTGGGAGAGACGGTGCTGGAGTGTTACAACTGCGGCTGTCGAAATGTCTTCCTGCTGGGCTTCATCCCGGCTAAAGCTGATTCCGTGGTGGTGTTACTCTGCAGGTAGGTGATGGCCGGGCAGTAGGTTTTAACATTAACAGTTCAGTTACCAATGCCCTCAAATTCAGTATGTGTTGGTCAAACAGGTTCCTTGTGGACAACTTTGAACCTCTTATGATAAGTTACTCTGAATCATCAACTGAAAGCGAAACATGCAAATTCTTCGCATCCTGAGGCTCCAGAAACTGACGCAGTCCCTATGAAATGCTTGAATAGTCAGTCAGATGATAAAAGTAGCTACCTTATAAATGTTATAAAAATATGGCTGCAAACGAAATTGCCTGGTCAGAATTAGCAAATAAAAACAAAAACCTTTTCTGAAGGCAGAAAGCCAATTTCCAGACCTAGTTGTTCAGTACAGTATCTGAATTTAAATGAGATAAAACATGACAAATCAGTAATATGAAAACCAGAAATCGAAATCTATGTCACCGAGCAGACAATGTTACGAATGAGACACAAACTGTCGGTGCTCTTGTAAAACTGTAAGTTTCGGTTTTTACTGTTCTACATTTTGTTACTTATCAGCCAACATATTTGTCAACATGTCTTTGACAAGCTCGTAGGAAGAGGAAGTTGTACTGATTTATATCATGTTGTAACCCAAACTCTGACTGTACTTAAGGCAGGACAAAATCCTCTTCCATAATCTGATTACTGCAAAAAACCCACACATGAATTGAACGTAAACCAAGTTCTCTGATTTTCCTACCTTGTGTCTCCATGCAGGCAGCCCTGTGCTAGCCAGAGTAGCTTAAAAGACATCAACTGGGACAGCTCGCAGTGGCAACCACTGATCCAGGATCGTTGCTTTCTGTCCTGGCTGGTGAAGATCCCCTCGGAGCAGGAGCAGCTCCGGGCACGTCAGATCACCGCCCAGCAGATCAACAAGCTTGAGGAGCTGTGGAAGGTATGTGCCTTATGACTAAGCAGTGTCGTCAACAGAAGTTTGAAATATTAACTAGAGCTGGTTAAGGAGCAACCAGTGACAACCGTTAACAAGATTGGTAACCTGTTGAATTCCATTTTTTAAGAGGCATCTGCAAGTGAGAAAGGGAATCTTTTTATGTTTTTAAATTGTGTGATGAAGTGAAGCGCTTGTACTTACCTTTTCATTCTTCACAGGACAATCCCACCGCCACCTTGGAGGACTTGGAGAAACCGGGCGTGGATGAGGAACCCCAGCATGTGCTGCTGCGGTACGAGGACGCCTACCAGTATCAAAACATCTTTGGCCCGCTGGTCAAACTGGAGGCTGACTACGACAAGAAGCTTAAGGAGTCCCAGGTACTTAAAAGACCTCAATAAATCCTGGAGATTCTTACTCACAGAATAATGTTTATCATTGATTGTCAATGTCCTCTGTATTTATTATTATTTTCTAATGCTGCATATCAAAATGTTGCTTAAGTTGAGTTTTGTTATTTCTCATTGTTTGCCCTCTCGAGAATTTTTGTCACAGTGATATTAAACATTGGGCCTATTATTCATTTGTTGATAATATATTCCTACATTTCTTTTCGTAGACCCAAGACAATATAACTGTCAGGTGGGACCTGGGTCTGAATAAAAAGCGGATTGCCTATTTCACACTGCCCAAGACGGATTCAGGTGGTAATTCTCCGAGTTTTACTTCCTCCATGTGGTTCTGTGGTGCTGATAGAGCCTCGTCCCATCCCTCTTCAGTTGTCAGAATTGCACGAAACCTCCCCTGACCCTGCATCTTTTGGTGGCATGTGTGCTTGGTTTTGTCCTTGCCTCCGTTTTTGTAGTGGGGTTTTGTGCTGTTTTGTAGGTTCACGGTATTGTATTGTTTGGTTTGAGAACATAGCTTTTGCTCCTTAGTTTGTTTTTTGGGGGGGGGGTTGAGTTATTAAGGGTTCCTAACATGTGTCCTTTTTTATCAATCCCAGATATGCGGCTGATGCAGGGTGATGAAATCTGCCTGCGATACAAAGGAGATCTGGCACCGATGTGGAAAGGCATTGGTCATGTCATCAAAGTCCCTGACAGTATCCTTTATGCAGATTACAGCAACTTCTCCATCACATTCATGTAAAACATAACTATCTACCGCCGCTTACTAGACATAATGTACAGATAATGCTGAACTTCCTTAACTGCCGGTTTTTAAAGACTATGGAGATGAAATTGCCATCGAGCTGCGGAGCAGCGTTGGAGCTCCGGTGGAAATCCCACACAACTTCCAGGTGGACTTTGTGTGGAAGTCAACTTCCTTTGACAGGTAGGCAAAACTCTTATAACCCCAACATGTGACTGGAACATTTAATTTAGATTTCTTGAGACATATTATTCTACAGAACAGGAATAAAGTATAATGCATATATAATACAAAGTTTCCTTGATATGAATAATTGTTAATAACTGACATTTGTTGCTGCAGGATGCAAAGCGCCCTGAAGACCTTTGCCGTGGATGAGACTTCTGTGTCTGGTTACATTTACCACAAACTGCTGGGCCATGAGGTTGAGGATGTCACTATCAAGTGCCAGCTGCCAAAGCGCTTCACTGCTCAGGGCCTGCCTGACCTCAATCACTCACAGGTCAGACCTCACTGACCAGATTCCCCTGTGATCAGGGGATTCTTCCTCAAAATAGACATGTGTTTGCTTTGGCAACATCTGACCATAACAGTTTTTTTCTAAATTGCTCTACACATTCAGGTGTATGCTGTGAAGACGGTGCTGCAGAGGCCTCTCAGTCTTATTCAGGGTCCTCCCGGTACCGGAAAGACTGTCACCTCTGCCACTATTGTTTATCACCTGTCCCGACAGGGCAATGGGTAAGACAATAGTTCTATAGTAGTACACTAAAAACGAACCCACTAAAAATATAAGTGATGTCATTATTGTTTTCAATCCAGCAGCAGCATTTACTGTTCTTCTGCTTACTGTTTTTACATGTATACGTTTGTGTGTCCTGCAGCCCAGTTCTGGTGTGTGCTCCCAGTAACATCGCTGTGGACCAGTTGACCGAGAAGATTGACAAGACTGGACTAAAGGTCGTCAGGCTCTGCGCCAAGAGCCGTGAGGCCATCGAGTCCCCCGTGTCTTTTCTGGCTCTGCACAACCAGATCAGCAACATGGACAGGTCAGTGGCATGAAGGGAAATGTCCTCCACACACTAGACCCCTTTTGTGAATTAGTTCATTATTAATTGTACATCTAGAGAACTGGTGTTCAGTCAGAATAATCTTTGATGTCTAATAGAGCTTCAATCATGATAAATGTCAAATGTCTTTGCAAACAATTGCAACTGTATCCTGGGGGAAAAACTGAATCTAAAATTATTGACTTTTCTAAATTTAGCCCGACGGCATTGATCTTGAGCCATGACATGTTACAAACCTTTCTCTAAGCTTCCACCACCACATGATGCATGCATTAAAGTGATTTAATAATTAGATCACAGACTGGTAATAGCGAACTAACATTTAACTGCCACCCTGATTCGTCTCTGCCTCCACAGTATGCCTGAGCTGCAGAAGCTGCAACAGCTGAAGGATGAGACCGGTGAGCTGTCGTCTGCTGATGAGAAACGCTACAGGGCTTTGAAGCGCACCGCTGAGAGGGAGCTGCTCATGGTGAGGAGCATCTTCAAAGGGTCATACCAACATTCCAACTCAAAGCTGTGAATGGTGTCACTCTTCAAAACAGTCTGCTTTCAGACTGCTTGTGCAACAACTAGTTTTGACTAAGCATTCAAAAATAATAAGTAATCAAAACATGTCTTAATGTTTAAAAATCTGTAAACCGTTTCTTTTTGTCCAGAATGCTGATGTGATCTGCTGCACCTGTGTCGGGGCTGGAGACCCCCGCCTGGCCAAGATGCAGTTCCGCTCCATCCTGATCGATGAGAGCACCCAGGCCACCGAGCCGGAGTGCATGGTGCCCGTGGTGTTGGGAGCCAAGCAGGTACACGCCATGTTTGGCTAAAAACACTTATAATGTTGAGATGTCATCAGTATAATGTTTGGATAAAACTTCAAATGTGATTGATTGTCTTTATCAATAATATGATATAAATAATATCAGAGGTGCATACTTATGTCTTTTGACATGATTTTAGTAATGTTTATGACTAATCTGGATTTTAACTTTTAAGACCAAGAAAAGTAATAAAAAAAAATTGAATAATAACCCATGTTTAAAATAAGTTTGCAGTTTTATAGATGGTTTTACATAAATGTTCCCTCTTAACCCACATGTTGCATCTCTTCCTCCCCACAGCTCATTCTGGTGGGCGACCACTGCCAGCTGGGTCCTGTAGTGATGTGTAAGAAGGCAGCTAAGGCAGGTCTGTCCCAGTCCTTGTTTGAGCGCTTGGTGGTTCTGGGCATCCGACCAATCCGCCTGCAGGTCCAGTACCGCATGCACCCTGCCCTCAGTGCCTTCCCTTCCAACATATTCTACGAGGGCTCCCTGCAGAATGGCGTCACCGCAGGTTTGTCAAACATTAGCAGCGCATTGTCTGGTTTGATGGAGGGAAACATTTGTTTTCACTTTAGCTGGAACCTCACCAGGTAAATGAAATTCTACAAACTCCTTAAAAGACTAAAACCTTTTTTTAAATATCCTTGCCTTTCAAAGCTGACCGCATTAAGAAAGGATTTGACTTCCAGTGGCCACAGCCGGACAAGCCCATGTTCTTCTACGTGACTCAGGGCCAGGAGGAGATAGCCAGCTCTGGAACCTCCTACCTCAACAGGTAATATTCTTGCGTTACTTCATTCATGCTTAACATGCAAAGTGATTTTAATGCAATGGTGCGGAAAGGGCTAGATGAAGCCTCCCTCTGTATTCATTGCATTGTTGGAAACTGTACAGAGTTTAGTTTGTAATATTAATATAGACACAACACCACCTGATCACAAGATGAGGATTGTTTTCATAATCACCGCTACATCCTCCCTCTTCTGTTTGAGATTGCAAACACACTATTGTCGGTGCGCTCGCAGCATTCACAACCCAACCAGTGAGGCAGCCTTAAACAGTTGCAGCAGTTACTTAAATGACAAAGAAAGTCTTCCACTTGTCAGCCATGATCAACAGAAATGTCAGGTACATGGACCTCATTGATGGAGGATTATACTTTACCCAAAGTGAGATTAATTTGGTCCCATAAACCTTTAACAGTGCAGGGAAGGGGCATGAAAATTTGCGTTCATTTATATGCAGCTTTATGAACAAGAAAAGATCTTAAACCATATTGTGCAGGGTGTGTAAAGTTGATTCACAGCATACACGATTTATGTCTTAAAACCACTATGAGTCTACTCCCATGAAGTTGTGAGGTAATTTTTCCTGCTGCTGTTTTTAAGGACCGAGGCTGCCAATGTGGAGAAGATCACTACCAGGCTGCTGAAGGCTGGAGCCAAACCCGACCAAATCGGCATCATCACCCCATACGAGGGTCAGCGCTCTTACCTGGTCCAGTACATGCAGTTCAGTGGCTCCCTGCACACCAAACTCTATCAGGTACCACGCAGATCTGAGTAGATGATTAAATAATGTTTTAAAAATCGTTTCAACTGAGCAAAAATGGCCCCAATATTGTTTTTCTCTGAAAGCCTCACAGAAATTATAAGTTTATTAAAATTCAAATGGATGTAATTCTCCATTAGTCGATGTAAGATTTACTGAAGTTGTCAGCAACACTCCTCATCCCTGTCCATGTCATGTTCCTTTGCAGCAAGTGGAAATTGCCAGCGTGGACGCCTTCCAGGGCAGAGAGAAGGACTTCATCATTCTCTCTTGCGTCCGTGCCAATGAGCATCAGGGCATCGGCTTCCTCAATGACCCTCGCCGTCTCAACGTGGCGCTGACCAGAGCCAAGTAAGATCCTCAATAAAACTGTTAAAGCTGGCACAGCACACAGCTCACTTGTTAGACCTTCATGGAGAAGCAAATTTAGCAGTAATGAAAATCAGATACGTACTCTTTTTGGCCACTAGTCTGTGTAAAGTTCACCTGATTAATTCTTTATGGTGACTTAAACACGCATATTATCCCCTTTTGTAATAAACTTAATTGAGGTTAGACAGGCCTACTGATCAAATTTTGTTAGATCAGTAGTAGGAGGAATCAGACTACTGGAATTTCAACACTCAAAAACTAGCGCCGAGTAATTAGAATCCGATGCTGTCATCGCACAAAGAAATCTACTCCAAGTAGTCTCAACATTTCCCCTCAGTCTCTGTTCAGCAGTCTTATGCTCGTGTGTGTTGTGATTGAAGGTATGGTGTGATCATTGTGGGGAACCCGAAGGCCCTCTCCAAGCAGCCGCTGTGGAACAACCTGCTGAACAACTACAAGGAGCAGAAGGTCCTGGTGGAGGGGCCCCTCAACAACCTGAGGGAGAGCCTCATGCAGTTCAGCAAGCCTCGCAAGCTGGTCAACACCATCAACCCTGTGAGTGGAACCAACTGTGCACATATTGTACTGTGGAAACACAGAAGAAAAGATGGAAAACTGATTCTGACTAGGCTGTTAAGAAGTGTTACAGTTTTCTTTTCTTTTAAAAAGATTTAAACACAAATGTCACTCTGAATATTTGGGGTTTTCAGTCGTTTAGATAGCAATACAACATCTTCAGGCTTTAGACCACTGCTCAGAAAATACCTGATATTTGGAGACATTAACTTTGGCTCTTGGACATTATTTAAATTTTTCATGCATTGAGATTTAACAGACCAAGTGTTTGATGGGGCAACAGTGACAATAATTGTTAGTGTTAGCTCTAAATCTGAGAAAGTTTGCAACTGTACTGAATGATAATGTGTGATGTTTTCCAGGGTGGGCGTTTTATGAGCACTGCGATGTATGATGCCCGTGAGGCCCTCATCCCTGGCTCCGCCTACGACCGCAGCAATGCTGGTACGGACTATTTTTTTCAGTACATTGTGGTGTGACGCAAGACAATAAATTAATTTAAACTCTGTTACCAAACTGTGTATTTAAATGATCCATGTTATATGGGTTTTTTCATCAGGACGTCCGTCCATGTACTTTCACACTCATGACCAGATCGGGATGATTGGGGCGGGCCCCGGTCACATGGCCGCCCTGAATATCCCCATACCCTTAAACCTGGTGATGCCTCCTATGCCTCCACCCAGCTACTTGGGTCAGACCAACGGCCCCGCTGCAGGTAGAGGCGCACTGAAATAAGACAGTGGCTGAAAGTGTGGAAACTCAGGTCCACATCTTAAAAAGAGAATAATGAATTATGGTTGGTTACCTTGTCTGTTAATTTTTTTCCCCTCATCAAGGTCGTGGGGCAATGAAGGGTAAGCCCGGGCGTGGCGGGCGGCAGAGGCTCCGTGGCTCTGGGAACCAGGGCTCCGGTCAGGGTAATGGACCAAACAGCCAGGTCAGCCAGGATGGGGCCTCCCAGTCCTTCTCCCAGGGGCCACTGACACAAGGCTACATATCCATGAGCCAGCCCTCTCAGATGAGCCAGCCTGGCCTTTCCCAGCCAGAGCTCTCCCAGGTAACACATCCATGCTTAAGATTTTCATTAGTTATCAGTTTAAAAAAAAAAAAATAGAGATACTGGTAAGTTGTCCCTTTTTGAATTCCTGAAAACACTTTATCTAACTAGTGAAACTATTTGTTGAAATTCCTTTGCAGCAGGAAGAAACATATTAACTCTGCTGCGGAAATCACATGATCATGTTTACAGCACCCCCGACACAGTCAGCTCTTATCACAAACACACTTCCCATCTTTATTGGAGTTTAGTGAATGTCTGAGAGAATCTTATGGGAAAGGTTTGCATTAGAATCAAAGGGGTCCTGAGTTTGAAGTGGTCTGCTGTAATGTTGTTGCTGTCCTCTTGTTCATCAGGACAGCTACCTGGGAGATGAGTTCAAGTCCCAAATCGACGTGGCTCTGTCCCAGGACTCGACTTACCAGGGTGAACGTGCGTACCAGCATGGCGGAGTGACTGGACTGTCACAGTATTAAAGTGTAAGTATATTCTGTTATTGTTTAACTGCAGATTGTTTCAAGGGTAATCAGGATTTCACTGTGATGTGTTCTTGCTGGAAGAAGCTTTTTAGTTTATTGACAAAACCCTCACCAGGTCACAAAAGCCTTTATTATGCTCATTATGAACCTTGAATCATGGTCAGAGATAAAACATCACTTTTCAAAAGCTAAGCTTGGTAAACTTCTCGCAGCTGTTGTGACTTTTAATTAGCTATTTCTCTTTGGACTAAGACTAATGAACCCTGCGTTGTGTCTTGCAGGATGCTTGAAGAAGGGAGCTAGGCTTGAGCTGAGCTTAGTTCATCAGCTTTTTAATCTGGGAAATAATAAAAACATAAAATGGATACCTGTTTTCCTCTGCTACAACCGAAGCACCACCGAGTGAAAGCGACGGGATAGCGAAACCAAACCAATGACCAGCGAGAGAAAGAAGAGGGTAGAAGAAGAGGGCTCGAACAGAAGGGCAGGAAGATGGCAAGAGAGGCCGAGTGAACAAGCGAGAGGCAGGGACCGATGCCCGTGCGTAGTGAAGGAGGGAAGTCGAGAAGATGGGGGCGTGTGGTCGAGCTGCCGAGGGAAACGGGAGACATCCTGACGGACTCTCATGGGAATCCAAATGAGGCTGATCTCCTAAACAAAATAACCCACCCAACCCCCTGCACCTCACTGTCTCCAGGAGAGAGCGGAGAAGTTCTTACAGTCATCTTCAGAGGAGGACCAACGCCCTCCCGCCTGAACCTGAAGAACAAGATCTCCAGACCTGGACCGACGTGGTGGCAGAACGCCTTCAAACAGGCAACACACATCCCCATCCTGAGAGTCGGTTGGTTGCTCAACCTGTACGATGTCCCGGACACTTTTAAATTAGGTTTCTCACGGGAGGAGAGCGGCACCAACAGTCATCTACTGGGCCCCGAAACCTCAGCAGCCTCGAAGAAGCAGCGGTCGACGCCCTCTTGGAGAGGAAATACAAACACGGTTTCTGTGCTTGATATTGAGGAGGCTTGAATTGAAGTACCTTCCAGATGCCTTGAGAACCACCGGTTCAGTCACAAGGTCTTTCATGGGGTGGTTTCGACCACACGCCAGTGGTGGAGCGACGCAGGGATTTCAGACTTTTTGTTTTTTCAAAGGCATGAGGCGCGAATCCCTCCGATATCGCGATCGTCATGGGACAGTTTTCTTCTCTGAAGTACCTTTCTTATCACAGAGCACAAAATTGCAAAAAAGTCATAGAAACTATCAGACATGACCAGCATTGAATATTCAGCTCAGTGTCATTTGATGTTTCTGCGAAGGCTTTTTCCTTATTTTAATCTTTTGAACGGGGTTGTTGATGTCCGGCTGTGCTTCGTGACCAGATGTCTTCTTTTAAACGATCTGTGTACGCTTAGATCGGCAAATGCTTGAGCGCTTTGCATCGAGTGACTCCTCAGGGGATCGTGGACTGACCACACTCGTCACGCAAATCCCTGCTCGAGGTAAAAGAACCAAACAAGAAACCGGAGGAGGAGGAGGAGGATGGTAGTAGTGGAGGACGTGGCAATCAATCCACCACAGGTAAGGAGTAGAAAAGGAAGGTGGCTGAGGAAGAGGAGGAGGATAAGAGCATCCACATCTGGAAACCAAGTTCAGGTCACTTAAGGTTAAACCGTTGAATACAAGGACTTTATAGGCCCAACAGATTTGACCCAGTGTCCTTTCACAAGGCATTTTGATTTTGTGAATGTTCACCGGCTGCACAGCCACACTGACGGTCACGTGACCCTGCCACACAGCACGCTGCATAGGAGCGGCGACCAAAATCTGCAAATTTATACTTTGTCATGAGTTGTTATTTCAGACTATAAATGAATCTGAACCTCAAATACACCCTGTAATAAAAACTAATCGTCTTAATCAGGATTCTTTCTGTGGATTAAAAATACACTTTATCCCAGTCACATAGTGGAGAGGCCATTCAGCACCGAAGAGATGACGGCAAGGAGATAATGAAGTGATTGAAAACCTGATTCAGTGCCTAGAACCAATCCCCTTCAGATAAACAGCTGCAGCACAAGCATGAATGTAGTTAAAATCACTAAAAACTACCAGCATTTCAAAATAATAACCTTCCAGACACGAGAGTGCTGAGGAAAACCACTCGGTATATTTTATTTTTCTAATAAAACCAGATGAGGTCAGCGAGTTGTACAGCTGGGTTGTGTTAAGATGGGTTGAAGAAAAGAAGAAGAAAGCCACCTTCCTTCTCTGTGGGGTCAAAGCAAATGGAGGCTGGTAGAGTTTCTTTTGTGGACTTTTGAGTTGTGAAAAGCTGTTTTGCTCATGTTTTCCTTGTGGAGTTTCTCTCCAGATTTATGTGGATCCTATAAAAAAAAAAAAAAAAATACCTCTCCCTATTTCCTCCACACTTTGCTTTTGTCAGATGATTTGCTGCGTTGTGCTGCGTCATGTTGTTCGGTTCGGTCGGGTGTAATTTAGCCATGTTTGTGTACTTTTTACTAAAAATCCGTTTTTTGTAGCACCCTGCAGACACCGGGAACGAGGCTGTTTTCCTTTCCTTTGTTTTGTATCCTCTCCTCGAACAGTCCGAGGACTTGTAGTTTTGTAACTCCTCAAGGGACTACGCTTTTCTCTGAATCTGAACACAGAATGTATTCCACTGTTGTTTCTCACCTGCTTCTCATCTCCACGGACATGTGACAATCATTCTGCGAGTAGACGTCGCCATGTTTAATTGACGTAGAGGTAGTTGTGTGTACGAGTCTTTTTTCGTTTTGTGCGATGAATTAGTTTCACAAGTCAACTTCTAACATGTTACAGCTTTAAAAAACCTGCTGCCACCATTTTTATTGCTGTTTTTTTCCCCCTCCTTCCATCTGAGCCGCAACACGTGCAGTGATTATTAAAGAAGTGTCTCAGTTGTAGTTAGTTATGAAACCTTTTGCATCCAACCCCCGTGATTCTCTACATCCAGAGATGACATGAATGGTCTCAATGTGATGTAAACAGTTTTGTTTGAAACGATGAATCTTATTTGCAGTGACGTTTCATCACAACATGGTGATTCCCTTGTTAAAGTAAACTAATAAAAGCTGTCAAGCAACTGTTTTCACGGTATGAATTTATTTGCATATGCTGAAAAACAGGAAAAAATATTACAGATATTATACAATTAAACTAGATATACACAAGTCAGCTGTTTTCATGCTGTTGCCTGTGGAGCTTTTTTCTTTTCCATGTGTTTTGTCTTAGTCAGTTTCTTCTTCAGCTGTCCTTGTTTCTGTCTCTGCATGCTCTCCTGGATTTTCTGTTTGAACCTCCTCTTCTGTGTCCTGATCTTCTCCAGCTCGGCCTTCCTCTTGGCCTCCATGTCTGGATCCTGGGACGGAAGGATGATCACAAGTTAGCAACAGGACATTTGGAAACGTTCTTATTTAAACCGTCTGAAATCAGAGTTTGTTGTACGGATCTTTCAGATTAAGACCAATGTTCTATCACGTCTTTTGTTTTGTGCAAAGAGCTGATTTGTAAATTATTAGAGGGACAGAAAGTTCATAAACTTTCCCGTGTCTGTTGTTAAAGCAGGATTATGCAAAAACACCTCAAATGAATCCATTAAATGATGGTGCAGATAACTTCCTTTGATTCTTTCATGTCTAAACTAAGAACTAGATAATCGTGAAGATAGCTCTTCCTTGGCTGAGGTATATGCTCTACAGTCATTAACCGTTTGCCTGTGGACTAATTTTACATATTTAGTTTGTGCTCTGAAGAGACTTAAGGTAACTATCTCCAGCCTCTCGACAATTAAAACCACATGACATTTCTCTTTCCACAAACTTTACACTAACAAATCACACACGTAAAATAAACTGAACTTGAAGCTTGTGATTATTCACATGAGCCAAAAACAATTGTTTTAGTGGTTGATTGTAAACATTAAGGAACTTGCCTTTCCCTCCAGGATCAGCTGTTTCCGCTTATTGATCTCCTTTTTCTCATCAAAGTCGGATGTTTCCAGTTTCTACAAATCAGAAAAGGAGATTAACATAAAAAAAAAAACAAATATTCAGGCTGGAGACTCTGTAATTATACTGGAAACATTCAGCAATGAGAGGAAAAGAGGCGTTCGTACTATTTCACAGCGTCGCCTGGTCACGTTGACCTGGGTGAGGATCTGCAGGACTTCTTTCTCCTCCACAGGATACTCCTTCAGCTTCGTCTCTGCAGACAGTTTGCAACAGTTTGAGTACAGCTAAAGAAATGCACATGCACGCTGGACATTGGCTTCACATGTGACCTGGAACATCATCTCATGACATCACGTCTCATTGATTTGTGATAAATTCAGGAAAGAGCATCATTCTTAACATTTCACCGATTTCTTATCAAAGTAAATAATACAAACGTAATATATAAATGCTGTAATATTATCAATTCTATACTTGTCCTTGAGTGTCTCCGTTCTGGGAATGTCCTGACCATAACCAATAATAGCAACGTGCAAACGGATCATTTCTAACCTGTCTTATTAAATTGCTTCATCAATGCAGTTGTTTACCATGCAGCCACCAACACCGACAGTTGTCAGGTTGAGCTCTAAAGACAGAGATGATGGATCTGAGTCTATGAAACCAGAGGCAGGAGGGAAACGTGTTCCTGTGAATCAGAGTGGGACTTACGGTTCTGCTCTTCGATGGCGTTCACTAGGTGGATGTCATACTGTGTCACCAGAGTGATGGACACTCCGTTCCTGCCTGCAGAGGAAGAAAACCTG
This sequence comes from Pleuronectes platessa, assembly GCF_947347685.1. Lineage (NCBI taxonomy): Eukaryota > Metazoa > Chordata > Actinopteri > Pleuronectiformes > Pleuronectidae > Pleuronectes > Pleuronectes platessa. Next base: position 20,870,595 of record NC_070634.1, read on the forward strand.
GTCAGGATTGGTTTAACATGTATATCGATAGACGACGCTGGAGGATCAGTGTTGGGCTTGTTAACCGTACCTGCTCTTGCTGTTCGCCCGACTCTGTGGATGTAGTTCTTTGGAAGGCCGGGGGTGTTGTGGTTAATGACGACCTGGACAGTTGGAATATCCAAACCCCTGTGGGACAGAAATAACCGAGGATGTCAAACAACGTGTCTACAGCTGCCTGTACAGATGCTGTCAGGCTTCCTTCAGTGGAGAACCGGTTTCAGACTGTGTGGAGTCGAGATGCTGCCGCTCAGCAAAGCTTCTTACCTGGAAGCCACATCTGTCGCAATCAGGATTTTGTAGACGCTGGCCTTGAACTTGGCGAGGTTTGCAAACCGTTGTTTCTGGAGGAGATAAAGAGCTGTCGTTTGTTCTGCAGGCCCATTCATCTGGTTTAAAGCGCTTCCCTGCACTAATCCCTTACACTTGCATTGTTTCTGTATTATCACCACGGTTCTGTGCTCATTTCTGTCTTTGCATCTTTAATTGGACTAATTCGTTTTCCCACACCCAGCAGGAGCTTGTCCAGCAGCTGCGTAACGACGGGTGATAAAGGAAACATCGCTGTGTTGGAGGAAATCTCCGTTATCAGCGTTCCTTCAAACAAAGCAAACTTTAACTCTCTGTAAGTGCAAACTTAACTCGTCTCCTCTTCAGCTGTTACTCTTACAAGGTGAAGGAGTTTTCCTCATAACCATATCAACATCCTCCAGCAGACATTCATTACTTCAACTGTGCTGAAGGATGATGTGAGAGAAACAGGGTTCGAGATGAAGTCTCACCTGCTTCATCATGGAGTGCAGGGAGATCGTTGGAAAGTGAAATTCCCGCAGCATCATGGTGAGGATTTGGCAATTCCTGAGGAAAAAAAATGTATAATAACACACAAATCATCTTGTGAGACAAAAGTACTTTTATATATGTATGCTTTTATATGTATTAACAACATAGTGGCAGACTCTAAGAAAACAATCATATTTCATTGAAGCTGCAGAGCCTCCATTAGAAACTCTGCACATCTATGAGCCTGTGAATCAGCTCCGGGCATCGTACTTGCACGTGTTGGTGAAGACGATGATGGACCAGTCGTCGTGCTCGTCAGTGAACGTCTGGATCAGGTGCACCAGGTAGGCGTCCTTCACCCGCTCGGCAGTGAGGATGAACCTCTGGTCCAGCTCCTCCACCGTCCGCGTCCTGTCAACAACAAACAAGACAATTCACTCATTCTGGTTTAAGGTCCAGATTTATTTAAAGCATAGAAATCAAAGCCTGTATACAGAGGGAATGATGAATATTAAAATGCTTTGCCACTAATAGTAATCATCAAACTGAGATGATTCTGTGAAAATCTGTAAACACGGATCAAAACAGCGTCTGTGACATCATCATGCTCAGCCTGATGAAAACTGCTCATATTACAATTTGGATTTAACAACACAAAGCAACTTCCTCTCAGCCATGTGAGACCCTTTGACAGGAAAAGAAAACACCACTAATGAATTAACAGAAGAGAACTTTTACCACAGTGAAGCTCAGTCAAGTTCAAATTTAACGACCACACTGGGGGGGGGGACCAGGATGTTTCCTTTGTGAGAAGGTGCTTTCTGATTTTATTCCTCCCCAGAGAATAAGGTTAAATAATTAAAGAGGATTTGCGCCATCTTAGCCTTTTTTTAATTATTATCTTCTTTCAAAAAAAAAACTGCAGTGTAAACCTCGTGGATGGATTCATGGTGGATTGACTCTTTCCTGGTGAAACTGGTGCTGCTTTAGATTAAACGCTCATTAAAGTTTCTGTTCCATAACTTTTCATGAAATATCTGTGTTCATTTTAACTCTGCAAATCATGTGAACAGAAGTTCATCCAGGGGAAACCTGGATCAACCACACGAAACATTTAGCTCCAGTTATTTGAACAACTCTCGGGCATCCAAAGGCATTTGTGCATAAAATGCTGTTCAATCTTTAGTTACGCCTCAGATCAGATTCAGATTCCACACCGCTGCTCCCGCGTCATTAATAACTCGCACGATTTCAGGCAAATAATGCATCTGAAATGAGGCGAACACAGTTGACTCAGTCTGACCCTGACTGCTTTTTAAGATATTTACAAATACAAGTTTAGTACTCTGCACAAAGGGGACTTCATTTTCCTTCTTCTCTAAGGCTGACCTGGCTAAATACTCCTGTCACCAGCCTGAGAGCAGCAGGTTTCTTACTCTGATGTGCTCTCCCAGAAGTACGGTCTGTTCATGGCGATGCCCTTCAGCTCCTGCAGCGTGTCTGTGAGCGTGGCGCTGAACAGCAGCGTCTGACGTTTGGCCGGGAGAATCCCCAGGATCACCTCCAGGTCTTTGGTGAAGTCAGTGCAGCCCTGTTCTAACAGCCGGTCCGCCTCATCCATAATCTGAAGCACAAGGTTGCAACATTGGTCTTCTTGGCTTAGGCATTTAAACATATAAAATCTGAATCTACAAGTGAAAGCGGGAAACTCCTGAACCCACCAAGAACTGGATCTTGCTCATGCTGAAGGTGTTGGAGCTGCGGATGTGATCAGCCAGTCGACCCGGCGTCGCCACGACCACGTGCGGCTTGTCGGACAGCTCCAGGGCCTGGGCCACCATGTCTGAGGTCAGCACACAGGACAGCTTTAGACAGATGCTGAACCCGAACACAGCAGAGGACTGATGTGTCTGCCTTTACTGAGCAACATGACAGAGGTCGGGCAACATGGGATCATGTGTATATATATATATATATATATAATATAATTAATTCCGTGCCGTGACGTGTGTAATTACCCATTCCCCCTACGACGATGCAGTCCTTCAGACCCAGAGGTTTCCCCAAGACTCGGAACTGCTCAGCGATCTGATAGGCCAGCTCCCTGCAGGAAATCACAGTTATTAGCTGTAATAAATTGGAGGATATGTTTAATGGGATCAAGTTTAACTGAAGTTGCACTGACCTGGTGGGAGTGAGCACCAGGCAGTAGATACCATATGGGTCCTCCGACAGTTTCTGCAGTACTGGGAGAACAAACGCAGCCGTCTTCCCACTGCCAGTCTTGGCGCAGCCCATACAGTCCCGACCTGTGTGTACAAATAATATAAATATAGAAACACCTCCATGCACCAGCTCTGGGCTCAGGTCTACTGAAGTACATGCTCTGTTACTTCAATGAGTATTTCCACCTCAAATGACCACATTCTAAAAACCAAACTCTGCTTGATGATCACTGGAAGGTCTTACTGGTCAAATCAGCTCAGCTTTGATGCCTCAACTTTCTAACTTTGATTGTCAACCTCTGCTGAGTAGTTGGGTACTTCCATGTCAAATCATTACACTTTCGTGATTCGGCGTAAGAGTTATTTATGAAAATGTTCATGTTGATCTGGTCCCATGAGAAACCAGTGGAATTGAACCTTTAAGAGTCACGGATCCTTATTAAGGCAGATATGAGCTGGGGATAGCTTTAACTTCGACTGGTCAGATCTCCCCAATATAGAGAAATAGTTTGGTCATACGTTTTTAGAGAGATCATGTTGAGTGACATCACAAAAAAAAAAACGAGCTCCTAAAATGATATCAGATTATTTGGCATAACTCCTGAAATCCTCCTTCTCTGATACAAGCACCGAGCGTTACATTGACAGATTCTTCAATGGAGTTTGGTTTCAGCGGTCAGGAGGATATTTACACCACATGTTTACAACCTGGTGGTGTTTGTTTCACCTGAACATTTAGCACAGTCTGTATATAAGGTCTCGATATAAGGTCTCACCCTCGAGGATGGGTGGCATACAGTTCTCCTGCACCGGAGTGGGTTTGGTGATTCCCAGCTGGTGACACTGTTTAATGAGCCAGTCTGACAGTCCCAGCTCCGAGAAGTCCGCCATGTCTGTCGTATCTCGTCCCCCAGACCTCGATGAAAACCTCTGTTAACGATGTTTAACAAAACAACAACGAGAAACTCTCTTTAAACCAATCCTCGTGTGTCGCATCAACAGTCGCTGATTTATTACGTCATCAACGCGACGTCTCCGTCTTCTTCCGCAAGAGGGGGCAGCGTGGCGGTGCGCGATGTTGCCCCCTGCTGGTCAAACAAATCCCTCATGTACACTGATGACAAAAACAAGAAGTGATCCCAGCTCCTCCCCAATGTTAATGACTTTTATATTATCATAACATTAACATTATAATCCTCAATATCTTGTAATTTCATAAATGTTCAGGTCCAGAGGAAAATAATTATAATTATACTAATTAGCTGGAGAGCCCTATTGACAACCCCACAGTGGTTCGATGTAACAAAGAAAATTTTATATTTATCTGCTGTTTACTTGATTAGATATATTTTCAGATACTTTTCTTTTCTACTCATCAGAAAATATCTGTACTTTATACTCCACTACTTTTATTTACAATGTTTTGCGTTGCATGCTCATATGGTTATAAAGTGAAAGTACTTCAGTCATCATCACTAAAGATAAGATAGGGTAAGATAAGATAAGATAAGATAAGATAAGATAAGATAAGATAAGATAAGATAAGATAAGGTAAGATAAGATAAGATAAGATAAGGTAATCCTTTATTAGTCTCACAATGGGGAAATTTGCAATATTACAGCAGGAAGAGTCAAAAATATATAAATCAGTGAGTAATAATAAGCAACATGCAATACTTAAGTGTTTGGAGAAATAAAAGATATAGACGACTAGGAATGGAATAAAAAACAAATAAATACAGTGTCAGAATATAATTACAGTCAATGGATTGCACATGAACCATTGTTTTACAGAGACAGAATGAAAATTGCACAGTTAAGAGAGTTAAACCAGAGCTTCAGTCTATAATGGGGCCTGTCGTTCTACTGGGAGCAGAGCTGCTTGTACAGTCTTACTGCAGCAGAAGGGAACGACCTGAGATACCTCTCCTTCAGACAGGGTGAATCAGGGCTGTGATGGTGTCCTGCAGGGGGTGCGACTGGTTGTCCATCACAGGTGACAGCTTCACCATCATCCTCTTCTGTCCCACCACCTCCACATAAACAGAGGAGAACTGGGTCATTGATCCAATCCCAGCGGTGAGGTAACATTGGACTCCGCCTGCTGCAGCACTCATAATAAGACCATTAATTCATATGACAATGCTACGTGTAGCATCATCTGCGGAGTTATTTATTAGCTTGACAGAGTGTTATGATTGAATCAAACAGAATATAGCTACTGTTCATGATGTAGTAGTTGCATTCTGGAATAATGTCTTAATTCAAGTATATTCAAAGGCAAGTACTTACTTCAACTCATGTAGAAAAGTTAATGTGGTGCTTTTACTTTACATTTATTTTTACGTGTCACTGCAGTAAAATGCTCTTAGCAGTGTATTCTGCATTAAGAGATTTTTTAACACCATGTGAGTCCAGCATGAACTTCAATAAAGAAGCTATTAAATCAAAGGTCCCTCCACAAGACAGCGGCTCTGGGTGAGGTAACCATACAGGATCTTTAGCCACTTGTCATTTTAAATTTAGTTGAGATTAGAATCGAATTCTTAATCTTCACAAACACATTCTCAAAGAAAAAACTGCTCCCAGACCAGCCGCCCACCGGGGCTTTTGGGAAACGATCACTCTTTGCCCTGTTGATAATCCGGCCTTGTTCAGAGCTAACAGGTCCCAGGGTGTAATGTCAGACACTCGGATGAACACAACAGTTCAGGTCTCTGCAGCAGGCTTCCTCTGAATCTGCTGATCTGGCTTTGTTTACCCCCGTTAGTGCAGCAGCAGTGAAAGGATGCAGGATATAATAATTCACACATACACACAGAAATATATCAAACTAATCAAGTTGTGGAAAAAATGACCTTTCAGCTGTGATAGAGATGTTCTGATGGTCTGTCTCATTATGAAGAGATTGATGATGAAGAACGAGACAGTTGCAGATCAATAAAAAACACCAAAAACAGATGTCAGGATGTTCTCCTTGTGATTAATGAGCCGCCACAAATCATACATCTTTTTTCAAATGTTACCCTCTCGTCATTTCAGGCCCAGAAACCATATTCTTAAAGCAGCCTGTGACTCGTCCACGTGAAACCAGCCTGAAAATGTCAGTGAGTTTTAGTCAGCGGTTATCAGGAGCAGCCTGATGTGCACTGTGGCGGTCTACAGCGTCCTCTGCATCCAGCTGGTCTGAGGATTTAAACCTTTAACTACAACCATGGAGCTGAAATCACTGAGGCAGGAACATCTTCAGATTTTAAATTCAGAGGAAAGTTTGTTTGTTCTGTGAAAAAAATCGACTAAATGACATTTCAACCTCCTTTAACCACACACCTGAGCAGTTCTTGATCAATTCAACTTTTATATTCATGTTTTAACTGATGAGATAAACTGACACAACAACCTGGATGTTGGATATTAACCATCATTGACAGGGGACATGGATGGACTATGTGTTTTGCTCTTTCCTACAAGGTAAATACAGAGTAGCCTGGATGTCGCACCATCGTGGATGAGTGTTAAATAAGTAATTCATGATGATACCATGGCAACACCACTATCCCCTTATTGTCTTTATTATTAAAGCACTCAATCAGGCTTCAAGTACTTTCTGCATAGAATGAAAATCAACATGAAAAGGCTTGAATGTTACTTTATTTACGTCTCGTATTTATTTTTTCCAAACGTTATATCCAGAGAGAGATCATAAGCACTGTAGGGGTGTGTTCATAGGTTGATGGAAACATGAACATTCACATATTTTCAACCAAAGGAAAAAGTCTGTCAAAGGTTCTTTCATCTTATGTTGAGCGGCTCCACCTTTAACTTAAATGTCAGAACTCAGAATAAGTATGTGAACTTGTACAGATACATTTGTGTGTTTTTTTTGTGAACACTGAATTAAACTGGGCTTTCTGAAACATCTATAAATACAATATGTACATGTGGGATTCACTAAAACAGTGATATAGAATAGTGTTGTAAATATAAATTACCTAATTTAAGAATATACCGTAAAACATGTAAGGGAGGGGTTGAATGTAAACATGGAAAACCATAATATAGATACAGGATGAGATGCTATTGGAGGATTTTCCCCATGAGATGTGGTATGAGTTGGATTCAGCCACAGCCCGACTGGTAAACACGAGGACCCATCTGTGTCTGCACGCTGAGCTGCCAGAGGTGGTTAAGGGCCTGCGTGTCAGAGACCTGAAGGTTCGGCATCAGGCCTCAAACTGCCTCCGACCGGCTGAGGAGTGACTGTGTACAGGAGCACGAGGGTTGTTTGCATGCGAGGCAGAGAGCTGATGCCGCCTGCTGCCTCCCTGCAGCACATGGAGCAGCTGCATCTCTGTAACAGGCCACTGAGCAGCGGGATCACCGAGCTGCTCCTCTTCGCTCTTCCGCCACATTTGACGCTCCATCCTCAGCCCACACTCTGAGCAAATAAGTGATTTATTCCAAATCTGTGGTGACACCAAATCCCGGCCTGTTAATGGGGGGTGAAGAGCAGCTCTCTCTTCTTTACAAGCATGACGGCGATGTGATTTTCACCAGTTTCACATGGGAATTCTGTGAAGCTTGAACAAGGGAAGAATAAGTGGTTGAAATATTATTTTTAACCAATAAGTAGCTCCATGGAAGTTTGACTCTTTTAAAACCTTTATCGGCTGCTTTAACATCATGAAAAATCTGAATTCTACTTCTTCCATCTGATATAAAAAAAAAACATTCATTTATATTGGTGAGGTCGTTGTAGTATTCAAACGACGTTATTAGTTTGTGTGTAAGTGTAAATTATTGTATCCTGCATGTTACTGATAAACAAATCAGAACAACTTTCCAAAGTCATGTAAAGAGGAGTTTCAACAGAAACGTGATTATTGATCTTATCGATGGATTACTCAATATTTCAGAAACAGTATTTCAAGAGTATCCTTCAGTATCTTTCAGTATCAGTTGTAGTATGTGAGATATTTGATGACACGACCATTACTATGAAACATGCTCTGATGAATAAAGGCATTGTATGGATACATGTCCCTGTTATATATTGTAGAGTAGGTTTATTCAGCTCAATGGTATTTTTTACAATCGGATCCCCCCCCCCCCCCCCCCCCGGCCCATCATCAGGGGGATATTTAGATTTGATACATCACAGTGTTTGATAGGATTGTCCTACAGCTCTGTATAAACAGCTTTATTCTGAACATCATCTGATTTAATGTGAGCTCAACAGACAGCGGGATGGTTCCTGCTCATCTGACTGGAGCTTTGCTGTAAACAGCCATTTGGCTCCTGTTCCTCCTCGCGTAATTTCAGATGTGACAAGCTTTTATTACGCTCCACCTCATAAATACGCACCGAGGGGGCTTTTAAAACGGCCCGCAGGACATTTCCCCAGATTACATTTCACTGGAGAAATTGGGAACAGCCTGGCTGGGTCGTAGTGTTGCAGTTTGGCCGTTAGGTGGCGCGGGAGAGGCTCCGCGGTGCGACTGTTATTGGCTGAACGGGATCCCAGTGAGGACTGGCACACTGAGTGGGGAGAGCAGGGGAGCACAGCACAAGTCCTGGGGGCGGTTTGAGCTGAAACTATTCCACCGCCAGACTTCCATCGACATTCCTCCGTGTGTGCGGCCACACAGAGCGGAGCCAAGGCGGGTTTACGGCGCGTAATTACGCACGAGCATACGACGGATCTGCGGTGTCACCGGCTGTGGACACCGGCGGACAAAGGGAAGAAGGCGAGCGGGCTGGAGTACAACAACTGACTCGAGAGGAGGAGTGCTGCTGGAGGGGGGGAACCAGGGGATCTGGAGTCGGAAGTGATTTCTCTTCTTTCTCTCTTTTCCGAAATATAACTTGCGCTTCAGGATTTCACATGAGAACATAATCGAGTTTGGAGACGCAGAGGAAACACGGGACGGAGAGAGTTCGTGAGTGGAATCTTTCCCTTGAACCATCATCCAGAGGAGCATGGGGTAAGTTGTGTGTGTGTGAAATGCGTCTGGAAGTGATTTGCTCGGGTGACAAAATGCGTTGAAAGTGAACTTTACGCTGACTTGCGGTTTTTTTTTCTGGGCGTTTGGCGAATCGATCCTTTTAAAACGTTCATTTCTTGTATTTCCTTTTACAGCATTTTTGGGGGAAATCGATCAGTTCACATGTGACACTGCGTTTGTGTTCTCTGTCCATTTCTCGTGTCACCAAAGACAAGAACCCCTCGATTAGTGATGCGTTGACCCAGTTTCATGAGAATCTGATGTTCGTTCACACCTGAACCTCAGCTGTGACCCACAGAAGGTCGAATCTCCACGGCTGCTTTAAACTGAGCTGCACAGAGACGGTTTGTTTAAAACTGAGCGTGGTGTTTTCATGGTCATGTGATAAAACACACAAACACACTCTCTCTCTCTCTCTCTCGCAGAGGTCACTCATGCATCACTCAGTTATTTGTGATTTCCTGTTTTCTTCTCTCTCCTCTGCTGTTTGCATCACACACACACACACACACACACACACACACACACACACACACACACACACACACAAACGAACACACAAAGATAGGGGGAGAGAGAAGAGCAAGGAGCTTGGGCCACTTCCAGGCTGATTTCTCTGTAGAGGATTCGGAGTGGTTTGGCTCTCGGTGTCCCATTGTGCTCAGTCCTGTTACCTGTGAGTGTGTGAGTGTGTGAGTGTGATAGTGTGTGTGTTGAATGATGCATGAGGACGATGCTTTCAGCTCAAACACACCTGAACTCTCCTCACATGTCCAGAGTCCTGGCTCTCAGCTCCTCTGGGGTCAGTTCAGTGACATTTAAATGGAGCTGCTTCTCAAATAAGTGTAAGAGCCCAATATGTGAGTGTTGTACTGATATGTATTTTTAATGGGAGTCGAGTACACCTTCGTCCCGTCCTCAAATGCCATAATATACAGTTTGCAATCAGGAGATATTGTTTTAATGCAGACCGTAGCTTCTTCAGACCAGTGCAGTAAAGTGATGCTGCACGGTGCTCACCTGTTTGTCCCAAATTGCTGCAGCAGCTGCATCAGAAGTCAGCAGGTCCACGGTGCTGTGGCCTCCGTAGGTTCTGAACTTTAGCCTCCCCCTCAAATGAAACACAAAAACTCACTGTGTGTTCAGAGGTTTCCCCCAAAACCCTCCAGCTCTGTCTGTCAGTTCAGCTCCATATTCTAATTGAGGAGAAGTTGAAGATAAACTTTTACAGCAGGGATAGCTCACGGCTCTTGAGCACCTGAGCAACCAACTCTCACATGTCTGAGTAAAAATCTATTTGATCTTGGCCACTCAAAAGATTTGCACCCCTTGTTGTCCTGTACGTCAGCAAATGTGGATTTGACAAACCCCATTGTATCACATGTAACTCAGTCACTGTGCCATACAGGGAAAACTCCAGGTGCCCTTTCATATGATGTCAGTGGCACAGCAGCACTTATGTTGACCTGTTTTGTGAAATCTGCAGGAGCAGGAACACTTACAGTCTGACAGGAGGTCTGAGACAAACAACTGCTGTGTTTTGATGTCACATGTTTGATGCCCATATACCGGCTGCACTCTGGCCGATAATACCGGCATCACCGCATGCGTCACCGAGGCAGCAGAGCACAATCACCTTGTCCAACTAGAAATCAGAAAGGAGCTGGATTTAGCTGCAGGGCCACTCACTCTGCACAGTCGGACAGGAACCTGCGCTGGAAGGCAGAGACACCCTGCCGCTCTGTTCCACTCCCGACTGAAGTGAGCAGCAGGAGAAGAGTCTTGATTAACGGCCCCTTCAAGTCCATTAACAAAATATATGGTCGGCGCACAGGTGCACGTACAACTCCTCTAAGAGTGCACACTGAAAACTAAATTTACCCTTGATATAATGGGAATCCTTAGTTTTCCTGTAACAAGCTGCTGACAAAACAAAATGTATTGTTAGAGTAGCTTCCATTATTTACAACATTAAGTAGTTTGACCATTTATCCACTTGAAGGAGACACATTATGATCCTGGTGATCCCAGTGCGTGCCACACTGGTTTCTGAGTGTGGATTATGAAGATGTGAGTATTGTGACATCACAATACCCCTGAAATACTGGCCTGACTACTGACGACCCTTTACCACAGACTTCAGGATTTTTTAAACTTTTATATACACAAAAAATCAAAATAACACATTAGAGGAAAGAGAAATCCTTCAAGTTGTTTATTAATCAGAAACCAGACCTGCTTTAGACAACTGGTAAATTCCACGTGGCTGGGTGAACTGGACTGAGGGAGCGTCGATAGCATGAGTGTGATAAAGTTTGAAAGTTTGAAAGTTTGAAACAAATGTTTTGAGTGATGATGTGATTTCCGTGTTATTCTTTGGTGTTTTCATGTTGAAATGACCCAATCTTAAGTGTATATTGTTTGATAAGTGAAGGCCATCAAAGCATTAATTCAGTGCACAGCTGATACAAACTGGTTTGTCTTTTACTAGAGCCTGACCTATAATGCAAATGCCAGTATTAGGGTGTAGAACATTTTTAAACGAAAATCTTTTGGGAAAGAGAAGAAAGATTTTGGGGTTTGATATTTTGTTTTAGTTGAATGATATAAAAGAAAACAAATATAATAAATAGAACTTGAATTAAGAAAATAAACCGTATTTTCTGCATTGTTTATTCTGTCAAGTAAATATTGACACCCACCGATATGTCTGTGAAAGGCTCGTACAGACAGATAAATCGGTCGAGCTCTAGTTTTTAGGAACCTGAGTGAGTGTTAAGTCTGTGTTGTGCAGCTGAGGGTTTCCTGACAACCTCCGCAGGTACATTGTTCTGCTTTGTAACTTGAATCCTCTTTCCTCTCGCCCTCTTTCCTCTCGCCCGGCTGCAGAGGAGTTGTCTACGAGCTGTAAAATGTACCCGCTACAACGAGAGAGGTACAAACAAACCCGCCTGGTCGTCTCTGTGTCGTGGCTCTGCGTGGCCGGGATGGGCGATAACTGCAAACTCAGATATTGATCTCCGAACGATAAAGGTGGAGCCAAATTCATTGTGTTTATTCATAATTAAAGAGTTAATTACGTGGATGTCGGTGTCACTCAGCAAAAATTACGAGGCACACGTGAAACCTACTGAATGTTAATGTTGGAATCCCTGTACAATTTCAAGCAGGGCAGCTTTTAATGGAAAGTCAAACATTATAACGTGAAACTGAGAAAGAGCTTTTCTACATTTTAGTTTAGCTTCTTGAAAAAACCTGAATCTGATATCGATAGTTTGGGGATCAATGCGCCCATCCCGACCTCGTCAGTCATTCATTTGCCTCCGAACCAAATCCACCTTCATCACGTCCCCATGATGTTTATCCTCCCTCAGCATCTGTTGAATCTACGGTTCACTGCTCGATCCGAGGGGGGGGTCCATGCTTGTCATGATGTGCAGATGCTGTGGGCAAGATCTTTGCTCAGTGTCTTTGTGGCTTCATGTCTCTGTCATCATACGTCGTCCTGTCAGTCGCTGCAGCTCAACTTTGAAACATCTCTGCTTTGTTTAAACTGTGCATCATCTCTGTACATGATCGTGGAACGTCTATCATGTCAAACGTCCGTGTTCAACTTAACCACACGGCTGTCACGCATGTGCCGCCGAGTTTCCACTTGCTGCTGTGAAATGGGAAACTGAGCCCCTCAGTGTTTGACGCTCAAATGACGGAGCATCACAACAACTACAAGAGCCGCCGAGCTTCCTTCATTCAGGTTTCTGTCTGACTGGTGATTGGTCGACTGAACAAACTGCTGCCGTACGTTGACTGAACAAGCTGGTGAGGAGTAAGTTAGAGGAGCTGAAGTCTGGAAGTGGCCAGATCCTAGAGCTGCAACGATTAATCTTGAGAGAGAAATGATAATCAGTTATGTTTTGGTAATTTTTAAGCTAAAATATCAAACATTCTCAGATCTTACCTTCTCGTTTGTGAGTTTTTGGTGCTTTTCTTTATCACATGACGTAAACCGGATGTATTTGCATTGAGTAAATTAGTTTTGTAATGAATTAAATAATTAAAGTAGAGGAAATATGTGCAGATAATTAACTGTTTTATTTGTTGTTGGGCCTTTTGTTTTGAAGAAAAGCTGCCAAATGTCACCAGAGATTTTATTTTTGTCGCTTCGATGGGAATTTCCATCGTTGTTCAAAAGATGAGAAATAGTTGTGTAAAGACTTTGAGTTGTGATGCAACAATGTAAACGATGGAGTACAACATAAAACAATAGTTACACATTACTATCATATTGTACAGCTGTAATTAGTTTTAGTAGAATTATGACTGTTGCTGGTGTCTGTATCGAATCATCTACAATAAATTAATTCCTCATATCGCTGCCGATCTGTGATGTTGAAATGGAAGCAGCTGATCCATCGGCCGGTCTCTGTGGAAACCGGTTCAGCATCCAGGAGAAAGTAGCTGCTCGGCGAGTGGAGGATCTTTTTGATGAGTGTTATGGAGACAGATCTGCAACTGCAACAGTAAACACTCGTGTCTCTTTGTATTCACTTCATTTCACTGCGTTTTATTGGCATGAAAGTGAATAACGGTGCCGCCGCAGGATTGAGCTGACAGACCCCCCCCCCCCCCCCCCCCACACACACACATACACACACACCACCACCACCATCATCTCTCTGTCTGACCTTCACATCCTGAGCACAGAAAACACTCTCTGTGCTTTGCGTCACCTTCACAAATTGTGAGCGCGCAGTGACTAACCGGTCCGACTCCTGCAAGAGGAGCCGACCTTCAGATAATGAATCGCTCCTCTGTCTCTCAACACAAACACAGGTCACATTTCAAACCTTTCTCCGAGTGTTTTGCCAGCGAACTGCTTGTGGTGATATAAAGTGGAGTGAGCTCTTATGAATCGGGGAAGTGGAGAGTCGCTCGGTGAGGTGGTCGACGGCTCCTGATGTCAGAGGACGTCCAACTGACAATAACAACAACTCCAGAGGGTTCCCCCACGTTTTGCAATGTGGTGTATGCAGCGTGCTGGGTTGTGGTTTGTGCCTTGTGACTTGTTGAGCTGCTACACTGTGAGTTAGCGTTTCCCCCTCGCCGTGCTATTTTGGTGTGTAGTTGTAGCGTGTCATGTTGCCAGACTGCGGGCAACACACTTTCGCTGGTCCGGGAATGTGGACGCGAGGCCGCCGGAGGTCAGAGGAAGCAGACGCATAAAGGAGGAACAGTGTCAGATGAATAGAGAGGGGCCGACAAAAGACCGTCTCTGCAAAGACTGTGACGTCCCTGGAGGCTGTGAAACCACACTAGAGATTCAGCAGTGTGTTGTGTTAATGCACAGATGGTGAAAAACGATGCTCTGCTGAAGCACTCAGCCGAGGCTCTCATTCACACTGACTTCCACTGCAGTCAGATGGAGGCAGGAACCAGGACCAGCGCAGGGTCGTGGGTCAGCACTCGTTATTTAACCTGACAGACTGGAGATCAGGCTTTTCTTTGTGTTAATGTTAGTCCCTGATGCATCTTTTGAAACGTGGCTCCCTCTCAATGGGAAGGATACTTGAATCGTATCGCTATCATGTGACTTGTTACATAAGACCACTCTCCTCTTTCATCTCCAGTGGAACAGTACTACAAAGCCGAGAGGTGATTTAAAGGGCAGCTACACGCTTGTCTTAAAGGTTCAGTGTGTCGAATTTAGTGAACTTTAGTAGTGAAGTTTCATGTTGCAGCTGAACACCCCCTCCCCTCCCCCTCTTCTTACAAACATGGAAGAGAACCTGTGGCAGCCTTCAGTTGTCGTAAGACTGTAAAAAAAACATGGCTGCCTCCATAGAGAGGACCGGATCTTGATGTAAATAGAGTATTTAATATAAAGGTGTAAATCTAAGGTTAGGAAAACAGCAATTCGTACAATTTACATCATTACACACTATTGAAAACATCACTAGGATTATTTTATATTTACTTTCTGCCAATAGATTACTTTGACCTAAATGTTACACTCACATTTGGTCGGTTGTTATTCTGGCTGTGTAGAGGTTCCATCCTAATGTAAATAATGAGGCGCTTGTTCTGTGTAAAACCCAAAGTATCATGCAGAAAGTGTTTTAGTTCAATATTTACCTCCACCAAGAACTTTGTGTTTTTAAAAGAAAATCTGTGCTTGTGTGTATGTTAGCAGGGTTACACAAAAATTACTGCGAACATAACACAAAACCTGGTGGAGGGGTGCGGTATTGACCGGGGGAAGTACCCATTACATTTTGGTATGCTCCGGATAAGGACTCATTCACTTTCTCACCTCACTGCTGGATAGGGCTCATTTCAACATTTTCATTGATTTCTCAGAGAATAATTCATGGGGGGGGGAAAGGAGACCGATACTTATGAGTGTGCACGAACAAAATAATAGTCGAGTGAGTTCAAACGTGGTTTCGTCAGCCGTCAGTTGGGCCTCGGTGAAAGTTGTGTTATTCTAATCTCTCTTTGTGTTTCTATCCACCGTCATCATGGAAACGAGGTCTGTGGTGAAAATAAAAGAGGAACCAAGAGACATAACAAAAAAAAGACCTTGGCACGATCAGTCTGACTCAAGCTTTGTGTTGCTCTAGAATGTATGTCTCGTCATTGCCACAGAATTCATATGTGAAAACTGCTAATGATCAATGTTGAAGGGGAGACCTCCTCTGAATTTAGGGTTTAAGAACAGAGGGTGTGGTTGCTCCGTGCACATTGTAACGCATGTTGATGCTTACATAAGGCTTTGGTGTATAAATAAAACAGGTATGATTTTGTGTCCTTGGCCTGAAACCTACTCCTCAGTGTACTTTGATATACATCTGGGAAAAGCAGTAGATTGTTGCATTGAGAAGCTGCAGCGTCAGTGATTTTATATTTGTATATTTGGCATTTTCGCTTCATGAATGACTTAAAAGATTAATTTAATAATCAACATATAGTTTGACGATTGATTTATAGAGTCATTGTTCCAGCACTACTTTAAAGATAATGTCTGTGAGTATATCTTGCATTTACATCCCATGTAGATCCTGAGATGTGGTATTGTTCTGTGTGTGATGCAGTTTCATGGCCCCTCGCTGCAGACGTATGACGAGCTGATATCTTCTCTTGTTTCACTGCATCTCTTTGGCACGAGGAGCGTTCAGCCAACCACAGCGCTAGCTCTTCACTTCTCTTTCTCTAGAGATGTGCAGAAGCCAGGAAGTAAAAGTCTCAGAAGTTTAACATCCTCTCCAAGTCCCTCTGGTATTTATTAAGAAAGTTGACGAGTGAGATAAGAGAGAATCGGCCACTGGATCCTCGGATGTATGGAAGTTCATTTGCATATGTGATTCATTTTAAGTTGACCCCCTCCACAGGCTATTTACAGTCCACAGAGCTCATAGGCTCCATTTCTGGCAGTTTGAGGACTATTTTCTCTTCTGCAGAAGCGACCGGTCGTGTATGACCGCGTGGCCAGACGGGGGGGGGGCAGCTTCTGTTTCACAGACCAGGGATTCTGCGTCGGGGAACGAGAGCTGAGGTTCAGAAAAGAGATGGAGGCATTAGCTAGAGAGAGGATTAAAAAGTGATGACTTAGGGAAAAGACACACAGCGCAACCATGGTGTGCATCAGTGTGTGTGTTTGTTTGCAGGTGGCGAGACACTGAATATGCAGAAAGTAAATATGCTACACTAGGAGCCCCTGAGCCTTTTCTCAATGTTTATGGTTAAAATTTAAAACCACTGTGAATAGTTAAAATTGTATACATTAATGGGGAAATTACCATCATCATCTTGTCTGCACAACCATAATAATAATATACCTATAATTTATGTTACGATTGTCTTTACAATGTTACCAAGTGCTTTACAAGGAGGAAACAATGATAATAAAACAATAGAATTAGATAGAATTATATAAATAAATAATTAGGGATATTATTTGGGCTCAATAAGATCCCGTCTCAGTGTGTTTTTATTATTGGGGTTTCAGAATAATTTAAGATTAATATATTCGCTAATAATGAGAAATCAAACAATGGAGAGTTTAAAGTGAAATGAAATGGACTGATTTTGATAATATAATTATCATGAATTCTTTCGGCCACAATAATCACTTGGTAAAAATATGATATAGAAATAGTTGTAAAATCTGGGAACATGGGAAAATATTCAAATTCTGTGTATTTTTTGTGATTTTGATATCAAACCTCATCCAATATGCAGTGATTTATAAATTGCTCATGCTAAACTGATCTGATATTCAAATTATGAAGGGATTCTTTATTTTGTAAATATATGTTTGTGGTGCACAAACAGCTCTGCCAAGTGCAATGAGAAGCTTTACAGTTTGGAGACTTTATGCAGAGTTCAATGGGCTCTATGTTCTACAGGTGCCACCATCAGCAGTTGCTTGTTAACTTTCCCTCTATGAGCTTCTTCTGTTGAACGCTAAGCCCCAGTCCACTGAGTCACTGCAGCATCCAGTCTAACCTGAATGAGCACAGGGCGTCTCAGGTTCAGTGACTAGCAGCACGTTCAGTAGCAGAGACAACGTTCAGTCAGTGGAGAGACTTCAGAGACGCTTCTCTCAGTTTCTTCACCTTGTTTTGAACTAATTGATCAGTATAAACGAATCATGGAGATGGAGGAATCATCTCTTAATCTTGAGTGTCTGAATTCTTTGAGGTGTGTGTATGATTCCAGTTGGACATGAGGACTGAGGGTTTTATGCTGCAGCCTGTGTGTGTGTGTGTGGGGGGGGATTAACGTGACTCTTTTGCTGCTGATTTTATCCGTCAAAGAGTCGCTCTGCTGTGAAATTGTTTTCAGACTGACTTGTTCGGCCCTTTTATACAATTTATGAAACTCTGCAAGTCTGTTGACTTTGCTTTTTGGAGAAAATGCACATTGTTGTGCTGTAATAAAACAACAGTGAAAGGATGTTCTCCTTTGTTGTTCTGCCGTCACTGGGATAATGAACTTACCTCCGACATCTAGATAACGTCATTATTGGTCTTCTAGACATTATAATGAGATGGAGCTCATGTTAAGGTTTGTTAAGGATAGTTTGGTTCTGGCTCAGGTGCTGTTGCGTTGCTCTGGTTTCAGGTCTGTGTGTTAGCGAGCTGGCTGTCAGCTCTGATCACACACTGTGACATATTCATTGAGGGGAAAATGTGTTTTTGAGGCAGACGGAGTGAACTGTGACCTGCGGGGAACAGATGATGTGTATTAGAGCACTTTTTGTACCATGGTGGTTAGTCACACCGCTGTCAGTGCAGGAACCTGCTGTCTGTTGTCCAACACATTTTTTGGAAAAGCTGTTTTCAGACACGAACTCGGGAAAATGTCATGACAATTGTGTCCAGACACTTTCCTGACTTTGCCTTTCACACATGAACAACACTGCAGGAGATTTTCCTGTCAGACGTGTTCACAACAACAGAAAATGAACCTTCAGGTGAGGGCTGGTGTCTGTAGAACATGCAGGAAGCAGGACGTGTTCCTTCTGCTGCGTTTGAAGCACATCAACACTCTGGAAACTCATTGTTTGTTTTTTAGTTTTGCCGGATAATTAGTTTTGCGTCTGTTGTGTCATCAACGTCCTCAGTTGGATGCTGTGAATCCTCTAAATGATTTCCAGCTGTATTCTCACAATGGCTCATTTGAAAATGATCCGGAGTGGTTAACAGGCGGCCAGAAGGAGAAGCTCCAGAGATTCTCCTGACTTGGATATTTGTGTTCTCACATACATCCGGCCCCCCTGGGTACTTCAGGAGTTTAATATCTGAAAGAGTCTGATAGTCTGTTTGTTTTTTCTCCTTGTCAGATTGGATCTTTTGGTTGAAAGTGAATTTTTGCATGTTGTGTTTATGGTAGATTTTTCAGCCGTTCATTCCGAGCAAGCCCATAATTTTGAAACTTGTGAAGAATAGAGCTGCAGATATTAAACCATATATAGAAAGTTAATTGGTTTAGTCATTTGCAATCAAATGTGTCAAATGTTCATGTCCAGTGTTGACTGCTTTTCTCTGTCAGATACAGTGAACAACAAGTATTTGATTATAGTATGTTGGTAGTATGAAGATGTTAAACTGCACTTTAATTCTAAATTCTCAAGCTGCCTTCTCCTCAAGTTGAAAATACAATTTAAAATAGAATGTTTGTATGAAACATATTTCTATTGAAGCAGTAGCAGCAACATTAACAATAATCTTTGCTCCTCTCCACGATAAGCAGATGTTGAGGAGGAGATTCAGAAGTGACTCAGCATGTGACTTTCCTACATCAACGTGTCATGATTTGATTTCTCTGCTGGAGGAAAATGAACCTTTAACAAGTTTGTCCAAGCGGTACATAGAAATGGAGCATGACGGCCTGCGCTGAATGCAGCCACTTAGTTCAGAGGCAGTTTATCCTTTGTGTGGTGATGGCTCCCTGTAGAAGACTGAGCCCCGCGCTGTCCGACTTCCAGCTCCTCCAGATGGAGCCGTCATAGAAACCCGTCTGTTTACGGCCTTCGCTGCAGGCAGAAGCCAAATACCGTGGTAATATTTTCCTTTCCCTGAGAGGAGTCACTTCATCTGTTTGAATGAGAAGCTGAGAAGAAGAGCGTGCACGCCCGGCAGAAGACTTTTCCAGGAGGACAGACTGGAGGAGGAAACCGGAGAAGTGTTTGTTTGCCTCAACCTGACATTTCATTAGATGTGCAGCCATATCCTTGAAATGCTTCTGAATGCTTCGATGCAATTAATTTATGAGGAAGGTGGGGTGTGTACCTGAGGTCCCCGGGGGCCGCTCTGCCTCCTCCTCTGCGTGGCTGTGTTTTTTATGTTGGATAAAAGAAAACTTTAAAACTTCAGCTGCTTTATTCCCCCGTCCTCCGACAATGGTAGCATATCAAGTTCAGTTTTTCCAAATGCACACTCTCAGTTTCTCTGAGGGAGAGTATAGTTATTGAGCTGCCAGTTGGCTCCTTATCAAAATCATCAGATGAGCCAGTGGTGAAGTCCCCTGTGACACGCTGCTGTTGTGGTCAAACGGCACATATAGAGGTGAGAACCACAGGGTTGAGCCCTGATGACCTGCCCGTCTGCCTGCCTGGGCTCAGATCCCAGCAGAGACGTCCTGCACGTGTCCCCCAGGTTCTACCTGTCTCGGTTTTTCTGTCTCCTCCACTCGGACCTGGAATATAAATAAGAAGAATTCCAAGGAGAATGGTTTGAGCTGTTCTCCATAAATGAAAAAACTGATTTTGTTTCTGTCATGAAAACCATCTCTGAAAAGTTTCTCAGGATTTTGGATTGGTTGTTTGACAAAACAACCAATTTGAAGATGCCATCTTGATCTATATGGAAAATGATAATATACATATTTGTTTTTAAGACCAAGGAAGAAGTTGACTGGACACTTTTATGGCCTGTCTGTGTTTGGGGCCTCTAACCACAGCTAGACAACTTAATTCTAGCAAATATATATACATAAAGTAATACAAATATATAATTATTATTATTTGCATGTTGTGACACCTGTTGTGATCCAGTTGAAAGCAGCTGTAGACATGTATATATAAATAAACTGGGTGATCACTTTTAGGTGTCCGCACATTCCCACTAACTTCAGATGCAGTCTATTATCTCAATCTCTACAAAAACAGTAATAATAGTGATAACTTGAAAAAGAAGCTTGTGGATGTTTTCCACAGCGACAGATTTAGTCCTTGAAAAACATGTTTTCACGTTTTTTAACCCCTTAAAGGAGCGAGCTGTAATCTGAAGCTCCGCCTCCTCGCATTCATGGATGAGTCGCAGTGAGTGTGTATGAATGAGGGGGAGGGGCGGGGAAGGATGTATACAGCACGTATGACCTGCGATAGATTAACTATAATTGATCCTGACGACGCCTCACTGGATTCAGAGCGGGGGGTGGGGGTGCACGCTGCTTCACAATCACTAAGCAACAGGGGTGGATCTACTCAACCACTTCTATTATCATGTATATTTAATTTGATACTCTTCTTTCTACTTCTACCAGGACCAGAATCTATATCATTTCCTCATGAGGTTTTGGTTTCAGCTGCGTTTGCTTGTTTATTAGGAGGATTACGGTTGAGGGTTTGATTCTTCTCTCGCCCTCTTGAACCTTGTGAGATCAGAGGATTGTTTTTTTCCACATGTTCCTTGATTTCACACGGAATCATTCATAGATCTCGATGAAAAGAATCGTACATGTTTAGGGAGCCGATATTTTTAAGTGTGTTTTTTAAAAATATATGTGATTTTTGCTCAAGGGACTGTTGGGCGGAGGAATGTGCTCTACTGTGACGCTCCCCTTGAGTCCGTGATCTGAATATTGTTTGTCTCGTAGCAATGCAGAGAAGTCGGCCAATAGAACGATGACTCCCTTTTTTCAATTTAATTCCCTCAATGACGCAGATTGAATGACATGTCGTCCTTTCAGGTTACAGACGTTGGGCTAATTTCTGTAGTTTAACGTTTCACTCGTCTTCTCTTATTTCTAACAGCAATTCAAACTGTCAGGTGTGAGCGTCGGCCTCCTGCTGCCCAGTCATTTACTCTCTCTACTCACACAGCACCGGATTTGATTAAAAGCTGCACAGACTCGTATGAATCATATCAGGTTTGTGTGAAGTACAACAGATTGCAGCTCACCAGGCTTTTCTCCTCTGCTCTGCATCAGTCTAGACGAGTCCTCTGTGACTGCCGGGCTGCTGCGGGCTGTTTGCTCTCCTTCACCTCAGGAGGAGTTTAATCCACTTTTAATTTGCCCGTATGACCGAACCTGGACCTGTCGGAGCTGCTCGGCTCGGCGGTCCTGTCCCAGAGCGACGTGAGGACAGGGCCAAACGAACGGAGGGGGGGGGGTTACTCTCATTCCTGTGAGATCCTCTGTGACGCCTGGAAGACGACGAGCAGTCAGTCTTCATTTTACATTGAGATGAGAAAAAGAAAATCCTGAGTGAAGCTATATTGCTCTGACGTTAATTCTATTTCGGCTTATTGGCTTAATGAGTTCAAAGCCCTGGTTATTGGTTATGGAGCCAGATAATGAGTTTTATCAAGTACTTTTCACGTTTCGCTGTCAAATTCGCTTGATTTGTGTGTGAGATGGTTGTTGCTTTCATAAAACTTCACTGATATTCGGTTTCTACTGTTGGAAACTACAAACATCACTTAATAAACAGTTGTTAAAATGGCCGCACTGAAGGACACAGTAGATCAGATGATAGAGATGGGAACTCGCTCTGTGAGACACGCTGCGGGGAATTTTAATGCAGTGATTGAAATGCTTGGAAGCAACGTTCATGTTAATCAACAGATGCCCTGTCTGTACCCGTGTGTTGTCACCTTCTGTCTGTAAAGCTGCTCTCAGACGTGCAGTGAACTCCGCAAG
Organism: Pleuronectes platessa; assembly: GCF_947347685.1. Taxonomy (NCBI): domain Eukaryota; kingdom Metazoa; phylum Chordata; class Actinopteri; order Pleuronectiformes; family Pleuronectidae; genus Pleuronectes; species Pleuronectes platessa. The sequence continues at coordinate 20,893,075 of NC_070634.1, forward strand.
GGGCTGAACGTGAGTACGCAAATCTTGTGAGTCAGTTGCTCCGGACTTTCTCTGCACAGTTTTAGTAAAAACTCCAGAGAATATCAGAGAGAGCCTCTGTTCGACAACAGCAGGATATGGTCCAGAGAATTTCTTAAACTTGAAGAACAAAAACAAAGTAATACAAATATCTCAGGATGAAGATGAGGTTTCATACGCGTAGGAGACACAGCCGAAGAAGTCGATTTGGACAGACAACGAGATTCAAGCTTTGGAGGATAAGGGCCAATCCTGTGAACAAAAACTTGTGACTTTCACAGCAGTGTTTAGACTCCATTTTGGACAATCTTCTGCTGTGCTCCTCAAATTGAAAAGTAGTTAATGTCTGAAAACAGCTGATCGGAGCAGCAGACAGACAAATGCACTTTTAAATGTATATATATATATATATATATATATATATATATACATTTATATATATATATATATATATATCATCAGTTAGTTATATTTATTGTATCTGTAGCTGCTGTCTTCGTGGACCTGGACTTCACCTAAAACCACTTCTTTGGCTTAGGCCTCTGTAATCAGTGTTTGAACGACAACGACCATTGTTTGTATGCAAATTTTCTGTAAAACCACACAAATCCCACAGGAACAATGCACCATATAGCCAGTCATGACCTACATAGTAAATGGTTACTTCTCTTTGCCAAGACAAAGACTGGGGCCTCCTCCCAGCGCCCATTATCCTCATTGATGTCGGGGTATAATTGACTTTCCGTGGGAGCATCTTATTGTGTACATTAACATTATGCAAACATCAGTGGTGTAATGTTGCGTGACGTGTCTGTGAGTCCCCTCATGGTCCTGAGAGCCCGTTTCCACAGTCTGTCCCCACAGCGAGTGTGTGTTTGTCTCCAGACGGAGCGGGACGGCTAATTGGACCGCTAGCAGTTAGCAAATCTTCAGCTTCATTTGCACCGTCGGCCTCATTACACCAGGAGAGCGCCGCTGACCTTGAGGACGACTGGAAGAAACAATCACATTTGGAAATTGGAAGTGTTTTGTTCTATTTGCGACTCGATCCATCGTCATTCTGCACTCGGCCGCCACAGTTTCCCCTCGAACGGAAAAACAAAAGAAAAGATAATGATATCCAATTAATTTTAATGATGATAGCAGATGTTTTAGCCTCTCGGCTTTGATCACTAAGCTAAAAATGGTTTCTTGAGTGCGAGTTTAACATTTGTCTACGGTGCACATGTTTTTAAGTATAACTGTGAAGGCATTCTTATCATGGTTGCCCTATTTCTTTCATAATGCAACAGAAGAAGGCTTATTAACTTGAATATTTCTGCTGCATCTGTAAAGATTACACCCTAAAAATAACACCTACAGGTCCTATATTTATTTACATGGTGTGAAATACAAAGGAGAAAAGATCGGAGCAGAACTGGGAAGATCCCTCTTTGAACCAAAGGCTCAAAGTTATGCAGTAATTTCTTTGCTTTCATGCAGAAAATAATTCTCAATGGACTGATATGATGAAAATATTTTTTTATTTTCGTTCAATAATCAGTTTTTGAGCACAACAGGCAGTTGTTTGTTTCACCAGTGTGGATTAAGTGTGAAATCATACAGTTATTTTGATTTGGAAATAAAACCACAAATCGTGTGGTTGATTGTGTTTCTTGTTTACTGGGATAACTCCCGCTGCACATCTGTGTATCACTGGGATGGCTGCAGCTGAAGGGACACTGTGAAACTCCTCTGCTTAAAATTCAGATCCTGCGGTGAAATTGTCCACATAAAGAAACTTATTCAGAGAGACAGATTTATGTCTCCCTTAAAATCTGACATGTGAATCTGGACCTCAGGCTCCACTCGCTGTGATGTGTTCACAGTATGAAGCATGGATAGAAAATGAATGATACAACTAGCAGGGCACCCTTTACAACTTATACGCTTGCATTCAATAAGCTGCACCAAAGAACACACACTCATAGACATCAGACAAACCAACAAACACAAGGACAGGAGTGAAAACACGAAATACCTGGCAGAGGTAAAACTGAGGTACAAACCAAAATGTACACGTTTGTACATGTTTTCATTTGTTCTATTAGTTTCAGTCTTTTTCTGGTAGATCTGGTCCCTGACATGTCCACATATTTTTCTTTAGGCCTATTTGAAGAGCTGAAACATGTTTGCACGTTTGTTAAGTCCACTTCTGGCTGCTACCAGCTATAAATATAGAAGCTTTTGAAATAAAAAAAGGTTTGTGAAATAAATTTGAGCTCAAAAGGGACACTGAGCCGTTTTTTACAGACAGGAGATTGCTCAATGCCAGCAGGATCTCGTGGGACAATAACAAGCTCAGAGTGATGGAAGTCAACAGGAGCCGATGCCAAATTTGGGCCAATTAATCAAAAGAAATACAACATAGGGAGAAAAGCCTCGTGTTTTCTTGCTTTCTGGTTTGTCCAAATGTTGCCACGCTGATACCTTTTTAGATTGTGTTCCAGGATTCACCGTCAGCAGGCAGCTTAACAAACGTGTCTCGCTTTTGTCAATATACCGAGTTTGTCCAAAAAGCGTCTGACCGCCCGAAAACAAGACTTACAAATTAGATTCTAAACGAGCATGAATCCATCACTCAGGTTGTGAAATGGGCCTTTGAAAAATTCTGCAGTCACAGATGGAGAAATGTTTTGGCAGATCTGACATTAAAAGTGAAATATTTAATTGGAATGAATTATATATGAATTGTGTTTTTGTCCTACATAATCATTTCATGTTATACTTACAAATGCTGTTTCCTATATTTGCAAGTATCTCTGTTTGTGCATCACCATGTGGTTTTCATGTCATGTTTTTCTATGGCTGATCTGTTAGTGTCCTTTCTTCTGGTTTGCGAAGTTGTTGTTTAAATTGTAAATTAGAGTAAAGTAGTAAAGTATCCAGCTGATAACCACCGGTCAGCATGTTACACAAAGCTAAGGAGACAGCGTGCGACAACTGGAACCCTCTCTTCTCTTCCGAGTCCCCAGCAGCATCAAGTGAATGTGTGTTAATGTCTCTCTGTTGTGTGTGTGTGTTTTTTTTTTAAAGGGAGCAGCCCATCTTCAGCGCCAGAGCTCATGTCTTCCAGATTGACCCGGCCACCAAACGCAACTGGCTGCCGGCCAGCAAGCACGCCGTCACCGTGTCCTTCTTCTACGATGCCAGCCGCAGCGTGTACCGCATCATCAGCGTGGGGGGGACCAAAGTAAGAGCCTAACGCACACACACATACACACATTTATTATTAAATTATTATACATTATTCTTGCTGCTTTCTGGTGACAAATTTAAAGGATTTTGAGCTTTCATTGGTCAGCGCAGGGTCAGCACGGAGCTGTTCATGTGTGTAAGGCCGACTTTATTCACAGGGCCGGGGGGGGGGGGGGGGGGAAGACACACACAACATACACATCTTGGTATCCTGTGACATTTTCAGGACAAAAGAGAAACAACGAGCAATTCTACAAACATTTTTCAAGAGGAGAAATGTCAACACGGTTCAGGGGTAAATGCAGGCCTATAGCCCCCATCCCCAACCCTCTCTCTGTCTGCTTGTGTGTGTCTGTGTGCGTAGACACAACTGAAAAATGTGTGTTTTGTGCATAATTAAGAAAAAACAATTACAGTGGATGGGCAGATGGGGAAATTTCATCATGCGGGGGGGGGGGGGGGGGAATCTGGTAAATTAAAACTCCAGGAGAACAACAGGAAGATCAGAAGTATGGGATGCTGGAAGACACCGAAACCACTGCTGCAGATCGTGAGCCGGCCACGGTGCCTCGCTGCCGGTGTGAACAGCCCCATTGATTAACATGGACGCCGAAAGGAAGCGGACAGCCTTTCGTGGTGCTTCCGCCTCCAGAGTATCCGTAGCCTAATACTCAACGTGACCAAAAAAAGCTGTTTGTTGTATTCAGCAACTATTAAATCTGCCATGATTATATTTCTGTCAACTAAAACAGGACAAGATGTGTAACATAATCCAGAGTGAAAAATCGAATTTGTTTTTGAATTACAAACTGCAGTTAGTTGTATTTTTTGCTCTTCATAATCATCCTGACTTTCATGTGATCCTGCTCACTGTGGGCATCTTATCCTGAGGTTCTGGAAGTAAATAGAAATGGATCTATTTTTCAATTTGCATGTGGGATTGCATTTATATAATATGCACATGGTCCACGTGGGTAATAACAAATCCACAACAACATTAACGCACTAAAGGAATATCTTGTTTGCACCGAAGTGAAACTCAGAGAAAACACTGTGCTTTGTTCTTATCGGCCATATGTGCCAGTTTATTCTACTGAGGCTTTTGGAGGAGAGGCTAATGAATTCTACATTTGGCAACAAATCCCCTTATCACTCTGGATTCTGCATAATTTAATGTAACTGGTTGTGTTACAGTCGGATTCTGTATATCGACAATATTTATTACTGCTAATGAGCGTCCTCAGCACCAGCCTGTTTGATGTAACAAGCTGCTGCATAGTTGGCCACTTCACAATCAGATGGGAATCAGCACAGTCTCTGGTCAAGTGCGTCCAAATGAAAAATAACAAAGTGCTGTAATGAATTCGACATATAAATGTGACAGGAATTATTTATATTCTCCTCTACTGGCTTTGGATATTGTGAACCGGTTGTCCTTGAAAAATTACCTTCCTTTGAAAACCAGGTTGTGTTTTCGTGCTGTGATAAATGCACGTGTCTAAGTGCAGCAGATAAATACACGTGCAGAACACCAGGTAGTTGAATCAGAGTCTAAGATCTGACTCATCTGCCCTTCGGAAAAAAAGAGTCCATACAGTTTTTACCGACCCTGTAAGTCTATGTCCCAGTTAGACGAAAGATAGACGACGTGTCTCCACTTCCTCCCACTATCCAGAAATGGAGCCAAAATATCCTGGATACGAGCGATGCCATCTTGTGCATTTGGAGCCAGAGTTGCAATCGGGATGGAGACGTCCCACAGACACTTTCCCAATCCAGAGTCAGTCTCAGCTGTCAATCACTTCATCTTTATGGAATCAAATAACCAATAAAAAAACAAACAGACAGACAAAATGGGCAATTGCACAAACATCCGTGTGAGCAAAACTACCTGAAAATTGATGCGTACTTTAAATTTAGTTTGGTTCATGTATGTGGGGGTTTACGACCTATACAGCAACCAGCCACTAGGGGGTGATTTAGACTCTTTGGCTTCACTTTAGTTGGACCTTCCTGTCGTCCATCTTAATATAAAGTCTATTACAGCTTTCACACCAAAATAAGAGGGTGTACGGGTTTTTTAAATAAAAATGTGTGATTAGCTGCTTTCACATTGTCACTAGAGGAGTTACCTGCTTTTTTCCCACCAGTGCATCACAAACACACAAAAACCTAAGGCCCTCTCACACCTCACTGTTTAAATATGTGTGTTCCCCCGGGTGTTTGTTTTTCCTCCGATCGGAACCAGAGCCAATAGAATCCTGCGTCTCCTGCAGAGCCCTCAACCTGAGCTGAACGATTTGAATCCATTCCTATAGCAGACAAAAGCCAGATGTTAGTTGGTGGTAGTCGGGGGTTTGGACAAGTGGAAAAGGGGCTTATGAGTCGGACCATGACTTTAAAGGGATTTCTCTTAACAAGGTTCATCTCAGTTTCGATCCCTCTCCGTCTTTATCTTCCTCTCACAATGTCCCACTTTTCCTCTCAGGATAATCGATCCGCTCGATTTTAACTCGCGTCATTTCTTTTGTTCCCCCGTGGTGCCAGGCTATCATCAACAGCACCATCACCCCCAACATGACCTTCACCAAAACCTCCCAGAAGTTCGGCCAGTGGGCGGACAGCCGGGCCAACACGGTGTACGGACTGGGCTTCTCCACCGAGCAGCAGCTGCAGCAGGTGAGCATCCCTCACCGATGCAACTGGATTTTATTTACAACAACACTTACAAAACATCTCACATCTGGAAATACTTTTTATTTTCCTCAGCATGACACATTTCACAAGACGTGATATTAATCAACATCAAGATGTCAACATGTTATTTCACAATTTTCCCACAGCAGTTTAACCATAAACTTAATTATATATAACTATAAATAAAAATAACACACAAATATATAGATTTGTGTTCTTTTTAACTTTTTCAGAAACATATAGGCAGATACTGATTTGTCTGTAAAAAGTTCCTATTCAGGTTTTCTTTGTACACATAATATGACATGAGTGTGACTAATGGCTCCTCTCTCCCTCCACCTACAGTTTGCAGAGCAGTTTAAAGAGGTGAAGGAGGCAGCCCGCCTGGCCAGAGAGAAATCCCAGGAGAGGTTTGAACTGGCCAACCCGGCCCTCAGCATCGCAGCTCCACAGGTAGAGAACTCCTGCACGTTCATAAAACCTGTGTGTGTCTATTTCCCAGCTGCAAAACAGAACTCTCAAATCAGGTGCCTCCAAGGAGGTTAATCGGTCCTACTCCAAGCCGGTCTGATGAAAATGCATTTGTTGCTGTGCCAAATCAATGACTTTCTAATTATTTAGCCCCTGATTTTTTTTTTTTCATTTGCTGGCTTGGAAACTCACTTTCCAAAAGTCCTGGTTGTGAACAGTTTTCATCAGAAACTTTTGTTTTACCGGAGGAAAGATTTCTCAACCCAAGAGAAATCTGTGTATAATCCTCAGTAGCTGGGACATTGCTTCTGAACACTCACACTGCTGTAGAGATCTGTGATGCTTTCAGAAACACAAACAGGGTTCTGATTTCACATGTCAGAGAACCTCACAACACAAACCTCCAACTAACTGAATTCATATTTATGAGTTGTAACTATTATTTTTAAACATATATGATTTAATTGACCTTTATGGGAGTAAAATTGCCAACTATGTGAAGACATAAGTCACAAAAAGACCCGCATCTGAAAATAACATATCATAAGTAAACATTCTTAACCTATGTAATAAAAAGTTCAAAATTACCTCCCTTTCTTGACACAGACTTAAGGTTGAGTTGTAATGATTAAACGTGAACGCCCCTCAGGCCGACGTGACACCGGAGCAGTCGTACAACTACGAGCTCAGCGTCTGCGTTTCTTTCTATTTTAAATATGTACAGGAACACGAGGGGTTAGATGGATCCCCTTCTGGCCGCCTCATTATTCCTCCCATTGGTTCACTCCATTAAAAGACTTCCTGCGTGACAAATGAGGGTGGGAGGCGGAAAGAGACGCCGGGGCTGAAGGTGTTTCGGAGGGGCAGTAATGGCCGGGGCTGAAAGGAAGAAGAACGAGGGATGATTTGGGGGTCGGAGGGTGGGAAAGGAACTGATTCATCTATAATTGAAGGGAAGCTACTGCTGCTGCTACTGAAGGGACAATGGCAGTCTTTTATTCTGCCAGCATGTGTGGGTTCGTGGTGAACTTGCTAACTGAGGTTCAGATGTAAGAGTTTCCCTCCACTGGGATGAGAATAGCGAAACCTTCACACCTCGTTGGGTTCGGACCTTCAGACTTATTAGTTTGCAGTATATGAGACACTTTTTGGGTAGTTCAGACTTTTGGAATAATTAGAGGAAGTTGAAGAAGAAGTTAAAGAAGTGGAAGCAGCTCTCAGGATTGCTTGTAGTCTTCATTGTCTTAGAAATAATGTTTGAACAACGACAATCATCTTGCTTGTAGTAAAACCATATTGATATTAAAATGGCGAAGAAATTAACAAAGTAAACCGGTTCATCCATTCAAACTGAAAGACAACTTTGTAATGTATTAACGTTATTTTTTAAAGGACAATACAAAAGCCAAAACAAGATTCAGACCCCAGACGCACGCCCGTCTACAAACCAATCAATGTAAAGTACGGGTGATTGATTCCATTTTACAAACGCGGAGGAAATAATGTCCCACATAAGGTTCGAGGAGGCCCTTCAGCTGCCAGCCTCCTCTATTAGTTAGCTCTGCCAAGTATTAAGAGTGTGCGTCGGCGTCGCAGTGACAGATTCCAAACAGAGTGGTGCTTGTTAATGCTTTTGTGCGTCCACTGTGTGTAAATCTTAACAAAGAGCCACTGAGCGGCGTGACGCTGCCAAACAGGACCTCGGCTCCGAGACATTCACCAAACAGCTGATTGTTTGTCTTGTCTGTTGATTCAGTGTGGCAGAGAGAAAAACAAAGACAGGCTTCAATATCGAGAAGGTCAACTGCAAGTCCAGAGCAGAAATTAAACAATGTTTCTCCAGAGGGACGGACATTTAACAATAAACTTTTAAGAAATACCGTTTTGATGCTGCTCTGAGCTACACCGAACAAAAGGTTGAGTTCAGTAATTTTCTCCACATTATTATTAATAGTACATTCAGATTTCTTTAGATATCAGAAATAAGTGAAAGTGCTGTTGCTCCACTCACTCTAACCCCTGCATTTAAATCAAAAATACATCCATCTGCAGACTGAAAAGTCCTTTTATTGCTTTTAAACTGAAGATTTGGCTTTAAATGTTCATATTTTGATTTGCTCCTGAAGATTTGAAACTATCAAACATAGAGGAACATTGGACAGAAGCTTCTTCTTTCGCTCTGTGTATTAGTTTAGTTTGCATCACCTCCAGCTGGTCAGCAGCAGCCCTGGTTAGTAAGCAGTCCACAGTGCTGCAGAGCCGTGTCTACGCAACCTCTGGCTCTCCGAAGCACACACTCTCACTGTGATATGTGGACGGCAGCAGGGGATCTGCAGGCGGTAAAGCTCCGGCTTCCTGGCGTATTTGCAGAGCTCAGAGCTGGAGGAGGAGGAGACGGTGAAGTCAGCGAGATAAAGATGAAGAGACCGCAACCGAGAGAACATTGTCATATTGACACAGTGCAAAGATAATAAAGAGGTTTGTGCAAAGAGAAAAACCCACATTAAAAAATAATGGAGGTCTCAGTGGGAATACAACACATAACCCTGTTCAGATTAATGACTTTATATTGTGAAATACAAAGAACTCCAACCATGTTTAAGCTAGAATTGCACTCAGTCGATCATAGACCTCCGCCAAGACCCCTAGAATTACAACTGGCCTTATAGCTAAAGTCACATTATGTGTCTCTATGGTGCTAGTTACAGGTTTGTCACCATCCAGCAGCTGAAAACCCTCCACCCCAATTAAATCAGTAACCACACATTACCACACGTTCCCTGAATGTGTTCACATTTTTACATCAAGATTCATGAATTATTCTGAGAGAAATCAACAGAAATGATGAAAAACACCCTCTCACTTTGTTAAAGAGAGTAGGAAAATGTTCCTGGATCCTCCCCCAAATCTGGATCAACAACAAAATCGAACGGGTTCTTCCCTGATACACACTGCCTCCTTCCACCAGGTTTCATGGTAATCCGTCCAGTATGCTGTTGTGTAATCTTGCGAACTAACCAAACAAACACACAGTGATAACAGCACCTCCTTGGTAATAATGATCCTCAAGATTAAAGATGATACATAGTCATAAAAAAGATTGAACTATTGGGAAAAATAAAAGTTTTACTAACCCTCTAGGAAGACCTGTAACGATGTGTGCAGTGTAAACACAAACAAGTTGGCTGAACACCACCAGACACACAACTGAAACACTTAAGAGTTTAATGGTCTGTTTCTACCATCGCCAGAGACAGCCTCACTAACCAAACTGTTTTCTAGCTCTTTCCTCTCTTTGTGTGTGTGTGTGTGTCCCGGTATTACTCAGGTTGTGAGGACCTACGTCTGTTTACACCGTCACATTATGGGGACCTGTCTTCCTTATGGGGACAAACAGCAAATCCCCATAACATAAATCATTCAATTTGTAGGTGAAGACATGGTTTAAGGTTAGGTGTGTGTGTGTCTGTGTGTGTGTGTGGGGTGTGTGCAGGTATTACTCATGTTGTGAGGACCTACGTCTGTTTACACCGTCACATTATGGGGACCTCTCTTCCTTATGGGGACAAACAGCACATCCACATAACATAAATCATTCAATTTGTAGGTGAAGACATGGTTTTAGGTTAGATTAAGGTGCGTGCACACGCGTGTGTGTGTGTGTGTACACAGTATCTCTGGTGCATTTAGGCATGAATAAGTAAATCCGGTTTTACGGTCTGGAAACACTTGAGTGTAGAAACAGGAGCTTTTGGGAGCAAATGGACTGAAGCTCAGATAAATAAGTAAACCAGTGGAGCTGTAGCCCAGATGAACAGTGGTGCAGAGACGTCCTGATGAAAGCTCTCAGAGAAGCTGCTTAATATTTTACATATCTGCGAGATCCCATCGATCACAATATTTCACCTCCTCTCAGGGCCCCTAACATTTTTTATGAAGTTTCTGCTTCTCTGTATGAACCTTTTATTTTGCAGGTTGTATTGAGGTGTTCTTAGATTTCACTTTGCTGATGGTGAAACATTTATTCCACCTCCGTCTTTGTTCCGCCTTCGTCTATTTTGGCTAAGTCACAGCGTTTCCAAGGGATATCGCCTGCCACTCAAACAGTGTGGGTGGGGACTCTGATCTCCTCTTCTTTTGTGGATACAGTTTGTTTTCATCGTCTCTTTAGCCTTCACTGCTCCGGCTGGTTATCCTCCTCTTCGTCTCTCAACTCAAACAAACCAGAGATGTAAAAATCCACCAAGTCCTGCAGAGACGAAGGTTGAATGTTGAAAACAGTGAAGCTTTGATGAACTGGGAACAGGACGGATCAGTATGGGATTATAATAAAAGTGCGTAATGCGTGGCTTTAATTATCTAATGACTGTTTTTGCTTTCTCTCCTCATATCCCCTTCCTTCTCTGTTCTCCCGATGCATCATGGGACACATCATTCGTCTCTCAGCTCTCCCAGGTGCGTGAAAACACACTCCTGCAGCCCACAACACAAACAAAAAAAAAATACGCAAACATGACAAAGATCTTCTTTTGTTGAAGCGGCGTTCACAGACGTAGCGTTGCACGGACTATCATGCTTAATAATTCATCTGGAGTCTGATCACATTTGACATCAGAACAGATTTAGCTTCAGAACACAGCTGGGGTTTTCTGCCTGAGAAAAAAGAGCTTTGTTACCGACACCAGCAGATTGAACATTTACTCAAGTAGATCTTCAGAGAGCAGAACAAATAAACAGAAATGTCCTTTTGAAAAATGTAAACTCTCAATCAGTAGATGGTCGCTTGCATGTTTGTGCTCTTAATGTCTCTGCCTTGTTTTCTACTCAGCCAGTTAGTGAACAACATGCAGAAAAAATAACTGCTGTAAATTTGTAATCCCATTTATGACTTAAACATGACCCGCGGTATGAATTATTCAGGGGCATGCTGAGCCGATCCGTCGGCTCGGGGCCTGGACTGGAGTCGCCTTGGCTTTGATTCTCGCTTTGCTCTCTGCTTCCTTCTCCTGGACACTGTTTTATTGACATGTGCACGTGTAAGGACAGTGAGAGCTGATGAGGTGCAGATAATTAAGTGTCGTCCTCAGGGGAGCGACTGGGGTACAGCCAGGCAACCTTAAATTAATAATACAGGCGTTTTTCTTTCTGCAGTAAGTGCAGGGCAGTAGTGCTTCACTGAGGCACTCGCCCGTTGACAAGCTCAGGTTTCTATGCAGGAAGACAAACACAGAAGGCAACGGGGGGGGGGGGAGAAATGTGCCTGAGTTAATTCATCTGCACGCTTTTAAAAAGGGAGATGGAGCATGCACACACGCACACACACACACACGCACACACAGACAGTCACACACACACACACACACACACACACACACATGCACACACAGCCTCAAACTGGAGAAAATGGTTCAGAAAAAGGAAGCTCAAACTCATTTCTGGGCAGCAGGGAGGGAAAGTATCAAAGCCCATTGGTTAGACTTGTAAGTTCCGGGGCTGGAGTCAAGCCATCTGCATTCTGCAATGTCACATTCCAAGTCTCTTTATGACACTAGAGGAAGAGGAATTGTTCCCCTCGTACTTTATCACCATTCACTTTATTTAACCTTCATTTTTATAGCCGACGATACTTCTCAAGAAGTCTGTTAAAAAGTCAAAGCTGCTGATCTTGTGTTGCACAGAAACAATATAATATGTATATAATATAACCTCATTTATATGTTGAAGTGTACTAACCAGACTGTGAACTAAGAGCGAGGAGAGCATTCTGCAGATCCATTAAATGTTCCAACTACAGATCAGTTGTGTAATGAGTGAGTTGGTTGCTTCTTTTTAAATCCTCTGTATGTTATTGTTCTACATGAACTGTTGTCGCTCTAGTCTCGACACAATATCGTTTATTTTTCTCGGGGGAAATCAAGCAATTATGAAGTTTTAGTATTAACTAGAATGACACAATCTCCGTAGAGCACAAAGCTCAAGGGGTCTTTCCTGACTCCTACCACATGGTGGATTTGTCATGTCCTGTTATTAATTTAAAGTTTTGTTAGGAACTTGTAAAGAACAGCAGGTTATGTTCATGGTAAAGATATCATGAAAATTACATACAAAAACTTTTAATTAACAAAATAAAATGAAAAAAAGATCTCAACAAAAATAAATTATCTTTATTATTTGATCCTAAGATAATAGCTATGTTACAATTCAGCTGTGATAAACAGTTTCACTGCCACGTGCGTAAACTCCAGATGAACTTTTTTGAACGGGAGCTGTTCAGTCATCTGTTGAATCAGATCTGTGTTTGAGAAGAAGGCAGCTGGGCTCCACACACGGCTGCTCGCTCGACATGGATCCTGTTCGAGCGCTGACAGGGGCCCTGTCCTGTCATGCTGCTGTGTCGAGTCCATTTGGTTCTGATGACAGGTCTGAATTCACAGCAGAGACGCTGACGTGTCTGTCAACAGCCCGAGAGGCCGGGACCTCTGAGCCCAAATCATATATCTGCTCAATTTAGTTACATATAAAGTCAGTAATGTTTGAATATATCCAAATTGACACATTGGAGAGTTTAACTTCATATAGAGCTTTCACTCTTTATGAAATAATGTAGAAGACAAATCATGTCACAATCTTGTTCTCTAATCAGATAGATGTTAAGGACTCCTCATAATGATTTACAGCATAATCTTAAGCATTTCTAAAATAAAGATGCTGGTTTATCAAGCCCTTTCTTTTATTACTATAAATTAACATACTAACATTCTTGATTCATTGATTAGATACTTGTTCTAAAAAGTGGTTTTATTGTTGTCAGGTGACTTGTTTTTGTCCGACAATCCAATATTCAAAGATGTTTATTTTACTCATGCATCACAGTGAAAACCTTCAATTCCAACTCAAGACAATAATTTGATGATCAAAATAGTTGCTGATAAATTTCCTATCAACTGAATTGATTAATGGATTTATCTCAGCTCTCTTTTCATTTTGCTTTGGTTTCTAAGAAGCCCTTTTATTTATGATCCTGTTGATTCCTCTGTCGTTGATCTAGGAGTTGTCGGAGGAGCGACACTCGCCGCCGCTGTTGACCGTTAACGGGCCGGGCGAGGAGAAGCTGTTCCGCAGTAAGAGCGCCGAAGTGGAACTGACGGCAGAGAAGGAGAGAGTCAAGAAGATGCTGTCTGAAGGGTAACTGATGATGATCTTTTTATTTTTACGTTGCACACAACATTTACACCTTGCATTGTTTGGACAAAAGAAAATTTAACAACCTAAATAACTTTAAGACGAGCCACGATAAACCCCTCTGTGATTCAAGGGTAAAACACCTTTACATTTAATTCTAACTTTTTCTGTTTAGTTTTGAGTGCGTGAGGAAATTTAAATCAGTTTTCATGAACCTAATGAGACTTTTCATTGATAATCAATGATCAGTGATGCAGAGTTTCACACGTGTGGTCGGCCTCTAAAAGAATCTCATTATTAACACCACTTAAAGTCACAGTCAGTTCAAAATAAGTCAATATCGTATGGACGGATTTTCACCGAACTTGGTGGGAATATTATCTCCAGATAAGTTTTGGAGCAGTTTGGGTCAATCTCAACAAAAATACATTCTGAAATACACATTTTCAAGATATATCCACAGATAATAGAGCTACAGAGACAGTCTAAAGCCTGTAAGCATTTAAATATATGATATCAATATATATATCAATATAAATAAATACAAAAAATGATGCTTGTATGGTAGGATCATGAAGTCCTACTGCCATTCATCATTATAAAATGGCAGGATTATAATATAAAGAAGTTAAAATTATCCCCCGATGGTTTTTATTGTTCTGAATTCTCTTGATTACATCCACCTTGTGTGGTCCTTATTAAAGGGAGACAATAGATAACAGTAGCAAAATGTAATAATGTCATAATTAATCTTCATGAGTGTATGATGTTTAGACTCTACACTTGATGAAAAGATAAGAGAGAGCATCCAGCAATAAAAATAAGAAAGAGGGAAGAAGAGAGAGAGAGAGAGAGAGAGACAACGTGCTGTGAAATGTTCTCCTGGAACTTCTGATGTTTATGGAAGAGTATTTGGCTTCAAGCAAACACAGCATGAGAATAATAACAGTAGCACTCAAAACACATCGACATAAAATACATATTAAAATGAAACGACGAGAGAGCTCTGTGTTCGTGTGTGTGTGCATGCATGCGTGTGTGTGTGGGAGTAGTGGAATGGTCATTTTCTATGTCGGTGTTTGGAAAGTTAACGACAAAGGTTTGAATCCAATGTGTGATCCTCATCTTGGCAACATCAGCAGATGTAAATGCCCAAAGCACTTTGTTCAGCTCCGACTGATACTCTCTCAAAGTGCTAAATTCATGTTCTCTGTTAGAGGAGGAGGGGGACTTACAAGATATTGAATTGAATTGAATGAAGTACATTTGTTATTTTCACAATAGAAGTTAATCAGCATCACGTAGTTTCTTTTTCATCATGGTTTCATTTAAGTGTTTGTCGAAAAAATGTATATATTTGTTCTCTGGCTCATGGTTTAACTTGTTCCCCAAATCCCCTGAAAGCTGTTCCCAGGTCTTGGAGATAGACAGGTAGTTAATGTTAGGCAGCGTCACAGGGAACATACTGTTGTCCGTCCACATGGCTGAGCCGGTGCACACACTGCTGCTGAGCCGTTTCTCTCTGTTAGGATACCTGCTAGCAGAGAAGAAGCAGTGGCACTTTTCCAAGGATCAGAAAATATAAAGAAACTGAAAAAGATCTGTGTCTGTAACTCACACATATTCTGCCTTTTGAAAAAGTATGGAAATACTCACGAGTAAAAAAGTAAGGGTCTCATCTAAGATTTCAAATGAAGGTCATCCTGTCATGGGGAGTTTTACTCTGTCTTCATGAAGAAAAAAAGATACACAATCGAGTTTCAGTCTGAGAAATGGAGGAGCTTTGGAAAGGGAGAAATAGATGAAGTGTCCAACTTCCAGGATGGAAGGACATTTAATATTATAATATAATACTGCAGAGTAGACAGAAAAACAACTATGATGACACTCTTCCAAAGCCAAACACTTAAATTCAAACAAGCTGCACATAACTTCACACACTCAGAAATATCAGATATCAGACCCCTAAAATGGGCCTGATCATTATAATATGGGGATGTGTGTGTATGTGTGTGTGTTCAGTTCAGACTGCCCAGGCCTGAACTACACTGAATTTAGCAGCTCATAGTTATTATTACCTTGGCCGTTATTGATCACTCACCTTCCATCTGAAGCACACACACAAAAAAATCATCTCACTTGTCCTTGAGTGCTGTGCATCGTATCATCCAGGTCATTTGAGTTTATGATTGTCATGAGCTCATCCAGGTTTTTCTCTCCTCTGCTGTGATGAGTCGTTTTATGGTTGCCACGCTGTTAGTTTGGTCGTCATGGCAAAGACTCAGCCTCCTGAACCCCATGGTCCCATCAGACAGCTCACTGGTTTATTAGATATCCCAATTGAATCCTGACCTTTACTGGCAGACAGGAGCTGATCTCACTTCCCCACGCTGCCATAGAGACGGCACATCACCTGTCGCCTTGTTTTTTACATTCCACCGGGGAATATTTTAATTTTAACACCTAGACTGAAAATGATCAACCCTGGAATGTAGCTTTTGACCCCATGCTGGACTAATTAGTGATAAAACTTGTGTGACATGGACCTTTTATAGACCGTATAGCAAGAAAGATAGATTAGATAGAACTTTATTGATCCACACATCAGGGAACTCCACTTAATAGAGCTGCAGACAGGTCAAAATGAGGTAGACCAGACAATAAAGAAATAGAAAAAGGACAATAAAATAAAATAAAGTTTAAAGTTAAATAAAAAAAGAAGAGCTGAGTCTGTTCATTCTGTACACACAGGTTGAGTGTACGAGGCAAGTAAAAATCAGTTTGTACATCAGAGTAAAACTATTTCTTTCTATTAAATATAGTGCGAAATAAATCTAAAAGTAAAAAGACATTGAGGAAACAAGTCAGACATCTTCGAGTTTCACTCATCTCTGGATCTATCGAAATCCATGTGCTTACAGGCTCTTTGAAATTCATTTAATGTCCCATCACATATCTCAAAACAGCTGGTGCAACATATTATAAATGTTTCACTTCATTACCTCATTATCTCTGCTTCTCTGCGGCTGTAGCATCCAACCAGACCCATGCCTTTCACACTGATAAGTATTTCTGATGGTACAAATAGATTGAGTGTGTATATAGCTGCTTTCAGACGTGCGCTGAATGAGCAAAGAATAAAACACATAATTTCCACAGTGGGATTTAAATGTCATGTCCTGCCAACTGCACGACACCTTTTTGTCTAGCATAACAACTTTTATACAGTGGGGTTGTGTGAGTGTTGTATCTACAGGTCCCTGCGTCACAGCGGCCAGGATAAATACTATTAGAGCTTCGAATGGAAACCAACCTCTTGTGGCTTCTCCTCAGGTCCATGTGTGAGATAAACCTGGAGGCTGAGCTCTTCACCCTGCAGGACAGTAACGCCAAACTGGTGGAGGCGCTGGAGGAGGCCAACAGCAGCGTGGATGAGTGGAAGAAACAGCTGGCTGAGTACCAGGAGGAGACGGATCGCCTGCGAGACCAGGTGACGACAGCGTGAACAAAAGAACTCCAACATAACGGCAGCATGAAACTATTGATGTTTGATATAATCTGCAACGAATTTGTATTATAATATAACGTAAAAAGTAGAAAAAGAAACTTAGCAGTTAGAACAAAATAATTCAAATCTTTCATGAACAAATCTATGAACAAAACTTTCTTATAAGGCTGCACAATAATCAAGCTTGAGCAAATTTATGTTAGATTGCAAATTGCAACCAATTAGTTGCAATTTACATAACTAGGGCTTTAATTTCACATCACCATTATAATTATACATTTATTTACTGGTGTAAAAATACAAAATATAAGAAAAAGAGGTTCAGTCAACACTTTGCTAAAAGCAGAAATAGAGAAAAACCTTCCTGACGTTTCTGACCACTCAGAAACTGGGTGTGATGTTGTTTTTGATTCATGCATCTCTTGTATCACAGTAAAATCCCCACTCTGACTTGGTCTGTCCCAAACTGCAGGGGCATTTTTCATCCAGCACACACACACACACACAGATACACACACACACACACACAGATATACACACACACACACACACACACACTTGACAGGATATTTCTGTTGACAGGCTCCCGAGATAATCGCAGGGCGAGCAAGCAGACATTTCATCTTTAATTTAGAGAGGGGACATTATGCCCTTGCTCCAACCTAACAAGGCCTCTACAGTGCCACAGAGTTGAGTGCTGCAGCAGTTTGACGGCGATGACACTATCATCACCAGTGGCATAAAAACTGGCCTTTTATTTCTGGTCCTCTTTGTAGATTCATCCCTCGCTCCGAGTCCAGGTGAAGGATACCCCCCCACTTCCATTGTAAATACATACACACACAGCTACAGACTGACTGCAGCAAAGTCAACCAGGTGGCGAGAAGTAGAGCAGGCCCCAAGGGTTTGGCAAAGGGCTGTTTGACGGGGGGGCAGGGATGTTTTTTTTTTTTTCTGGGGACAGGACACCCTATACTGCTTCCCCCCCCTCCCCCCCCGTGCCCCAGTTGCGGGACGAAGATAAATCACCAGAGGAGCAGGCGGAGAGAGGTTGGCGTTGGCTGGCGGACGCTCCCTCGTCACACTCTCGGTTTCGGCCATGTTGAAGTCGATCTGCCACAGGAAGGCTCAGGGAGGATTTCTGGGTTCACTCTGACCCCTGCTCCGTTTTAATGAGAACTTTTGGCTGTAACTCAGGGAACTTGTATTTTACGTCATTTTAAGTACCTTTTAAATGTCAAAGCAGTTCCAAATATATTAAATAAGCCTAGAGTAGGACATGAAAGCCGTTCAAAATATGTTTTGCTGCAGTTTTAATTGGGTCTGTTTAATTAATTAATATTGTGAGATTTCTAATCAAACTGCAAAAACCGGAACCGACACCACACTCACAACTCCCAAATCAATTCTATAGAAATTTGATGTGCATCCAAAACTATGAGAACACTAAGAAACATGGTGATTCTTCTGATTCCAATAAATGTTTGTGTCATTTTGTAATTCCTAATATATTAATTTGTTTTGCCTGCAGTGGAGGAATTTTATAAGTAACTGGGTAAAAGATAAACATCCTGTTGACAGCTGGCCAGCACATGCTTCACCTGTCAGCTGAGATCATGTCGGGTTTCATCATATGTCACGTTTCATACAGCATCTGGAAATCACACTGGCATGCATGGCTTGATTTGATTCAATCCAATCAAGGGAAAGGTCAGAATAATTGCTGTGTAAACCTTTTAATAATTTGTCTGCGCTCAGACATAAACAGGCTGGACTCGATTAAAACAGAGATTTATACAAACAAAATCTACATTGAACAAACCACAATTTTTCAAACTGTCCACATGAAACATCACTTGAGCCTGCTTCTGATTTACAACAAGCAGAGTCGAGTGGGAGCTGAAGCCGTGAGTGTCAGTGACCATGTTTGGGTCCGAGCTGCAGATCAAACTCAAACGGTGAAGTTCAAACCTTAAACTGCATCTAGGAAAAGAAACTTGAAAGGCTGAACAGCTCGTCCTTCTCAGCCTCTTTGCTCCCAGGGCGGGAAAAATATTTATCATGATTCATCAAGTCAAGTTCTTACAGCAAATTTATTTTCAGTTCTGTGACCATTGGCAGTAAAGCTGTTTTCTTTAGAAGCATCGAAGTGTGTGTGTGTGTGTGTGTGTGTGTGTGTGTTGTGAGGACTCAAAGAGAGTAAATGAATCAAGAAACTGTCCTTTACTATTTGCAGATTGCAGAGCAGAGTGATGCTGAATGCTGCTTTCACTTCTGACTCTGTATGTGTGTGTGAGCATGTGTGGGCGGAAGGCGATGACCCTCTTGGTTTCCATCTATTCCATCAGTAGTAATCATCAAACATACAGTTTGTGTGTGTGTGTGTGTGCGTGTGTGTGTGTGTTGATTTCTAAGTGATTATATTATTGCATTTGTACAACGCTGCTGTTATGTAAAAACCTCCTCATGCTATTCTGGCTGATAGCCATGTTTTCATTGGAGGTGAAGAGCTCTGTGTTAATCTGAGACTTCATTAAATTACACTGTGTGCGTTTGGTTTATTTCACCTTTTCAACATCCCTTCGTCTGATAACCTCTCTAATGAGATGGATTTCATTTGACTCTTTTCACTTTCACCTCCACCGAGCAGAGTTGTCTCTCTCATCTTTGTCCATTAACAGATTAGGCAGAAACCATATCAGGCGGTTCCCACGACCCACGAGGACTCACTGGTTTGATTACATCATCAAATCATCTGATTCCAGCTCCTAATTTGATAACTTGAAATATTATTTCTAGGCTCAGGGTATGAATTGAGAGGATCGGAGTACTTCAATGTGTTACCATCGTTTCTGTGAAATGCCCAAATATATAACACAGCGCTATTAATAAAAGAATCAAGCACATGTAAAGTGTTGATATCTATGAACAGGTGAACGTTGCTTCAGATCCAGATAATGGTTTTGTGAATTTTAAGGGGGTCAAAAACTATCAACAATTTTATTATCATTCATAGTTAAAAGTGAGCATTTTGAAAAATATAATTCAAACAAATCTGATCTTAATACATGTTTATGTTGTACGGTGATAAAGTGGCCAATCAGCCTATATCTGATTGCCCTCCTAGTTTTTGATTGTATTGACTATCTGACTCTCTCTCTCTCTCTCATTCGTGTGTTTGTGTGTGATTGTGTGCGGGTGCACTCCAGGTGGAGGATCTGGAGGCCCAGCTGGGGCATCCTGCTGCCGCTCAGACTGGTAGAGAGGAGCTGAACCGCTCGCTGGAGGAGCTGGAGGCCCTGCTGAGCGCCAGAGACCAGGCAAGACACCCAGTCTGCTCCACACACTCCACACTGTGCAGATCGACTGAATCTAACAGCCTCACATGAAGCTCCGTGTGGGGAGCAATACAGAATACACCAGCACGTTCATTCACATTTATAAAACAATTAAATCGCTGAGTAAAACCTTTTATTTGTAAAGCCAGGATTATGTGAGTAGAGCTAGAAAAGCCAGGTTGAAAATGTGTTCAATAATTCATCTTTACATGGTTTTATTGGGACTGTTCTGGCTTAAATCTTTTAGTTTATATCTTGTCCTGAAGATAATGTATTGGTAAAATGTTTAAAAACTCATTGTGGATATGGACAAAAAAGAAAAAAGGAAGAATGTGTGACATTTCTCTTTCTCTTGTATTTCTTCATTGCTTTGGTCGACCCTAAAGAGAGGTTTTTAATAAGATATAACTTTTCATTTAGTAATCTTTTCTATTCATGCTTTAACATTCATTTTCATGGAGAAAAAGTACATTTTATGTTTGTTTGGACCACGTCCTTGTCCATCAGAATGCATGCTGGGCGCGATCAGCCAAAAGCCATTTTGCTTGGATAAATAAAAAGGAAATATTCATTGAAAACTGCAGCCTCATTAAAATAACCATGGCTGTCCCATCATTTGAACTATACTTCCACTCTTGGCTGTGGGATTTGTGTGAGGTGGCGGCGGCTTGTTTCCCTGGAGGCAAAACCCGCCTCTTCCTCACAAACATCAAGGTGTCCCAAATCTCTCCTCGATCCTGGTGCATGATTAATGACTCAGCGTCCTTTAGAGCCACATCCAGGTATATGGATTGAAGTATTTTGGTGTGAAACAAAAAGACGAGTGCTGCACTATTGCGATAAACCGGGATGTTCCGTGTGTGGGTATAAATTGGAGGCGTTATGATGTTTTAACGGTTTGAAATGACTTGTGTTTGCAGGAAATTCACAATCTACAGAGCAAGAAAACCGATGTGAGCGAGCTGGAGAGGGAGAGAGAAGATGCCACGCAGAGACTGCAGGTAACTGACGAGCAGTAGTGTTTCTTTACGTTTCCTAACTCGGCCCATTGCTTTCCACAACGCTGTTCTGCTACTGGTGTCTCGTATTTATCTATTCATCCTTTATTTAACCTAAAACGTCCCGTCGAGATACAATATCTCTTCTTCTGGGGAGTGCTGATAGCAGAATGAATAAAACAGTTGTATATTATAAATACAAGCAGGGAGAGATAACAGAAAATACCTCCGGCTAGGCCCAACTGTCCCCTTTATGAAACCGCATTTAAATTCACAGGATTTTGCACAAGCTACTACATATCACTTCCCTAAACATGTGTGTGATTCTTTTTCCATCAAGATCCATGAAACATTCTCAGAGAAATCAAGTAAAAGGTTGAAAAACGCCCTCGATCGCTCAAAACATTCCAAGCATGTGACTCATGAAAAGGCAGATTTGAGGCTCATACGGCCTCAATGGCCAAATCCTTTCATTTTAGGTTAGTGAACTTCTTAGTAAACTGTACATGATGGTTATATTTACATCAGATTGGTTGACAGGAACTGGAATTTGCTTATTTACATGAAGGGAAAGAGAAAATGATAAATAAGATAAAAAGAGGTCTTTCAAACATTTTCTTTTTAAGTTCCCCACTTCTGCAAACTGCTGCTGGTTTGTTTATGTATCGGTTCAAAGCTTTTTTTATTGTGGTAAGACGTGTCAGTTTTGTACTTTCGCTGTCTGGCCTCTGTGCTGGTTTCCTCTGTTTGCAAAGCACTGATGCTTTACTCATTAGAGAGCCCACTGATGCTGCACTGTAAGGAGCAGGTGCAGCTCAGACCAGCAGCCCAGTCGCTACAGGTGAGGTCAGGGCTTCAAGGAGGAAACTAATTGTATTGAATTACCATGGTAATGCAGGAGGATGAACCTGATCTTGCATCAGCCTGACCGGGTCCTCTGTCATTTTTAGTAGCAGTGTCAGTGGTGAATAATGTATATTCATGTTTAACCTTTGTTGTCCTTGTGCTCAGTCTCTAATATATTCATTGGTTCATTTGGCCCCGAGAATAACAGGAAACTGCACATTTAGATTTGCAGTGTAAACACTTTGAGGCACTTTGAAGCAATTCTAAAGAAATTCTAAGGAAACTTCACAACAACAACAAATGACAAATCTGCTGAACCTCCACACATTGGACTGTATCTGCTAAGTTTGATAGTTGGATAATTGCTCCAAAGCTGCTGAACTGCAGCCGATGTTACTCTCTGTCCCAGTTCGAAGGAATTGTACCTGTTACAATACACAGATGTACAAGGTCCATGATGAACTTTAAATATACAGTAGAAGTGCAGGCATGTAGCCATACATTTATTGTATACAATTTCTCAATTGATCTTTTGTGCTCATCTAAACTTATGATAGAGGAGCCATACAGACAAAAAAATATATATACAATAAGATTACCATTATAAGATTTGTTCGTCATTTATGGACAGAATTGGCAAAAGTAGCAGGAATTATTGTATAATCAATATTGACATTTTGACATTTGGCTCTCAGGAGTGATTTGCAGCACAACTACGCGAGGTGTGCCCGACAGTAAAACGCATTATAGAGACATAAATTGCTCATGCTGCTTCATTCAATGTGTGTGCAGGATCTGGAGAGACGAAACACGGAGCTGGAGGACCGGGTTCAGAGCGCCGAGACCACACTGGCCTCCAGCCGGGAGGAGCGGGAGCAGGCGGAGGTCGAGGTCCTACGCATCATCGAGGCTCTGGATGTCAAAATCTGCGACCTGAAGGACCTGAGACAGAGCCTAGAGAAACTGGTTGACAAATAGCCTCCGTTGGGCGGTTGGGCTGCATCTCCACAGTCAGAGCCCGTCTCCTTCATGTGGCCTTGATTTGTGTTTCACTGATTTAACAGCAGAGGAGGAATCAAAGTAATATGAATCAAAGGAGGGAGACACACACAGGCGTTTACCTTCATGGATCTGTTTTCTAGGATCAATGCAGGAAAACACACGAATCAGAAACCTCTTACAGGTGCAGAATAATCCATCTGCACCGTGCATCATTGTTACTTTCACCTTGGGATAATAATCATTAGCATAATGAGGTTTGTTCTAATTGGCCACTGCTACTTGTTGTTCCATGTCATAATTCCCACCAGCTGCACGTCCTTCAGTCCCTCAATTCTGAAGAGCATGAAATTATTTTTTCATCCTCCACCGTCACTGACAAGTCCCTCAAATAGGTGAGGTCCAATAGCTCTGGTAGAACAGCGCCCCCCCTCCTAATTTTGATGTCATAGCAGCCGGATGTGTAAGGTTAAAATCTGACCTGGTAGTTAACAGAGTAAAAAGTACAGAGCAGAAGCAGAAAGACCCTTAAAGTCTTTTCAGCAGGGGTCTCATGTTGTTATGGTGATAAAAGTGATGACTTCACAGCAACACACAGTTCTGCACAAAGCACCTTTTAAACAGGGATTTAGTGTTTTGAAAAGACATGTCCAAAAGGTGCCGGAGCATTTTCTACTTGTTCTTTAGTTTTTTTTGGTGTTATCTATTATTATTTAATACAAAATCTATTATGATTTGCTTCTAAATCTATAAGCACATTAGTTTATCGAAGGAAGAAGCGAGAGGAGGAGCAAGACTTGGGAACAATAAATAACTAACGACCTGTCAAACTGACAGCAGGAGCTGCATCAGGGATGGATGGTTGAAAAATAAAGTTGAATGGACAATAACATTTTATACTTATTCTAAACATTAATACTTAATAATGCTGGACACATAGAAACCACCGCGACTGCCCATAAAGGCTTTTTTTAGTGCAGTTTGGCAGAAGCCCATTTTCACATTAGATTAATGAGGCTCACTCGTAATCTAAATCTAACGTTTCCCATGCTACCGGTGAATCTTAAAAAGTGAGAGCTAGTGTGGCAATTACAAAATAATCAAGCTAATCAAGCTAATCAAGAAACACGTCGTCTTTTGTACAATAACAAGCTTTTGTTTATTTGGGCTGTGGAGATGCACCCAGCAGGAGTTTGGTTGTGGTCAGAACACATGGAGGCAAAGACCCTGAAGACAGTCAGTTCCGGTTCACCATCAGCACCCTGCACTGGACCACTGCTCCAACATCAACACAAGAGAAGACAAAAAACAACCTGCTCCCGTTGTGGTCTGAGGATCACCAGCTCATGTTTCATAAGGACTGCCTCTCTCTCTCTCTCACCTCTCACTCCATCATTCAGGTCCATCGATGAGTTCCTCACAGTCTAGGTGGGACATCAAGCTGCAGCTGGTGGATTGCTCCTCTCCACCGGCCTCTGACAGGTTGATCCTGATGAGCTGAACCTGATTTAGAAAATGTCTGTGCCAACTTTAATTTTGTCTACTTTGTTGTTTACAAGTTTTTTGTTGTTGTTGTTGTTTTGGTCCGTGTTCACACAAATTAATCTCGTTCTACTTTGTGTACTTTGTGCTTCACGACACCACAGTTTTACCATTCTAGTAATAATAACCCTGAGGCTTAGTGAAGCGGCAGAGCGTAGATCATTAGAGAGCACTGCATGAGCTCGGCAGAAGCCCCCGTACCTGCCGAGTAAAGTGACGCACGTTACTCAGCAGCGTGCCACCTCCAGTTTAAAAAAAGCACAACTGCAGTAGTTTTAGCGACTGGGTACTTAATTGACTTGTCCGTCAAGCTTTGTATGTGAACTTCTGACGCACACTATCGGTCTTCGCTTCTCACCCTCTGCTGATGAGTTATGGATTTCTTCACATGACGGTAATGTAGGTACAGTTGAGGTGCAGCTCCTCACAACTGATGATGCAGTAGCTTCCACTGATGATGACAAACATCGTCCGAATGCGATCCAAGCAGGTCAGAAGACTAAATCTGTCCATGTCATAAGTTTGCCGGACACCGTTGTAGCATTATTACACTGACCAGCCATTAACACCTTGTGAGGCTTCTGCCATTGTCAACTGATGGTGTATTTATTATTACTCCTTCGCAGTTTCTTTGAGATTTTCTTTTGTGCAGTTCCCAATGATCACCTCAGCCATTTCATCAAACCTAATGCAGTAGTAATGTTAATGTTACTGCATTGATCACTTTATTGTTTTAAGACTTCATCACTTTGACAGTTGCTACACCATCTGGCATTTGGGGCCTCAGCTGCTACATGCAAGTATATGACTGAATCAGCAATAAAGTTTTTTTTTTTGCATAGATGCCTGTTCCTTGTGGATTCAAGTAACTTGTAGGTTATGACATCTGTTAATTTATTTTCTCTCACTTGTTTAAAAGATTAGAATTGGAAGTTATCAGCTTTTTATCAAACATGGAGAAGATTCAGACGTAAGTGGCTCCTCAGCACCAGCTCACCGTTACTGTCAGATACTCAGCTTCACAGCAGCCGTATTCCAGTGTAAAGTGGCCACACAGCCACACCATCAATACCTTAGGAATTTCTGTTTAAAGAGAAAGAGGAAACTATCTCTGCCCCATATCTAGACCCGACTTCCCGCTGACCTCCGAGATGAGAGGTCAGCCGGAGAGGTCTTCTCTTCATGATAAATGGATGTATGAGTTAAAAAAGAGGAAAAGCACATTAGTGTTTACATTACACTATATTAACAGGTTTGTTCTACTTTAATATTAAAACATTAGTTGCATCTTTACTATTAGTGTCCCTACAAGTTTATAGGACAAATCTACCTCGTATTTAAGACTATTTGGGAGCAGGATTATGGGGATATTACACTTTGTCTCCGTAATGACTTTCTGGCAGAAATAACAAACCATTACACTTAGGTATAGCTCCTTGCAATTTCTAATATGGATTTGATAGCAAAAGGGTTTGTCCCTCTCATTAGGACCATAACAGAACACATGGTTGGAAATAAAGGAAATCACAAGCTCAAAAACGAAATATACACTAGAATAATGTGCTTTACAGTTTGTGTCTACAGCCACATTAACTGGAATAAACACTTGTGTATTTTGCTGGACTTTCATCTACTTTATTACATTTAGGTTTGTTCTTTAATTGCTCAGTGTCCCCACAATATCTGACAGTTCATTAAGATGCTAAATACCTCTGAATACTTCACTTAGTTTCATTGAAGTACTGGTGGTGTCGACAAGGCCACGAGAATTTCTGAATTTGAGGAGAGCGGGTGTTTGTAATGGGATCTGACTGAGATGTGTTCCTTATCTTTGTACAATTTATGTTTAAACATAAAAAAAAAAATCAATCATTCAAAAATCATGCTGTCTTCTTTTTGTGATGGAAGGGCTTCTGCATTCCTAAGTGTCAATTTCCCTTGTGGTGTTTAATTTTCTTCAGACTAATGAAAACACTGTCAGTCTTTTTGGACACTCAGCTCATCAGGCTTTGACCTGCCAACGTCTATACGACAGTGGCAGTGATCCATTTGGCCTGCGGCAGCTTGGGGCGGGTAAAGCTGTTTAAATAGAATAAGTGGCAAAGGAAGCAGCTGACAAACAGCAGATGATGGAGATGCTGTGGATAAAACATCATTTTGTCTTGGGAGAGACGGTGCAGCACATTGCATTTAGATTGTGCCATTACCAGCTATATAAATGTGTTTAATAGCCCATCGTTTGAGGGACTGTTGGGACAAATGGCTGTGTTAATCTGCCAAATGGACCTGTCAATTCAGGCAGGCAAAAGCAGTAGGTGCTGTTTTAAAGGACCAGATGGAAATAAACTGGAAATCACTCCAATGTGATATGAACCAGTGCAGTGCCGGGTCGCATTCGGGTCAACCAGGGTCAACTCCAGGAGGCAGGTTTAGTGAGTTACCAAATAATTTGGTTAAACAGCATCTTAAAACAGTCCTGTGAACTGTTCTAATGACTATGTTTAATCTTTGTGTGGAAAACAGTGACATGAGATTATTGATTCAGTCAGTGTAACTTTTTGTTTGAAGTTCAATAACCCTGCACGGCCCCACAACCTTAATGCAAACTTTAACTCAAACTGAGCCTCAAGTTTCTTTGTCTTTCTGTGTTGAAAAAGCTCTAATGAATAATACAAGTCAGACAAAGCAGGATCATTTTCCGACATTTATTTTAACACAAACTGTCATTGAGAGCCAATTCAGCCAAAATGGTCTACTTCAGCTTCTTCTTGGGGCGAAGGTTGTTGGTGTGTCCACACTTCTTCTTGCGACAGTTGACAGCACGGGGGTGCAGACGGGCATAGCATCTGTAACAGAAACAGAGCAGTCAGATCAACTCTAGGAAAAACCTTTGTGAAGCACGTTTTAAGTTAATAGTCAAAACTCACAAAAATAGTGATTTTTAGTCATTTTAGTCAAGTTTAAGATCTTAGTGAAAGACTGTTCAGATTTACGCCAACATCTAAGGTCACAACAATGGAGTCTCAGTTACATTTCATAATTACAGCCCATGTTAAGACAAATTAACCACAAGACAACGAAATGAAATTTCTTGACCGTGCATCACAACAGCACTGCACAAACACAATATCTCCAGGACTGGACTTACTTGCGGCAGATCATCTTGTCGCAGTTGTATTTCTGGGCCAGCTGCCTGAGGGAAGGCTCGATGATGCCACCACGCAGACGCAGAACCAGATGCAGAGTAGATTCTAGAGGATGGTTAAAACACCTTAATGCCCATTTTAAGTTCAGTCACATCCACATAGATTTATACTACGCGTTTTGTACTTTAACATATCACACACAGTAAAAGGTATCCCATAAAAGGATACAGTACCATCTCTACACTTTGATTTCATGTTTAAACACACAATACAAAAATACAATGATATAGCTTATTAACACTATCATACTTGAGACTTCTGGGCGCCTCCTGTGGTTATTTACTTGATTCCTTTCCCATACAAACTTAACTTTTTAGTAAGAAACAAATCAATGGTTCTAGGACAACTGACACACTGGGCACATCTGGCCTCGTCCTCGTTACCTTTCTGGATGTTGTAGTCTGACAGTGTGCGTCCATCCTCCAGCTGTTTGCCGGCGAAGATCAGACGCTGCTGATCAGGGGGAATTCCTACAAACAATAAAAACGAAAGATCAACAAACAAACATCCACATTTAACACACAAGGCAACGGTCAACACTGAAAAGACTGACTCTAACCCATCACATTACTCCTGCCAACAGTCTAGACTACTTTAAAAATCACAGCATCTGTCAAAATCCCTCAAGGGAACATCAAGGCCTGAGTAGAGGACCAGCTTCCTGTCTCCAATCAAACCTACTGAACTATTAACTGTTCAAACTAGACGCAGCTCAGTAAAACAGTAAATGTGAAGCTAAGTGGGATAAA
This sequence comes from Pleuronectes platessa, assembly GCF_947347685.1. Lineage (NCBI taxonomy): Eukaryota > Metazoa > Chordata > Actinopteri > Pleuronectiformes > Pleuronectidae > Pleuronectes > Pleuronectes platessa. Next base: position 20,921,866 of record NC_070634.1, read on the forward strand.
TGGTAGTTTCCCAGTTAACGTGAGCTACCCAGACTGGGACGTGACTCACCTTCCTTGTCCTGGATCTTAGCCTTGACATTTTCGATAGTGTCGCTGGGCTCAACCTCGAGGGTGATGGTCTTCCCCGTCAACGTCTTCACGAAGATCTGCATGTTTGCAGGCTGGAAGAGGGGGAACAAGTGACGTTAGCGCCGAGGAGAAGCTAACTAGCTAGCTCGGGAAGTTGACTTTAAAAAGAGGGATACAACAGAAAGACCGTGAACGGATATGTAACAGTAATATGGTGTCACCGTTTATTGCTTAAATCGTTTAACAGTTGATAATACTGATAGAAAAATGTGTGTAGAACGCTAAGGCGGAGACGATGCTAGCTGCTAGCTGTTAGCCGCACACCGGAGTCGGTGCGGGGGCCTCGCCACATGCGTGACGTTAGCGTGGCAAGTCGGTGATTTTCTCAATTTTCCGCCTCTGAACCGACTCAGACACCTTCGATACCAGATAACCGGTGATACACGAGGGACAATGCTTTGTTTTAACCACATTCCAGCAGTCAGAGATCGGTGAAACTCGACAGAATGTGCAGAAGAGAACGAGCACTCACCCGGCCGCTAGCTGAGCCTCAACGAAAAGAGAGCGGAAACTGTGAGTCGCTGACGGACGTCACTTCCCTTCTGTAAGTTTCCTTTATGTTCATAACACGTTGAAATAGTTGATTCTTCACTTTCTTATTGAAAATGATTTGACCACCAAAACAATCTAATAACATGTAAATCTGTAAATGTGTAACGACTTTAAATGTCATCTACATCCACAGTAATGCATTTTATTAGTATTATTATGATTAATATCAGCTTGAAAAATAAAACATTAAATTAAATTAAAGGCAATTTTTTTATTATAAATTATTTTTCCACATATTAACATAGTTCATTTAAGGGAACATTTTCAGGTATGTATATATATATATATATATATATCAGTATGTAAATTAATTTGTATTTGAAACAGCATGCAGCTGCAACATTAAAATATCACATTAATGATTGTAATTCCATAATATACTATAAATTATTTGAAATGGGCCATTCTGTATATTAAGTACTTTTACATTTGGAAGTTTAGCCTTTAGCTTACTCAACCCAAGTGCCTTTGAGTTTCATTTATTTGAAAGAGGAAATTAACATGTGTTTGGATCTGATGATACAATACCTGCGATGTCAAATAATGATCACAATTAGTGACTTTAGAAGAAATTTAAAGATGCAAAAAATAAAAACTGAATCTAAAATTTGTATCTATTTATATGAGACAAACCGTAAAGGAATTACTACTGCATGCGAATGAACGTTACAGCAAATGTATGAGAGGAATCACACACTTTTGTAAATCACGTAGAAGTACATGCAGCTGCAGTATGTTTTTCCACCACAATTTGATTCCACATGTAGACCAAGGAGGGCGACAGAGAGCAGTGTGACTCACTCACAGCTCAGTCGAGCCCAATTAACAAACACACACTGTAACCACTGATAATTTTTTGATACACATCTCTGTGCTGAACACAACTGTTTCATAATGACTGACATCTTATCAAAAGTGACACAAACCCACACATGTGCCATGAGAACTGTGTTTTTTTACTTGAATTTTAAATGAAAGTTTATTTTAACTTTATATACTGTATATGCACTCCCATATGTTATGTCTAATCAGAGCCTTCAGCAGGTTTCATATGTAGCTTGTAGCCCAACTTATTTTTTATTTGACAGCAGCCAACTAAAACGCTTCCAATATATTTGCCTTGGCAACATGATGGGTCAGAATCATGCTTCTCGGCAAGTTGATATTGTAAAAGTATTTAAGCTAGAGCTGAATTATTTAGTAGACTCTTGGAAAAAGGAAGTTTGTCCACTCAAGGACAAAAAGCAACAATTGTTCTCATTATCAATTAATCTTATCATTATCTTTGTTCATTAATATTAGTTGTTTGATCTATTAAACTTTAGAGAATAGTGCAGAACTAACACTATAATGTCCTACAACCCAAATTGTCAAATGTTGAACATGTTAGAATTCTGAAACCCCCAAATTATTCACATTATACAGATTATTATACAGATTATAACTTGTACCAGTCCTGCTTTTTCTAACACATGCAAAGCCACATAGAATGAAGCCCAGTTGCATTTGCTCCTCCATGACTAACCAGTCTATTTTCTTCCAGGTAAGCATTACTACCTAAGAGTGAGCACTAGGTTTTGTGGTACCAAATGGTACAAATGAATAGTTATGTGTGTCCACTCACTGGTTTTGACATAGAAACAGGACACCGTGCATTAGTTCCTCTGCCGGCGAAGCGACAGTATCAGTATCATCATGTTCCACAGCACAGAGGTTTCCATGGTGAGGCACTGTGCTTCAGATGAAGCTGGCTCTCTTCACCAGAGTCACCTTAACATCAGGAAGACACCGGTGGAATCAAACATGACAGCCGTGGTGGAAACACAGAGTCCAGCCCGTCCTGTTGAGTTCCTGCTGCCGACCAACATCTCGGACCATTCAAATGCAAATTCAACACAGTTTCAGGATGACCTTCGGCCTTGGTCTTCCACAAGGGCAGAGGGTGTTCGTAAGCCCGCTCCGGCCCAGGTGGACCACAAGGACTTGAGGCATATCAAGGAGTATGTGACAGAGGCGATGGCTTCCTACCAGTGTCACCTATTGCCAGAGATGATCCGCACACCACAAATGACCAGGCTTCCCACCAACTTCGAGATGCAAGCAGACACAGAGGGAGATGCTTTCCTCACCACCTACTCCCAGAAGTTTCAGGCTTGGCCCTTCCAGGTCCCTCCCACACCAGTTAGACCAACACAGGCCGTCAAGAGTAACCAGCACGTGGAAAAGCTTCCAGAAAGCACCAACAGATCCACTTTCATTCCACACCACAGTCCCTCTATTGTAAAAGCCACTGCAAAACATCTGGGTGAGTGACTTTAATTTCATTCTTTCACTGTAGTTTCTCAGTAAAACAATAAACTCATATTAGGTTATGGATTATGTTTGATTGATGTGAACATTCATTCATTTGGTTTGGAATTAACCCTTAAGAAGTGGTTAAACATTCAAACCTAAACATTATTGCCTCGTAATAAATAACAGTGAAGGAATCTAAAGGAGGCTGTAAATCTTGCAGAAACGATTGTCCCATAACATTTTTCAATGAAAGAATGATGTGCTTCTTGAAGACGGCTTCCCCACAATGAAAGGGGATGAATGCCATCGCAGCTTTGTCTCGCATTACAACGACACCTTCCAGGGAGCCTGGAGCAGAGCGGCTCAACCTGTGGACCAGGTAACAGCAGAAGCAACTTTTGACCATGAGGCATCGTGATAAGTCAACCTGAACATCACATGGCTGATTATTTCATTCAAACACAGATAACACTAATCCCTAAATATTGTACCTAGAGTCCAAAGGTAGTAAACAGTGTTGAACAGCAACAAAGTGCATTTACTCAAGAGATGTTCATTCTTTTGACTTACTTACTTTGACGAATAAGATTTTACATTCAAATATGATCAACCTATGAAACGTCCTAATTGTTCATAGGTATGAAAAAGAAAACAATATTTTAAATAGGGATGATGACATCACCAAAGATTTTATTTAACACTGAACTGCCTCTTTATATTTAATAAACACCCTCAACACTGATAGGGTCAACAATAAGTCCAAAATATAAACAAATTAGACATACAACATTTAATAAAAATGGAGAAACAAAAACAATATGATACATTTATTAAAAAAGAAGGGACAAAAAGTGGATTCAGTGATTCTCCTTCACTCTTTAACCACAGGCTCATTTAAAGCTTAGAAACAGTGGGGGGGTCCGATGAAAGCAACATTGATTTAGTTAAATAGAGGTATTGTGAGGAGACCATTACCTGTTGACCTGTCTCGTGACTATTAAGTACTTTTATTTGATAATAGTTTTGTACTTTTATATTTACTTGTAATTGAGTATGCTTTACACTGCTGAGGCCTACTAATAGGCTACTAGGTGATAGTATAAGGTCTGATTGTCTAAAGCGTTGTTCTACTTATATTCCTGACTTTTTATCCCAAAATAATGTATACTTCTACTGGTTGAGTCATGGTACATTTAGGGAACATTCTTAAACTCGTTTGATAATAGGTTTAAAAAAGAGAATCTCATTATGAAGATCCACTTTGACCCGGAGCACCTGCACTGTCAGCTTTAAGTCGACACTAGAGTGACACTTAGTGTTATCAGCACAAGTCTGTGACAGCCACTGTTTTTGTCACGTCTTTCTTCAGCACTCCTCCTCAGTGATTATCGGTGACCCTGTGAAGACTGTGGAGAGAGAAACAACCCAAAGTGCGTCATTCAGCCGGCCCACAGCCTGCAGGTCCACAGCTTTTCTGCTCCACTGATAAAACTCCAACCACGTGACTCAGTTTTCTTTCAAAGAAAAGCACTCAAGGCTTGGTGTCTGGTTGTGGATCTATCTCGGTCATTAAACAGATATTTTAGTCATTCAAAGGCTTCAATAACTTAAATTGTAAAGTGGCTTTAAATCAGGTGTTGAATTTATCCCCTTGCAAATGCAATAAAAGCCCTATCTGTGTGTTTGATTCAGGCCACGAGTGGTCAAAGAGCGTTTGAAGATCAACCTTGGAAATTTCTCAAAGAACTCTTGGTCCTCTACTTCCAAAGAAACGTACTGTTGTCACAAGCTGGGTGAGTGTTTTCTGCAGCTCTTACTCAAAGTGCAGCTTTGATGCTTAATGTCCCTTGGTGAAAATCCTTTTTTTAATGAATAAAAAAAAAATAGATGCTCCGGGTCTCCAGGAATATAAAACCATCATTACACAAATTACCTCATGTTTCTTTTGCACTGTTTATATTTGAGGTAACTGTACTGAGCTCATATTGTTTAGGGTATTGATTGAGCTGCACATTTTCTTATATTCCATATGACACTCTCTCTTAGAAAAACGTTTTGCAGGGATTAACCTGAATGACCCTGATTGCTGTGTGTCACTGTATAATGCACACATTTACATTTCCTTTTCTCTTACTTTTATTTAAAACCAATAAGACCAAGACTCTTTTATTTTTTCAGGCGGTCCAGTTGAGCTGAGAAGGGGAAACAAAACCTCCAGTTCCTTACTCAGTGGAGACACTGATACGAGTCGCAACAGAGAGAGACTGTCGCTCACCACTAACAGAGTCTCCTTCTCTGATGTGAGACAACAGATTTATCCATTTTATTTGTTTTTGTGCTTGTAAATAATGTATAAATCATAGAGTGGACATTTTTTCTCTTTAGATATTTAGTTGGTGTGCCACATAGACAGTATGTAAAGATGGAGGATGCATTTACTCCCTCCCACTATCCAGAAATGAAGCCATATATCCCGTATATATGATGCCATCTTGTGCCGATATCATTTTATCTACCCAGTAGTAATCTGGGATGCAGCCATGGTATCAAGGTCCCATCGATATGTGTCCTTTGTCCTTTCACAAGTCAGCTGTTTTCATGGCATCAAACAATACAAAATAAAGAGGAGCGATTTATGACCTATACTGCAGCCAGCCACCAGGGGGCTACCAAGACGCTTTGGCTTCACTCTTCCATCGTCCTTCCTTATATACAGTCAGTGGTACGGCATTAAACCATATAAGGGATTTCTGATCATGCTGACTGTGTCACTCTTTCAAGCCCACCCCTCCACAGCCTCCAGTGTATGTGCATGGGTCTGACCTGATGACCAAAAGCAACGTAGAGTTCAGCCCAGCGCCGACATCAGGCCTGTACTACACAACCACCGCAAAGCATCACTTCGGCAGAAAGGAGGTAGAGCCGGCCCGACCGGCCATCCAGTTCCGGAGCAACATACTGACTGGGCCAGGTGATGGATTGTGCGATTGGTCCTGTTGTGTGTATACAGGGAGGTACGTGTAGGTATTGAATGTGTGTTATCTGTTTGGTAGAGCCTGTGCCAAACCTCAGCACCACCCAGGCTGACTTTCTCCCTCTGAGGGCCTGTAAACAGACACCTTGTCTGTTACTGCAGCAGGTGAGAGATGACAAAATAAACTCAAACATATAAAATTCTCCACTCTGTGTAACAGTTGTAATCAGAGGTGCAATAGTTGCCGTAATGGTAATAATGTCAGTGTACTTTCTATTTTGTCTTTTCTCACAATAATATTTATATACTAATGATATAATGTTTGTTGTCTGTTAATCAAATAGAGTCACATCAGGTTTCCACTGGCTGAGCCACACTTCAGCACCACCCACGGTGAAGACTACACAATCAAACCTCTGATCGTGCAGCAGCCAGGCTGCAGCCACTTCCTCTCTCATATTGTCATGAAGTGACTGGCTCCTGTGGTCTTGCCCCTGACAGAAGATTTTTACTTCAGATTTTGTAGAAAATGCTGCTGAGATGTGATTTTGTGTTCACACTAAGACAATAGAAAGAGCAGATACAGTATCATTCTTTGTGATACCTCTTTATGATTGTAGTACACAGTGAAAAAAACCAATTCAATACCAGCTCAGACATTAATCAATGCTACAAAGGCTAAGTAGTGAATATTATATTCAAAAATATTGTTCTCTTGCCATAAAATAGTCATTATTGTGAAGTTTTGGTTAAATTGTAGCTTTTCTTGCGACTGGCTGCTGGAAATATAAATGTAATTGAAAATAATTTTATGAGTAAGTGAGAAAAATATATATTAAAAGTGAAAAGCCTGACCCTGTGTTGGGACATGACTTTTTGGGGTTGTGAATGATTTTTGAAAAACGTCTTGATCTCCTGGAGTTTACAGATGAGCTTTGGTGTTGTTCTAAATTATTCACATGTGGATCCTGAGCTTTAAAATCCATCTTAGAATAAATTATTAGGTTTCCATGTTTAAGTTTAATGCTCATGATATTCCTAAACGGCAATACATTAACAAAACCTCTACCTAGAACAGTACAGGAGCAATCGGAGTGTGACATATTGCAGCAGTGCGCTGGAGCAGTTTTAGCAGTGAGATGGTTTAAAAATAAACTTCAGCACGTCCTGTCATATTTAGACCAGGGCCGGGGGGGGGGGGGGGGGAGGGGGCATGCCTTCAACTCCACTGTCTTACTTCCACTCTGTTTATACTGTCCTGGTCCTCATCCCCTCCTTCAAGCATGATTGACTACACTTTGTAAAAACAATCCATGTTGTATCAATAACACAGCCAGGGCACCAAGATGCAGGTTCTGCTGATACAAAAAAAGTTGGCAGGCGAGCTGATGTAAATAAAATGTTTGGCAAGTGGAGCTGGAAAGTTCATAGACCAAAGTTCAGATTCAAGTCTGTATGTGTACAGCTTCAATTTCACGACCTCCCCCATCTGTTGGAAGGGTGACACGAAACTACTGATCTGATTTTCTAGAAACTTCCCCACCCTTTCACTTTCTTGAAAGTGGAAGGCTGGGGAATGCGCAAAGGAAGAAACCATTAACATGTTGCAGGCTAGGGCGTTTTAATACGTTTTTAAAATGTATTCTTCTTTATTTATCATCTTTGGGGGACTCGTATCTATGAGTGTGTGCAATTTGCCTACATGTCTCAGTGGAGTGTCATTCTAGTTTATCCTTTAGTTAACCAGGAAGGACACCAACAAGATGGGCAGGTAGTTTTCAAGATAAAGTACAAATGAGACCAGAAAAAACACAAGAATCAGACACAAAACAACCACAGATTTGTGGCTAGAAACAAATCACATCAAATTATGGCACTTGTTAAAAGCAATAGAATAAACAGAGTACATGGTTGTAAGTTAATCTCCAGAATAACTGGAGAGTGCTTGTTTTATTTAGCTTATTGGCAGTTAAGTCTATCAGAATTAAGATAATTGAGAGATCCATATCTTATTTTGCTGACATATTTTACCTATGTTGTGTTATGCTAAAATGTCTGGAACAGAATTATTCAAATTGGAAATGTCACAGTTGTGATTTATAAATATGCCCTTGAGCAGGACCTGCTACCTGCTCACTCATTAATATAGATTGCTTTTAAATGATTAGGCAAATAAAGAATACTATGAAAGTTGCACTAAATAATTGTATTGTCTTTAAAGAAAAATCTCCAGGTTGTCTGTGTCTCTTTATATGATCCAGTTTAAATCGTATCGATCTATGTGGATTACTTTTGCTGATGAAACTGTGTTGCTGCTGTTCTTAACCAGGTCTCCCTTTATGTGCAACAGCTCTTTGATCTCAGTGGGACTAACCTGGTTAGGTAAAGGCTAATAAACAACAAAACTAGAATTCTAGCCTTCAGTAGAGCATATACCTGCACTTAGATTCAAACAAGTCGCAAATCAAACTCATAGATATCAGTTCCCTAATTGTCTCTCAAAGCTTAAAAAGGTGCGACATCGTGTGTCCAAGAGAAAAGAAAGACCACCAAGAAATAAAACTATTAACGGTGAAATAATGAGGACACATATGAGTAATGTGTGAGTCTTTATATCTGAATGAGGTTCTGCTCATCTAGATCCACCAGTACACAATACAAGTTTGAAAGTTACTTCTGTGGAATCACCTTGTTATTGTGCCTTACTACAGTCAGGCTGGTCTGTTAACCCTGTCTCCCTCCTCCTCCCCCTCATCTTCCTTCTCTTCCTCCTCCTCATCTTCTTCCCCTTCTTCCTCTTTTTCCTCATCTTCAGCCTCCTCCTCTTTATCCTCCTTCCTCCTATTCTTCCTCCACTTCCCTCCTCTTCCTCCTATTCTTCCTCCTCTTCCCTCCTCCTTCTCTTCTTACTCCTTCCTCCTCTTCCTCTTCACCCCCTCCTTCCTTACCGCCTCCTACTACCCTTCTTCCTCTTCGTCCTCCTCCTTCTCCTCCTCTTCCTCATCTAAAGTGGGCGGGCGTGCCTCGCATGTGTTCTGTACCGTTGGTGTAACACAGTCGCTTTGTTTATGGGCGGTTAAACCTATAAACGGACGCTCTTTTTTAACAGTAGGATTTTAAGCTGCCACCGTTTATAAAGGCGCTGGTTTCCATTAAGCGTCGCCGGAGTTTGATTTTATTTGCGCGGTGAACTTCGTGAATCCACTTCGCTGCTTCAGGTGAGTTCAGAGACTTTAGACTAACTCAATGCCCACGACTGCCATTTACTAAAGATACGTATTCCTGGTCCTGATTGGCTGAAGCATGCGCTCTTTCGTATATGAAAATGAACGTTAAACACGTTCATGGTGAAAACGATATGATTATAATATTCACAGAAAACCATCCACAGTAAGCGGTGCAGCAGGACTACTTTTCCCGGCGGAAGAGTCGAGCACGGTTACTGTATCAATGACATGATGTTGTCATTTGACCTTACGTGTGTATCAATGCGCATTTAATTTGTTTAGGAATCATGACAACATAATAATAATTAAATGTGTTTGTGTAAATATTGTGAGTGAACACGTGGTGTGTTGTGAGTCGATGTAAGAGAAAGTGTAGCATTATGTTATTATATGTTATTCAACATTTATAAAACAGAAGAAAACACTGATAGCTGCAGCATGCACTGACAGGGCCGGTCCTAACATGTCGGGGGCCCACCCGGGCAGATCCACCCGACCCCACCCTAAAGGTCCCACGAGGAAAAAGCTTAAGAGCAGCCCGGACAAAATATTTAAAGTAAATAAAGGAATTCACATGCATCATTACTATGTTCTGGGTCTCCTGGTTACCACTGAATCCATAAACAAATGACGAAATAGTGTGTTGCCCTTTGCGTTATGTTTTTACAGCACCTGAAAACTAGTTCAGTACAATCCTAACACAAGCGTCTTCCCGTCGTCTCTCCCAGGAATGATGCTGGACCCCATCGAGTCTTTCACGCTGGAGCTGGATCGTCCTGACGACGTAGCATACACTGGTGGGGAGGTGGTGTCCGGCCAGGTGGTGCTGGAGCTCTGCAGGGACACCAGGGTGCACGCCATGAAGTTGCTGGGCCATGGGCTGGCCACTGCGCACTGGGTGGAGAACATTTGCATGAACTCCGTCTATTACGACTACACCTCCAAGATCGGCTACTTCAAAGAGAGGCAGCATCTGATCCGAGGTCAGTGGTGAAAGCTGCAGAGGGGTTAAGTCCTCTGAACACGTGATATACAGTTGACTCTGTGTTATAGCTGCATCTGTTTGCAAGCAACCACACGTCCATCCTGCAGAAATGTGCATTGATGTAACATGTAAATAATCCAAATATCTGGTATTGCAAATATGAGGCAGGTGATTTTAAAGGTAGTCATGAATAGTTATATTTTAGCTCATTAAATACATTGTAATCAAGGGTTTTCAGCGAGCGGGATCAAGCAGGGCCAGTCTGGCTCGACTGGGAAGCATTGACTGTGGTAACATTAGGCCAAAGGAGACTAGAAATAAACACGTCTATTTAAAATCAGCTTCTTTATAAGGAGGGACATTCGTATGATGACATTGCTGTCCTTCCCGTACTTTCTCGGGGGCTCTGCCAGATATTTGTACGATATTCTTGCATTCTCTGTGTAAAGTAAAACTGCTGATGTGCTCTGTCGTGTGCCAGCTGGTGAAATGAAGTCAGCTGGTCCTAACGTGTTGCATGGAAACGCGGGAGAGAAATCCACCCTGGCTCATGCAGATGTGTTTGCCAGATAACCTGATTCCCACAATCAAACCAAATAACCGCTAGCTCTTACGTTGTGCTGTGTTTAGGGTTTAACCCTGTAAAGTCTGTTTTTCCCAGACAGCAGGCAGCTTCAAAACAGAGGCAGAGAATATTGTCCATAGTGGCTGAGTAAACAAATTGAAGATAGTGGTTAATATTTGATTAGATGCTCTGTAAACAGTACATTGAGTTTGTTTCTTCAGTCGGGTTAGACTGACAAATATGAATGAACAACAGATGGACAGACTCTGATCTTTGTTGTTGCTTTTGCAGAATTACATACAGCCAAACTAGTTTCAAAGAAGTCAAATCTAAAATGTCCTTTAGTACAGTTTATTGTTTCCTGGTCTTTTACAGGTGCATCAACTATGCACGGGGGTCGAAGGTGCACGAGGGAGCTTTTGTACATTCAAACTAAATCATACACTGAGACTGCAGTAACACATCATCCATTAACTTCAATGCTTTACTTAAGTCCACAAGTATTTCATTTATTAACCATCCATCATTTTCAAATCATTGTTCAGGTTTTAAAATACTGAAAATAACCAGTTAAGAGTGTTTTCTGTTTAATGTTACGATAACATGAGATTCAGAAAAGTAAACGCGTAAATTGAATAAAAATGCATAATAAGGGAAATCTTGGTATTTTTGTTTGGCAAATTACTAGTGATGAACATTTTATTACTATATTATAAATAAATATCATGATCTCTGTGTAAAGTCACACACATCATGTGGTATTAGATCCACATCTGTGTCTACAAACCTCAATAAAATATCACATGATGGTGATGCACTAAAAATCACACATTTGCATTTTAAAAATGCAGCGTGTGTTGCTGCGGCAACCAGGAAAACAACACGTGGTTCCCCTCAGGCTCCGCCCTCCTCCACCTTGCTGCCAACTTCTGATGTTCATTCATTTCACAATGTGGTGGCACAATTCCTTCACTGTAAATGAATTATTGTTTTCCACATCCCAACTTGTCAGATCACTGTGCAATCTTCTTCAAAGTGGGTTAATATTTGTTTTACACCATTGTGTACTTTGCAGCTCCTCTGGTTAACACTGTGGAACTCACGCATGTTTACTTAAGTCTACAGCAACATGTTTTCAGCCATGATTATGTTGATCATGGCAGTGGCACAGCGGGGGAATTTATCAGGCCCATCGTTCAGCACAGGGCACCACATGTACTCCTTCTTATCAGAGACCAGGAGGCCTCGGCAGGGTCAGCTGCTGCTCCCAGTCACCACCAGGTGGCGTGCGGAGCTTGATTTTTACCCCAGGCCAGAGGTTTAATATATTTTAAATAGATGCACTTTGGACTTTCTGTCATTATACAGAGACATGCATGTGCTATTATATACAGTTAGTAGAGACTCTAGTATGTGATATCCAGAGAGCTTCATCTAATTGTCTTTTTTCAAATTTGCCCCACATTCACACACACATGGGCTGTAACAGCATCCTGGTTGTCCTGCAGCTGTGCAACACTGCCTCCACACCGCCAGCTGGTGGTAGTGGATAGCTCACCCCTCATCCCTGGGAACAAAGGAGTAAACAACTTTGTTTTTCTCAGACCAGACTTGATTTGTGCCTGAACGCGTTTGACCCAAATGAAGAGAGAGAGACTCAACTAAGTGATGAGTGTCTAGTTTACAGATTACCGAAGAGTCAGGACGTGTTAGAAGTTAGTTCAAGGTTTTGAGAAGATGGGAGCAATGTTTCATGCATATGATCCAGTTGTAAAAGTTTACTTTGAATAGGGGCTTTTATTTCTGTGCAGCCAGTTTCGTATCCCTTTATTTCTGAAGATAGTGTGGTTGTTTTTCATCAGGGGATCTGGTGACCATCCATTGCAAGGCTTTTGTGCATAGCTGTGTTTTTTTTCCATGTGTGCGGCAGCCCAGGCGGTGTAACAGCAGACTCAAAGCAACGCACAAGACTTGGAGTAAACATCTTTGGTCCAGGGTAAAACTATTTCCCTCTGAGCTGTGCAGGGAGGATCTCTGCCAGACTGAGGCCTGCTCAGTTGGTCTGTTTTCTTCTAGGAACCTGTAACCATCAATCATCATCAGCCCTGCCTGTGTCCTCTCTGCTCCCTCCACACCCAGGCTGCATGTTTATTATGCTGCGTTCACACTCAGTCTGGAAATATGGGCGCTGTGAGAAGAGCTACACCTAAGTGACTCAGATCAGACAGTTAATAAGTGTTAAGGAAGTGGGGATTTTACACGTTTAACTTGTCACGAAGAGATTATCAGCTGATAAGGAGGCACGGGAGGGGTGACTGTATGTGCAATTTGCTTTTAGTTTCATTTTTTATTATGGTTTCGCTTTATGTGCTGGCATCATGAGGGGGTTTTGCTCTTGGCATATGTTGGGACATGTCCTGGGGTTCCTGTAATTGTGGTCTCCTCCTTCACCAAGAGTGTTACCAGTAAAGGTGATAAACAAGGTTTGATTTGTAAATGACGGATTTAAGTTTTTTCTACTTTCTTTAATGATTCTTTAAATATAGATACACCATAAAAAAACAACACCAGATTGTTGACGGTTCAAGGTATAACAAGTTTGTATCAAGCCATCTCTGATAAACTATAACCTAATTGAACATTTTCAAATCACATGGGGGGGGGGGGGGGGGGGGGGGACAGTAGATTGAGCAACAACTTGAGAAAACTCTGGCTTTTCCAACTACATTGATCTCAAAACTTTATAGCCCATTCAAAGTAAAAGATAATTACACTAAACCACCAGCAAAACGGAAAAACCCAGATAGTGAGGGTAAATCCATATTGTGTATTTGTAACATCTGATCAAGCAGTGGGGCAATAATGCATGTATTTCAATTCAGACTTAAATATCTGTTGCATTGAGATGCAACAGTGAATGTGAGAATGGCAAAACTGTCTTGTTTACACCCGGAGAGGTGAAGTTTCCGTGCCCTCGGCGGAGCGCTTGAACGCAGCACCGCCCAGCCTTCAAACCTCTCCTGAGGCCTTACATATTAAATGCACAAAGCCCCGCCCACTTCTGGAGGCTTCAAATTGGGCTGCGGACCTGGGAGAGCTCAACACTCCGATCTTTAACAGGAGAAGCGAACACATCTGGACACTTTAACGCACTGAGGAAGAAGACGTGAAGAAGAGAAACTTCTCCTGCAAATAAAAAACAAACAAAACCAGAAGAATGATTTTCGACAAGTTGAAAAAGTTGGACATCGTGTTCGACTCCCCGGAGCTGGACTGTCCCCCGGTGTTCAGCAGCGGGGACGTGGTGTCGGGCCGGGTGGTGCTGGAGCTCAGCGGGGACAGCAAGCTGGACTCCCTGAAGCTCCACGCCGAGGGCTTCGCCAAAGTGCACTGGACCGAGTCCCGGTCCGCGGGCTCCAGCACCGCCTACACGCAGAACTACAGCGACGAGGTGGAGTACCTGAACCGCAGGGAGGTGCTGCTGCAGGCAGGTCAGTCCAGGGGACGGGACGGGACGGGGGGCATCCTCTGCACGGAGGGGACACACACACACAAACAAGTTCTTTCGCTAGAGCCAGTGGAACAGCACTGGAAGTGTCTGATTTGACTGGGGACCCCTGACCAGTTGTCTGGTTACTGGGGATCGTGTGTTTTCATGGTTTATTGTGGTAGTTAAACTGGTTTTGGGGCTAATAAAAGGGTTGTTTATGAGATGATTTATAATCTTCTGTATAAAGTTCAACGATTCTCAGTGAATGAAACAGAAGTCAAACATGCTGTTTTTTTCAAGGGATGTTTATTTTCTAGTTCAAACTTCTTTGTAGAGTTCAGAAAAATGTCCCACATCCCTCATTTACTGACGTGAGCCCTTTTGCTTTGGTTCTCTTTGTTATTCTCTTCTGCCATTTGAGAAGTTTGAGTTGTTGATCACTCCTCGATATGCAAGTGTTTAAAAGCCCACTGTACAGGAAGAAACCTAAACCCTGCTCCACTAGCTGTCTACACAGATTACTGTGAGATATCCGTTGAAAGGAAAGAGTCCTGATATCAGACTTTCTCCTCAGTCACAGAAAATCCTGAGTTGTTTTTCTCCAGCGACACTTGAGACCCAGCCTCTGGTTTTTGTCTCCATTCATTGGGCGCTGGGTTGTTTTGGTTTGCAGTGCACACAGGAAGCGCACAGCCGGGCCTCTGTCACTCTTTATGATGTTTTTCCTGCTTCGTTTGTCTTTTTGGATTCTAATGCATGAAAAAGTAGTTTAAATACACACAATATAATGTGTGTTAGTTTAGTCTGTGGTGTTTGAACCTGTTTTGTAGGTCTTCCTTGGGGAAAAACAAGTTCCCAATGACGAACTTGACCCATTAAGAGGATTTGACGGTGACAGAATTGTAATTTGAATCAAATTGGAGCTTGCACTTCACAAAGGGACGAAAACACACAGAGTCTTTTAAACGCAAACACGTGTTTCTGGACCTGTGCAGCAAGAGAGGGAGAAAAAAAAAACGAGCAGTTGAGACGGGCTGCGATACAGCTCGAGGAAAAACATGTTCTCGCTCAGCACAATGGAGCAAGAACCGCCCCTCAGAGCGAGCACACAGAGGCCATGTGATTGCAGAGAAACACAGAGAGATTTCTCTTTCGGCAAAAGTCATGCTCAAGTGATCTATTCATACTCACCGAGTCGACCTGATCTAAATCGATTTCCAAACAATAGCAGTCTTTAAAAGAGAGTTTGCCTCCTTTGTGCAGAAGAGTTTTATCTGGACTTTACCTCCAGGCATTTGCTTCCTTTCTTGTGCTGTATGAATTTCCTTACACGGAATCAGATAAGTACAGATTAAGAAACTTGATTCGCTGTGCTGGATTTTTTTTTTTTTTATTACTTATTGCTCTGTGTCCTGACATTAACCTGGCATCAACAAGAAGAGGCTGGTCCTCGAGGGGTTGAAGTCCTGTTGTCCTAGAATGCAAATGACTGAATGTGTTTTTCTTCTTTATTTCCTCTCCCCCTCAGATAACGGTGATGTAACCGTCCTTCCCGCCGGCAGACATGAATATCCATTTAGCTTCCAGCTGCCAGAGGAGACGCTGGTCACCTCCTTCGAAGGGAAACATGGCAGCATACGTTACTGGGTCAAAGTGAAGCTGCACAGGCCGTGGGCCGCTGTCAGGAAGCTCAAGAAGGAGTTCACTGTCATCGAGCCCATTGACATCAACACACCAGCCTTCCTGGTGAGCATCTCAGCCCTCGCTGTTCATCAATGTTTCTTTGCACCCCCCTCGTTGTTTTCTGGGCGTCTCGGAGGCACTTGCTCATTGGGTCTCATCCTTCCTCTAGGCTCCACAGGCTGGAACGAGGGAGAAGATGGCCCGGGCATGGTATCGCAACTTTGGACAAGTGTTAGTGACGGCAAAGATCGACCGCAAAGGCTACACACCAGGTAAGAGTCCAGCATCTGAACCGACACCCTTTTATAAATATGTTTTCTCGCTGGCACAGATTCAAATAAAATCTCCAAATTCTAATTCATTTCTCCTCTGCGCAGGTGAGGTGATACCCGTCTTCGCGGAGTTCGACAACTCTACCTCCAGGTCAATCGTGCCCAAGGCCTACATCACCCAGACACAGACGTTCATCGCCCGCGGCACGATGAAGCAGAAGCACTCGGTGGTGGCCACGTTGTCCGGCGACATTGTGGGCGCCAAGTGCCGGGAAACCTGGCACGGACGGGCCATCAAAATCCCTCCTGTGGGGCCCTCCATCCTGCAGTGCCGCATCATCAAAGTGGAGTACATGCTCAAGGTGAGCCGAGTCAACGGTGGCTGTCAGGCGCCTGTGTTCCCTCTTGCTAGTCACAGGGCTGGATCCAACAGTTCTCTGCGTTTCCTTCCTCCCAGGTGTGTGTCGATGTTCCCGGAACGTCAAAGCTGTGTCTGGAGCTGCCGCTGGTCATCGGCACCATCCCGCTCCATCCCTTCGGCAGTCGCACCTCCAGCGTCAGCAGCCAGTACAGCGTCCAGCTGGAGTGGCTGCGAATGGCCATCCCAGAGCAGCCTGAGCGTAAGTGTCTGACGATGCTTGAATATGTGTGGATCTGAATTTGCAAACTGAATGTGGACTTCTGCCACCATTCTCTGCTTGTTTCCATTGTGTCTAGCAAACACAGGATTATAAATTGGCTTTTCTTCCCTCGCTTGGCTGAACATTCAGTGCTCAGATGGGCCCATAAACCCATGATGCTCTTTATGGTCTTTTCTCACCATTTTAATAACACATAGACAGTTTCAAGAGATATTTTCCCTTCACTTACCTCTAAGAGTTTGTGATCCTGTTCTTATTTAGATTTTTATGACCCCTCCACTGCCAAAGTAGCACTGGGTCAGATGGAAACATGCAAAAACAAACACAGGGTTCGATTCAGCGGAGAATCACGCTGGATCAAATCTGTGCTCGTTAGTGCAAAAAGCAGTAAATGTTATTGGACTCTCGAGCGTTTTAACTGCACTGATGATGACTCGGCAGCTTTGTGTTTGGACCAGTGGATTTAACTGTCTTCCCCCTTTTTCCCCTGCAGCTCCTCCAGATTACAGCTCTGTGGTGACAGAGGAGGAGGCCGAGCAGTGCAACAACAACAACACGGTGGTCTCGGAGCCGGCGGACGACCTGAGTGGGATCCAGGAGCGCCCCCTCATGGCTTTCCTCCAAGAGTATCGCTTCCGACCTCCTCCAGTGTACTGCGAGGTGAGTCACCAGATGTTTGGAACCCGCCCCCCCCTTCACCTACAGGAAACTTTTGATTAGCACACACAAGAGCTTACAGAGATTGTTATTGAGCAGATACAAAAACATCCTTTACGGCAGTTTTCCCTGACAAATAATCTCTTGAGATCGCAGTTCAACAGTATCTTCCTGAAAATGAAACTTATTTGTCTTTTTTTTTCTCCTTGTTTTTCTGTCTATAGATTGACCCCAACCCTCAGCCCATCAACATGAGACGTCGCTGCATGACGTGTTGAACCATGAGCTCCGCCTGAAAGTCAAGCGACTGAAATTAATGAAATGAATCAAGAGATTTGTCTTCGCCTGGATTTCTTCTCTCTGACAGAGAGAGGGAAGTGATCGGCCCCTGGTCCCACCAAGCGTTGTGGCGGCGGACCGGGGGTTCCTCGGAGACGT
The DNA here is from genome assembly GCF_947347685.1 of Pleuronectes platessa. Classification (NCBI taxonomy): domain Eukaryota; kingdom Metazoa; phylum Chordata; class Actinopteri; order Pleuronectiformes; family Pleuronectidae; genus Pleuronectes; species Pleuronectes platessa. The sequence goes on from NC_070634.1 coordinate 20,939,774, forward strand.
CAGGAGAGAAGGAGCTCACAGGACCTGGCTGTCGGTGGAGGAGCTGCCACTTTGTTTCCAGTCCATAAAGTAAAGTGGACGCTTTCCTGGTCTGCCGATGGAGTGCAAAGAAACTCCTCCACATCGGTTCCTGTTCTCCCCCAAGTGATTTTTTTGTTTTGGCTCAAGACAAAGTGAGCTGCAAATACCTCCCAATCAACGATTCCCTCACATGTTGAGATTTTTGAGATTCAAGGGACATTTTTTATGGGGGGGGAAGATCACTTGATATTTGTGAGGTGCAGAGATGCAGTTGCAAGAGATGTTGAAAAAGAAGTGCAATTATTGTCTTGAGCATCCACTCCCCTCTGCCTGGTTACACACTAGACTTTAACAACCACATGGCTATCTATGCATTGTGTGACCGGCCGGCAGTGGGCCTGTGATGATTTCTACTCTTGTTTAAGCTCATACTGTATCTGAAGGTGTGACGGTGGAGAGACGATGGCGTATTCTATGCATGCAGGTAACAATATGTAAAAGGGAAATGAACCTACGTGTGCCTTAACTATCTGCAGCAGGAGATTGCATGGGAGTTTCAGGGAGCTGTTCTCTCCTAGCGTTGAATACAACGTAATGTTTTCTGAAAGAAACTAAGAACAAAAACGGTTTGGACTGTATGTGGATGAATTCCAAGTGAAGTGTTGTGTAAATGCAAAAAAAGGCTCAAGTAGCTGCAGTGTCAGGTAGCTGTGGTTGTCGTCGTTAGCACAGTTAAATAGAAAGAAGTAGGAAAAGCAGTTGTGTGTGTGTGTGTGTGAAGCTGCACGAGGCTCATAGATTAGCTCTCAGCTGCTTAACCAAAGGATGAGACCTCTGAGCCGTGAGGCCTGAAGCACGGACGGGAGCCAGATGCCTCGGTGCTCCGTCAGGCTCATGCACGGTGCGACGCCCGGCGCTCAAGTGGAGCCTTAAGCTGGAGATGCCACTGAAGCGCATGGACAAAAGAACATTCCAAATAGACTCGGGGATTATGTTTTTCTCCTCAACTTCCAAAAAAAACTGGTCTTCGGGGGTCAGCTGTGCGACTTCCTTGGCACGCACTGGAAAAAAAGGAATGTATTTTTATACAAATGCAGTTGTTGATGTGTAATCTTGCCAAAGTTTTGTAATTGTTTTTTCTAATAAAAACTCTTTTTAATGGATGTTTGTCTCCGGTGTTTCCTTGGGACCTCGGCTGGTATGTAAGCTGTACATTTGATAGGGAAACAGTGGAGGGACGCTGTCTGGCTTGTTGCGTGCCAGTGGATTGGTACATCATGTTCACTGGTGTGAGTCAAAACTATAATAATGCCAAGGGCAGCCCTCACTGGAGATATGAGCTGCAGTCGTTGGACCAAAGCTATAATTACAGTCTTAAGTTGTGTCTGCGACAGCTTCAATGTTGTGTTACCGAAGCAGTCCGGTTTTTCTGGGTGTCTGTCGCTCTATTAAAAAAAACAGAAACTAAAAGTTAGCACTTCAAATCAACACTAATTTAACTGTTGTATCAGTGGATCCCCTTGTGGGGGTCATGACATGATCTCCATGAACCCAATACATTTCAAATCTTTACAGATGACATAACTAAGCCATAATTGTTTTGTAAAATTTTATATAAAACCATACAAAAATACGCATTCTTTTATTTGCAATTTCCCCTGAGGTGATTATGACCGATAACTCATAGCATCAACTGCAGCAGGTGGACTCACAGCAACACAATATACATGCATGGATCCAGATGTCAGCAGTTTTCTGCCACTTGTAAACATGTCACACATGTGAACTAACTGGTAGTGAATTGTACACAATGTTAAACAAAGGTAAACATGGTTTAGGGACAGGTGGAAGAAGTTCTTGATTGGTGGAAGAAACTGGCTCAAAGCAGAAGTGTGAAGTCTCTCAAATCTCTTATCAAGAGAACACTTTCCTCAAATTAGTACTGAAATAATTAGATGGGTACTTGTTAATTCAATCGTCAACATATCTAATAAGCATCTATTTAAGCCAAACTACCAGATTCTGTGGGTAAGGTTCTTTAATGTGAGGATTTGCTGTTTATCTCCTGACTATGACAATGATAATAGTAATAGTAACTATGTTATAGTTCATTCACAAGAGAGATGATAAGAAATAAGATTAAGTTAATGTTATATAAAGTTCATTTTGTCCATTTTGTAAACAGCGAGAAACACAAGAAACACTTGAAGCTTGTCAAAGGTCTTTTAAGGATAAAATGAAGTTTGAATTTTAACTTCAACTTAATGGTCCGATGTTTAGGTGCAAATCAAAGTGTCAGTTCTGCTCCTCAGACAGAACTTCCTGTATTGTATGCAGCATAATTCATATATTTGTAGGGGACAGAATTGAACATGAATCAGCCTGAAGCTTGACCCACATAGTGAACCTGTGTGTTTTTTATGATGTGAGACGTGAGCAAGATGTCTCATGACTTTGTTTTCCACCAGGTATCGTGTCTTTTATGCGTCACTGGTAATTGATTCATCAGGGTTCATCCAAGTGAGTCATTCAACCTTTCAGATATTTTATTTTTATTTTATACTGCTGTCAAACCTGCCTGTCTGGTTATAGTGTGTGGATTTATAGCTCGGATATTCAGTTTGTTATACAGATACTGTATTAATAACTGTGTTTGAGTGAGAATCTATCAGCCTGTAAGAAGGGGCTGCATGCAGACTATATATAGAAAAGTGACATTACTTCACACAGGCCTGTTATTTCACAGAGGAGGTTATGTTTTCACCCCTGTCTGTTTGTGTGTTGGTTTGTAAGTTTGTTTGTTCTTAATTTACCAGAAGATTTCCACGAAACTTGGTGAAATGAGGTTGAATGGGTCAAGACAGAGTGACCTTCTAGTTAAATGATACTGCCGTTAGATTTCTGCTGTAATCTTTTCCATCTAACTCACATAATTTATTAAGTCTTTAGTTAAATTTAATCTGAACCACAAAAACATTCTACAGAATTCTTCTGAACGGTTCCATTAGCAGATTTCATCAAAAACACACAAGAGCTACATTTACTTTGTCCTATCTGCAGCTGCAACTATAATTATATTGGGATAATTTAGTTTTGATAATCATGTTATAACCTCCACACGACAGAGGATCCTGTCAAATGAGAGGCTGCATTTATTTACTAGAAGACTTTTAACATTTGAGTTACTGGTCACACTTTTTATAAAAGGCTGACGTCCTATTTTGGAAGGACCCCCCCCCCCCCCCCTGCATTCACACAATGTAACCTACTTACCTCCGGTCTAGCCTTGAGGTGTCTTGTGACCCAGTTGTAAGGTGGATGTGCACAACAGGTCTGTTTGAGCACCTGTTCTCTTGACCTGACTAAAATACAAGACTGTATCTGAGCCTTAATTCAGAGAGGGATATTTATTTTTACCATTAAATCAAAATGTAGAAACCATCAGTCCCTTATATTATATTAATCCGGCCAACAAACAATATCTTTAGGGATAGTCAGATAATCCACTCCGGGATGTTTTCAAAGAAATCGGAGCATCCCGTTTTTAAATAACGTGACAAAAAGATGGTTTCACCAGCACCATTTCCTCAGGACTCCTCTTTTCAGTGTTAAACCAAGTTAACACAGTCACATGACCTAAATAAAGATTAGGTGTCAGAGTCACTGTTCTGGTTAATGATAAAGGAGTTAGATGGGGATAAAACCAGCCCTCTGCTCAGGTCCTTCTACCGGAGCAAAGTCCAAGCTGAAACAGGGATGGATAGTTGCTATAAAGATGTAAATGGAGAACTACAAAACTGTATCATATTGAAGTTGTGCTTTAAAGCAAGTTCTTTGGGTGGAGGATTAGCTGGTTGTAGGTCAGGAGGGCATTTTCAACAGGGACTTGCAGGAATCCTGCAGCTGTCCTTTGGGAAAATACTGTACAGTGACTTGAAAATCCAGTCAGGAGAGAAGATCCAGTCGTGTGAGTCAGTGGGTCGTTCCAGGCTTCTTGTCCAGACATTTCTGACAAGTTCCTGAACACCTCGGTTGATCACGCCACCCACACAGTCAAACACACAATAACACACACACACATACACACACACGCACATGCTGAAGACTTAATGACCACGTATCGAGTTTCAGACACAAGACTAACAGCCCCGACAAGTCAGAGAAGTGTGTACTCTTTTTTAAACATGGCTTTGCTGATGGGACACTTTGGTGAGGCAGTGCAATCAAGTGGATGGGGGGGGGGGGGGGGGGGGGGGTTCACAGAAAATGAGGAAGCTTCTGCAGATCTCATCTGTTGCAAACACGTCAAACTATGTTCCTGTTTGTGAGGAATGAGCACAATCTGAAAAAAAAGCCAGCTGTCAGTCAGAGGTTCTGCAGAGTCATCATATTCTTGGAAACTGTGTTATTCATCAAGTTCTATCTCTTGATCCACGGTAATTGAGCAAGATCATGAATGACTCAGTCAGATATCCTGTTGGCAAACTTGACGGGTCGCCTCTGCTCAGTCGTATCCTGAACTGGTCTGTTTGGTGTTTAGTTTGATCCAGAGAAAAAACAAGTGAGAGTGATGCCAAATGTGACCTGATAAGACCGAGAGATGCTTCTTTGAGACTTTACACATAGGAAGATTTGCCAGTCAGCTCATTCACTGTGGGGGAGTTTGGTATCCTTGATTAGCGTCCTTGATTTTCTGACTGTTTGCCAACCACAGTGTCATGAAATAATAATACTATAGGTGCATCACAGACAACTAATAAACAGTCAGTAGATGTCAACATATCCAGTGAGACATTACAATGATTATTATGAAAATATATTAAAAGACCAATACTGCATATTAAAGATAAGAGTGCATCTTGGCAGTATTTAATAGTTTATTAGTAGAACTTGAAGATAGGTACAGTAATACCTATATGTGCATTTGATCTTTTTAGTTGAGAAACCTACACACCAGGCCAAAGTACACTTAAACACGTACTTCTCTTTTATCTTTGAGCTTTTATTCATTATACTTCTTTGTTTTTTAAGACGTCTGCCCACATTACAAAGTGATCACAGAGGGAAATCTGTGGCAGACAAACCAAACCAAAACAGAGCCGCTTCCCGTCAGCGGCGAGGACACATCGTCGGTTCTGCAAGACATCATAAAGCTTTGTTGTGGGCCATGTTGGAGGAAAATGCAGGAAAGATGTTTGTGCAGATGTGTCCATGGCCAAATATGTTTTGTCTCCACGGACGAAGAATTTAAATCATTGTCTGTTCTGTCTCTACAGCTTTAAGGTTTTTTCTTTTTCTGATCAGAAGGACGTTTATGGCCAACCAGCTCCATCTTCTACTGTATCTATGACAATTGCTAACTCGATAATGGAAATGTTCTATTTCAATTACTTGAACACTATATTGGTGTTGCAGTTTAACTGTATGGACATTTAGTTTGGCATCAAGATATGAAAACTGTGGTAAAAAACAAAAATATGTATTGTATGTATTAATAAACCAGAATTTTTGATGAAAAGCCGCAGATATGTTTTGGAAAATGTTGATTCAGTAAAGTGATGTTAAACTAATCAGTTACATAAAATACAATTAATCAATTAACCAAACAGGTTTCCAAATATTTGAAGATGCACTGCATTTGATAAAAGAACAAAATAATAAGTAATAATACTGACGCTACTGTCCTCCTGTAAAAAAACAATCCATAGGTCATTTTAATGTCAACAACATAGAGCGATTGCTTCAGACAGCGTCAGTCAAATGTCAGAACCAAGTAAAGCTACTGGGGGGGATGTGGACGATTCAACAACACATTAGATTTCAACACCAGTATCCACCTCCAGTTCAAACAAACCCTTTTTTTTTATTTCTCCTTAAGGTGTTGAGGATTTAGTGGCAACTAGTCGAGCAGTTTGTGAGGAGGATTTTGGGCATAGATCTTACGGAGTGAGGACATTATTGGAAAGTGAGGACATTTTGTCTGGTGGTGGTGTTGGTGGTTGGGTGGGGGGGTTGGGGGGTACTGGGGGTCAGGGCTCAGCTTCCAGGTCCCCTCCCTCTCTGAGGCTTCATGGAAATCAGTGTTACTCTAGAGGACTGACAGAGCACTGCACAGCAAACTGCTCCCCAGAATATTCTGGAAGGGGTTTGTTTACGTCCGGCTCCTCCCCCGGTTGAAATTCAGGGTTTCCACAAAATCTATTAGTTGCTTTGTTCGGTTTATAATCTGTCTCCCTTTGTTTCAGGCCTGTGCGATGCTCTTTGTTTGTGAATCCCCGTCGGCACAATGGAGGCTCCACACAGAGCCCAAGAAGCATGACGTGATGAATTCTAACAAACAGAAATCACGAGTCTGTTAGACCGCGGGTCCCAGATTACGAGACAACATAAAACCCGAAAAAGTGATGACCTCAGAACCTTTGATCTCTGAAATAACCACCTGCCGAGCTTTTGACAGTGATGTTTGGAGCTGGTGCCATCGCTCAGTTTACCAGCCCTTGGAAAGTGAATCGGTTTAGTTCAGTGTCTGTCTTCAGCACTGTTGTTCTGTTATTTTCTTATGGTTGTGGTGTGCAGTCGTCAATGGGCTGAATGACTGCACTAGAGCTTGAGCTTAGATTCAGGCCAGTGCTTCTCCAGATGTAATTTGCACACACACCTTCTCACATTCATCAAATTAGATCAATTGTAATAATGATATAAGAAATGTGTCTATAATTCAGTATATCTATATCTATATCTTACATTATTACATTACATGTCATTTGGCTGACACTTTTGTCCAAAGCGACTTACAATTATTACACTTGACATTTATGAGGGGCCATTTAGGGGTTCAGTATCTTGCCAAGAACACTTCAGCATGCAGATGGAGAAGAGTGGGATTTGAACCAGCAACCTTCTTGTTGGAGAACCATCACTCTACCCCCTAGGCCAGACCGCCCCACTGTATTAACTGTGATATTTTAGCTAATTCGTAGGATCCTTGAGATGAATTATTGATATTTTATATCGTATCTTTGACAGAAAACATTGCAGCTCAATGAAAACTGTGTGTCCTCACGTCAACTTGATGTTTTCAGGTTTGTGTCAATGCATTGTTCAAAAGGAGATGTTCTTTCAATCCATACGCAGGCACTTAACCTTTCAACTCATCACAATTTAAATATGTACGATAAAAAATCCAAGCTTACATTGTTAGTGTCTGGTGTCTTGTGTGGCAATTTTTAGCTGCATCAATAAATCGTGTGTGGGTTCAGATGCTGAGGGCGGGACTGTTGGTTCAAGGACACAGTAAACTGGTTGGATAGTGGAATATTCCCTGTGTGCTGCGTGTGTTAAAGCCATATGTTAGCTATTTCCCCTGGCATGCGACGGTGCACGTGGCCAGGTTGTTTTGTTGAAGGAGCTGGCCGCCTGCCAGCAGCGAGAAAGTTTCTCCTCCATGGTGGGACAAACATGAAGGCAGCACTCAGGAATGTATTTTTCTTGGAAAGAGCGTAAGATTAGCACAAACTGAAACACGCCTCGAGCTTCAGAGCAGCCAAATAATAGCTGGGGTAAGCTGCTGAGACGAGTGCGTTGGGACTTGAACGTATTGCCCAATCACCTCCCTTCCAGGCCAAAAAGAACACTATGTCCAACGAAAGCAAAACAAGTCGGATGTAAATTCTCTTGACAGCAGGAAAACGTTGTCGTCCGATATCCTGGGAAGAAGGTTTGAGATAAATACAGAACTTTAAATTCAATGACTCCTTTCGCAGGTTGTTATTCTGCCTGCAAAGGTAAAGTTGCTCATTTCAACACCACCGCACATTGTAGGTACTTTACATTACACATATTTCAGTTTCGATTTCAAGAAGCTGGAACCAAACAGAAGTGCAGAGGATCTTTGCCTCAACATATTAAAAAACAAGTAGTGGACAGTAACTCTGGTGCAGTCGTCCCATCAGAGTGAGGTGTTTGATCTGCTCATTTTTAAACAGCATAACACAACAAAGCATTTGATCGCATTTACACTGATCTCTCTCTTCTACCTAAAACATATGATCAGTTGGTGAAGTATGATGCTTTGTTGAAAGTACTTCACAGTATATGAAGTACTGAAAATAACAACAGCTTGACCTCGAGCCACTTCACCCTTAGAGTAAATCTTGTATGTTGACTTAGCAATGTGATTACACTGATGAGGCACATACTGTATAAATATATTGCAGTTTAACTAGAGTAAATAATCAAAATGTGTTTTTTCCAGTACTGTTCCAATTCAGTTCTATTTGGTTGACCTTTACTTTAATGTTCCGTTTTATTGATTTGCTTCACACGTCTTATGCACTCTGAATCAACCTTTGTGTTGAAAGTGCAGAACAAATGAAGTTGCTGTGCCGGCTTCGGTCTGCTGCTTAGAAAGAAAACATCACCCATGTCAATAAATTCCTTCTTTATCTCCTAGTTTTGCATATTTCCACGGAACGTGTGGTTCAAATCAGTTTATCCAGGTCTCTGTCTCTGTGACCCTTAGACCTCCTTACCTCCATCATCCTGTAACGCTGATCTATTGAAAGAAGGACAGTCACTAACTGCACTTCTGCCTGCTGCCATTGGTTCAGGATAAGGGTGTCAGCCGAACGCCTGAAATGTAAATGTTATTGTGAGTGTAATTTGATTCGGCTTGTCTCTGACTTGTTGTTGGCCCGCAGGCTCCTTGTTGGGAGTGATGTGATCTGCTGAGGGGAGGTGTGTAACTCCCTGCAGAGCACGGCGGTGGGCGTTGGTTGAGACAAGAGGGGTCGATACTGGGCTGCCCTGCCTGCAGCAACAAGAGCTGATGGAAAACAGGGTTATGCAGGAAAACATCAGAAACCTTATGTAAGGGGGGAGGGGGGGCTGAATTAGGTTATTTACTCTTTACTTTCTCAAATGTTTGCTTTGAGGAGACACTGGGGTTATTGTGGCATTGTTGTCATATGCTTCTAGAGGTAGGTGTCATCCACGTCCGGTCTCTTCAAGGCACTTTTTATTTATCATATCCAGATCAAAGCGGCCAAGTGATGAAGTCAGTAGCACTGTTGCCAAAAAGCAAGCAAGAAGGTTTCCAGTGTCTTTCTCCACGGTCCTCCAGCTTCCTCAGTCCAAGGATGTGATCGGGGTGAGGTTAACTGGAGACCCTGAATTGTCCTTCAAATGATAAGTGCTGATGTCTGTGTGTACAATATGCTCACAGCTCAGCAGCAGCATTCACACCGAACAAGACAACAACATCCCAGCGTGGAAAATTGTCTGTTTGAAGAAAATATGTCAAGAAAGATGTCTGAACTTCTCTGGTATTGGGGAAAAACAATGTATATATATATATATATATATATATATATATACACGTGTATATGTATATTAACTGCTTCTTACTTCTAACTTCTGCTGCTGTTTGTGGGAAATGTTTGGTTATTGTGTTACACAATTTTGTTGGCTTCCATAGTGATTTACCTTTAGCCTCAGGTATCGTTGACTACGAGGCCAAAACGCTTGAGTGCACAACTGAAGGTGGCGCTAACACCTGCTAACATCTCCCGGCCCTTAGCTGCATGTCCCCCCCCCCCCCCCCCCCCCCCCCGCTTTGTCCTTCTCTCACATGAAATGCTGTCCTATGATAACAGCATCAAAGCCTGAAAAAACTAATAAATAAACACACGTAAGTGGGATTTATCACACTGTAACGTTTACACTTATCAGAGACAAGTGATTATTAATCTACCTGTTAGCAACTGTCACTTAAATCCATGGTGCAGACCGACAAATAATGAATGGTTCACAACATAATTGCAATAACATAAAATAATGTAAAATACATAGTTAATGAATATATATATAATTAATCAATATTTCAAGTATCGTCCCAGCTGCATTCAAATACATTATAGTGTGTTATGAACCATTGTAAAACACTACTTATAAACTCTTCACCAGGAGAACTGCCGCTCAGCCCACTCTCTCTTTTTCATAACATCCTGTTCACATTCGGTGTCCCACACAGGTCAAATTGTTATCAACTTTATTTGTTTATTCTTTTGTATTCCACCAGTTGCATCATTTACACAACACGTCCCGGCGAGCGAACACATAAACTATCTCTCTGTGGGTTTTTTAATCATGTTCACTTCTCACAGCTAATCCTCTCATGGCCGTCCCTCGGGAGGAAGGGCCGTCCTGGGCTCTGACGTCAGGCTCTATGGGCAAGTAAACAAAGACCAATCGAGGGAAGAGCTCCGATGTAAACAGAGTTGTTGTTACTGTCAATAGGACGCAGACGAAGATATAAACACAGGCTGGGGTCAAGTTTGGAGCTTGGAGAAAAGGAGAAGAATGGGAGTGAGAGAATGACATAAGGTTTTGGGTTTCTTCTGCTAGTGTGAGGAGAATGGCCTTCACCAGGATTCAAGATCAAATGCATCAGTCAAGTCATGTTTAAATCTTGATTGTTTGCATTATATATTGTTATGTTTTCATAAACGTGAATGTAAAGTAATAATTAATGCAACCTAAGGAGGCATTTTCCCAATTCATCTGGGTGTTGAGGTGATAATCGACTGGTGAAATGTTAAACATCATATTGCATTATTACAACAACCCGGTTTGAGTGAATCATGGGAGATGATCAAAGCACTTAGAGCTGAAAATAAATCTCTCACATCATCTGACCTTACTTTCTACACACTTTTAAAATAACCATACTTTTCCATTCGCCTCATCTTCCAGTCCCATGATCCTAATGCATAGACATGAAATTTTCTACACAATGCTAATTTTATAAATATGGCTTTCCTGTGGACATACTTCCTGTGGATTAGGATAAGTAAGATCTATAATTACCGGTGTAGATGTCTCAGGATTTTGTTTTGTGTGGACTATGCACTTCTTTACTTTGACCGACATTTGTCAGCTTAGTTTTTCACAGATAAGAGAAACTGATTCTGCTTTACACACATGCATCAACACCTTAAGAAACAAACAAGTATATTTGTCTTCAGTGTGATGTGTCTGTTTTCTATACGCGCTAGTTTGTATCCCAAATGATGTCTTTGTATTTCATCCTTTCCCACAGAAAACTTGATTTTGTACATCAGCTATGACCTGAAGCAGGTTCATAACAGAAAAGAAAGTTCTCAGTTCATATTTAATCTTCTTCGAAAATGAGCAACACTCCAGTCCTTTGTCTGTGTTAGTCCTTTTTTTGTCTACTTAAAAATAAAATCACATGTTGATAATATCCCCCACCGAACTCACTGTTGGTTTTCTTTTCTCCAGAGCTAAAGTCCTTAACTGAATTTGCTTGAGGTGACAAACATAAACTTCTGAGGCTCAAGGCTACAACATCAACTTTATCTGAGCGTCAGGAACCTGCACAAATCTGTTCGTAAGAACAACACCAACTGTGACTGGTTCCTTGTGAAGAACTCAAATCAATTTATTACTCCAAGAAATTGCCACCATAGTTCAGAAAGTTAAGATAATCCTTTATTAGCCTCCACACAAGTGAAACAACTATTTCCCCATCTGAACAAGTATTTTGAAGTTGGGGGAAAAATATATTGAGTTAGAAAAATAATTTTCATTTCAGAAAATATTTATCTTTTGAAAGCAAATGTCTGAGTTTTGTTTCGATGACTGTATAGAAAATGGCGGCCTCCGTTAGAGAGGACCCGCTACCGATGTAAATATAAAGAATTTAAATATAAAGGGCGCATTCCAGGTTAAAAAAACATCACTGGATCCCTTTCACCTAAATCCTACACACTGAACCTTTAAATCGACGTGTAAGCGTGAATGTGAGTGTGAATGGTTGTTTGTCTCTGTGCGTTGGCCTGTGATGGATTGTCGATGGTGTGACGAGCCTCTCACCCAATGCAAATATATAAACAGTAAAACAAGAGAAGATCATTTTCCCAGAGCTGCATTTACTGTACACACATAACAGTGTGTGTTTCATATGTGCCCACAGGCAGTGTTGGTATGTGCAAGCTCCAGGAGACCAGAGCACAGGGGTGGTGCTGCGCTTCTCCCATTGGCTCATGTGGGATGACGAGGGGCGAGGGGAGGGGGCACCGAGGTTGGTGGTTGCGTCCCTGACTCCAGTCTCAGTATTTACATGTGCACGTGGAGCTGTACATGGCCTCGTGTGAGCTCCAGTAAAGGACAGTGAGGAAATGTTTACTGTGTCACTGTAAAGATGTGCAGAAAAGCAGTGGGAGGTTCTGTGAGCAGACGCTTCACCACATTCACAATGCTGATTTATGAGACTTTTATTAAGACTCTATTCGCACGGTAACTAAAAAGTTTCCCCAGTCCTCCCTTTCATGTGACTCAGGTCTGTGTGAACATCTGCACAGAGACTCACTGTTTCCGTCGCTCTTTGAATAAATGGATGATCGAGGTGTGAATCCAGCCTCTGTTCATGCCAGTCGCTGGAAGCTAGAGAAAGAGACTTTTATCAGAGAAACATTTTAACTTCAAAGTCTGCAGCTTTCCTGCCCTCGGGGTCCTGATGGTTAGTAGTTTAATACAAATGTCCAATTCACTCATTATGCAAATTCATTTTAAGCTGTTTTCCTAATAACATCTGGGCATAGAAACCAAATCAAACTTTATGTTTTTAGGTGTAGATATTTACAGGACTTAGAAGATTACAAAATGATTATCATCGTATCTACATTATAAAACTAAAGAGTGACTGCAAGGATGTAATAACTTTAATAATCTTTAACTGGACAGGGACATGTCCCCACTAACCTTAACATGTTAATGTTGGCTAAATCTAATCACATGGGGGGGTGCTGCCCCTCTTTCACCGGATGCAAGACGTTCCAACTGAATCCATCAGTCCAGTAGCTGATGGCTCAAGCACTCAGAATATACAGTAGTAGTTGATCCAAACATAATTTGAGAGCTGAAGAGGGACCATATACAATAAGAAACTTTAAATATAAAAATATACAGGTCCTAGTATTGAACCCTGAGGGTCTCCACGCTTAAAAAAAACAGAGAAAAAGATCTTCAGGTTGTTGAATAGAATAAAGCTGATAAGACGGAACCAGAGATGTCAACACACTGCTGGCGCTTGTTCTTTGGAGTGCGCACAGATCCAACAAAACAGTCACACTGTCACATAAGGAAAGAAGAAGCATTTATTGATTCATTCGCCCTTTTAAAAAAAAAAAAAACAGGTTTTCAGGGCATATCCCGGGTCCATTGGTTTTTTAAATCCTCAAGATTTGCATAGGATGATAGCAGCTGTGTGTGTGTGTGCATTGTTTCAAAGCAGGACAATGGTTTGTTATTAGAGGAAAAAACTGTCACTGTAGCCTGCCCCTGTCAGAGAGTCACTGTTACATAACTCCATTACTGTAAAGGACGTAGGCTCCAATAAGTCATTTTCTCCGACCTTGGTGTTTATATGCACTATCTCAGGTGCTTTCCATACTGTGGGGACGTGGTGGTTGTAAACCTCGGCTTCAAAGCTAGAAAGGTGACTGGTGTGTGAAATTGAAACAGCCTGAGGGAGATAAAGAAAAATAAAACAGACCCTCTAGCTCTTTCGTGCCCTGAACTAAAATATGTCCTGTGTTATTTCATCGTTTTCAAACAACACACTCACGCGTTATCTTTAGTCTTTTGGTTGAACAGACAACGTGTGGTTTGTGACCAAACGCTGACTTTCAGTGGCGGCTTCAACACGTGAGTTTTATTGTTCGTTGTACATGTCGTCCTCTTCTCTAACCACAGCTTCTCTCAGCGAGAGGAAGTAAACACACAGCTTCACAAAGTCAACCGAGAAGGAGGTGTCATGTGCTGCTGAAGATAGAGAGAATTTAGACAAATATCTTATCCGTCTTTTCTTTTCATCCATGATCATACAGATATTTACAGAAAGGTGGAACTATTAATGTTATAACATGTTAGTGTGCACGGGTCAAGTAAAAGCAGTGTTATTGTGTCATTAAGACAGAAAAGACATCCTCACAGAGACATAATTCTTTGTCCTGTATATAAAAAAGGACGTTGCAAGAGTTCACCAAAACTGAAGCCAAATAATCTTGATCCTCCCCCCTGGTGGCTGGCTGCAGTATGGTTCCTTTAGGCCCCACCTCCTTCATGTTAGCAGATGGGACACGGACCACACTGAAAAGTCAACTGACACATTAGATGTCATTTTAGGTTCTTCTTATCACACAGATTTTTCCTGTAAATTTGGTTTTAATAAGATATCTGATGTTATAAAAACGAGGTGAAACAACAGATGGCGGCACCTGTATCCAGGATATCTTGGTTAAATATTTGTACAACAGGAGGAAGCGGAGACGTGTTTTTCAACAGACATCCCGTAGTCTTGTTACATTTCACAACTAAATGGCAGACGGACAAAGTAAGAGGCTGGCTGGTGAACACGGTTTAAAAAGACGGATGCTTCCCTAAGACGTTGGTGGAGACAAAATGTTAAATGTGCTGTGTTTCTGTTGGATATGTATAGAAATGTGTCGATATTAAGGATCATATTTTGATCTGTTCTGGTGCATTTGCTCTTATTAACCTCTGAACGTTGACAACCTCTGTGTTCTTCTTTTAACGACTTGGGCACGTTGAACATCTTTCCAGCTCTGGGCATGTTCACCTGACATTTACGGCACCTCGGTCCAGATGTGAAACCAAATGTGAGGAAAGATGGAGGAGGCCAATGACACAGCTGCCGTGCTCCTTGCACCAACGGCTAAGATTTAGTGGCCACTGCTCTCGGGAAAATTCAACCTAAAAATGGATCCCAGATGATATTTTTGAAAAGCACAAACGTCCTCTAAGTCGGAACACATGTGACAAGTTATGCGTGCTTACATGCATCGGTATTAAAGGGGGGGGGGGGGGCTGTTCTTGCTCCTGAAAAGCGAATCAAAAAGTGTTGACTGTTCTGAAAGCTGATGATGTGGAGATAAGATAAAGCCCTGGTCAGTTGGTTCATGGAGTGTTGCAGCAGGGTTACACAGTGCTGCGATTAAAGCATGTTTGTGTAATGCAAAGTGTCCTGAAGGTGAACAACACATTGTACCTAAAAACTCAGTGTGGGTGAGATTCAAACTCCGGACTTAACCTAAACTACACATGAATCTTCTTTAAACATCTACACAAACAACTACAAGAAGCCAGACATGCCTCGATCTTATCACCTTGTGAGATAAGACTTGTTATTGTGGAGCTGACCTTGCTAATCTGACTGTAAAAGCAATTTAGGGCAACTCTAGGGCCTCAGTTTGCAGTCAGATTATTTGTTTTCATTTCAAGTGTTTCCTGAGGGGAGAAAGACAGAAGGAGCTTGTTGCTGTACATCACGACGGTTACAGGCCCTGCATTTGAAAAGTTTTGGGTGTCTCCACATCCATCCATCTGTTGTCTACACGTTTTGAGGCCCGCAGGGGGACTGGAGCCGATCCTTGCTGACACTGGGGGTGAGGTACACACTGGCCAGGTCACCGGCACATTGCAGGGCTGACATATAAAGTCAAACAACCATTCACACCTTACAGGCAATTTTAAGTCTCAAGCTGTGTGTCTTTGCACAGCGCAAACAAGCAAACTCCACACAGCAGGGCCTCAATGAAACCAAGGTTCAGACCCAGGAACCCCTTCAAACCACTGTCCACCGTGCCGTGTCTCCACAGACTCTGGGAGACTGTGAGGTATTAACGGAGGAATGTGCTTGTCTGGTGAATATTGTGCTGTTAACATGCAGCTGTTTAAATGGCTCTGAACTGCTCCTCCATCAGTGAGGCCAACATCAAGATTCAGGACTCAAGATGTTTATTGTCACACCAGTTATACAAGTGTAATCGTGAGAAGAACTTTTGCATAGAAGTAGCGAAAATAAAGTTGTTGAATAAGTAAATATTGGCAGAAAAGGGCTAATAGTTTGATAAATATACAGTTATAGAATAAAATGTTTATCCAAAATAAAAATATACAATAAGAAGGCGCAGTACAGACATAATAAGAAGATAACAAATGTGTAATAACACTGTAATAACAATGAAAGGCTAAATACTTGTAAAATTGCACAATTGTTTAATATGTGTGTGTGTGTCTGTGTTGTATGTTTACACAGTTTGATGAATTGCACAGGCTTGATTGAACTATTTATTCAGTAGTAATATGACCCGAGAGAAGTGTGTTCACCTTTGATCAGAACTGGTTGTTACTGCATCATTAGCATGTTAGCACCACAGTCTATGGTTAGCATGTGGTGCAGCCCTAGAGAGCTGCCGACACGGCTGCAGACAATTTCAATGTTGCTGGTTTGTATTGAGGAGCAGAACCTCCCCCTTATTCCACTGCCACTCCTTCTGTATCGTTTATCCCCTCACCCGCATGGAGCCTCAGAGTTTGAGAGGGTAACAACAACTGGCCGTGACGTCACGACTGGATGAGTGAGGTGTTTTTGTTCAGCTCGTCCCCCCCGGGAGAGGATTCAGTGTCAGAGGATCGTTAAAGAGAGCAGGGTTGTTTTCGCAGAACTTGTGCAGCAACTTCAGACAGAGGCACGGATTGTACGATTTTATTTCAAAAACAAAATAACAAAAAACTGCCTGTCTGGTACTGTTTCAAAAGTCTGTTCCTGATCCTAGTGGCAAACAGAGAGAGGCTCAGGGGAAAGACTGAGACATGTGAGACCAAAGTTGTGATGATGAACTGCTTTCGAGAAATGTGGTCAAGATTGTATTTCATTATTTCGATATTTGAGCACAGTTCTAAACATATAATCTGCGTTTTTCCTTCATTAAACATGCCACAGACATGTGAAGCGGATGAGATGAATGTTTCTTGAGATTTGTGAGCCACAGAATTTAGATCTTCACTTGTTAAAACAAGGTGTAAAATGTATTTACACCTTGTTGGGAATGTGGTTATGTTTGCAGTAGTTTGAATCCTCGTGGTTCGCTGCAGCTTCCCGTGTTGTTTCCTGATCGCACGTGTTGTGGGGCTGATTCCCTGGAATAACACACTCTCCCACTTTTGGCGAGGGGATGTGACTTTGTGGAATTGTGGCCTGTTTGCTACCAATAGACAGGGTTAAACAGAGGACAGACCCCCCCCCCCCTTCCCTCATGACCACAACTCATTGGAACACCACCCTCTCCCAAACCCACACACAGCAAACTGCTACTTCAGAGGAAGTCCTACTGGTCCTGTGTCGAAGGGCAACAAAACAGGCTCAACCCCCCCCCCCCCCCCCCCCCCCCCACACACACATCCGTCCGTCTCCCCATCTGTTCCCCTTGTCCCTCCTTCTCAACTCTCTCCCTGTTTGTTTTTCATTGAAAGGAAAGCTGAAACCTGTCGGGTGTTTTTTTCTTTCTCCCTCTCTTGGCCAAGTGCATGCTTTTATAACCGAGGTGTTGGCGAACGGGGGGGAGGAGTCATCTTTCAGAAAAACACGAGGTGGATGGCTCGGTCATGGTGGAGGAGTGGAGGGGTAGACAGGCTGACACGGCTGGTTCTCGACGTCTACGTCATCTTGGGATGTTTTCATCTCTCAAACTGGTTGGACGGTGTGTCAGTCTGTCAAAACACATAGTTCTTAACTGACTTTGAAGCCACAGTCACGACAGCTTGTTTTTCTCCACATTCTCGATGTAACAGATTGTTTTCAGAGCAGAAAACTATTTTGTTTACCTGCTCATCTGGATGGAATTTTTCCATCAAAGTGAATCACACTGACTTCTCTCTTTTATTCGAGCAAACTTTGTAGCGGTGTAGAAAATGCTTTTTATCAAACCATAACACTTCTGTTCCTGCAGTGACAGACAATTTGCTGTAAGGGTTTTCAAACTTATTTTTGCACATCTGCAGATTATTTCTCAGTCAATCGATTAATCACTTGGTTCATAACATGTGAGAAAAGAGTAATGATTTTTTAAAGCAGTTGGAGAAATGCTCTTCTTTTAGGCCATGAAGGCAGTATCGAATTGGAATGGTCCGGTTTACAGACATCTTCTTCTTTGCTTGTCCCACTTTTACCACCGCATCGTTAGTTGCTTTTACTGGCTGCACTTACTGCAAGCTCAGCAATCCAGATAGAGAACTTGTTCACTTTGTCCCCAACACGATGACTGCTGGAATAGGTTTGATCCACTTGTTAGATCCATCATTGATTGGAAAAGGGAGGAAGTGTTGGTGAGTCTCTTTTGAAGGAGCCTACTCATTAGGACGGCCTCCAATGGATGCGGCCCCTGACTAATGGAAGCACTTGCACAAAATGTTTATTGTGTATTTAAAGTGGATATCAGAGGTATTATTTTTGTAACGTTCATTTTTTCAGTCATATTTTCTCTTAGTGAGATGTGCACTTCCTTTTTATCTGTTTAAGTGGAAATTTGGCTTTTCCTGCAAAGTTGCAGGAACTATTCCTGCTGATGTGACAAAGAAATGTCCTCTTACATTCCACCAGAGCCTTCCTCTCTCTCTTTAACCCCATGTCACCATTATCTTCATGAACATTATTTGAAACACAGGAGTTTTGTGATCTTTGAAGTTAAAAATTTAAAAATAATTTATCACTAATTTATGTCACTAATCAAACACAACATAAAACCACAAGGAATCAGAATCACACGGGAGGGAAAGTTAGGACTTAGCCAACTTTTCAGGAACCAGTTTAACATCTGACTATGACATCACTGTTCAAATACAGTGAGTCAGCTGGACTTCCCCTGGATTAACAATATGATATTACTGCAACCTTGCATCAGAAGGACTTGATGCAAGGTTGCAGTAATATCATATTGTTAATCCAGGGGAAAACCGGTGTTATTATAAACGCCTTGCTTTAAGATGATGTTGTACAACTTAACTTGTACACCGGTATAAACGGATTGAGGCCTCTGAATATCTGTGGGTCTGTGTCCATCTGCGTCCCTCTGGATCTTCAGCTCAGTGGGGGTTCTGTGTGGAGAAACAGAACAAGGCAAACAGATTCAACCCCCCGAGTGCCCGCTGACACCGACCCACCACAGCCCCCAATCTGCAGCCAGAAGCCCAGCAGGAGAGTCATAAGGCCACTCAGCTGATTTAATCCGCGGTCTAGGTCACATAAACACACGACACTGGGAAAACTACCAGTCCAGGGTAAAGTACTGGAGACGTCCTGGGGATTTTCTTGAGATTGTAATAACTTTTTGGCCCCCAAAAAATGTGTTTATTTTATCCTGACGTAGGAACCACAGAATCAACAGTCACAGAAACCTCAGTAGAAGACAAGTTTGATCCATGGGAACAGACAATGCTGCAAGAAACCACGGAATTACATCAACTTATCTGAGTTGCATGATGACACATTACAATTAGATGAGGTTTCTTATAATGAAGGTCATTCTGGGAACCTAACATTGTTGGTTTTCACTTCACTGAATGAAGACAATAAGAAGAGTGTTGTCTTACACTCAGGTATTTATATTATATAGAGGGGAAAAAAACATAGACTCATAACATTAAGGAGAGCAGAAGGTGTTCTTATAACTGAGCTGTAAATAATTTTAATGTGAACTTTGTTCTATTGTGATTATTCATAAATAATAAATAATGTTGTTTGTTTGTTTGTTTTTTTAATAGACTTCCATTCAAAATGACTACATATTTAATATACTCCATTGATTTATTTATATTCTGTATGTTTAGAGTTACTGCTTAGTTATTACTGTTCACGACTGACTGAAAAGTTACACAGTATTCTGCTGCATTGCATCTGTCCCACGTTACACAGCAACCGCAGCTCTCAGCCGGGGATTAGGTAAGAAGACATCTCTGGTCACGCAACCTACCCGGCAGAACAGAGAGAGGAGAAGAAGAAAGGGAAGAGAGAAAGAGAGAAAAAGGAGGACAAAGAGAAAGTTGCAGAGAGGTGAGCTGAAAGAGGGCCGGTGAAAACCAAATAGAAATACTGTACATGAAGAGCAAATAAGAGATAAGAGACTGTGAAACCAACAGAGACGGAGAGATGAGATACAAAGACTTGTTTGACAACTTCCTTATTTGGAAAAACACATCAGTACTCAGGTGGCAACTGGTTTTTAACCACGGACGCAATAAGATCAAATTAACATGTTAACACAAAACTGAGCATTATTAAGAAATAATAAGAACAAGTCAAGACTGCGGAGCGAACAGAAGCGAGTTTGTGCGATTCCCCATGTGATGGGAGTTTGTGTTGGGGATGAAAGCAGGACTGGATAGGGTGAGGCCGTCCACAGACACACACAACAAGGACTCCCTGTACCTGGGACTAGTGAAGCGCATGAATGCCTCAGACACAGAAGGCCCATTGTGACGCTTATCTGATCTGACATCTGCAAAGCCAAAGAGAAGGACAGACCGGCTCTGGGATGAATGAAGGAATGAAGACAAACAGACGGACAGTGGGACAGAACGCACTGTATCCCAACGCGGAGCTCTCACAGGTGGATCAGCCGAGAGGACATCCTGTCAACCAAACCATCCCGTCCTGCAGGGCACTACGATGCACGAGAAGAGCAACAAGAAGCATATTAAGACATTTATGATAAACATGAAATTGAGGTGTGAACATCTGATCAGTAAAAATAGCTCCAGCAGCAACAATCAGCAACAAAATAATTTTTCATTTTGAAATGTTACAAATCTTTAAGCTGTTGTTCACCAGTCGTACGAATTATTATCCCCTATGAACCTACTGTATATATTGATATAGTGATATATGCTGGGTTGACAGACAGCCAATTAAAACAATGTTTGTCTGCAAACCAAACCTTAAGGTCCAGATACACAATGTTTTTTCAAGTTTGGATTTAATTCGTTATTTGATGCTATAAATGGATTGACAGCTTAGGCTGACTCATGATTGGGGAGAACCTCATTGCTGCGGCTCCACAACATGATCTCGACTGTGCAGACTCAAGCAGCTGGATCCAGGACATCTTAGCTGCATTTTTATACCACGGGAGGAAGTGGAGACTTACAGTATTATCTGTTTTTATTTAGATTTTTACATATCTACACCTAACCGCTCTAACAATAAGACATAACACCGCAAACACTGCGAGTGAGGAGATGTTATGAATAAAACTTTCACTACTGTTTTTCACTTTTTAAACCACTTCTAAACTTTCAGTTAATTTCAGTCTCAGTATTGATTCCATTAATCGTTCATCAAATTTTACAGCAGAAACGATCAAAAGAAATGTCTGATTATTAGTATAATGAATATTCAGATGATCTGAAACAATAACAACGGCATAGAATGACAGAGTAGAGTGCATTGTTACATACATATCAGAAAAAGCCATGCTGGGTTCGAATCACTTAGTCAGAGACGAATATAGCTTGTAACTACAATATCTGACCTGGATAAACAAAACTATGTTAATCATTGCAAGGGCCAATGTTAAGAATTTAAAAGCTGTTTGTCTAGAAGCATGGAAATATAGGCAAAGTAGATGTTAACTCATATTTGAACATATTCCATTGTATAGCACATGCAAACAAATATTGATGGATAGACACACAGACACACACACACACACACACACACACATACAATCACACTGCAAAGCTTGTTGTTGTGAGCAAGAGTTTGAATACAAACTTGACTGCATCCACGGACACCAAGTTCACAAGTTCAACACCAACACATGCAGAGTACAACCCGCACAGAAATGCAGCAGATGGAGTGACAACTGCACAACTGCATAACTGCACACACACCCACACACACACACACCCACACACACACACACACACACACACACACACACACAGACTTCCTCTGTGCAGCACCAGCTGTGTTGAGGCTCCAGACATTTAAGTGTAATAACACATGGAGGATGTGCGTGTCTAACTGTATGCTGCTGCCCTGTGTGTGTGTGTGTGGCCCATGTGCCCGTTTCTGCTTGTTTGGGCTGGTGTGTGTTTGGCCCGTGTGTCACGACTCTTCAGCCTGTTGTTGTAGTGTGTGGAGAAAGTTGCTGGTTTGGGTCTGAGGGAAAGGTGCATGTTATCAGAGGGAACTGGGGGACATGAGACTGCAGCAGAAACACAAGTAAATACAAGACGATGATTTAATGCTGTGTGTGAATAGTTAAACAAACACCACAAAAGAAACATAGATACATTTAATAATGGAAGGATAGTGTACTGAATCCAGAGATAACTTCTTGGTGTTTTTCCAAGGTGTGTGCATGTGTTGTGAGCACAGAGCTGAACAAACACACCTACAGAAACTGGAGAATTTCACTGAGTGCAACAACAAAGCAGCTTTGACCTTTGACCTCTTTACTGCCGTTTGAAGGAAATGGTTAGAATCTATGCTTTTAAACGGACCTACAAAACAAACTGGGAGATTGGAGATGTAAGAAACCCTTCCAGTAGTTATAATTGGGAGGCAATGATGCACTTTTGTAAACTGTATATTCTCTCAATCTTATCTCTCTGCAGTGAAATATGAAAAAAAAAAACTTCCTGTGCAGACGCTTTGAAGCAACACACGTGTCATTTAAAAGGCAGCAATTGCATGTAGCCTATACGACACCCTTTTTTTAAATTGTCAAACTCCTACGCTCTGACTTTCACTTTTCACCGCAGATTATATTAGTTTCAAACACTCTCAGTTTAAATCCTGTCTGTCACTGAGAACTGAACCTGATTATCAGTTCTTCCATTTGCAATCTGCACAAATGAGCAATAAACCATTTCCTGTGGGATTATTTGTGTTCTGTCGTGTTTCTCCCTCCATCTTATATCATATATGAGATGCATGGGGATAAATGGATATATTAAGATGACATTTTGAAATTGTGAAAACATCTGGCACAAATAAAACGTGTTGTTCTCCCAAAGACTGACGACATTTAAACTAATTGCAAGGCTGCAAAACTTTGCAATGTACCGGACAAACTTGCTTTCAGCATCAGCCTCGACAACAAAGGGGAAGTGGAACTAAAGCGTGTGCGTGTGTGAGTGTGTGTGTTTGTCTGACAACACAGACAGCTGGGAACATCAGGCCCCGCCCTCTGCTCTGCTCTCATTGGGTGAACTGTTACCAAGCGCATTTAAGAAAAGAAAAAACAGCGAAACAAGTCTCTGTTTGTCCAATCAGCACGGAGCTCGAATTCCCCTGACATGCCACAGCATCTTTTCTGCGGTGACATCACACGACCCTTTAAAACGTTTAAATGGCCTGATGGGATCATGAGAGGTCACGACCAGAGAAACAAACACGGTGCAGGTGTGTGACTTTGTGACAATGACATCTTGTGGCACAATTGACCACAATGTATTTTGTATTATATATATATATATATATAGTTTACACTTCCATATAAATATATATATGGACATTTATACTTATCTCAGAGGAGCTCAGTTGGTGTGTTTATTGGTTGGTAAATATACTCACTGGTAATTTCTATCAATCTTTTCTAAAACCACAATTGGAGAGGATCAATATAAACTCTGTATCTGGACTTTTGTGTTTAATAACAAGACTTTTGTGTGTAATCTGCTTATATGCATAAAAGCTTTCAAGATTATTTTTAGTTTCTCTCCAACACTCTTGCATGACAACTGCAAAGTTATGAATGCTGCTCAAAAATCGAGATCTTCCCAAAACTAAAGTTCATCCAAAGCTGTGTCACAGTAAATCTCTGACAGGTCCCCGGAGACGTGTTTACCCTAACACTCGGCAAGAACAACTTTTTTTAAACACAATATTTTAACTGTTTAAAGTTTATGCCCATGTTCCGTCAGAGTGCCGTTGTTTTATGCAGGTGGAGATAGAAATCAACTGCACATGCAAACCATGCTGCTGGCACATGCACATGCACACACACACACACACACACACACACACACACACATGCACACACACTTACTGTGATGCACATCACACACGGTGAAAGGAGAAAAGTGTTTCCTGTGTTTCTCAGATGGGAGCATGTGACCGATGAGTTAGTGTGACTAAACACACGCTTCCCCCTCCTGCCTTTATATAGACTGCACATGAAAACACATCTTGTTTTTTTTGCGTTACATGAAACTTTACTGAGGAAAGCATTTGCTCTGTGTGTGCATCATGTGTCTGTGGCCTTTTGTATGAGTCTCTCTGTGATAATGGATGTCCTTGATTTTCGTGTGTGAGAGTGAGGGGGAAAACAGCAGTGAAGTAAATTATGATTTACTAAAGAGGTATAGATACTAATGAGTCAGAGAGTGCTTCTCATAAACCAAGGAATTTGCAAAACATTGGTTTAATAACTGTTTATGAGGACTATAAAATATGGGTGTTGCAGAGCAGTGGCTCTGACTCATTGTACCAGAAAGTTGCTCAACAGAAATCAATTGTCCTTTTCACTGTTGGCAGATTGTATTCAGCTCAACTCATACAACAGCTGCCACCAATTGAAACTCTTTGTTCTCTCTGTTCTCTCAATAAGGTTTATCAGTGAGGAGAATCACTACCATCTCTAAACGACTCAGACGTTTCACTCTTATCAAGCTCACTACAGATCTGGTTTGCACAGATGTAAGTTGGTACCACTGTAAACTAATGTTCTTCACCATATTTATCTGAAGTGTTTGACGTTGAGACCTTTAAAGACTCTGGGGAAAGTTTCATAAATCAGTTATGGTGTGAGAGGAAGTTATTTCCTTTGTAAACTCTAGAAAGTGTGTCCTTGAACGAGTGGGGACTAATGGGAAGTTGGCTCAACAACACCCTCCGCAGCTCCCCAACAACAGGAAAGGGCCTTGTAAACTTGGAGCACTCTGGCTAAACCTCTCTCACGCTGTGAGAATCATTTTATGGCTTTTCACATATGAAGGGAAGCACTTATGAGGAGAAATCTTCTCTTAAAAGCCGTTCACATTTTTACAACAAGAATGAAATAAAATAAAAACACCTGCGTTGAAATAAAACCAAGCTTCTGATCAAAACAGGAATTTACTTTTGGCAAAAAATGCTTTGCAGCCGGCTCAGAAAATAAAATTTAGTTTAGGCTCATATTTCACTGTCAAAATAGACAATGGCAGACCCCATAACTAAACTCATCTGAATGTATGTGCGTGTGCATGTGTGTGTGCGCACGTATGAGGAGGAAGTTGGTGGTAGGAGGAGACGGGGGGTGATGTAGCTCACAGCACTGGCTCACGCCGGTTCGCGCTGCTTCTCGCTGGCCCAGCCCCACAGCGAGGCTTGGGGTTAGAGCGGGGGGGGCATTCAGTGCATCTACTGCCCTTTACCACAGAGGGCCTTGGCAGGGCCGCCCGCTGACATGCCCGACGCATAGCTGCATGTTGAGAATGCAGCGGCCGTGACCCCTCCCTCCACGAGGAATCAGAGACGGCATATGAGGACTGTTTTTATGCAGCACACCATATGTGCACAGATGCACAAGCACGGACCGACACAAACATATTGTGGTCATTCGTGATGGATTTCCTGTTTTCAATCAGATATCGACTGAATTTATACGTCACAGAACTGAAAGTGAAATAACTGCAACTTCTGATGAGTAAAAATAGCAAAACTGAAACTCTGATCATATCAAGTTGTAGATTGTGCATTTAGCCTCTCTACAACATTCTGGAGCTCTTTGCATGTATTGTACAGTAGCATGCCTGATATCCAAAGCTCTGCAGCAGCAACACAACAGATATTGGTGTCTGGTGAGGTTGCGTGCTCGGGCTGCAGAGTTGGACTGAGGGAGAGTGGGATCACAGCTGCTGGACTTGAACATTGGCTGCAGCAGACTCACTGTTGTGTTTTGGTCACGTTCAGAGGCACCAAGCACAGCTGAGCTTAGAGAGAGCTCTGTGCCGAGTTACAGAAACAGAAACAGGAATCATTCCACGTGTGTTCTGACTCTCTCTTCCTGTTCCTGGATTTCTTGTCGGGCCTTGGCAGGACGACTGCTCCTCTGGGCCTCGTGGGGCCTTTGTTTACAAGCCCTGCTTCTCTGGTAATCGTGCAACGTAAACAGGCCGAAGGAAAATTCAATGCAAAGAGAAAGCCAGTCGCAGGTGGTGCGTCACCGAGCGGATAGGCTCTGATATAAAAACAGAACATCTGTAGATCTGATTGTTCGTAGTGCTCTTGGGCCTGAGGATCAGAGGTCAGAGGTTGACCTTTAAATGTTGTTGACAAAGTTTCTTGAAAATTTGCCAATCCAACTGAACGTTTTGCTTGAGAAGAAAGATTCCAGGCAGAAAATCCACTGTGTCCGTTGAAAAACAAACTCCATCAGATTCAACTCAGTGTTTTGACCAACTATTACTAGAAGGTTTGGCAGCAGAAAACAGAGGAAACATTTTTCCATCCATAAATAAAATGCAGCTGGGGAGTTATGCAATGGAAAAACTAGGTGGTGCCGCCTTGCCTCGTCCAGGTGGAACAGATTTTCAGCTGTGGCACATAGAGACACTTTGCCCGGCTGTGCTGTACTTGGATTTATGGTGCATGTTTTTCCAATCACTGAAGGGGCCGGGATTTGGAGAGAGACGCTCATTCAGGATTTGGGTTTTGGGCTTTTTATGAATTACTATTTATCCACTGATTGTTTTTATATGCCAACATCCTGCCTCATATCTGTTCACTTCCACACATTCATACATGTTGACGTTTTTCTCCTGGTGGCAACTAAGATTGTGTTTTTCTGAGATTTTGGCTCAAGGGCACGTTGACGGCTGCGAGGATGTTTTTCTCATTTCGTTTCTCTAAACTGCACTTTAACTCTCAGGGTCAGTTTGAAACAGATACTTTCACAAACTTGTTTTTCCGACTCAGTTTTGTTATTTCCTTAATCAACGTTGCAGCAGTATTACAATAAACAATAAGAACAGCGTTAAAGATGCAATATGCAACAATTCTTTTTTCAAATGTCCTAAAAACAACTACATTTTGTTGAATTGTGTACTGACATTATCCTTTTTATGTTAAGATTATAAAAAGGAATCAATAGGAATTTCAAGGATTCAATTGAAGGTCATTCATACGACCTTTATCCTTTTCTCCCATTGCTGTGAATGAAATGTGCACAGCCAAATAAGTTTCTCCAGAGCCGTAATGGAAACAGAGTTGTGTGGTGTTGACAGTGAAAGTAACAGAAAATGACCTGTTGAATACACAACAACAGCTCCGGGCTGCTCCAACAATATAAAGCTGCCTTTAGTCACGCGTTATAAAACCTGTGAGTCGGCACAGAGCGCCTACTATCTGCTCTGCATGCAGCGAGGCTCCTGGCAGAGTTATGGGCTGAGGTCAGAGGTCGGCAGTCTGACCTCTGGCTCTACTCCACCCCTGCTGCAGACCTCTAATGAGGGCGATGACCCCACCGGGCCGAAAAGCCTCAAACAAGACGCAGAAGTTAGCGCAGTGTGTGGATTTCTCTGCACGTCCAACTGAACTGCTTTCACTAACAACAAGTTGGTAAATCAATTTCCCCCGAAGTGAAAGTATTTCTATAGTTATTGTCTCGATAATTCAACGATCTGCATACAAATTCTACAAACACACTTTTATTAGCTACTTTTCTGTTATTATTTTGTCCTCATACTCCACTTATTATTATTAGTAGTAGTAGTAGTATAATTGGTAGTAGTGGTCGTCTGCTACTAATTTTGGCCTTCAGCTCATCCTATGATAAAGGGAATAGATGATGGATGGATGCAACAATACACAGCTAAATACATCTGTGCTGATAAGCTTCATTTTACAAAGAGCTGCTCCTTGTGACAAAAGTTCAAGAAAACTTTCCAAGAATCTCCTCTCACACCAAAGACTAGATAAAGATAAAACTTACTAGGGAAAAAAAAAGTTTCTCCTAAAAAATTAGAAATGTTATCTTGGCTAAGTCAGGAGCTTTGTGAGCGTATTCTCACAGTATTCGTGGATACGGCCCAGGGAGTGTGATGTGTTAAGTCATTTCTGCTCTTTAACAAGTTCCCATTACGTCTGTGATGTTCCACAGTTTGACAGCTCGACCAGTGTTTAACTGGTCTGGGGTTGAATCATCAATTTGTGCTAATGACGAAAATTCACACATTTTTTTTAATACAGAATTGATCCCAGTCAACCTTTCTTTGTTAAGAAATTGTTCAGTAGAATCACAACACACAGATGCTTCTGTCTGCTTCTGAATGAGGATTTATTTTTCACTGATATGAAAATCTAATCATGAAATATAATTAAAGAATAGAAACAGATTTACATTATATCTATATTTGGCAGCACTGGCTCCATCATCAGTAAAAACCTGAAGCCATCACATGAGGAGCCTGAGTCGAACTGCCACGTGCAGTGATTCCATGTTTGCTCTGATGAGCGTCGATTACTGGAAGTGTAATAGACACCAATAGATTGTGTTTGATCGTCGGTCCAACATCTGCCAGTCTGGGAGAATAAGTTTAGGACTTGGCAGCCGGCTGGATCCAGGAATAGTTTCAGTTCTCATGAGCTGTGTTAGCGACAGCCAGCTTCAGCCTGAGCTCATCACAGAGAGCGAGATCAAATCCACTCTCTCCTCACACACCTCATACTTCTATGATATGTTCTTTTTTATAATCTTTCCATAGTAATGAAAACTTTTCCTTTTCTTTCTCTTGGCTTCTTCCAAATCTCTTAAAAGAGACACATTCAATTCATATTCATGTTCATATTCATTCTGAAACACTTGATTTTTACCTCCTGTCTCTTTAAGGCCCCGCCCCAATGAAGCTCAGGCTGCTCCGATTGGCCAGCTGGCCCACTCTTTTGTGATTGGTCAACAACTTCCAACGTGAGTAGGGCATGTCGACGAACATAATGCAGATCTGAAGCATCGTGTCACATGACATCACGGAAACGTCAGCCGGACTTCTGACACAGCGTTCCAGGAGCTTCAGCGTTTTCTAACCGCAGACTTTTTAAACTTTAGTCAACTTTTACATTCACAACAAAACCCACAACACACTGGAGAAACACTGAAAAGCCTCATGTCTCCTTTTATTTGTGTCATTAGTTTCATGAGGTCAATGCAATCCGACAGGTTGACATCACTCTGAGGGGGATTCATGAATATTGTCCCTGATAAATAAATGGATAAATTAAATCAAGTTAATTAAAAATGTTCTGTGTACCTTCATTGTTCATAAATACGATATATACACTGATTTGTGTAGTTATTTGTTAGTATTATTTTATTGCTTCCTGTTTTTTAGTCTAAGGCCATTTACCTCGGTCATTTATGTGGTTAATTAATTTCCTCGGCAGGATTAATAAAGTTGAATTTCTTCTGCATTTGTGTAAGGAGCTTCCTTTGCTGCCTTCCTGTAATAACTGTCCTACTCTCCTAGAACTACTGCAGTTCAACCCTGTGTATGTTCTTCGTTATATCAGTGTTGTTAATTTGTTGTTGTGTTTTTCACTGGTGAACAGAACACACAGAACCCCACACATGCAAGTCTAATAGAATAAACAAGACACAAATCACTCCTCTTATGAAATGAGGCTGAAACCAGATACACTTCCTTGAAAGTGTAACCGCTCCATTTCATCCTTGTAGCGTCCACATAAAGATCTGCAGCTTGTGACGACAGCGCAGGAACAAACTGTCCCACCAGTTCACTAATCCCAAGAATGTCTGCTGGGCGGTCAATATTCCCAGTTTGACTTCCCTGGGACACGTCCTGATTCCCTTATGTGATGAACGGGGGGAACATCTGTCCAGCTCTGGACAATCCCAACAACTCAACGCAACTTTATTAATACATGGCACCTCTCAAACAAACAATCACTTTTCATTTCAGGACAAAAACCACACACACACACACACACACACACAGCTTATAGAAAATTAAAGTTTACAGCATTAACATGGCGATTGAAGGTTCATAAAATAAAAAATAAGGAAATGGCTAAAAAAGTGACATAAACAATCATATATAAGAGTTCAACTTCAGGCTGTGATTGACCCTGGCCCTCGAGTTCCATCAGTGCCCTGCTCTCACGCTGCTCTGGATCCTCTTACACGTCTAGGGAATGTATATCCAAGTTGTTCCCGGTGACAACAAGCGCATGACGGGGCGCCAAAAGAAAAAGTTCAGCCAGTCTGAGTCAGAGGAAAGATGAGGAGGAGGACGGGGCAGGGAGGGAGGTGAGGAGGGGGGGGTGTATGGCACGGAGAGTCGGCCTGTGCTGGTTCAGACCGGTTCCTTCCCCCTTCCCCTTCTCCTCTCGTGCTTCTCTTCCTCCGCCCTTTTCCTCCCGTTTGCACTCAACTCGTTTTTTCTCTTCCTCCCCTATTTTGGTCTCATTTTATTTTCTCCCTCTCCCTCCTTTCTCTTACTTCCTTGGCCCCCTTTCTCTTCCTCTTCTCATAGCCCCCCCCCCCCCTCTCCCCCCTCCTCCCTCTCTTAATTACACTTTTACACGTTTGGCTGCAAACTTAACCCACAGCCCAAAGAGCTCGTGCTCAGTTTAAAAACAGACCCCAGCAGCAGAGTGTGGTCATTTTGAAAAACACCATTGAAAAACACATTGTTTCACGGGAAAGGTCATAGGTCAGTTGGAGCGCGCGTGAAATAGGAGAAGCAAAGATGGACAGAAAGCAAAAGTCTGTGTGTTCTGCATGAGGAAAAAAGATCAAGAGATAAGGAGTCCTCCATCGCTCCAAACGGAGTCTCCTGACAGAAAAGCAAAAAGCGTCTGCTTTGCATATTCTGTCACATAAAGAAAACATATTCTTTCCTCTGCCTTTGTTCGCAGGTTAATGCAAAAACTACTCAAAGGATTACGATTGCTCTCGGTTCGGAGGATTTGGATCAGGTCAGGGAGGAACACATTCAATTTGTAGATCTGGATCAGGGGGCAGATCCAGGAATCACTTTCTTCGACATTGTTTTTTTTTTTTGACATTTTCCCAGAATTCCCAGAGAATAATTCATGGATCTTGCCAAAATAATGTAGGGAAGTGGTGAGCTTGTGCAACCTGGTGCAGCTTGACTGAATGTAAGGCGACTGATGGGCCCTGGCGGAGGTATGAGCCTCTTCAGGGCCATCAGCCACGTGTAAAATGTGAAAGTTGTTTGTTCGAGGCCAAACTGAGAAAACAAACGTGTTGAGGCTGTCGACTCTGGAAGTTGGGTCTGATGTAACAAAACCAAACTGCAGCCTGTCACTCCTCCACTGAGCAGCAGGGCTAGTTGGCCCGGAGGAGGCCGGAGATGTTTCCCTCTGCAGGGCCGTCGGTCAAGGGCTTTTTGACCAAAGATGAACTTTCTCGGTTGTGTTTTCTCTACAGTAGTATCACAGTGAAGTGCTCTGTAATACAAGCGCTATTAATCCATGGAGAATTTCACATAAAGTCAGAGTTTGGCGCCGTGTTATTTCGCTGCGTACAAAGGTCGTGGAAGTAGGTGAAATGGTGACTCGTCTTTTCCGGTCCACTTGGCTTTTCTCGGGTATATTCTTAACAGCTCTCTGAAAAGTCATTCAATCTAAAAGTTGTTTACGGAGAGCTATTTTTGGGAGAGACGGTGCAAACGTCCAGTGCACAAACAAGCAGCTCTGGTGACGGCCAGACACTCGATAGCCTGAGTTGCTAATTAAGGCTTGTTGACTGTCTGCGTGAGGCGTAGCAGCCAGATCCGCTCAGCGCGTTGACCAGCAGCTTCTACTCAACTCATTGACCACCATCTTAGTAATTATCTAAATATTCTGTGTCTCATCCTCCTCTGGTTGCAGGGACACAGTCTGACAGTCTGACGCTGACTCACGGCGCTGGGCGAGGGCGGAGCTGAACTACAGCAGGTGTCATAACTGCAACCAGCGTTTGAATGGCCCATAACAGCAGGAAGAGAACCATGATGAAAATCTCTTCCTTGCTTCACAGAGAATAAAGTTGCAGAACAAACTTTTCTCTCTTTGTTTTGTTTTAGTTTTTCTGCATACCTATTTTCTTAAACTATTGACTATCTGCAGATTGTGACGACTGTGTAGATAAACTTACACTCATACATATCAGTCCACTAAACATGTCTGATTTTCATCATCTCACAATGTTAAAGAAAGTCTGTAAGAATTCCTGAATGAACCCACGATCTGGATCCGCACCCAAAGTGAACACAGCTGACACATGCTGCATCCTACCACTAAGTGCAATGGTAATCAGCTCGCTTGTTTTTTGCTTGATCTTGCTAACAAACACACAGACCGGGGTGAAAACATAACCTCCTTGGCAGAGGTAATGACATGTTTGTGTTGCACTTGTACTCAACACTTACACAAGCTTGTTGCTCTGCAGGAGCCAGCGTCACTCTGCGGCTCCGTGTTGACGCTGACCTCGGTGTTGGTGCTGTCAGCTGTCATTTTAAACAAGATAGAAGAACAAAGTATTTTCGTCCATTGTGGCCAACGTCTAATATCGACTTTCACAGAGACCACAACAACCCAGTGACATCATCAATCACCTCCTTTTGAAACCATTCTTCAAGTCCCACCCACAGGCAGCCTGGGCTGAGCTGTCCCCGTGATGATGAGGATTCTGAATTCTGCAGGTTACAGCAGGTGAGAAGTTTGAGAGCAGAAGGAAACAAAGCCAAGATGTCAACAGTCTCCTGTCCTGTGAGGTGACAGAGCAGCAGAGTCATGTTTACACTAATGACTCATTCCAGGAGAGGAGTCACATAGTTCAAGAGGAGATTTCTGTGCTTTGCTCAAGGGTACTTTGACCATGAAGACTCAAACCTGAGGGTTGGGCCAGCAGTTGTTTGTACTTTTGGTTCATGGAGTGAAAGAAAAATGAATTATCTGCAGAACTAGAGGTCTTCAAAATAAAAAAACTGCCATTATAACTGCAACAGAACAAAAAACAACAACTCAAAGGAGGAAAAATACTGTGCATATACCCAAAATATGTATAATGTACAATTCAGATGGTTTTAAAAGAAGAAAATATATTTTTTTAGATAGTTCCTGCGACCTGCAGGAACTTTAACTTTAATTAACAGTTTCCTTAAATGTAGGAAAACAAACAAACTTTCACAGAAACTTAAAGATCCAATGAAGGAGAAACAAAATGAAAAGGGGAAGAACCAACATGCAGGAGGTTGGGTTCTACCAATCTGTGCTCAACATCAGTAGAACATCACAGTCACAGAAGCTTCACACAGGCCACAGCTGTATCTGTTTCTGAAGAAGAGCACAGAGGCTCTTACTTAACTCATATCACTGAACTGGCTGTTACAGCTACTGCAAACGTCACAAACTAAATCTTGTGCTTTAATATCAGGCTACACTCAAATCCACAGGGCAGATGAGCCACCCTACACTTTACATGAAGGTGTAATGACGTCCTCCACTCGGCTGCTTCTCTACACGACACCGTAAACACGACGAGAGGCCGTCAGCTGAGAACATCACGTCCCGTCCGACCGGCTGCTGTCGAGACCCAAACGCAGGGGAAGGAGAGCTGCTGCCAAATCCATCTGAGCTGAAGAAAGCCACAGACACACACTTTTGTATTATTAGCAATAAGAAAACAAAGATCATTTTCATCTCCACACTTCAGCTGATGGACAAACAGCCTTACTTATTTTAATCTTGGAGAGAGAGAGAGAGAGAGAGAGAGAGAGAGAGAGAGAGAGAGAGAGAGAGAGAGGACGTGTCACCCAGAATGGATGGGGGTGGTGGTTGCCTGTAAAAAAAAGCTGTGTCACACGGATTCATCGTCAGCATAGCTCCTTGTTTAGACGACCCCCCCCCCCCCACCCCCCACCCCTCTCCCCCCCTCCTCCTGCAGCTCCTCCACTCTGCAGATATCAGCTGGAGCCGCTGAGTTGGAGCTGAATCTGACTGAACTTCGACCAGCAGTGAACAACCTCTATCCTGCAGTAATAATGAGATATAAATAAGACAGAGGACATTAAACCTCTGCCTGAGGATCATTGTCTCTGCGGGAGGGGGGGGGGTACTTCACGTGTCCTGAGCACACACTGGTATCACACACTGGTATCACACACTGACCTTTCTCAAATCACCTTTATGCAGAGTCTTTGTTTATTTGACCAAATCTGCTCACGTCATAAAAACCAAACATGTTCTATCCAAAACGCCTGCTCCCACATCCAGACTACTGAGGTCCGAGTATTACTTCCTCGCTACAATAAATATCATAGTTCAAGACAGAATTCTGTTCTGTGGATGGACGTTTATCTATAGACGCGTGACACATGTTTTCTGGTCACGGCACAGTCAGATCGGGAGTTCTGTTGTGCACAGTTACCGTGTTTGGGTTTGTGGCTCCAGTTTTTGGCAGGGAGACATCCTCTATGTGCATTTTCAAAGGGCTTTAGCCAAAGTTCCACTGACTTTTAATAACACCCAGTCATGACCTCAAAGCTGCAACCGTCCCAGCCCGGACGTCTCCATCCGAAAAGGTGACTCAACATCTCTCAGCCTTCCTTCCTCCAGAAGTAAGAGCCGAGGGACTCGTGGTTTCTGCTGATACAGCAAATGCATTGCATGACCACACAAGGCCGTGAAGATACTGAGCCTTGTCGTGGACTGTCATCGTGTCTGATCAGTTGGATAACTTCACGCTGAGTGACAGACGAGCGAACTGAAAGAATCTGTAAACATTTTAAACTTTTAAACGTTTGTTTAAGATGGAGGAGTTTTGCTGCGTCAGCATTTTCCTGTGAGCTTCTGTCTGAGCTCCACAGCCAATAAGGGTGAAACAGGTCGAGTGTAACTACTAACATGATTTGAGTTATCATTGATAATGAAGTAAACAAGTTTAGATCCCACGAAGCTCTCGCCAATATTTTCCTCTGTGGAGTTTAATTCTGGTGACATCTTAGCGAGTGAAGAGCTGATAGGTCCATAGAGAGGAGCTGGTGTATCCGACCCTGCCACCAGTCCAAGGATTTCACTTTTCTGTTTATGTGTAAATACTAGGAGAGATAATTTGTTCAAGAACCAGTCTGAGCAGCTCGTTATATAATATTTACAAATAAACACAGTCTGATAGAATCCATGCATTCACAGTACGACCACCCCAGACCTATTCTGAGCTTCGATTCATGTCTTGGGGCAGTTTTGGATTGAAGTTAATGCTTTCTTCGAATTTTGAATTTGACAATTTTTTGCCATAAAATGTGCTGAAATGACCCAAAATACTTTTATTATTTGTATCACTGCAAACCCAGCTAAAGTCAAGACCCAGTTTCCTGTAGGCCCGTACATGAACACACACCTGAACCCCTGGTGAGTTTCTTATCCAATGAATATCAGTCAGCACCACTGATTACAGATGAATACACAGTTCTCCACTGATTAGAAGCTACTGAGTGAGGACAGTAATAAACAGGAAGTTTTGGATTTCAGGCTGTGTGGCCTCCCTGTGGAGGAGACAGAGACAGCGTGGACCTCAGTGGACCTCTACTGGCAGCCAGCAGGAGGGCACAGCTTCACACACAGGACCAGAGCTCCATCTAGTGGACAGGATGAGCAGAAACAATAGAACTAAGGAGCTCTTCAAACATGCTCATATTTCATAATTATTTATATCCACAGCAAATCCCTCCAGTCCACATTTCTTCAGGACAAACGTTTCCACACAAACCAGTTCACCGAGTGTTGTAGAAGACGTCTGATCTGGTGTTTAGTCCCTCAGAGACAGCATGTTGACTCTGTCCTCTCGTCTCAAGGCCTCTGCACCAACACGTTGATCCACTGACACACCTTCACTCTCCATGAAGCAAACCCACAGGATGGTTTCCACATACAAGCAATCTGCCTTGGTGTTTTGTTGAAAATGAACCTAGTGAGTAGAACATTAAGGGGAGTGATAAAAAAAAGTACTCAGCAGAAGGTGAGAGAAAAAGGTCATTTAGTGCAGATCAGGAATACAAACAGATATCTTTGTGAGGACCTTAAAATCCTACAGAGTGAGGACAGTTTGGCCACTCCTAACTTTCTGACCCACTTTTTAGTTTTAGTTTGGTTTTAGGGTCAGAATGAGGTTTAGGTTTGTGTTGGGTATTTAGTTTGCATGGTTGAGGCTGGGGTGAGGGGCTAGGGAATGCATTATGTCTATGAGTGTCGTCACTAAGGTAGATGTACAGATGTATGTGTGTGTGTGTGTGTGTGTGTGTGTGTGTGTGTGTGTGTGTAACTAAACGACAGTCTGTGTGTGTGTGTGTGTGTGTGTGTGTAACTTGTAGACAATATAAATCAAAGTCAGGGTGTGTGTGTGTGTGTGTGTAACTTGTAGACACAGTCCGGGTGTGTCTCCTCCACGAAACAGTGAAACTCTGTGGTGTCAGTACGAAATGAAAGTGTGTGTGTGGCATTTCTGAGGAAACCTCCCAGCCTCAGTTTAAATGTATTATAGTCAACAACACACTGGCCGTCCACAAAGACTCACTGTGTTTGTGTGTGTGTGTGTGTGTGCGTGCGTGTGTGTGTGTGTGTGAGTGTGTATGTTTCTCCAGCACTTTCACTTTCTATTCGTCAGAAACACCACTGCCTGCACTTCTGCTCTCGTTCTTCCTGCAGCTGCTGCTTCAACACAGGACTCACGATGAGGTAAGTGAATACTTATAAGAGCTGGTAAGGTTTTCACTGAAAGAACCAGATGTTAGAGAGGGAGACAGTTCAATAACTAACCTCTGATGACATGTGTTGGTCTGTGAAGTTCTGTGATGATCTGTAATACGTGTTGTTTCTGTGGTTGTCTGTGGTTGTCTGTGACGTGTCACTTAGAGCAGCAGGGACGATCGGAGTCGGCCCATAAAGAATTTTATATTATTTTATATGAACTCATGTTAAAGACGCTGAGGTGCAACATGTGGCTTTTGTGTTCATTCGTATCGTCACCAATTTTCAACATTTACAGTGCAACAGAAGAGGGACTTGAAAAGTAACTGTCAGCACATTGAGCTTCGGACAGTTCACAGCAGATCACAGGTTTATTCTCTATGTCACCTTCTACATGCAGGTGGATCTGAAAGGAAACATAGATCATATACTATAGTTTATAGTATAGTATAATAGTTCTAGAATCAAGTCAGATACTTATTACAAACACATACGAATGCTACTATGCTTCTATCAAAATGTTTGACGGAGATGAAGTTAAATTAAATCAATTTTTATTGATTTGCTGAGTGAACGTGCTTTTGGCTTGCAGTAACAGTCTCTTACCAACAGGGGGTGGTGCCGCACCCATGTACATCTTCCTGAACTGTTCTCATTCTTCATTGCTACTTTTATTTTTGTGGTACTTTGCATATACTCATATATATTGATGAAATACTTTTGTACAAACCTAAAAATCATTGCAACCCATTGGAACTTGTTCTTGGTAAATAAGTAATCATTTACAATACAGGACATTTACTTGTAGAAGATTTTTTTACTGTGCAGTTTCGGCTCTCAGGGGAAATTTCACATTTGATTTCAGATTATAGTTGATTTTATATGAGTCGGTGTGATGCTTCGTTCTCATCCATGAGAACTGATGTGAAAAGCTGCTCATCAGCCGTTTTATTTGTCACTGCTATAATACACATTACAGTATACATGGGAAATGCAGGTGAGGGTGCAGGGGACATTTAAAAACAACTGAACACACATTAAGACACATTGGAACATTAAACACATGAGAAGAAAGCAGTGACTTTTAAAGTACGACGCAAGATTAACACATTAAAAATGACATGTTATAGTTTTACACTTTTGTGATAGAGATTTGACTCAGGCTGGAGCTAATAATGCTGATAATTTTTATTTTTTTATTAATGGATTGATTATTTATTTGATTATTCAGACTTACATAATACATATATCAGCACACCACTTGTTTTAAGGCAAAGGCTTTGGTGAGACTTCATTGGCTTATTTGTCCCGAGTCGTCATAGGGACCTCTCTTATTTGTCTACACATCAACAATGTTGCTACTTTCAAGGCACATTTATCATATTTTAGATATTCAGATCATTTTGTTTTGTTTTATTGATCGTCTTCCTGTGACGTACGATTGTTTTCCATATAAGCAGCAGCTCTTCATTTGGATCAGCTACTCCAAGTCAACCCACCAGCGGCTCTTCATTTGGATCAGCTACTGCAGCAAAACCCGTCAGCGGCTCTCTATTTGGATCAGCTACTCCAAGTCAACCCACCAGCAGCTCTTCATTTGGATCAGCTACTCCAAGTCAACCCACCAGCGACTCTCTATTTGGATCAGCCACTGCAGCAAAACCCGTCAGCGGCTCTCTATTTGGAATAGCTACTCCATCTCAACCCACCAGCGGCTCTCTATTTGGATCAGCTACTGCAGCAAAACGCACCAGTAGCTCTTCATTTGGATCAGCTGCTCTAGCTCAACACACCAGCGGCTCTCTAGTTGGATCAACTACTCCATCTCAATTCACCAGCGGCTTTTCATTTGGATCATCTACTGCAGCTAAACCCACCCACAGGTTTTCAGTTAGAACAGCTACTCCAGCTAAACCCAAGAGCAGCTCTCTATTTGGATCATCTACTGCAGCTAAACCCACCAGCAGCTTTTCATTTGGATCACCTACTCTAGATCAACCCACCATTAACTTTTCATTTGGATCACCTACTCTAGATCAACCCACCATTAGCTTTTCATTTGGATCACCTACTGCAGCTCAACCCACCACCAGCTCACCAGCGACGGCCTTAGAAGCTCTGAGCAGATGTACAGCTCCAACGAGCACAACGTGCAAAGTAAAAGCACAGACTTTTAAGTTTCCAGGTAAAACCAGACCAGAGACTTTTTTTGAGAGAGAAGGATGTTTGCTTAAACCTCACTGACTCTTACACTCTGTTCAGCAGTGAACCAGAACGGTGAATTGAAAGACACAGATTCAAAAGAAGTGTGAGTAAAACTGTGACATTCAATAAACCAAGCTCCAAACTTCTTTAAGAATATGAGCAATGGGTCAAATGTTTCAGCTGGATTTCTTTTTCACTGACATTTATTTATATCTGTGGGCTTCTATCAAGAAAACGTTCATTGTGTCATAAGATCTCAGTTTATAGTCTCTAACTCTCACTCATTTGTCTCTGTCACAATGTTAACACGCTCCCTTACGTAGTATTGTTATGATCTGTTATTTGTGCAAGATCTGAAATCCAACACATTTTCTGCTTTTTGCTTCATGGATTTCCTTCCTCTGATCTGTGCGATTGTTTCCCTCCACAGCTTTGGATTTCCAAAAGTTATACCCCTGGGTCCTCGCCCGGTCAACGCAGGTAAACTACTGAACGGTTCAACCAAGACTTTCAGAATCTCTCTGTGCTGATAGTAAGCTCCAGTGTAGCTTCTGCAACTGGCTGCGATCAGCGTGTGTTCTGCCTCTTATCCATCCCATAATGCATGTCACTATTCAGACGGGGAACACTGCAAATGCTGAATGTTTCATGAAATGTCCTCTTGACTCTTAAATTCTCTCCAGCAGTTAAACCCCCTTCGTGGAGGAATGTGCAGTGGACAGAAGAGTGAGTAAAGTTACATTCAATCAAAGGAGACACATTAGGATCATATTCAGTTATATTTTCATTTCATTTCCTGGAAATTTTAGACTTTTGAGCCAATTGCAGGAATTTGAGACAGCATTAAACAATAGAAGAAGAAAGAGACTCAGGAAGGAGGGTTGCTGCAGTCTCCTCCACCGAAGACATTCTAATGTTAGACCAATGAGAACCTCAGTTTTGCCATAACTCAGTGGAGATGGAATTGATAAAAAGGAATTGGATCATACGTTTTTTCCCGATGTAGGGGTGGGTTGGTGGGTGGTGAGTAGACGATGGGTGAACAATCCCTGTTAAATGTCAACCTACAGGCGAAGGAGCAGCCTGATGGAGGCCGTCGGCTCCTACACACCGGGCAGGGAGGAGGTGACTCAAGCCAGGGTTCTCCTCCTGGGCCCCGTCGGGTCCGGAAAGTCCAGCTTCATCAGTTCAGTCCATTCGGTGTTCAACGGACGAGTCACCAACCGGGCCATGGTGGGCGCCTCCTCCACCAGCTTCACCAAAAAGGTACAAGAGGAGCAGCAGCATGAATCTCTGAAGCTACTGTTCCCTTTTTCTTTTCCTTGAATTTCATTGTTGAGGGGAAGCATGTGACCTCAAATAACTGAGTTTATGCAGGAGGAGGCTACACACACACACACACACACACACACGCTTACAGAGTCGTCCATCACATGAATTCCTTGTGTGTGTATTAGCTGCAGTCGTTCACCATCTGTGGTCAGAAGAATAAGGTTTCGACCAAACTGGTGCTGTGTGATTCTATGGGTCTGGGGGACGGAGAGATGACCGGACTGACCCTCCACGACATCCTGTCCGTCATCAAAGGTCACGTGCCTGAGGGACACAAGGTAACAATCCCAGTGATGTTTTCACTAGTGTGTTGTAATCTAAATTGTACGAATTGTGGTTTTCTTTACCTGAGAATGTGCCTTTTATATTGAAATACTTTATCATCGGAAGCAGGTCCTCAGCCTGGACCTATTAAACACCTTTTTACTTTTTACGGCAGCTGAAGGTTTCCACAGGTTCTCTTCCATGTTCTGAAGGAGAGGGTGAGGTGAGGGGTATTCAGCTGCAACATGCAACTTCACCACTAGATGTCACTAGATTCTACACACTGAACCTTGAAGGGTCTTTGGCAGAGGGAAACTCT
Organism: Pleuronectes platessa; assembly: GCF_947347685.1. Lineage (NCBI taxonomy): Eukaryota > Metazoa > Chordata > Actinopteri > Pleuronectiformes > Pleuronectidae > Pleuronectes > Pleuronectes platessa. The sequence goes on from NC_070634.1 coordinate 20,980,552, forward strand.
CTACTGTAGTTCTCTAATGTGATCGTGGACTGGTTGTCTCCGCTCATCCTCCTGACGTCTCGGTTCAAACATGTTATTTCCCGACTGAAAACCGACTCTCTTCCTTTGTCTCCTCTAGTTCTGCCCGGACCAGGCAGTGAGATCAGAGACTGGAAACTACGTGAAGTGGCCGAGCCTCAAAGACAAGATCCACTGTGTGGCCTTTGTGCTGGACGCCTCTAAAATCACAACGTACCCCAAAGGCCTCCGAGCCTCGTTCCAGCAGCTCAGGGAGCACATCAGTGACATGGGTGAGCCAAGGACAAGCAAGTCGTCTTCAGACATTAACCTTTGTCCCTCGGTCTGATGTGTGTAACAGCACAGGGCTGGGCTCTTCCTTCAGAGATCACCTGAACTGAAAACACTGTCACTGATTTCTGCAGAATAGAGTTCCCTAAAAGGCCCAGAGACCTATAACCAATAAATCATTGAGAATCGTCCAATTTTGAAAGAAGCGTTTCTATTTTCACCGTCAAACTTAGAGACCAGCTTCACATGAGTAAATGAACTCATGTGACGTCTCTCAGCCAATCAGGTCTGTGAATTCCAAGACCAGGACAGATGAATGAGGGAGGAAAGACAGTGAGAAGTGAATCAGAGGAAAGAAACTTCACGTAGCATCGTTCTCTAAAATGGCAAAGTAAAGTTTTTAACTAAAATAGTTTTTAAATCCAACCTTTTAGTTAATATTAATATTTTTATATTAGAGATTTATATATAATCCTGATGGATCGCTGTGAAAACTGAGACAAAATATTGTTGGAATATTATTGTGCCAAACTTTCCTAACCACACACAGATGTTGATACATTTCATGTTTTGATGTTTTGTATATTGCACTGGATCGTAGCACTAGTTAGATATTTATGAAGTTCAGAGCTTCGCTGGAGGAAGTTGACTCTTGTTATAACTTAAGTTTTCTGATAACTGCAATTGTGTGTGTGTGTGTGTGTGTGTGTGTGTGTGTATCAGGTATCCACCAGGTGGCTCTGCTGACCCATGTGGATGAAATCTGTGCAAGAACAGCCGCAGACGTCTCAATGGTTTACGCCAGCGAAGCAGTAAAACAGACGGTGGGTTGAAACAAACCAGTTTGAGAAATGTTCTGTAAAATGTCCCGTTGACTTGACAGATGCTTGTGCCTGTAGATGAGTAAAGCTGCAGACCTGATGGGTATGTCCACCTCCTACATCGTCCCCGTGAAGAACTACTCGTCAGAGCTGGACCTGGACGTGAACACCGACGTGCTGCTGCTCAGCGCCGTCGAGCACATCCTGCAGTACGTGGATCTGTTCTTCCAGGACAACACAACGCAAGAAACGGAGTCAGAGAAGGCTTAGCTCACATTATAATCCCAGCTTCAATGTCGTCGATTTTTTTAATGTGGGGATTTGAGCAACCTTATAAGAAAGTTGTTAATGTTTTTCTAACTTTTTTTTTTACCAAATTTTAACAGAAAAATGTATTATTCAGAATCAGAAGTGTGTGATATTTTATTGTCACCTGCAAATACAGTGTTCTCCACTGTCATATTAGTTGTTAAAAAACTTGCTTCACTCACCAATTTGTTTTGTGTACTTATTTCTTTCATGTTATTCTAATCCATCCAATACAATTAATCATATCTTTGGACTGTAATAATTTATAAGTTCATTCATAAAATATAAGATTCTGGTCATAAAAACATGAAATATCAAAAGCATCATGGTTTGACTGATTGAGATTGTAGGTGTGATTGGACTCCTCTCCAGCTGTCGAGCTCTTTATACAACAGTGAAGTAAAGTCACAATAAATAACCATATGTTCACGTTTGACTGTGGTAAATCTACAAGTGGTCACTTATATAATTTGAATTTGTCAAATTGTGAATATTTAAAAATGAAAAGGGAAAATGTGAATATTCCAGAAACTCAGAATTTGTTTATTCTTGAAAGAACCAGGTTTATGTACCACCTTTACATAGACTGGTGATAATATTATTGTCATCATTATTATTAACCACTTGTTAACTGTTAACATTAATAACATAATTGTGTATCCTATCACCAGTCGGACAGAGCGATTACACAACTGTTACTGGTCTCCCTCGTCCACGTTTCTCCATTACAGAGCTAGAAGATGTTCAACGGAATCTGATTTCATTAGAACTGAGAAATTGCATTTATTGTTATATCACACGTTATAAAGTACATCAATAAAATCTCAAAGTGCATCAATGAACTGAAAAACTGGAATTTATTAATGCAGGCCAGACAGATATTGTACAGCAAACAGTGTTGGAGTCGCACTGGTCCAGGATCAGCGGCTCCACATGTAACAGGACTGTGGCGTCACACACACACATTCACACTTCTGATCCGACTCACCGCCTGCTGAGCCTGGAAATTAACTGGGAGCTGGAGCGGATTATAAATTGGCAGCTGACCTCTCAGTGACGACAATCATCAGTTAAAAAATAATTATGCTTCTGTGCTCAGGATAACTTTTAAACAAACACACACACACGTCTTGAAGTTAAAATATCAATGTTGTGTTAGTGCACATAAAAGACGGGGCCCCTCCCTCTGACTTGGCCTCAGTTTACATGACACTGGTTGTAGGACACTGTAGTCGTCACAGGGGGACGAGGGAAGTCAGTCTCCTTTTCTTGCTTTTCGTGATTTTAAAGAGATTTCCTCCAGCAGGGTGGATGAGGGGCCGTTAGCGGGGGGGCGGTGGACGCTGTGGGGAGCTCCAGGTGGAGACGTGTGACACAGGGCAACTGTAGAACATAATGATGTTTCTGTAAGACCAGATGAAACTGTGGATTCATGAGGCACAGACAAAGAACCACTGGTGGACGGAGCAGTGGCGAGAACCTTATGGCACAGCTGACGCAGCCATCGGCTTCAGTCATCAACAGAAAAGGCAGCCGGGTGAAGAAGAAACCATTTCAACTTCAGCCACTTGAGTTACAGTGGAAAACGCACATGAACATACACACATCCCAAAACACTCGATCATACACACGGACGACGTGCGAGTCCAAACACCGATTCAAGAAAAGCGGCGAATAAACCAAGACTGTTTTGGCACCGACATGAAAAACAACTTTTCATGTTCGAGTAAAAGAGACTTTTTGGTTAACTGCTGTTTGTCAACGAAGTAGAGACAACACAATCCTCCTGGTGTCTTCAGATACTAGTGTCAATGTCACAGGTGAGAAGTTTTACTTAATCTTTAAAATCAATAAAGATGCTTTAATTATTGTTATTGTTATTGTAGTTATTGTAATTTCAACTCAGCTGTGAGCACAGAGCAACACTGACAGCTGTCCACTGTGGACACCGGAGCTTCTGGCTTCCACAGTGACGGTTGTCGTCCTTTCAACACTGAACTCACAACCACAACACAAAAAAACTAAACAAAGTGTCAATGTGTTTGTCAATGATGGCGTTTGGCCTGATCTTGCTCATTATACATGGTGGTTATGTAGGGATGAATTCTGATATATAAAATACTTTGATTGATAATTGTACTGCACTGACTTCTATCTACAGTGAATTCTGATGACCTGTGTGAAGCGGTGAAGTCGTCCAGTGCATTGTGTAACATCACTGAGAGGTCACCTCAGTGTTAGTTTGGATGTGACCTTTCCGGCTCTGTGGAAGCCTTTTTTATTTCTTTAAAGATCGAACCGAGGAAAAAGCATCACGTGAACGCAAACCTATAGAAACTGTAATAGACGTCAGTGCAACTTAAAATAACGTAAAAGCAAAAGAAAATTCCTAAAGTGAAATTTGCAGAAGGTGAAAAGTCCTGTTTCTGTTTTATAAATATTATGGCTGCAAAACAGAGTAAAACAACAACCTGCCACTCAATTTACTCAGAGCAATGAGATGGAAATGAGATTTTCTCTGTTGAATTTCAAGATTGTGATCGTTAAATCAGGTTTATGGAAAAGAGGCAGGGCGAATGGAGCCGCTGCACATTGTCACTTTGTCTCTCCAGCGTTTGGACTCGACCACATCGATCGCACAACGTGCTCAGACATCAACATCGGAGAGACACGACATTCAAATTGCAAACAGTAGAAAAAAAAATTAACAAAACTCTTCCTTATGTTTTTTCTTTTTCTTCTTCGCTTTAAAGAACTGTACAGGATTATTTTAAAAAATCAATAATTACTTATACATATTTATATGACAACATTGTTTAACGTTATATTACTATAAAGGAATACAACTTCTATGTTGTTCTTGTTTGACACCTTGGATGCAGTATTCCTTTCTCAGACTCCCGTGGCTTTGCCGCGCTGAAGTTGGTTCTTGTAGTTTTCTAGGCTGTGACAGTTTAATAAATGTGACGTAGCTGAATCACTGTCACTGAACATATTGTAGGTTTAATTCTCAGCTACCTAAAATCAGTTAAACGGACTATTAACGCTGCAGTGGCAATGTCTGTCCACAAGGTGCCACTACATGAGCGATGCCATTCTTTTGATAAACTCCGGTTCCTTAAGCGGAGTTTAGAGATTTAACTAAACCAACCAGTGTCAGCGATGAGCCCTGACCCTTTAAAGAAAGTTAAAGCCTCACTCGTGAGTCACACTCACTTGTAACATCAGCTGTGAAGCAGGGAAGCTCAAGAAATGTTTTTTTTGTTCACTCAGATGTAAACAGGAAGAGAAAGACAGGAGGCTGCTCCCCCCCCATACCCCCCCCCCTCATCTTTCAAGCTATTTGCCATCAGAGAAGCTGCTGAGCTGCACCTCGCCACCGCTTGGAAAAGGAATACTGCATTTCTCTGCTGCTTGTTTCCTCAATCTGTGTTCCTCAGCTCTTGTGTGCATCCCTGCAGGGGGATTTATTTATATATATTTAGATATCTGTATATATCTATATATATATATATTTATGAAGGGGGAGTGCGGGAGGTGGGGTCATCTAGGCAGGACCTTCCTTCGGAGAGGACGGCGTCTGGGATGTGGAGCTGGAGGACGAGGAGCTGGAGCTCTTCAGGGAGCCCAGGGTCTTGCTGAACCAGGAGTTCTTGGCCGCCTGGATCTCGTTCATCAGGACTCCGCGCTGGTGCTCGAGCTCCTGCGCAGCGACAAGAGGAGCAGAAGGGAGTCAGCGGGAGGAGCAGGGAGGTTGTGGACAGGTTACATTCTTTATTGTGAGTTCTTCTAACCATCCTGTGTCTTTTAACAGTGTTTATCCATATAACAGTCACATCCAAGGATCCTTACACTTTACTTCAGGGTTTTGTTCAGGTGCTTTTGTATTAATGGTTATAAAACTGAGTCTTAGGTGTTGAAGAATGTAGAGAGACATTTAAAAGCTGTGAATATATGAGGTTTTTAGAGAAATCCTTGTTTCTACCTTTGCTTTGTTGTGAGCACACTGAGACATTAATTAATTAAGCTCCAGCGATTTGAGTGAATACTTGAATCACTGCTAAATAAAATATCTGATGTGGATGATTCTCACAGATTTATTTAATATACTAATTTCTGCGAGAAGAATCAGACTTGATATTTTTGCCCTGCATCTCCATAGAAGCTTCAATAATCCCTGATATTATCACTAATCATGTTATGGATCCCTGTCCTTCCTTGATGCTGACCTGGATGCGACACTTGGCCTCCACCAGCTGCAGCTTCGTCTGGGCCAGCTCCAGCTCCAGATGCCTCAGCTGCTCATTCAGCCCGTCCTTCTCCTCGTCCTGCGGCTCGCTGGACGTGTGGTCCCTGCCGGGGGACGACACCTGGAGGGTCCCGAGGGTGCTGAACAGGTCTCGACAGTGATCGCAGCCCGACACTTTACTCTGCGGGGGCACAAGGGTGAGTAAACACATTGTAAACTGTGAACAAGTCCAACCAGTTACTTCATCAAGGCTCTTTGTGGCCTTTCATGTAAACTCTGTTAGATTTGTACAACTTTTCTCCTGCTTATTTGATAATCATTCCTTATGTATACCCCTCTCTCCTGGATCAAGCCTTCCTGTTTCAACTTGATGTTCTGTGGTAAGACGTCACATGAGAGGAGAATGTCCTGATCTTTATCCGGGCGTGAGGAGGTACTCCACCGCACCCGAGGAGCAACGTTTGAGTTAATGTTTGACAAGGGCTAAACGAGTCATGTGCAATCAGGTTCTCTGTGGGTGGGATGATGTTACCAACATGGGCTTGTCCGACTGCTTCATGTGAACTCAACCACACAACAGAGCTATAAAATCCTTCATCCTGTGACGGGACATATTATCTTAAATTAAGATATTAAACATCCCCAAACCTGCACCTGCGGCCTCCTACAGTGTCTCAACAGTGCAAACTCACCCTGACTAAATCCAGCTCCTCTTTCGTCGCCGCCTGCTGCTTCTCCAGTCTGGTGCTCAGCTGGGAGCAGATCTGAAACAGAGAGGGGAAGCCGAGGTGTGTAAAAGATTACATGACTTACAAAATGAGATCCAATGAAGAATTCTCTGACCTGGTTTTCTCCAGGAAAATCCTCTGAGCAGAGACATTTTAATCTCAATTAAAACTCCTCTCTCACTCGTATAGCTGCACACATTCAATGGGAGCAATCAGTTCTTAACCTGGTGCTGATTTCAGCCTTTATTAACTGGGAAGTCTTGTCTAATTACTGCACTCTTACTTTATGCTGCACTGATGGATAAACCCTACAAATACAATTTAAACCACGATACGTGAATTTGATTCTGCTAAGAACGAGCAGAGTGACACTGATATCTTACTTTACCTCTAGAGCTCACAAAACTAAAACACTTATCATACAATTTACATGCACTGACGACAAATGAGTGATTCAAACATCAAACCTGTTTGTATTCAGCTATGATCGCTGTGGTTTTCTTGATCTCCAGCTCTGCTTTCTCCAGCTCCCTCCTGAACACTTCCTTCAGCTGCGAGGGACAGAACGACAGCAGAACTCTCATGGAACGGATTCAACTGGTTAATACTGCATCAGTCTCTCTCTATGGCTCGGTAAACAATAACTCTACCACTACTGGCCCCTGTGGTGAGATCAATAGAAACTCATTGACTAACAGTAAATGTAGAGCCAAGGCCATGCTACCTTTTTAGTTTAATTTCAGGTTGTGTTGTGGTGGAATATAACTTTTTTAAAGATGCATCAGCTCCCACTGATAATAAAAACAACATGGCCATCCGTGTGTCAAATTTAGGTGAAAGAAATGTTATATCAAATAATTCTAGTAATGTTTTCAGTTGTTTGTTTCATCTAAAATGTACAAATTGTTGTTGTTTTCTACCGGAGAATGAGCCGTTTATTTTTCAATACTTTATATTTACATCGGGAGCAGGTCCTCTCTACAGAGACCGCCATGTTTTTTACAGTAGATGGACAAACTAAACAGCTTTGAGTTTTTATGACAACTGAAGGCCACAGGTTCTCTTTCGTGTTTGGAAGGGGAGGGTGAGGTGAGGGGTGTTCAGCTGCAACATGAAACTTCACCACTAGATGTCACTGGGTTCTACACACTGAACCTTTAATTAGGCTGATGATCAATACTAATTACAAAATGCTCCGTATCATTTACAGTGGCGACAGATTTCTGAACAACTCGATGGAATCTGCTGTAATTAAACAGCAAACTGAACCTGTTCTCTTGTGACTTACATTGATAATAATCCACCTCTTGTTGATGTTGTTACACGTTGGTCGTGGACAGAAGCTCACTAGAGGCATTCGTTACTTAATGTGCATTACAATACAGTTCTAAATTAATATCATCAAACAATGAAGTGTTTGATGATGTGTTGTGTTGCCTCATGAAAACTTAATCAAAGGTCTGTTTTTCTTTATCACACATGTTAGTTAAAGTCGACCAATGGTCCAAAGCTATGACTGGGACCATTAAACCAACTGATCACTAAGGCATGTTGAGAGGCAGCTGTTACCTGAGCCGTCTCCTCATCCTGTCGTCTCTTTTCTTCCTCCGTCTCCACGAGACGTTGCTTGGTGCTCAGCAGCTCTTTGTTCAAAACATCAGCTTTGTCTTCCGCCTGAATGCACACACGGACACGGACACGCACGCACGCACACACGCACACACACACACACACACACACACGCACGCACACACGCACGCACGCACACACGCACACACACACACACACACACACACACACACACACACACACACACACACACACACACACACACACACACACACACACACACACACACACACACACGCACACACACACAAGACCCTTTAATGAATAGAATCTGCAACTGTAGGACAGCAGCAGCATTTTCACTCAACACAAACACAGACTCGATAAACTGAAAAATCTCGACTGTTTACTAATGAATACAGTTGCATAGATTCACTGTCGAGAGCAGCTGCAGTGGATGTTTAATGAAATGTGTGTGTGCAGCTCAACAAGAGCTGTTGATGTAGAGTGTTTGGTATCAGTCTGTTCATGTCAGAGAAAAAGGTTGATAGCTCTACATTATAGACACAGACCTACGAAACAAATCCATTCTTCAAATTGATGTATAGAATCTTTTTCAGTTTGAAACAAGTGTGTCGGTTAGAAAAACATGGTCTTGAGTTGCAGCGTTACCTGGTCCAGGTCGGTCCGAAGGGCGATCTTACTGGTTACCAGTTCATGGGCCAAGTCATCGTTTTCCTGTTCTAGTCGCATACTGGCCTCCTGAAGGCGACGGTTCTCCCTCTGTACACACACACACACAAACACATTGATGATGATGAAATGATAACAACATTAATTTTTTTTCTTTTTGGATAAATCATAAAACGTTCATTGTTTTTGTATTATTTATCTAACGTAGACACTCTGGCTTAGAGATTAAGAGACCGTCCATGAACTGTCCTCGTCCTCGGCTCTTTGTTTACCTCATTCACCCTCATTCCCTGTCTACTGGTGCTTTATGATAGAGGCAGCGTAAAGACTGAAGAAAGGTAATTGTAATTCTATTCAAACGGTAAAAAAACCACCCAATACACCCCCCCTCCCACACACCATGTTAAAGTCCCCGTTGTAGACCATTAGAGAAGTCCCATGACTGCTGGTCTGCCTGTAAACAGTCTCACATGACGGCCATGCCTCAGTGGGACAAAGCTGTTGGTCTAAGTTGCGTCACCTGACTGTGATATCCTGTCACTGTCACCCAGACGACCTCTGCCTCCCCTAATTAACCCCACCCACCCACCCAGCTACTCTATTAAGGCATCATAATAATTACTATTAAATACCTAACTGGTCTGAATGATTGTATTTACTGCAATTACACAAATATAAACTGTAAAAGTACAATATACGTGCATCTCTCTACTCAGTGAAACTCTCCTTTTGGTTTCACATGAGCAGATCTCAACCATTTTTTTAACTAAAAACAAAGAACAGTTACCAGTGTGAGAATTCAATATTTTAGCTGTTCTGGGGTCTGACTGTACTATTTTCAATAAAGGCAGGTTGGGAGAGATATAAGGCCTTTATACAAATTATTCATAAATAACCCTTGCTGCATAGTGTTAATAAAGAATCTTATAATTGTTCTGAATTTCAACTTTTGGTATTAAACCATTATTCCCTTAGATTCATTCACATCACATATATTTCATGCAGCTGTCTGATAAGTTCTGGAGGTTGGACAGAGTGACTTTGTTGACATTGTTTTGTTTCGTTGTTTTGGTTTCGAGGATCCTAATGTTTACATCAACAGGACATTGTTTGGATATAGCAGGAACATCATATTCCTTTCTCCAATGGCCCACATGGCATCAGCTGTGTCAAGGCCTTTCATGAAGAGAACATTTTGCTTAGCAACTATCAGAGTAGTAGAAGCGTCACAGAGAGCGGCTTCTTGTCACTTCCTGGATTCCTTAACAAGAGGTGGGGGACTACAGCTGTGGACCAATAAGGGAGAACCAAAATGATGTGCGGTGACTCCCCTTCAATCTTTCATAACCAATCATATTAAATCTACTGTTATAATTATATCAAACCCCTTTTGTTTGGGGCCATTATTAACTACCTAATGCTAACTGATTTAGCCTAGGCTGTGATAATTGTCCATAGCTATGCTGTTCAACTTTCATTGCATCTCAATAAATACTTAAATTGGACCAGTCCGGCTCATCTCTTATTTAGGATAAACCAACTAGCCTGACACCAGCATGTGTGGAGTCACCATGAAAGTCACACAGCTCCATCACCCTCTGATGCATTATATCACACATCACACAAACAGATACCAGCAGGAAAAGAAAACATAAAAGTATCACATATCACTCAATGAGTCCAGCGTTGCCTGCAAGGAGCCCTCATGCTGCTCTTCAGATTCAATCACTTCCTGTTTGCAGTTAAGTGGTGAATTTAATTTGGGAGCCGCATCGTCTCAGTTAGCAGGGAGGGAGGTTTTAGACTGAACTTCAAAGAATTCACTTTAAATTGTAACAAATAGTTAATGATTAATGTCAACAACAATAAAGACGAGCAAACACCTTCAGAAGTAGATTAAGTGGATTGTCTGTAGGAGCAGAGGCAGGTTACCGTGCTGCTGTCCAGAGGCACAACGCCTTCATATTGAGCCTCCAGCAGCACTGACTGAACTCACACACATGATCCTGGCGGGAGTTTCCCTTCTCTGGGAGACACTTCACTCTCTCTCCCTCACACACTCTGTGCTGTGCTCTTTTTTTTAAATACCCTTTATTTAGTTGTTATATAAACAATGAAAGCAGCTAAGAACTGTGACATAGAAACCACATATGCGTTACATGTATCAAGCACATAACACACAGACAAATACAAACTACTGTCGACTAAACGATGGAACACACGGGTACATACCTAACCCCGGAGCATAGAACCACACAGAATGGTGAATTGTTGAATTTCTTTAAGGATAACGAGATGTAATTCCTTTGTGTAAAATCGAACCCTGCGTTTATTCAGAGGTGGCAGCTTCTCTGCTCCGTGTCTTTGTCTTCCTGTTCTCTAACCAAGTTTTTCCACTGGCTCCAGAGGAGGTGGCTCTGATCCAACTTCTGATCTACAGTAAAAGTCTTCCTTCCTTCCCTCAAGAACCAGCAGCTCATGCAGCTCGGCTGTTTACACCAACAGGCCACTCACGTCTCAGGGGAAACCAAGGAGGGATTTTTATGATGAACCATTTCCTGGTTTTGTTTTACTGTTTCACTTGATTGTTTAATGCCACTGCTTGTTTCATCAAATTCCGTTTTATGCCCTCACATATGCTACTTTTATGATATTTCATTGAGCGTGTTCTGGACATCAGCAGGTTGTTGTTGTTGTTGTTGAACTGAACCTGAACTTTAGAAATCATCCAAAAAAAAAAACAATGGCTGAAAACTTCATAAACCTAGAAACACGGTCCAGTATTTATTTTAATGTTAAATCAGTTCAGGAAATATTATCTTCATTTGTCTTGCAGGATCTGAGGGGCTTTGTTGTTTAGTGGGTCAGACAACTGTAGAACACAGCTTGAACTGTTTAACTCAATCCAGAACATAATAAACCATGAGGCTTGAAAATAGTGAATTTAAACAACTAATTTGAACTAAATGTCAGCAGTGACCTTCCTCCCTCTTTCCAACTACTACGACCAGTCGTCTCTAAATGACACAAATGTTTGACAACACAGTCAGTGTGACCTCTACACATCCTTACAAAGACCAACAAAGTCAAACTATATTCATTTCCAGCCTTTGTTTAGAAAAAAGCCAAATTCAATTATTATATGACTAACTAACTAACTTGACTTTGCTGAAATGAACAACACATGGAAGTGAACATTTCACAATTTGAAATACTTTAGCTGGATCTGTAGCAGTTTGGTTGTTGGGGAAAATCATGTGACACAATAAAAAGACAGACCTGGGTTTTTACATCATCGCTTACAAATTTGTTGTGAACTTACTTAATTATTGTTGAAAGAAATATATTACATCATTCTCTAAGAGTCTGTCCACAAGAACAAACAAATGCAACAAGAGCAGCTGGTTTGTTAGAAATCAACTGTTTCTGTAAATTCTATATTAAACCTGCAGACTTAAGAAATTCAACCCACAGAGCGCCACAGAGGGGTTAGGATTATTTTCTAACCCTAACCCAAATTTGAAAAAGAGAATCTAACTGTGCCCTGAGATTTAGGAAAAACAAGAATGACAGATTTAAACAAAGAAAAAGAGAAAGAAAACCTACAACACATTAAATAAAGACGTGCTGTGCGCTGACAGTTTGAGTTTGGATGAATCTTTAAATATCTTCCCTCACATCTCCCGTTTTTTTTTTATTACCTCGCGTAGAATCAGACGAGATGAGGTCACTGCAGCTACACCCCTCTTGACAACAATGCCAAAAATAGACGGGTCAAACACGATAAGAGAGAGTAAGTGAATAAAAGAGTTTGATGAACACACTCATGCTCACAGGAGATTTCCAATATTAGAAACTTGGTTTATTTTAAGAAACACGGCGACTTCAAAGAAGCATGAAGAGCAAAGGGTTTTCTCACCATCTCTAAGACTGAACAATAAAACAGATGTGTGCGTTTAACTCCACCTGCTACAAGAAGATAAAACATTGGAGCACAAGTAACCAAGATAAGGAAAGTCATGTCCTAATGTGTGTATGTGTGTGTGTTTGTGGGTTTGTGTCCGACCTGGTATCGGTCGATGGGGTCCTCTTGCTGCAGCTGGCTCTCTCTCAGCGTCTGATATTCCTTCTCAAACTTCTTCAGCTTTTTGGTTGGAACCTGAAAGCAAGAGGACAATTGTGGACATCGTTAACTTACATCTCATATCCTGTGTGATAGAAATCAAAGCGCATGTTTTGCTGTTTGGAGATTCAGAGAGAAGATGTGTTTATTTATTTGGAGAAGCAAAAACAAGTGATTTTCAGATTAGGCGTCCTCGCTGCGGTGTTGTTCTCTGAGTCGGAACCAGCAACAGTCACATTGTGCCAGAGTAGTAAGAGGTCTACTGCAGCTTTAAGAAAGTAGGTCTGTCTTTAGAAAACTTCAACAGGGCTCTATAGACAGCTACAGTTATTGCAGTCGATTGCAGTGACCTGATGTGAGCAGTAAGGGTTTCATTTTTTACAACTCCAACATTAAAAGAAACTCAAAAGGTCAGAATAAATCTACATAAATGAACCGAGCTGAACATTTCTGCTGAAATATTGTTTTATGCTGCACAGTTTCAATTTTCTATTGCACAGTCTGCTGTTTCTGATATGAACACATTACAAACACTAAATTTTACACTTTCTAAAATAAATATTTACTCTGAATAAATTCAACACAGAGTAGGCACATAGAGATTTTATCTAAGAAAACTACTAACACAAAATCCAACTGTGACATCTTTGTGCTGTGTTCAATTTCACCTGCCAACAAGGACATTGCCTAGTTCAGCAAATCATGATACGTTTCTGTGTTGTGTAAAAGTCTCTAAGATTCACTTTCCCACAAGCGCAGAGAGCCTGAGGGTCACAAACGTTTCTCTGTGAACAGGTGAACTCTGCAAAGTCTCTCATTTCAAGTGATGGAGAGAAAACACCTGAAAGAAAAGCTGCGTGTTTTGGACATCGATGACTGAGTGAGTGTGAGCTGCATCTGTGTGTGTGTGTGTGTGTGTGTGTGTGTGTGTGTGTGTGTGTGTGTGCATGTGTTTCTGTTTCAGGTGGAGGGTAATGTTATCTCCCCTGTGTGGAAACAGTGTTGCCATAGTGTCCAGCGTTAAGGCTGGGGATTCCAGGTCAGTCTCAGTCAGATGACTCCCTCCTCTGAGACTGTAGAGTGTGTCTTTGTGTATCCATGTCCTTCCCTGGTTTTGTTGAAATCGAGTCAAGAGCCTGATTCAGTTTTGTGTATAGTGTTTATCTCTTACGTCTCTATCTATGGGTTACATATCAAGAGAGAAGAAAAACACATTCACGTGAATAAGGATATCTTAGAAAGATATTCCTCATCACAAAGTGCAACATGACAGTCATTGATTAGAACAGCAGGGTACAGGCAGAGTCACTTCTGTAGCTCAAATGTTGGTGCAGTCACAAAAGGATTGTTCTTAAAATCAATAAATATTCATCCTTTCTGCCTCTTTAAATTAAACCCATACACTCAGTCTGCTGCAGTTTGCTGCTTATCTAAAAAATGATAAATGACACCGATTCACTGTAAAACCAAAACCAATAAAATAATTTATAGTGCTTCAATAATGATTTCACTGCTCCCCCTCTCCCAGTTCTCTGCCATTCAGCCTTTAGTCCAGCATTGTTAATCATTTATTCGCTTGTCAAATAAACATCCAGTGACAACATAACAATGACATGTAAATCATTTCACCTCAATAAAGAAATGTCCGATTCATAAATGAAGAACCTCTTTGTGAATGATTAAATAAAGTGCCTGATTTTAAAAGCTAGACAAAGAGCATTGTAAAGCACATTTCCTTTATATACCGATGTATAATACATAGATCTATATCAGAAAGGAAACCAGCCACTTGTTAAGGGTGCCTGTGCGTAGTGACTGTCATCACCTGACCTCCGCACTGACCTGTGTCTTTATGACCCAAAAACCACTGAGCTTAATGAACGTCACAATTTAATCTGTGTGACACACAACTCCTCAGGAGATAACACAACTCAGACCTATTCTGTTGTTATCTGTGTGGGAAGAACAAGCAGCTCGGGTCTCTGAACACTGGTTAATAATAACTGGATTGTACCCAAACAATGAGGAAGAATTGCACACGGTGCACTAGGCATCAACACTGGGAGACACAGGAGTTTGATTTCCAATACTAGACTATCACACAGCCACGGTGCATCATTTATATCCAAAGTGTGAATCAATGTTTTCTTTTCCCTGCAGTTTTAGATTGAGAAAGGGACCTCCCTCCTTTTCCCCTTTGTATTTGTGTGGTATTGTTTGTAGATTGATAAGAGAGCAAATAATGTTACTTGTTATCTTAGCAAAGACCTGAACAATAACAAAGTATTACATTTTTTTAAAGGGGACTGAGGACTTCCTGAATGCACAGGAAGTTCCTCATTGTGCATGTGTATTAAGAACTCTTAGGTTCAAGGCTATAACATAAAATTAACGTGCAAGAATATTGAGAAAGAAAAGGAGAAAACTGTGTGTGTGTTTCCACCTCCAGATCTGCCATTCTGACGTTCAGAGTGGAAACCAGAGAAGCCACTTCTCACACACTCATTTTCTGCCTTCGTGCATTCTCCCACAGAATCAACTTCACCAACCAAAGACAGTGGTTGTATCATATTTTCCAACCTTCCTGTATGAGATGGTTAGTCACAGATTTCTGCAGGTAACAAACCCCCAGTTTTTCCCCCTGATGTGCAGATTTCTTCTAACACACAGGAAGTGAAGTTTAGCTTATTGTGTTACAGTCAGAGGAAAATATACGTTTTCTGTGTTTTCTTTCAACCAACCTATTTTCCTCTGTCATGCCACAATGAGTCTATTCTTCCAATCGTGTAAAAAGGTTTACGACTCAATATTAGGAGAATGTTAGCTTCTATGAGTCTAACACGATTACACTTTTGTGAAAGTCCTAAGTGAATCAGTGAAATTTAATGAATGCGACGAGCAAATCATCACAACACTGAACTCTAATTGATTAACAAGGGCAGATTTCAGAGATCAGCATCAGCTGGAGAACAGCAGCTGTTAGAGATTCAGAGTTTCCCTCAGGGACACTTCAACATGTTGGGGCTTTAAACTCGCATCTCCTGAGTCCGCGCCTCTCTGCTGATACAAAAGAATTAAAAAAGAAAGAAGCGCTGAGTCACACATTGAATCAGAAATCATCGACAGACAAACTGAAGGCTGGTTACTGATTATGTAGCCCGCTGCCTTCCAACACCCCTAAAGCACACAAACACTCCAGTGTGGCTGTGTAATGAAAGTAAAACTGGGCTGTGCTCACCTGATGGAGGCGAGGCGCTTTAATCAAACACACAGAGCCACTACAGCTACAATCACTCAGGATCCCCGACACCATGACCTTCACATAACTGCATCAGCCTGCTCATTTGTTTTTTCCTTCCAACCGTTACCTCAGTTTGATTGAAAACCACCTGAAAACCACCTGATGCAACTAATAAATTAAATGTTGGCAAATATCAGTGCAACTATACCCTGACTTTTCCTGCTTCCATTTCCTTTACATTGATATCTTCATTGTTATCTGATATTTTCTTTAAACACTGAACTGTAAAGTAAGTTCCAATTTACACATCACCACGTTATCAATAGTATATCTCTCAGCGTGAGACACCGAAAATATGCAGACATTCCCAGAAACATTGGAGGAAAATAGCTCAAATGTCAGTTAGTGATATTCCTGAAATTCCAGGGGCACTGAGATAAGCCCACTCTGCTTAGATACAGTAATGTCATCCTCAAGGCAGCTTCATTAAAACTAGTTGTTAATACACACACACACACACGCGCACAGTCAGAGTCTAAGAGCTCAAACTTGCCGAAGCATCACCAAACCACATGCTGCCTTACCACAACTTTCACTGTAGATGTTTGAAGCCACTTTGAGGACAAAGGGGCCTCTGTAGTTCAGGTGATGCGATTAAAGTTGCCTGGTGACGCAGGAAATGGTACCAGGCCCATTTTAGATTCCCTGACCTGAATCCCTGAAGCAGGAAATGGAATTGGTCCCAAACCTCTAAGATGAAATCACAGGCATCGTGTATGAGCATCGAGGGGAGTGATCCACTCTCAGATGAAGCAGTTTGAATATTGAAATATGTGCAGTCTACTAAACACACACCCACTCACAATTTATGTACGAAATTTAAACAAAGTCACACAGCTCCGTGTTTGCACTGACTGACAAAGCTCTGTAATCTTAAACATCAGACGCACTTTCAGAAAAAAACTCAAATACACAAATCGACTGTGCAGGAGTCCACACACCATTAAACACATGAAAGGAAATGTAGTTTCTGTAAAGCCTGCATTTCCACCAGTGTTTATAAACACAATCATAGGGGCGGCCCAAGTGAAAAAGACAAATAAAATGAAGACGAGAAAATAGAAATAACTTCCCTATTCTTTCGAACAACTGCCAAGGACAAAAGGGCCAGTAGAGCTGTGAATGTTCAAGAAAGAAAAGTGACAAGACTCCAGACCTACCACCGGCCTGAGAGCTCTGAGGGGTCTGGAGTGGGCGACCAAGCGAGCCAGGGTGTCCTCCTCACCCGGCCGGTCCACCACATGAGCGTCGTACGCCACCATGATGGAAATCTCCTGCATCATCTTGACTCCTGCTAGTTCCCAGCAGCACGGAGGAGGGAAAACGAAGAAGAATAAGGGAAGAAGGAGGAGGAGGTGGAGGAGGAAAGAGGTGGAGGAGAGGAGAGGAGTGCGGCTGACAGGTTTTGTTTCTCTCTGAGAGTGAAGGAGGAGGCGACGGGCTGCTTTCGAGAGTCCCTCAGGAGCCGAATCCCGCCCACTGAGAGGAGGAGGAGGCGGAGGAGGAGGAGGAGGAGAGCGAGGGGGCAGTACAACACACCTGTTTGTCTCTCTCTCTCTCTCTCTCTCTGTGCAACACAGGGGAGGATGAGTTTGCTTTTTCTTCGTTTCCACTGAGTGAGTACCCCCCCCCCCCCCCCCCCCCCCACACTCTTATGATCTCTCTCCCTCACTCTGCTTGATTCTCTCTATAGTTACTGACAGAAGTTTTTTTCTTCTATTTTCTGCTGCTGATAAAAATAAAGATAAAGGCTTGTTTACGTGTGTGTTTGTGTGTGTGTGTGCGTTTGAGGTTAAGAGAGGAAGGAAGTTGTCAGATCCACCACAGTGACTTGTCGCTGACGGTTGCACATCGTTCCAACTGTAACGCCCAAAGAGTGAAGAGAGAGCCACTACAAGGCTGTGTAGGCCCCCCCCGCACACACACACACACACATACACAGAGCTAAAGCTACCTCATGGAAACCTATTCCCCCTCGTAAGGGACTTAACAACAACCATCACTTCACCCGTCTGTGTGGCTCTTCCCATGTGTCTAGTTATTACCGCTCTGTTTTCACACTGCTGACGAATTATCCCGAAATTTGGTGTGAGGATGAGCCAAAAAAGAACCCATTCATATTTTTGAAGATTTGCTCAAGGGGACGAATCCACGATTATTTCTTTTTCATTTTTCAAGATGCAGTATTTTTCATCGTCGTACACGTGGTCAACGCTGAGACAACCAAGTTATAAATGCAGAATGGAGTCTGTCACAGTCAGCTACTGTTGCCCTTAAGCGGTTGACTTCCAATATGGCAGCTTCCCACATCTCTCTCTGTATCCTTCTTATTTTCTGTTTAATTTATCTCAACGCTTCTAATACGTTACTTGAACTATATACGTCAAAGTCTCTCTCTATTTCTCTGTTTAAAACCTTCCATGTGAGTCTTAGTCTAGGACTCTTCATCCCTCTCTCTCTAAATGATCCTGTCAGTCTCTCTACACTCACTCCTTCTCTCTTGTTTCTCCTCGGTCGGTTAAAAGTTGAGCTTTCCTCTTGGAGGAGGGATTTGGTAAATAAAACCCGGATTAATCAGTCAAACCCTGAGCAGCAAATGAATGTACGCCATTTCTCTCCTTTTTTTCTCGAGGGTCCTGAAAAGTCATCACTCCGGTCGCGGCCTGGTGGATGTTTAAGAAGGCAGAGAAATTCAAAATCTTCCCATAATCCCCCAGAAAGCCTAAGCCACCCTACTACCCGTTGTGTTCATCAAGCCAAGGTGCCAGTGAATTCTTTCGCTGTTTTAAGCAGCTTACAGAGTTCAGCTGATCCGGTTTAGGCGTCGACAGAGAAAAATATGTAAAAAGGGGTCTGAGGAGAAAGCAAAGTGGCTGGGACAGACTGGTTTCCCCATGTCCCTGATGGGAGTTGAGTATGGAAGGTCTTCTAACACTCCTCCATAGAAACTACTGTCTCCACTTGTCTAGAAACCTCCTCTTGTACAAATGAGTACAAATTTATTGGTTGAAAGAAGGCAGATAGATAACCCTTGTTTAATAGATGAAATTATTGGCTGGCGTATCTGTCTGTGACTAACCAACCTGCCCGCCTGCACACACCCTGCTCGTACTCTCACTGCGTTTGTGCTGCTTTTGCAAGCTTCTCTGGGATTACCAACCCTAGCTTTAAGTGCTTAAGTCATTTCACAAGCACATAAATGAG
Source organism: Pleuronectes platessa (assembly GCF_947347685.1). Lineage (NCBI taxonomy): Eukaryota > Metazoa > Chordata > Actinopteri > Pleuronectiformes > Pleuronectidae > Pleuronectes > Pleuronectes platessa. The sequence continues at coordinate 20,999,837 of NC_070634.1, forward strand.
AAACTTTGTGAATATTTAGAGCTTTTCTCTGTAAGATATCTCTGTAAATTGAATATAAAAACAAAAAGACAAAGGGAACGATTTGAAATCTAGTAAAACTGTGACTGATGTTCCTCTGACAAATTTCTAATGAAAGGTTGAACAATGATAGGATTGCTGGTTGTAAGGCTCTATGTGGCCTGACTTGTTATATATGTGATGTGATGGAGTGTTGTGCAATGTGGCATGAGGCAAGCTGATATTACAGGCTGTTATCTGTGAGCCGGTCTGGGCCGGCTGGATGGTAAGTGGTAAAAAACAGAGAAGAGTGGGATGGAGAGGAAGGAAAGCAAGACTCTTTGACCACTCAGTCATTTTCATTATTCTCAGCTTCTGACTGACTCGCTCCATATACTTGTATCCACAAGGAATATTCTATTTTTAAAATGAAAAAAGGGACTGTATTAAGAGAAGATGAAAGTAGAGAGAATCTTGTTGAGGAGAAGCCATCAAAGGATTTATTGAGCACTTGTATTTTTCTCTCTCTTTCGCAAATCAGCCACTCTGCTCATATCCTGCATTCCCTGAAATATTTGACCAAGAGTCCAATAATATACAGCTTAAGACTCTTTCTAAGATTCCTACAGGGTGACAAAATATTTGTGATCCAAACAGACGGATTGAATCCAATACTCTCTGTTTAAGTGTGTTTGTGTGTGTGTGTGTGTGTGTGTGTGTGTGTGTGTGTGTGTGTGTGTGTGTGGGTGTGTGGGTGTGTGAGAAAGGTGCAAAGAAAAGAGACCTCAGCTGAGAAAGCTTGTGTAAGGCAGAAAAAAAGTGTGACAATAAATACGCCATCTTAAGAGATGTTGAGGGACGTCAGGGGTTTATACCATCAGGCAAAGGATGCTCAAGAGACCCAGCAGAAAGAAACAGGCTGTCACACGTGTGCCCAGGGGCTTAGTCGTCCTATCAGACCTGTGTAGATGACAGCTAATTTAGTCAGAAGCATCTGGTTGGTGTGTGTTTGTGTGTGTGTGTGTGTGCGATGAAGACAGATGCTTCTATATAGAGCATTAGGGGGTCACTGAATGGTTTGATGAGTATAATAATCTGATTCATATACCATGTCCTTTTGTCACCTGATTACAATCCATGGAGATATGGACTGACTGGTTTGACAGTGCTCTCCACATAGGAAGGAAAATAGAATATCTTCAGGAATATCTGTGTTCTGAGCTCCAGTATCATTCTAGGGCCTTGCTCTCACTCCTCCCCCTGAACCCTCTATATGTAACTTTGGTGAGTGGGTACCATCTCCTGTGGGAACTTCAAAACCGAATGTTAGCTGCAGTTTAATCTGCCAAAATCCATCCCATCAGGAGTAATGCACAACTGTAGATCAGTTAAGAATACTTTAGTCATTATAAATCAATGTTTATCATTGTTGAAGAGTGAGGAAGCTTTTAGTTTATGGGTAATATCCACCATTCTGTTGTGTTTCACTTCAGTGAGTGAGACTTCACAGTCAGAGCTCCAGTCAACATTGACACATTTTTTTTTCTCTACATGAAACCACTTAATCCATTGCACACACAAAATCAATCAGCACGTTAATCACCACGTGTGGCTGCAGAGGAGGCATCATCGCTGGTGCTTGGTAAAATGACATCTGTTCATGCCTGGTAAAGTGTGTGTATTTGAGCGTGAGAGCATGCAGAGTGAACTTTCTCACGTGTGTGTGCTTCTAGAACAACATGACATGTCAGGTCCTAACGCTGTCAGGATTGTGCAAGACAACCAAAATGCTACAATACCACCAGAGATTAAGTGTGAGTCACAGCGCAGGATATCCTGTGTGTAGAAAAGCATCGAAATACACCGAACATGGAGGAATCGTAGGCACTTAGAGCCATGCACCCTGCACACAGGCCCTCAACCACGATGCTGCATCTCAACCTCTTCACTCACTCTGAGCTTTTCTGGATTAAAAAGTCAGAGAATACCTGCAATGTAAGATATTAACTGTATCAAAGAAATAAGCAGGGGAGAGACAGACAGAAGAGGGGAGGGAGCAAGATTATCTCTTCCATCTGTCTCTGTCAACTCCTTTCCTTCCTTTTCTGCTGACAGACATATTATCTTATACACTGGGTAATGCACTTGGTCTCTAGTGAACTCAGCAAATTCCCTAAATGCCAGCAGCCTCATTAAGGTCAACAGGAGCATGATAACGTGTGGGCACACATGAAAGGACATTCTAGTGAACACACATCTCAGAAGTCTTTGATGAAACTATGAACACTATTCAAATCATTTTTATTTCAGACCAGCCCAGTGAACAAAAAATATGGATTTCAACATACATGACTAAACTGTGTGTGATAGAATGCAGTAACCACCTCAGACATTTCTCTCTCTCTCTCTCTCTCTCTCTCTCTCTCTTTCTCTCTCTCTCTCTCTCTCTCTCTCTCTCTCTCCTTATGCTTCTTCAACAGCAGAGATCAAACCCACTGTGCATCCAGATGACAAAAGCTTTTACATTTAGAGCTACTAAAGGTAGATGTCTGTTGTGTTTTAGCCTTGGTTGGAATAAACAAAATACGAGATCCCAGCACACTGAGAAACACCATTCCCGATGAAACAGAGACACAGCTTGTGCTCCAGAAGGAAACAGGTAGCAACAGAAAGTCCGAGAAAATCAAAATGTCACACTCTCAACTCATCTTTTTGACTGACCTGAGCGACTTCCCAGCATCATCTCCACATTTCCAGGGAGAGAAAGATTTGTTACATGTTTGTATCTCAGTGGAAGATGCCAAAACGACTTTATTGTGTTGCTCAGACTCGCACAATAACCCGTACTCCTTCCTATGCACATGATGTGTGCATTTGTACACAGTGGTCATGCAGATTGTGGTTTTTACAGTGCAAATCCTTTGAATGGACATCACTCTGGGACTTTTTTTATTTATCACCTCGCTGTTTGAGGGCTGGGTCTTGGTTTGGTGTGTTTGTTTGCAGTGCTGCTTACCTTGATGTTGCAGGCCTGCTCCATAAGCCTTCGGGCATTCTCTGCAGCTCTGTAGCGTTTCGGGAGCTGGACTCTGAAGAACTTGAGAGCCCCTTCAAAATCAGCCTGCAGCAGATCCTCTTTGGACGTCTGGAGCGAGACATGAGGAGGTGGGAGGAGAGGGTAGGTGGTGGAGGCAGACAAAAACAATGGATGCCATTAAAATGAGACATGAAGAGCACAGAGAAACCGCCAACAGATTGTTGTTCGATTTTTAGATTCAGGAGGAACAGACTGATGAAGCGATTGACTGTTTCATGAAGGTCACAGTGATTCATACGAGATTCATTTAGTTAAATCACACTTAACCAATAACTTGCAGCAAATGATCTGAAAAGAAATCTAATATTTTCTCTGATGACAAACAGGACAGAAGAAAGGTCATATTGTAGCCGCGCTGTGCTATTTGCTCTTGAAATATGAACACATTTAGAAGATTTCTAAATTTGAGTCAGGCCAAACCAATCCAATTCATTGTCCAACAATACAATGTTACAACGATACAATGATTAGTCAAAAATAATTGTTTTACTTTTCCCCAGATCCACTAAAGCCTTTAAAAACTCACAAACCTGAAATTTGACCTTAAATTGAATGAACCTAATTTTTAACCAGAGTGTATGGCTGAATACCTTAAATATAACACATAACGTATCAAACCTAAACCATCGACAAACACATTCACTGTCCCGCAGTAGCGTCTACAAGTTGGAGAACAACCTGCTGACAGGAAAGTTACTGTTTGAAAGAAAACACTCCTCCCTCTTATCAAAAAGTAATGAGGCCGCATTCGAGCTACTGCAGAGCAGCTAATCAGTAGCTAATTGCATGAGGCAAAAGAGTGCCGCTCTTAATTTGAATCTATCAAATCAAAAGTGAATGAAGAAAAATTATATAGATATATCTAATCAATAAGTGTTCAAAACACACCAATACCACCACCTGGTGGTGAACAGATGCAAAGACACTAGGTACCTCAGATAGTGTGAATGAACATTCAGGTTTTTTTCCGACCGAGGATAGACAGATAAGTGCCTTGTTTCAAATTTAGATTTATATTTCAAGAGATTTTTTTTCTATTAAAGTTTAGATGCCTTTTTTTAGACAAGAATCTGTATTTATGTTAACAAAACAGACTGGTGATCTATTATAAAGGATGTTGAGGGTCATGAACCAACAACCACTCCCTCATAAAGTCATTAACCCATGCATGCTAATCTTTTCTTTTTTCCCCATCCAGCATCTGTTACCGGCCCCACCACCTGCCTCTCACCGCCAGGAGCTTGGGAACGAAGAGCCGGTGTCCCATCCCGAGAATACCCATCACTTTGCAGACCGAGTCCGCTGAGGCCTCACCGCTCTGTGCACTCTCTTCAGCCTTTCCCTCTCCGTCCTCCAACGCTCTATGCGCTGCAGGAAGGGGCATATGGGAGGTCAGGGCCGGTACAGGGGGAGGAGATGCCGGAGAGGAGGGGGGAAGAGATGGTGGTGGAGCGGGACAGGGCGAGGGAGAGGGCCGGTCCCGCTCCGGGGTCAGGGTGGCAGAGGACTCAAGCATGTCGTCAAAATGATCCAGTGGGTTTCCCAGTTGATGGAGGAATATATGGTCAACTTAAGAGAGCCAAGATTTGATTTGAGGTCAGTTTGTCCGAGGTGAGTGGCTTTCTGGGGGGGTTAAGTTAAGACTGATACGGTTCAGGACACAATTTCACGACCAAGGCGGTGGCCACTCAGCTTGAACCACTGTCAGAGCCCAGAGGCGGCCATCGGACGCAGCATAATAACAGTCACACAATGATTTGTCGAAGCTGCTTGCGGCATGGTAGTCTTCCAGCTACCTGCCAGACTCTTTCTGTAAACCAGTCACACTACCCACTTTCATCTTCTTCTGCCAAACTCCCCCAACCAATTCCAACCCAGTATACAGTTGCCTAGCAACAGAGCTGCTCAACACGTGGGCCGCTGCTCCGGCAAACAGCAGCGATGGAGAAGGACTGCACCTTTATTTAAATTACACCTTCGTTGATAGGCTTCAAAGATGGAGAGGAAATCCTCTCCGATTGAGTGGCGTTAACACTCAATGCTGAGTGCGAATGAGACAAACACATCAAAGTATGTGATGCGTTTTCTACTCTGTCTCCAAATGGCTAGCCACGCCTGGATTTCAGCTCTCTTTGAAATGTAAAACCCACTGAAATGAGCGTATGAATCCTTTTATCTGAAGAGTCCCTGCCTACGACTGACTAGACGGTCCCGACAACACAACAGAAACAAAGATGTGCTCGGTTAGCCTGGCTGATTGGCACTTGTCTGCCTTCAGGGGAAGATGATGCACTGCATATTTGCGTTGGTTTCCGGCTGAGTGGAAGCTGATGCTATGCACGAGTTTGGAACGAGGTAGTCGCACGGAATAAAATGTCCTCTATAAGGATGTAAGTCTTTGACTAATATAATCCTACGATCTGAGCTCTGTCCAGTTCCAGGCCAGTCAACAGATCCAGCATGGAGCCTGGCACATCTCCATTAGCAGCAGCGGCCAAGCATCCGGTGTGTATCGGTCAGAGGATCTTTTAGATGATAAGCCAGCTCCTTCAGATGGAAAGTCACTTCTGCCTCTCGACCACACCGGTTTGCATGAGTGTGTGTGTTCTATCAGGAGTGATGGTCCGGAGGCGAGGCAGAGAAACCACACGGTTTTCCCCTTCCTCTGTTTCTCTCTAGCACACGCTGCCTTCCTGTCTTTCTTCACCAGTCTCACTCCCCTTGTGATGCTAACAGCTGGCAGCTAGCAGGGGCGGCTCCGTTGCAGAGGTCTGGGTGGTGGACAGAGGTAGCGTGCTGGAGAAATACAGCCCACAGAGTGGAGGCAGGGCTGTAAGAAGGTAAAGAAGGGAGAGAACGAGAGACGAGGCTCCAAGCAGATATCCGAGGGAGGTAAAGATGAAAGAGATTTAAAAAATAAAAACACCAGAAAAAACACAAGAACACTGAGATTTCCTACTCCAGGTTCAGAATGCTAAGGCTATCGCTCATGCTCCTGTTGTGATGTGGATGGCGACTGCCGAGCAGGAGAGGGAGGGTGGTGAACGCAGACGGAGGGAGGGGTGATGAGAGCGGAGAAGAGCGACGGATGGATGGAGGAGGGAGGAGGGAGACTCGAGGGATAATGCCGTCATGCCTGGCCAATGGGAGGCCGGCAGTGGAAGCCCCTTCCACCCTCCTATCATCCTCATTTGTTCTCCATTCCCGACCATCGCATCCACCACATCTTTCTCTCTCTGACACACAGAATACATTATTACTAAATTATTGATTCGGAGCAGAAGGCCTAAGTGCAGCTGCATTACAGTGTAATATATTGATTTAATATTATTATATAAATTAATATATATATGTATTTATTATCATTAATCATATTTTCAAGCTATATTGCTGTGGTTATTTAATGTGCAATTGTTTTTTAAGAAGGAATTTTTTTATTAGATCAGAATTTAAGTTTGGTACATGATGTTTGAAGATTGATTTTGGTGGCAAAACCAAAATTACACACCTGATAAAAATGTTCTATCCTGATTTAATAACTAACTATTTTTTTATATCAGCATCTTTAAACTGTACCTGTACAACTTTAGTGACTCACAAATATTTTTAAGAAAAGTTGTTTTAATAAATAATCACCAGATCACCGAGAAAAACAGATCAGGTTAAATCCTTTAACATAAGAATTCCTTGTCATCGATCCCGGTAATTGACTCAAAGATTTCTTTGAGAATAAATCAAAAAGATTATTGATGATGCTGAGACGTTTTGTGTTGTGGTTAATCGTTGTTGACTGAGACGATGACTGTGCAAGGCCTTCTTCCCTGAGTGTTCCTGAAATGACGGTGTCACTTCCATTCAGACAATCCCTTCAAATGAATGTGTGCCTTTAACAAAAAGGCACGATCATTCAATATGATACAGTCATTGCGAAATGTATTGATTCATCCAACCACAGACAGATCTCATAAAACAACTACAAGTACTTCGACACCAGTCCACTCTAATGGCTCAACATTTTTGCCAGATTTCCTTTTTAACATGGAAACTAGTGCTTTTTAATGCCACTAAAATATAAAACATCATATCGATAAAAGTGTTTGGTTATTTTATCTCAAGTTTGTGATAATGTCTCTCTATTGATTGTTTAGTATGTATCAAACCAAATTCAAATTTGATATATATATATATTATTGAAATTTTAATTTTTTTGATTCTAAATTAAACAATATTAATATAAAAATCGGAGGAAAACTGTACAGAAACAGACTTTTATAGAAACTACTATATAAATTCCTCCAGTCTATAAACTGCAAAAACGTAAACATACAATAATAGTAAAGGAATCAATTGAAAGCTATCAGTTAAATCAAAGTCCAAAGAAGAGATCCCCCACAACACAAAAGCACATGAATTTTATTCTGTTAAGGATCTTATATAAGTATACTGGCAGCTGGTGTGACACACAGCATCACATCCAGCATGATGTTTAGGATAATTAGTTCTTACACATGACTAATTTGTCTTGGAAGCTTCTCACTTCCAGATGCAGTTTCTCATGTGCTCACTAGGGGGCGATGAAGGCCAACGAACTGACTAACCTCTAACCATGAGACCTCTGCACCAGAGCACCTCCTTTGCAGAGTCATGCCTCCCTGAATCATTGCTCTGCACAAATGTCCAATAATGTCAAAAAACTCAAATAAAATGAAATCTTTGTTGTCTCTTGGGCACACAACAAAAGTCAACAGATATATTCAATAATTAATATAATCTCTCCTTTATTTAAGTAAGGTGGATCTAAAACTAGAGAGACGACAACAATTTCTGAAACAAGAAGTTCATAGTTAAACCTGCATTAACAGGCAGTTTTTTTAAATGAATGAAATCATACTAACCTTGAGCAGGGCCAGGGCTACATTGAAGATGATGTTCAGACCCTGGAGAAGAAAAGAGAATTGGATATGAGCACAGAAACAAGAGCTCTGAGTTCACGTGTATAAGCAGATTTTTGTAATGCTGAGAGCCATATCACCACATCAGTTTATGTCAGTGTTCCTTTTTTTTTATTACACTGTCACCATTACCTTACATTTCTAAAAGTTTGTAAGAGTTTGTGCAAAAAACATCACGTGTTTGAAATTAAAGCTTTTCTGCAGCTTAATTTAACCCAGTTGTTTTCATACAGAATCTAGTTTCATAAGGATGGGAAGCTCTGCTGCAGACGCACTTCCGGATCTTCCTGGTTAAAGATGAAGAGACTGGACATATTGCCATATAAAGAAAACAAAATTGTCAGGGCAATCTGCACGGGAGAGGAAGCAATCACTGTCTGGGAAATAAGTCTCCTGACATTTTTTACTTTTTACAAAAAGAAATTCAGCAGAAAAGTTGTCTGCAAAATGGCAGTGATGCAGCAAAGTAAGAGAACATGCCAGACTCTATAGAACTCCATCAAATAACTGAACTTTAATATTTTAGCACTTTTTTTCTTTACAAACCAGAAGATAATCAGTTAATCAAAGCAGCCTATCGCAATAACTTTAGCAATAACCCTTAGCAATATATATAATCATGGTTGATAAGCTTTATAATTTCTTAAGAACCTAAATGTTGGTTGATTCTGGTTGATTGCTAAAACTTATCTGTAATATAATTACCAATACGAATATTAAAGCTATTTCTAACTACAAACAAAGGTACCTCAGAAAATATTAAATGAGTGTATTCAGACGTTAAAATAAATATGGACATGCATGCTGTGATGCTGTGTCTGCTCTCCCTATTTTGCAGATACAATAACAGTGAATTTGACACATAAAGAAAAAGCTAATGTAAAGCATCAGTGTCATCATCGCATGGGAACACCCGTCTCCTTGGTCTCCGTGACAACCAGTTCACATGGCAACACAGAGCTAAAAATATCTGGACGGCTCTAAAAATAACGGGAGAAAGAGAAGAAGAGGGGGTGGCTCCATACGCCTTTCTTTGTGGGCCTCAAGATGGTGCTACAGGGCTGAGGCCCGCTCAAAAGATAATCTCAGAGTCATGTGTGTCCGAGGAAAGATGGATTCATGGGCGGAAAGAGGAGAAGATACAGAGAGGCAGAACGATGGAGATGGGGAAATGTGCAGAGGGATGTGTGATGGCTCGAGACTACGTAAAAAAGACAAAAACGTTTCATTCATTACAAACAAATCTTGGGTAGTGACCTCAAGATATGAAGCGGTTAAGAGAGGTTCAGTTAAAAAGAAAATGAATAAATGCTGGGGAACAAGGGGCAGCACGGGGGTGCAGTGGTTAGCTCCGTCACCTCACAGCAAGGAAGTTTCTGGCTTGAATCCTGATTCAACCAGGGTCTTACTGGCCAACATGCTGACTGGGGTAAGGTTAATGGTTGTTTGTATGTATGCATGTATGGCTTTATGTCTATATGTATCTGGAATTGGCTCCAGCAACCCTTATAAGTGTTTTAGATAATAGTTGGATGGATGGATGGGAGGAAAAATGTTGTTGGGAGGAAAAAATAATGATGAAAATCAAAACTTTTGAGAAGCAGAAAGCTGCGGCTGAGTAAGAGAGAATAGGAGCGATTAATAAAGGTGACGACAGACAAGATGGTGGAAAGAGAGAGCGAGAGAGAGAGAGTGACAGAACAAAGAAAGAAGAGAAAACAAGAGGAGTAAAAAATGATGATGCAAACAAGTAAAACTGATGATAAAGATGGTGGAGAGAATTTCGACATGGGGGGGGGGGGGGGCGCATCCTTCCTGACAGGACGGATGCAAGAGATAAGAGTTCTGGTTTAACGAGCAGATTCTCATAATGCGGCTCATTGGTTGAGAAAAACCTGGGAACCTTTTAATTGTTCAGCCTGTGGCCGATAGGCAAACAGAGGGAGGGAGGGAAGGAGGGAGGGGAAAAAAGTGAGGTAGGAAGGCAGAATGAGAGAAGGATGGAAAAAGAGAGGAAGACAAAGAGTTTTATGACTTCACTGTTTTAAGGAACTTTTCAACTTTAAGATTTAAAACAAATTTGAACACATCTGCATTCTCCAGCTCCAGATTCTTTACCTGCCACCGGATCCACCTCACCAGCAGGTGGCGATCAGTTGAAAACCTGTTTCTGTCTTCACCTAAATTCCCAAATTACTCAGCTGCAGTTTAGATGATTCGGTCAAAATTTTTTAACCTGGCAACAATTATAGTAAAGTGGTCTAGGGAATTTCTCTATTTTTTGAAGTTCTGTATCTTCCCTATCAATGCCAGTGTGTTGGAATGTAGTTTTTATGCTAAATAAATGCTTCACCTCCCACTGCTTTTCATACTGTTTCACATCTGCTTAAACAACTGTGAAGCATCTCAGAGCATTTTATAAAATGGTTTCTTTCTCATTTGACTGTTCAAGCTCCACTGTGATCTCACTGATGTACGGGGAATCCATTTTAAAGACAAGGACATCGCTGCAAAATATCACAGAATGCGGTAGAAGAAAAAAATCGATGACTTTCACAATGACAATAGTCACAGAGTACTGTGGAATACCGAGAAGAGGAAGAACTCTTCAGAGGAGCTTCCTGTAAAAGTGCCTAAGAGCAAGAAGGAAGCTGTGATAGTGATCGGGTCACCAGATCCTACTGACTTAATTCAATCTGTGATAGTTTCAACCCTAAAAAGCCTGATCCGGGCATCTCTATTGATTAAGAAGGGCAGATGGTAGATGGATGAATGCTGATACCACTTAGTCTAAGGTGCTTTCTACCTTCTAAATACTGATTGCTGGTAAAAGTAAAGTTCAACAAACTGCTATCTATCCATCCTTCTCTTTCCTTTCATGTCCCTGTCCGCCTGTTGTGATGGTTGGGGACCTCACCACTTCCCTTCCCATGACCCCAACCCTTTACTTCCACATTGGTAGTATTTTCATCTTTACAGAAGTTGACTCTGGACAATGTGAAACAAACAACTCCTCCAGTATTTGAAGAACAAAGTAGGGCCGTGAGTCAAGTTGTACCTCGCAGAGCAGCAGGTCGGTGATGTGGAACACCATGCACAAGGGGAACTTGGCAGTGAAGAGGGTGAGAAACCACTGGGAGGCATACATGTGCGCCTCCAGGTTCAGCTCCTGGAAGTGGGACCACAGGTCTGGAAGCTGTTCCTGTCAGGAGGAGCAGAATCGTGTGAGATAAAACAGCATTTACAACAATACAAGTATGAGGCTCCAGTTGTCATTTCAATTTGAAATTACTTCATTTTTACTCATACTTTATTAAATCATGCCGTCTCAAAGATTATGATGTCTTTCAAGAGTGCAGCAAGAAAAGACACATAAAACAGTTCAAATAATATAAAAGAGACATCACTTGTACATCACACATTGTTTAACATCTAATTTGAAAGCATTTTATTGTACTGAGGATTTTTAAAACTAAGGTTGCAATGACATTTCAAAATCCAGGTTTGCAGAGCTGAGTGGTTTCATTATCTGATGTGTATAATATAAATAGTGAAAGAACACCTGAATTTAATACCGTAAATTCTGGTGTCATTATATTTTCTTTCATATCTATTAAGAGGAAAATTCTTACTCTCATTATTATCTTTTTCACACTTCGTTCCCCTTCTTCACCATATTTTTGTTTTTTTAGCGTTTATCAACTTTACTTAAGGAGAAAAATAGAGCTGCAGAAAAAGTGTGCGTCTGCCTCAGTGTCAACACATGTACAGAGAATACAGGATTCAATTAGCCTTGATGGAAATCCACTTTGGCAGCTAACACTTACCAATGCCACATCACACCTGACTGGATCAGATAGTGAGCTCCCGCCCAAGTGCCAATAATTAGCAGTCAATGCTAACATCCTTACATTGATTTCATTAGGTCGATGCTAATTGAGTGCTAACCGAGTTGATCCAGGTGCTGAGAGACGACTGGTAGCTGAGCCAGGACCATTTAACTCAACTCAGTGTTTGGATCTAGGCTGTAATACCTGAGTAAGAGATGTGACTGCACACAGACGGACAGAATGCAGTTTGTCATATAGAGAGACTGCAGGTCCGGAACATACAGAACATTAATGACTTACTGTGATATTCAATTACTTTTGTCTTGAGGAAATCAGTGTGAGTAAAGCCCGTTGAAAATGCAATATGAGCTTTACAATTGTGGATATGATTTAACTCAGTTTGTGAGACTATTTGCTGTCTGCTTGTCTTTTCCTTTTAATGGTGTCCACTATTGGTTCATTGTACAAACCTTACACTCAGTAAGTAATTAAATGAAACAACCCAGGGGACATTTATTCGGAAAGTAAAAATCAAATCAAATCTCGTGTAAAGGAAATCTCCAAGACGGATGGCTGGTGATGTCGAGCAAATTTCATGGCATTCACATTTATGACATGGCCGAAGAGTCTGATAAACTTTTTTCATTTTTTAGCTGAAATAGTAGTGGACCCTGAGGCTGAAGCATTTTAAATCCAGCCACCAAGTGGAGAGATTAATGGTTTCTTCAGCCGTAGCCAGAGGTGACTAAAAAAAATGTGTGATGAATAAACTGAGAGGATAAACAATCAATGAATACACTTGGACTGAGGTTTGGGCAACAAGGACCTCAGGGCCTGCTGCATTGAGTTTTATTTGTTAATACAGAATTATAAGAGTATCAACACTAAATTGGTGTCCCTTTAAATAAATAAGAATAATGAAATGGGACCAAATAATGGGGTGATTTCCTAAATCAGCAGCTTGTCCCACTTGATAACCAGGGTCGTCTTCCTAGCACTATGTTATTGCATTGTATTAATACATTCCATTACATCTCAAATCCAGCAAACTGCATCACCAACCTGCATTAGCCTCTCCAGCTGGAAGAACTTGCAGTGAAGATCTTCGAAGTTGTTCTTGTAGAGAGCTCTGAGGCCGTATTTATACATGATCTTCACTAACACACAGAAAGCCTGCTCCTCGGGCATCTGAAAGAAAAGGACCATATTAACGAATGAACCTTGAACAAGAATAAAACGTTTAGAGCGTCTCGCGCAACCAAAGCAAACTGGGTAACTTTTGTTGAGAGCTCTTCCGGACATTTGGTGAACAGAGACTTCAAGAAAAGAAACAGATTCACTCTTATTATGTGCAAGTCAGTTATAGTTATGGCAGAGTCACATTTCATTTACAAAGATTTGGGTAAACTCCACCCATCTGCCCCTTGAAGCAAATGATGAATTTCATTTCTGACATATCTGACGAGCTCTCAATACACAAGGAAAGACAGAAGAAGGTGAAAATTATCTGAGAGGACAGTTAGCAACCGTGTGAAAATATATTTATAAGTGAACATGTCACAGTTTCTGCATGTTTCAGTGTATATGTGGCTCAGATGAATGAAGATAAGAGCCATGAGAGAAAACTTATCAATGTGTGTGTGTGTGTGTGTGCATCTGTGAGGCTATATGGATTTATTTCCCCTCACACACACAGACACACACACACACATACACACACTGTGAGGTGATATTTAATCAGAGTGACAGTATGTGTTTGGGGCTGAATGGGCTCCTGCAGGTAAAGCTGAACCCCTATTAATATTCCTGACATCTCCTCTACAACCTCGCCCTTCTTCCTCTTCCTCCTCTATAACCTGTCTCCCTCCTCCTCCTCCATTACCTCTCTGTTTTACTGCCCCTCCTAAAATTTACAGCCTCCTTCTCGATAACTTCTACTGTTTTCTTCTACCACCCTCCTCTGATTTCTACGTCCCTCTCCGCTACACCTCGTTATTTGTCTTGAACGTGCTCCTCCTCCGCAGCTCTTCTCTTTCCTTCCCTCCTCCCTCCACCTCCTCCAGACCTCTGCCTTCCTCTCCACTCCCCCTCCGTCTTCCTACTCTTTAACCTTTGCTGCCCTTGTCGTTTGGACGTCGACCAAACTTCCACCGCCCTCTCTCCTCCACTCGGGAGTCCCGCCTCCATTAGTCAACTCCCCTGTCTCTTCCCCCATCTGTCTTTCAACGGCTCATCAAACAAAAATTCAAGTGTGTTTTACGGAGACAAGTTGCAACACATGCATAAAAAAACGCTGAACAACGCACAGAAAGAAGTTCACTTCAACACGTATGTGAAAGGGAGATATGGAGCCCGGCGACTGCCTGTGACCTTGAGGACAAACGTGTGCCTGTGAATGAATGCCTCTTCCAACTCTTTGTCCCTCCTCATTTTCTGATATGACCCTGTCTCGTGCTTTCAGCCTTTCCTCCTTTAACATTCTCTCACTCCGTCTATTCATCCAAATCATTCTGCTGTTTTCATTTGAGCGGTCAGCAACTTTCTTTTCAGCCAGAGACATTCTTTCTCTCTGCCTGTCTCGTTCCCTGAGCCTCTGGTGTGTCCGTGATTTTGTCTTCCGTTCTGTTTTATTACACCTTGTCAGAGCTAACAGACTTGGTTTCTGTAGAGCTGGTCTGGTGAAGATGCAGCCGCACAATAACGACATATTTTCTTTGTAGTGGTGTTGGCCTTGACTATTTGTTTCACTGTTGTCCTCAGACTGTTTAGTAGAACGTGAACATTCCAGCAGCTTCAGAGAGCTTTTACTTTGAAAACAAGGGAAAAGCACGAGAGGTTCTCCAGTAAATGTAAAGGATAAATGTTTAGGTAGAAAGTACAAGACAAGTAAAAGCATCCACAGTGTTTGATGTTATAGATTGTGATGTATATCGATTTGCAATATATTGCAAATTGATGCGTTATTTCTCTCAGCTAAAGTCTACGTGTGTGTGTATTGTATCTGTCTACAATATAGATCTATCAAATGCATTCTGTTGACCAAGAAAAGATGGATGGAGGGATGACATGTTTACTCACATGCAGCAGGAGAACGGCAGCGAGGAACGACTGACCCTGGCAATAACCAATTTCCTCGTCATAGACAGAGTAGGCCTGTTAGGAAAAAGGGAAAGGAGACAGGGGAAAAAAATTACTTTGGTTATTCTCTCAGCCAGAAATCCTAGACATCAATAAATATGGTTTAAAACGAAGGCGCTGATGCTGTATTCTTGCAACTGCCACTTTACTCTGTATGTTCCCTTCCACTTTAACATGATCTTGGAAAAACAAATGTACAAATAATTCACCATCCCCGGGACCATAACAATAAAGAAACACATTCAACATACATACTTTTTTACATTTTCATACATTTCTTTTATGCTTATATATTTATCCTTTTTGTGTATTTTACTCTGTCCTCTATCTATGCTTGTTTTACTGTTCGATTACTATTCTCATGTTTCCTTCTTGTACGCCTGTGTGCAGCTTTTCTTTGTAACCGTCACATAAACTACTAGATATATTTCCCAGAGGATCAACAAAGCATCTGTCTATCAAAACAACTCTATTATCTACATCCTGGAGGGAAGAATTTCATTTCAGAGTCGTGAGAAATTAACAATTATGCTTTTTGGAATTGAACAGAATAATAACTTGTGATGTGATAATGGCTTCACTTACAGCTGAATTAATCTTAAATACACCAGGCGGATCAGAATTAGTCTCTCGAACACTAACACCCACGTAACCAACTATTCAGTGGGTGGTTTGAACACAAGCCGAACACTGGTTGGCTCACACAGGTGCTAATGACCTCAGAAACTACACCATCACCATGGAAGTGACATCCCTGATGCAAGTGTGAATATCTTTCTCTCATTGAATGGATGATGTGATCCAAAGGCTTGTTTATTGGGGGCTTTGTTGAGCCAAGATGAATTAAAGAACAACAGCAGATTTTCATTTCTGATTCCTGAGATGCTGGAAATTGGCAAAGGCTACTTAGGATTCAATTTAATTGTGTTTTGGTTACACAATTACCTATATTCACAGTCACACAGTTACCAACGTCTGGGGGCAGCACATTTCAGCCACATTCTGATAAAGTGACACCAGTGGATGTGCGATTCCAGTGAAGCAGCTGCGTATTTAATGTCTTGCACTAAGGCAATGGGAAGGGGGATGAGTGTCAGCTGACATTTTAACAGCCCGTCATTTTACCTGCTACATAAAGCATTAGTTATGTTTGGGTATGTTGCTAGAATGACTTTCTGTCTAACAGAGGTTAGGATAAGAGATCAAGAAGAGCAATAAACAGTTTTTGACTCATCCTGAAATATGACTTTCTTGCGCCCGCATGGTTTGGTAATATTTCTAATACCCACTGGAATTTCAGCTGCATCTTTTCAAAAAACCTTTTGGAGACTGTGACAAGTCATCTCATTTTATCTTAAAAGCTTAGTGCCTTGTTGATCTTCCGGCCGTCCGAAGTCTTATCACTCTAATGTGAAGGTTGTCAGAGCATCAGTATACAGATGACATTTCCTCAGAGATCAGATCTCTCTAATATCAGGGTTTTTCCTTCTTTCAGAGGAATTACCCTGGAGGCTGTGTCCCTCTGTTCTCCCCTATACAGCTAATTCTCTGTATCTAATAACATAACACCAATATTTGATGTCCACTTAAATAAACAGACATTCTGAGGACAAGTACATAGGCATAAAGGAAAAATAAATCACAGTACGGTCCACTGGAAAATCGGGAAAGAGTCGAATGAGATGTGTACTATACTGTTCCACTGGATAACAACTCTGTATTACACACAGGCATTTATTTCAAAAAGACGATTGAGTTCTTAACCTGCAATAACTGTTTTAATGACACTAAGGGGGCGAATTATTAACACTGACTTATTATCACCATTCAAGTAGTAAACAGCTACTTATTTGCAGACAGATGGAGCGGACAGAACTGAAACCCACTCTTAAGCTCTGTCTTTCTGAAGGGAGCTTAAGATTCAGACAGGATTTCATCGTCACTAAGTGTTAACATTATACTTGATACATGGATATTATAATAATATTGATTATGGTTGCTCACTTTCATGGCACCAACAACATAAAGTATGCAGATCAATCACCATGGAGACAAGCTGACGCCGGGGATGGAAAGACTGATTCAGTGATTGTCGTCGGTAAAGACATGGACTGCTCATACTTTCCAAGCTTTAGCTGTCTTTACGGATGGTGAGAAACCTTGTTGGTTTATTTATTAAAGTCAGAACTTCAGATGACGGTTCAGGACCAGTGCTGTCTCCTAACCTTCCGGGCTGCTAATGAGCAATCACAGTGTAAACAGGGATCCAGGGAGGAGGCTTACATGCCTCAACCATTCAACCTTCACTCTGTGTAACTTGTTTGGAAGTATTTAAATTAAAAAATCCATCATAGTTCCAATACAGTAGGCTAAATAATAATAAATAAAATATATTTGGCCGCACTCAGAATGTCTGAAAATCCCAGTCCACATTTGTTAATCCCAGTCCTCATTTGTTACGCCTGGTGTTCCCCACCGGGTCAGCACAAGGATGTGTAAACACAAAACCACTGAACACAAGAGATTTCCTTTAATCCTATTCCCCATAACTAGTCCTGGTATAGTGTGATGGTGGTGGTAAACAAAACACAATTTTAATTCAAAATATAATGTGGTTTTCAGCCTTATCCAAAGCAATTTTAAATGATTAAGCTGGTAAAACTTCAATATCTTCCTGACAGTCATGCTGGCAGGATGCTGAGACTTTGATATGTATGTTAACCATAACTATATATATATATAATACTTATATTATAAACCCACTATTACATAGGGCTAAAAGACTATTACCCCCTCTCCATGCTTGAAAAATGTGTGTGGACGTCCAGAGCTACATTGCTGATCTGTTCAGCTAATTTGAAGCTGGATGTGGAGGTAATGGAGAAGTCTTGTGGATATGTCTGGAGTGTAATCTACAAGCTGACATGCTTGATGGAGTGTGGCATTCACACTTCCCCAACTCGGTTTGGAGAAGTGCGTGCTGACAGATGGATGGGGGAGGTCCTGGTGGGTGAAATTTAAATTAGTTAGCCTGATGCGGATAATAGGCTCAGAGGGATAGATTATTACAATATATAGTTTCTCCTAACAAATAAGTATACCTTTTACTTTCTATACAAATTTTCACAAAATGTTTCAGAAGTAAAAATATGTTATCAGTCATTGATTTGGTGAAAAGTGAAGATGAAGTAAAATAAAAGTTTTCATAACAGCTGATATCATCCAATTCTTATCGGTCAGATGATAAATTGTTCGGGCTTTAATTCTGAGGACTACAGGGCAGTTGGAAGGTTTCAGCTTCTACAGCATAAGGTCTGTAGCTGATACCGGTTTATCTCAATATATGGAAAAGAAACCTCAGATACCTCAGGCTGACAAAAGAAATGCTGAATGACAGATTGCAGTGACTGAAAGAGAGTCTAGGCCACATGTGGAGTCATGGCTTCGGGTCTCTGTTGCAACAGTGACTATTAGTGGGCATCTGGGCTGTCAAAGTGTCCTTGAACACGATAATTAATATCTGAACACTCCAGACAGGTGTTTCATCGACTATATTAAAAAGATAAGTAAACTAGCTGACAGGGTGATGATTTCTGTGTGTGAAGTATTGAATAACAGTACATGTGAAAACATACACATTTTGACTGTAAATACATTTTCGTCTGAGATATGTAGCTCTGTCATGTTACATTACCTGTTCAGTTTACAGTAGTAACAGATACTTGTCTTTATAGGTCAAGGGTCAGTTCAGGCAAACCTTAAGTTTCTGCAGGCATGCTTTTTACACGTATGTGGCAGTCTGATCAGAATGGCGGTAACCAGGCTATAAACTAGTATCTTGAATTACGTGTGCATGGAAATACTCAGTGATCACTGGGATACGCAACATTAGCTCGGTTGATGAGGTATGTTAATGCGTTATCATGTTTGCGTTTTCCCCCAGCTTTGTTTGAATTCAGTGTCCATGGAAATAGAGAAGAGATCTTCTTCATCCATTTATCCGAGAGTCACAGTTCCTGAATCGCCAGAGCAGCTGGGAGAACAATATTCTCCTCCCTCCCTGAAAACCCACTGTTAGTGATATTCTTGGACTCTTAGCCCCTGACTCTTGCAGCAGGTCCTGTGAGAGACCAACAGCAGACAGTCTGAGGTTGTACAGGTTAGCTGGAAGTGTGTTCCTGAGTGGAGCATTAACAGAATGAAGCGTATTATCACTGAAAAAGAACATGGGGCTCAGGTGACCTTCCCTGCAGAATAAAGGTTAGAGAATAAGACTCCAGGCTTATTACTGAGTAAGATATGAAGATGAATATAAACTTTGTCCTGGATCCTCTGTGCCTATAACCCACTCATGCCTCAAGATCCAACCAACCTTATCAG
Source organism: Pleuronectes platessa (assembly GCF_947347685.1). Taxonomy (NCBI): domain Eukaryota; kingdom Metazoa; phylum Chordata; class Actinopteri; order Pleuronectiformes; family Pleuronectidae; genus Pleuronectes; species Pleuronectes platessa. The sequence continues at coordinate 21,019,231 of NC_070634.1, forward strand.
CAGCAAATCTACATGGATTTGCATACAAATGAAGGCGGGCTCGCCACTGACCTAGTTGGGTCTAAACTGGATGCTAACCCTTCCTGACAGGTTCTCCCTGAGCGCTGACTGGCCATACTACACTTCTGCATCACCAGGAAAAATATAAAAGGAGGAAAAGTTCAACTTCATCCGTCGACAACTACCTTTTATTATGAATATGTCTATTGTACAGTATCTATACTTGTGTAATACGTACAGCTTCCTTTTGAATCCTTTCACAAATTTAGCTTTGTGTGCACACATTTCTGTTCATTACATAACTACTGAGTTTAAACTTTTAGCATCTAACTACTGTTTGCATCAGTTATTGAAATATGTCTCTAATGATAAAAGTAGACAATTTCATTTCTATTTAATATTTTTCCAATATTTGAAGAACCTAGTAGCTGATGTAGTGGCAGGTTAAGTACAGGTGCAAGTAATCGCCCGTTGAACACAGAGAAAATGTACAGGAGCTGTGTGTGTGTGTCACATTTAGTGTATTCTGTTTTTGACAGAGCTGTGGGATATACTGGACTTCAGAGCAACGCAAGGTCATCTGTGCATCGAAATGTTTGTTGAGTTCAGAGCTGCAGGACAGTGACAGAGATTAAGACTGGCTTTAATACATTACAGTGATGCTGACCTTGGCATTTGTCGGAATAAAATGCACCGCGTGTGCTCTCACTGGGAGCCTCACCTTATAGCACTTATTTTACTTTTCCATTTTAATGCTGCTTTGTCTTATTTTGTTACCAAGCTTGTGGCGGATCCTCAAAGGATCAGCAGAAATGGTTGTTCATTACTGCACGTTTCTATGTTTTCAATATATCATAGCATTTGACATTATCACATGCTAAGAACGTGTTATACATGGTAATTCATTTGAGGGCATTTCTCAACATGGTTGAATCTTCAAGACCATGAAGACGACTTTGATTACATCAACTTTACTATTTCTCTCTAAAATACTTTCTCTCTTAAAAACAGTCACAGACTTCCTGATTATTTCTTGATGGTACCATCTCACATAAAATTCTCAGATTCCACTGGAATCGCTGAAACCTCCTTTGTTTCATTTAAATAATATTTCTTTGGCCACGATCAAAATTTAATTAATTCAAATGATAATCAGCATTACACTTCACTGTTATGCAGATGACACCAGGCTCTATATATCTACCGAGGCTTCTTTTACAGCCCACATGTCCTGATATTTACTAGAAATCGAATCCTGACTCCCCTACCATTTTCTTAAACAAGCAATACAATGTAAGTTGTCATCTCGGATAGCACACTATCTTTCCAAGCACACATTTGAAAGACAGTGTTAACAATGTTGTTCAGTCTATGCAATTCTATCTGTGCAATATTAATTCCCTCTGTCTATCGCATGCACCTAGCGGCACTCACTGCTATGCTCAATCAAACCATTACTACATTCCCTGTTGACTATTGTAACACTGTTCTCTATGGTCTCTAAACAAACTCCATTTGGTTTAGAATTCAGCTGCTCGTGTTATTACCAGAACTGCTTCCATAAAACATATTACTCTTGTTCTCCAGCAGCTCACCACAGCATCTGCTCACTTAACTACCATGGGGTCGAGAGCCTTTGGTCATTCTGCCCCTCGCCTGTGATCCCTCTATTAAATTCACAATATTAAATCTCTCTCATCTCAAGATGCAACTTTTCAAACTGGCATATTTGTTCTGAACGTTTCTATTGGTTATGGTGGGATTGTTTTGACCTTTTTGATTGATTATAAAAAGTAGATGATTTGTAGCCTGTGTGTCTTGTTGCTTTGAAAGGTGCCTATAATAAAATTAAGCTATGGGATATTGGCATCATTTTTTACGTTTATATAGTTTATTCTTTTCAGATCCCCTGCAAAGCCTCAAAGATCAATCGGCCTGGCAGCACAATCAAAATGGTTTAAATTATTAATATATTCATGGTTATCATATTTTATATATATATATATATATATAAAAATTATATATATTTTATCTTTATTAATTATCTCCCCAAATCATCCAAATCTAAACTATGCAACATATCTTTCAGAATCAAATGGTCAGAAGACGAATTTGGTGGTAGCCACTGTATTCTTTCACTTAGAATTAGAGGAAAAGATAAATGACCACTGAGGGGTTTGATGTCCTTTATGTCATGTAGGAAAGATTCATGGATATGTCTCAGTAAAATGCGGGTACTGTCAATCATATATAGATTTTTGAGCCAACTTTGAATGCCAAGCAAATTCTTACTGAGCCTTGCCAGACCACAAAGAGAGAGAAAAAAAGCTAATAGTTGGCTTGTGAGGGACGGGCACAAATTTGAAATGTTAAGCACTAGTTTCAGGATTAACTTCTGCTCTCACAGAATTACAGTACTGTGCAATCCAATGCAGGTTGGATCTAAATTCAGTTCCTTGTCATTTCAAAGTATTTGGATGTAACTGACAGCCATCTTTGTTACTCGATCAGTGTCCCTCCACAATCGCAAAACAGTAATCTCACCTTGCAGATCTTGTACAGAGAATCCTGTCCATCTCCGTCAGAGTCCTTGAAGTAGTCGTGTGCAGGGAAGGTGCGGTGGATGTCGCGGGTGATCACACCTTCCTGGGCTGAATCCTGCAACACACATTGAGTACATGCTATAAACATGTGACCAGGCAAATATCGACATCTGTTTATTCTGATATCCATGTTTTTTTAATTCAGAGATGACGCTCTGTATATATATTACAAAAGAAGGCAAGTAAAATGACAAACAAATACATTAATCACAGCTATGATGCAGAGCGTGTGTGTATTAGTGTTTGTCCCTTTCCTCCTGCAACAGCACTCCCCAGGCCTCAATCACATAGTCTTTGTAATCCGGAGCCACGGAAGGGGTACACATACATACACACATACCAAACATGTTTTCCTGTGTGCTCCTCAATTACTAACACACATACATACACAGGCAATCTGCCATTTCCTTCTCACTTTCTAGTCTCACACAAACACAGCGAGTTGCACACTGTCACACGCGTGCAGTACAAACAGAAAGCAGAGAGGAGACTGGCAGCGCAGCGTTCTCCAACAGCTCACTGCAAGCTGCAGATAAACCAAGCCTGAGCCTGACTGACCTTGATGTGCGTTTGTGTGTCTCAGAGACAAACTGTGAGACTGTGTGCACAAGAGCAAGTGTGAGTGAGAAATTTCATCTGTCATGCTTCTCCCCTCTTCTTGTTTCCAGACAATAGAGAGAGGAGAAGGGGGGGGGGGGGGGGTATTAAAGTAAGAGGGAGAAGGCAGTTTGCTGCACGTTTGGTAATCATTGCAGATTTGTCATGCTTTTGTTGTGAAAGTTCAAGAGGTCCCTTATTTTTGCACGTAAGGAGGACTGTGGACTTTGTTCCCCATCTCCTCCACTGGAAGGTGAGGAAGGGATTTCTTAATGGTCAGCATGAACAGGAGGAATGATCACAGCAAACACAACCTGTTTAAGTGTCCATATGTACATAGAAACCTGTTTCCATATACTGTACATACTGATGCCTAACCGCTGTTGTAAGACTGACTTAAAATCTGTGAACCTGTCAGAAAATGAATCTGCAATCATTTTGATAATGAATCAAATATATATTTTTGCAGGTGAACCATTAAAAAATGTATTGTATTTTGTTTGGACATTTAAAAACATCTATATTGTAAGTTTCGCTGTAGCTTTGTCATTTTAAAAAACAAGATTTATATAAAGAAATGTAATATATTATTCTAAATCGCAAAAACAGAACCAGCCACAACTAAAGGTCTATGACAGAATACTGACTATTGAAAATAATAAGTCACGCACTTTGTGACATTCTACTGTGATTACTCCTGGATTATGTTTGATATTAGATTCAACAATCATCTAAATATAACTCTTGTGTGCCACGTTATTAGAAAATCCTACACTATGCTTATTTTGTACATGTGTGCACACATACACACAGCAAAGGGTTTGATAGAGGCTGCTGGCACAACTGTGTGTAATGCTTTAATGAGATTTGTCGCGCGGAGGTGGTGTGTGTGATTCTGTGTATTAAATGGAACTAACAGTTTTACATTGTGTTCCTTATGCGGCAAAGAGGAAGAAAAGAAGCTTGTCAGGAATGTAGGCTGTGACTTTTTTTTTATGTGTTCGGGGTTGTCTTAACTTGCCAGCACCAACCTGAGAGAAGTTTAATCAATTATTAAGCAAGAAAAAACCTAACTTTTAAAATAATTAGAGACTCATGATTAATGTTTTACTCTTATGAGTGGGTCCATCAATAAACTCATTCACGACACTGTAATTACCATGGCAATATCAGCGAGCACCACTCAGAATCTGGTTGACAGTGGAAGTTGTAAACACTTTGATTTAATTATCCATGCATGCCTCTAATAATTAACAGCCTCATTACTCAAAAAAAAAAAAAAAAACAGCACAAAAAATGAGGCTAGGACGTCCTCTGTACTCTGCTCGATCTCCCTTATACTTCCCATCTTGTTAGGAAGCATTTATATGTCTTCTCTCTATTCTGTCTCTGCATTTTTCATTATCTTCTTAAACTACCATCTCCTTTTTTCCTCTTGTCATTTATCTCTTCCTGTTCCCTACTGCCATCTTCTCCCCTCTTTTCTACTTCATCTTCTAAAGTGCCATCTCTTCTATTTCATTTCCAAATCTGCTTCCCCTTTTCTTTAAATTCCATCACTTTTCTGCTTCCCCCTCCATTATGCCCCATGTATGTGCCTCATCCTCCCTCATTTGCAATGCAGGAAGCAAACAGGAAAATACATTTAAGCCCTATGGTCTCAATATGCATTTCTTCTGAGTGATGGTTCACACATTTCCAGCACAAACGTACTCTACCTGCTATTAAAAGATCTGAATAACAGGAGCCTTGCTGAGCTTTGGAAAAAATATATATATATTACTGTAGAGAAGTCTGTAGTTATAACTGTTTACTAGATTTTTCACATTTTGTAATGTTTTGGGCTTCAATAGTCTCAAGGGGAGAAGAGGAATGTAAATAGAATATACTTATTTTCATTAGTTGAATATCATTATTGTATAAACATTCTGCTCCATATATATTTCGATGAAACTGTCACTATCACCACAGACGAAGACTCATAGGCTCAGAATAAGTGAGATTTGTCATTAACATGCACATATTCATTGTGTGTGTGTGTGTGTGTGTGTGTGTGTGTGTGTGTGTGTGTGTGTGTGTGTGTGTGTGTGTGTGTGTGTGTGTGTGTGTGTGTGTGTGTGTGTGTGTTGAAGCTGGTGAATCTCTGCAGGGAGGCTGAGGTGCTCTGGAGAAACTGCAGCCTCATCAGCAGCATCACTTCTCAATCACAGTGCTCTAGTTTACAAGTGGTCATCATTACGTACAGGTCTGAACGCACCTAAATGTATCCTCATTACATCCTGAGACCCCATCACTCTGGATGTGGTCATACTCTTTTCCCTGTGTGAACACAAATGTGTCCTGTCTCTACTTGTGCAGACAAACAAGCACACAAAAAAACGTTTTATCACGCACATCTGGCTGAAAACATCATGATTTGCTCTTTGCAGAAAGGAACAGAAATGTGAATGTTTGCATATAGAGCGGCGAGGGGAGACACTTCCAACTCTCTCCTCATTTTCATCTTCTGAAAATGAGGAGAGAGTTGGATGTTGTCAGTGACAGTTACAAGCCGAGAGCTCAGCACCGTCAGCACTGCCTCCATCATCCAAAAGATCTTTAGTCTGGAAATTGCTATACCATCCCAACAGGAGAATGAATGGAGAGAGACAGAGGTATCGAGAAGACTGTTAGCCATGCTTTAGTTCCATTGTCAGACAGGGGTATAGGGACAGGGGATGTGCGGCTGCAACAGAGAGGCAGCATCATGTCTGAAGAAAAGACTTGGCTCCAGGTAATCCTCCTAGTTTGTATTTTCTTCTTTTTGAACTTAAAAACAGTGGACGGTGGGTGGTTTCTGGTGTGATGATTTACACCAGTAACAAAAAGGACTGTTGGATATTTCCCGAGTGGCAAAACCAGTGCATGCAAATTTCAGTAAGCTTTTCCAGAGGAGTGACAAGGCAAGACTATAGAAGCCTATTAGACCGTAAAGCCTGTGTAAAATGGTACTATATACACATATTCATAAGAGCATGCCCCGCAGTCCAAACACATGCACACAAACAATGTGCACTGCTGAATGCAAGAAAGCACAAAAGTCTGTGGAATCAAGTAGATGCAAACCTTCCTCCTGACATTTAGCTGTCAGTTGAAACCATAGAATATTATATATCATTCCAGCCCACATACATACACTGTCCTTATACCGTAAACAGATGAGCCTGAATGCTATACATCAGCACAAAATACTAAGTAGATATAATAAATATGGAAGGATTAAAAAAGCATTAGCACAAGCAGGGAGATTACATCAACACTGTACAGTATCAGTCGGAATTTGACTTACTCTGTGTGTGTGTGTGTGTGTGCGTGTGTGTGTGTGTGTGTGTGTGTGTGTGTGTGTGTCTGTGCGTGTGCGTAACTGTCAGATTTATCCCCCGGTGTCTTTTAAACTGACTGACTGAAGGCAGTAAACAAGGCAGGAAAGAAAAGGAGATGGAACCAAGGAAAAAAAAGAGTGGGAGAGGAAAAGAGCAAGGCTGGGGGGAGAGAGAGAGAGAGAGAGAGAGAGAGAGAGAGAGAGAGAGAGAGAGAGAGAGAGAGAGACGGACTGAGTCAGAAGATGAAAAAAAGGGAGATAAAGAGAGGGCAGGGGGATATGTACACAAGGGGGAATGAGAGGATTCCTCTAATTGTAGCCTGGGGGATTTATGGGCAGACCGACCATTACTCAGACCTCAACAACAGGTAAACTACTTAACGCGTGCCGCTAAAAATAAAATCTGCTGATGTGTCCAATGTGTCCAAACCTGTACTCCCCCTCCGCAACCCTCCACATTCAATATCATTTAATCCAGAGAGTCGGAGGGTTTCCTCTGCAGAAAAAAAACTATCTGGAGAAACAATACAGCCATATAAGAGCATGTAAGGCATTCTATGTTTTGTACAAATGCAAAACATTATGAATGCTATAGATTACATTAGTGTGTACTATTGCATGACTTGAATATATACATGTTTATAATGTATTGCTGAATTTGTTTAGCTTTTAAATTCTATTAAGAATTAGGATTAAACTAAAGACTCACATGTTGTCCCAGGTCTTTACATATCCTTAGTTATGCTTTATTCACTTCTCAGCCTTTATTTTTTCTACTTTATCTTATTGTAATTATATTTTCGTAGTTTTCTTCTTCATGTATTGTACAGCACTCAGTATTCAGCTCTAGCCACAACATACGAGAAAGAACAGACTCAGACTCAGTGGCTGAAACTAAACTGCATCGGCTGCTGTAGTAGAGCAAAGAAGTAAAAGGGCAGATGCTTAAGGGGGGATATTTTAAATGTTAATCACTTCCTCGGGAACTCTGCCTTCATTTAAGTTAGGCTTGAAGGCAACACAAGTGAACACCTGTCATTTTATGATAAAACATTTCATTCAGAGGTGGGTACAGCTGAGATGACACCAGAGTTGTTCCATGTCAAGTTTGCTCCTCCAGCAGACAGTTAAAGTCCCCCGTCCACTTCTTGTTTTTTGCCTTCTAGCCTATTAGGCCACATTACCTTCCTCCTGTCTCCATAGGGAGGACAGATAAAACCGGGCACCTTGAGGACCACTGGACACTCATCTGAGGGCAGCTGACATTGATGACCAGTGACCTTAGTTAAGTCTAGCCATGCTGTCCCTCTGCAAGTCCCTCTGCAAGTCCCTGCAGTATCAGGTGGACAGGTCAGGTTTTTCCACAGAAAGAATACCGTGCTGTACCTACAATGGATCTACTACTACAGCATACTAGGGTACAGTATCAAGACTCAGTAGGACTGTCACTGAGTAGAGGAAAGGGGAACAGGCATTTGCTCTTTACAGTAAACCTAAACATGATTCAAATGCATCATCAACCCGTTATTAGTGCATACATAACTACTGAAGAGATAGAATCCGAGCACAGCAAATGGAGTTAGGATATGGAAAAGATACCCCACATGTTCAGAGTTCTATTTTAAGCAGTGTGTATCCAAAAAAATCAGTTGACTGATAACAATTGGCTGATATTGGCCTTCACAGCAAATCTTTACAATACTGCGTCAAAAATAAAACTTTTATTTTACAGAGTAAGAAACATATGAAAGATTTATGCATTTATTTCTATATTTTAAATCAACAAATGTATCTTAATTTTTTTAATTCAAGATCTATATATTTGGCTGTATTTGCGTTTTCTTTTAACCTATAGTTTTTTTATGATAATCTTATAACGCCTTGATAAGACACCTTAGGAATCACTGCCAATTGTTATATGTATTGACGGCTATAACGCTATTGGAATTTTGCTTTCCTTCTTACAGCTGTGCAGATGAGCTTGGCAGTAAACAGTGTTGCACAAGAATGTTTGAAGGAGAGGAGTATGGTTCTGACTGATTGCATGGGGTCACTTACATCCATGTGACATCAATGTGACACTAAGGACAGTTGTTTTTATGCATGTATCGAGGCTAAAATCATTTTTGAACAGACGAGATCTAAGAAACAAAGGTGAGTACATTTTATGGCAACACTTAAAGTGTGCTTCAAAGCACAAGGTCAATATTTTACTTTAGAAGCATGAGTCAGTCTGTCTATCAACAGCAATCCTGTCAAAATGTCCTTGAGGAACATAATGAACCACCTACCTGCTCTCACATTCTCACTCTCTGAATGTAAGTGGCAGTTCAATGTTTAAAATGAATTACCGCACTGCGGTTATATGCCTGTGACAATCAGTGCTGTGTCCGTGCACATATTTCTACATGCTTCTTTTCAAGATTCATATAGGGTTACTGTGACCTTTGACCACTGAAACATAATCCCTTTTATCAGAAAATCTTCGTACAAGTGACAATTGAACAAATGTTGAAGAAATTCCCTCTAACACTTGAGATCTCACATTCAAGAGGCGAAAAGCATGATCTTTGACCAGCCACATCTTATCAGTTCATCTTTGAGTCCAAGGGAACGTTTGCACCAAATTTGAAGACAATCCCTGAAGCTGATTTCAAGATATCATGTTCAAGAAAAACATAAACATACTTTGTGATGCCCCCATGACCTTGAACTTTGGTATATTTGCATCAAATTTGAAGAAATTCGCTCATGGCGTTCTTGAGATGTCACTTTCACGGCAATGGGACGGACAACGACTGGCTGTCGCCGGCGCGGAGGCATACCAATTTAAATGTAGAAACTCTGAGGCAGCTCCATCACCTTATTATACCATTGTGTAGGAAGCAGCAAGCTATTAAGTTACTCTTCCCTTCTAACAGTTATGTAACTCCTTGGTGTGGATGCTTGGGGCCCACGGGTGCTGGCTGGTGAACCCCTCGACACAGAGGCAGCCAGGCTTTGCAAAGCCAATGAGGTGGGAGCGAAGGCGCCAGCCAGGTTCAGGCAGCTGCACACTCAGAGCACACAAAGTCCTGAAGTGACAGCCCGGCCAATCAGAGATGATGCTGCTGGCGTTAAACCACTGGAGGCAACCATGAAGACAGATTGCTGGATACAAAGTCAAACTGTGTGTGCAAAATAATTACAGGAGGGAACACAGCCAGACAGGAAAAACAAAATGTTTTACGTAACAACTTCAGAAACTGCCACTCGTAGAAAAAATGTGATCACTGGGTAAGATATTTCCAGTCTGTAGATGGAATGCAGAAAATGCACTAAATTCCGGATTATTGTAATATAAAATGACATCTAACAACAATAGAGGATCTAATAAATACTGTCTACCCCTACTGTATTCTCCGAAACATGCCAATAGCCCCAACGTACAGTTCCTGACAAATTAAATAATACACCACACACGATTAGACATTTTTCAGCATAGCCTCCTGAAAGCAAATATGATATTGTGGTATAATATCTCTGGTCAACTGCAAACAAACACCACTAGAGTCATTTATTTGCAGACCAGCTGATATTATTCATCTAGAATATTCTGAACCAAGCGAGCCAGCAGCTCCCTGCTGTTATGTGAAGAGTGAGAACAAGAAGTTTGTACTAGTTTTGAATCAGCATCAACATATTGAGTTTTATCCCATTCAAATTCACAAAACTTTAAACAGAAACCTGCATTATTTCAATACAACTCTATTAAAACAGTGTAATTAAATTTGCGTAGGTGGTTTAACAGCTCCCAACTGCAGGTTTCACAGCAGGTTTTACAGTAAAACACAATCCTCAAGCCAATGAGACAAATTATAGCACTGATTATGTGTTACTCATCTCCATTCAGTGTCAAACCTAATTATTGATCCTCTCCTCAGTCAGCAGGCTCATCAGGGTTTTCTGCCCCTTCTCAATGTGGCAGAGTGGTCGATCAAATTAACACATTCAAGGCACTTTGACACCGTTGCCTCAGAGAGGAGTCAGGAAGTAAATGTGCCATCTGAGCCTGGTATCATATTGACTGGGGAGTATTGCTCTATTGGCCGTGTCAGAGAACAGAGACGGGGATGGACCAGCAGCACGGTGTGTTAAAGAACTAAACCCCAGATGTCCTCCAACTAAGAGTCCGCATGAAGCTGCATTGTTTCTTTTGTTATGGACATCAAAGTTATTTAAACCGAAGGCTTCAGTTATGATAAAGATTATATTAGAATCGAGATAATAGAGAATGAATAGTTAGTACGAATATAAAGGGAAGGATAAATTACTTAAAGGGCAGAGAGGAAGGCATGGTGAGATAAGACTGGTTGCTAAATGACAGAATATTAGAGTCTCTTCATCTTTTGGATAGAAGACAGATCCTTCTATGGGAGGCCAGTACTGAGTACCAGTACTCCCCCCTGATCTAGATCCACACTAAAGACTATTAGGATCTTCTCTGACCCATACCACAGCGTTACAAACAAATTTGGTTGAAATCTGTTAAGTTGTTTTTATATTTTACATCCTTGTGAAGGTTATTATGAAATGCTTTCTATGCAATTTAAAGGTCTGACACTAATTTCCACTGAGGCAACTCCTGGCTTCCTCAAAAAATGAAGGTTTTAGGAGAACACCCTGTGCTGACTGAGGCACAAACTACTGTTGTTAGCAGGTAAATTCAATTAGACGGTGATGTAATTTTCAACATAGTTTGAACTATGCCCATTATTTTGTCTGACTTCACTTTTTCACAAAGTCCTGACGTCTTGTTTTTACTGTCGAGTTTCTGAATACGGGCTGTGTGCATTTTTTTGTGGGTTGAGCGTTGTGATACTTTCAGAGTATTTATAAAGCACCTAGATCTGCTTTATAACAAAAAAATTGGAAATAAAACTTTCTACATATAGGACCTTTAAATGGTATAAAAAAAAAATCTAAAAAATCCCAGATTAATGAGGATTTTGTGCCCAAAACCCCCCAAAATGCCCCGGTCTTATTTTGCATTTAATTCTAAAGAAAAACACACACTGCACTTTAACTTCAAAGTCTTTACTGACTGTGAGACAGCCAGGCCTACTAATGACACCACCCCTCGCTGCTGACACAACTGGCTCCCTCATACACTCCTCATTTCTATTCATTTCTGCGGGACACAGTGAGATTATCTATTGGTGTGATATTCAGGGGAAGGCAGTCCAGTAATTAAAAATCAGGTCCCCCCTGAGGCCTTTGTCCTTGGTAGCTGGCGAGGAAGTTTCTGGAGGCTTCCCTGGAGGTATGAGGGATGAGGGAGGAGGAGGGAGGGGGGGGCAACAGCTGGCCCACTTGGCAGATTGCAAATTCATCTGTCTCTGTATCGCTGCCGTGGCATTTTAATGGTCCGGCTGGTTCTGCATTTCAATTTGTGGAGTCGGAATTGCAGACACAGCGTTCGGGCAGAAAGCAAAAAGGCAAAATTTCTGATTTTGCTTGCAGTAAATTTGGCGACAAGCCAAAACATCAGAGAAACACATGACACAATAGAGAGCAGCAGGCAGACAAAGAATAGCCCCAAAAGCTTAATTGATCAAGAGGATATTCATTTGCAACAGATGGAGAAATCTGATTCCTAATTCTTCTGTAGTTATTCACCGCATGTTTACAATCGTGTAAGAAAATGAATTGGCATTCCCCTGATTCTCACTAACTAGCTCGTCCATATATCCTTATGGAAACCCTGCAAGACATGAAGACAGATAAATGTAGGTTGCTCCGTTTTGCCAAAGAGCCAATAGTTCAGGGCTGTTTCTACTGTTAAACATGGCTAATCTCAACTGGTTGGTCAGCAGGCACGTACCGGTGCCACATTTGTTTGTCTGGCATCATTAAATTAGCAGACTTGTGCTGGCTCTGGGAAATCAGCTCATCCTCTCTGCATGTTAGCCTCACATCAGCAACTGGAGGGACAGACTGCTAACCCACAACCTGGCCAACACCATTGTGTGTTGGATACTGTTGTTTGTTTTATATTATAATGTCTGTTCGTTTCAGTTACGAGGACGTGTGTCCACTTCCATCCCTTATTAAAAACCCTCTGGATTCCACCATGTTTCTCTTTTGGTCAGCAAGCTGTCTTTCTGGAGTCAATGCTTTTCCAATGGATATCCATATATTTGAGGGGTGGGGCATCTGAAGGAGCATGAAAGAGAGGGTGTATTTGTTTAGCTGTTGAGTTCAATTCTTTCAGAATCCCTTACTTCTGAGTCCCTTCTATGTTCAAATACCCAAAAAGGTTAGTGCACAAAATTGTGCCTTTGCAAAATGATTAAAGAATACACATGCTGTGAAAAGCACGCCGTACTATTTGGTCCTCTCTCTCTGCCGCACCCACAGAGAGCATCATTGACTGAGGTCAGCGGATTAAGTGCATCCCTCCAGGTATCTGTCATTTTCTGTGTGTTGTGTTTTTTACTGGAGGATATGAGTCGAATCTCTACTATGCGGAGACAGAAGACCCCCAGGGATGGAACTGGTGGAGCGCAGGGTCAGACAGTGGGTCCATGACAGAAGACGGAGAGACTTTAGTGTGCGGATGCGTATTTATTTAAATGCGAATTGCTCTGTCTGCACGTGAGGATGGGGCAGTGTCTTTCAGTCCATTTGTTACCTTCATAATAAAAGCCTGTACAGTGCTGAGATGCATCTACTACACAAACACACCAGCAAGTATGTTTTTAGATTCCTTCACTGACACAATTTTACTTCAACTGCATGTTCTGAATAAAATCTCATGCAAATGAATAATGCAGATGTAGCTATTTTGGAGCCATTGTTACAAATCTTGTTGTAATTGCACATTGTTTATGAACTTCACATAAATTCTCTGAAACCTTGTTGCTTGTTCAGACTCCGGGTTTCCATAGCGACACGCTGCCTCTTAAGTCCTGATTTTCATTTGGTAAGAATCAGGGAGACAATGGAGACACTCAACTGGAACCAGGGATGTGGTTCTGGATATCTGGCAGTTATTCCCATACACAGATAGACAGGACAACAGCTCACCTGAAAGAAATTATATTCCCTTTTATATAGGGACTGAATTCATCTTCTTTTGTATGAAACTGATCATTGTACATATTTATGCAAATAATATTTTCTAATACATGTATACATGTACAGTCTAGCTATTCCAGTTCTTCATCTGATTAAGTCAGAATTTGTGTCCAGATGACTGATAAACCAGATTCGCTTCTTTTTACCCTCTTTTCTTTGTACCCATACAATTCTAAACTCTCTATTTTCCAAGCTGCCAATATACACTCACTGAGCACTTGATCAGGAACGACATACTATTACTGGGTCGGGCCTCCCTTTGCTTATCCATAACAGCCTCAATTATTTAAGACATGGATTCCACAGAATGTTGGAAAAGGTCCTTTGTGCTTCTGGTCCATGCTGACATGACTGCATCACATCAGTTCTGGAGGTTTGTCATTCATTGCCAATCCCCTGTTTTAACGCATCCCAAAAGGTGTTCAACTGAATTCAGATCTGGTGACTAGAGAGGCCACACATTTTCACTGTAACCAACATTTGCTTTGTGACATGGTGCGGTATTATGCTGGACGTAGCCATTAGAAGATGAGTTCATTGTGGCCATAAAGGGATGCACATGGTCAGACACAATACTCAGATGGGCTGTGGCATTCAACCAATGATTGATTGGATTAAGGGGCCCACAGTGCGCCAAGAAAACATTCTCCAAACCATTACAACATCACCAGTCTGGACTGTTGACACAAAGCAGGTTGGTTCCACGGATTCATGCTGTTGACGCCAAATTCTGACCCCACCATCTGTGAGCCTCAGCAGAAATCCTGATTCATCAAGCCAGACTACAGGTTCTTCTTTTATCAGTCTTCAACGTCCAGTTTTTGTGAGTGTTTGCCCACTGCAGCCTCACTTTTCTGTTCACTGATGTAGAGTTTCTCACCTTCTCTCTGATGTTCTACATGAGCATAAACCAAAGCTCCTGACCTGCATGATTTGATGCATTGCATTTACAGTGCCTTGCATAAGTATTCACCCCCTTTGGACTTTTCTACATTTTGTCATGGTATAACCACAGATTAAAATTTATTTCATCGTGAGTTTATGTAATGGACCAACACAAAATAGTGCATCATTTGGAAGTGGGGGGAAATATTACATGGATTTCACAATTATTTACAAATAAAAATCTGAAAAGTGTTGAGTGCATATGTATTCACCCCCTTTACTGTGAAACCCCTAACAAAGATCTGGTGCGACCAATTGCATTCACAAGTCACATTTGCAAGTCACATAATTAGTAAATAGGGTCCACCTGTCTGCAATTTAATCTCAGTATAAATACACCTGTTCTGTGACGGACTCAGAGTTTGTTGGAGATCATTACTGAACAAACAGCATCATGAAGACCAAGGAGCTCACCAAACAGGTCAGGGATAAAGTTGTGGAGAAATATGAAGCAGGGTTAGGTTATAAAAAAATATCCAGAGCTTTGAACATCTCTCTGAGCACCATAAAATCCATCATAAGAAAATGGAAAGAATATGGCACAACCGCAAACCTACCAAGAGGAGGCCGTCCACCCAAACTGAAGAGTCGGACAAGGAGAAAATTAATCAGAGAAGCAACCAGGAGGCCCATGGTTACTCTGGAGGAGTTGCAGAGATCCACAGCTGAGGTGGGAGAATCTGTCCACAGGACAACTATTAGTCGTCTACTCCATAAATCTGGCCTTTATGGAAGAGTGGCAAGAAGAAAGCCATTGTTGAAAGGAATCCATAAAAAATCCCGTTTGGAGTTTGCCAGAAGCCATGTGGGAGACACAGCAAACATGTGGAAGAAGGTGCTCTGGTCAGATGAGACCAAAATTGAACTTTTTGGCCTCAATGCAAAACGCTATGTGTGGCGAAAACCCAACACTGCCCATCACCCTGAGCACACCATCCCAACAGTGAAACATGGTGGTGGTAGCATCATGCTGTGGGGATGCTTCTCTTCAGCAGGTACAGGGAAACTGGTCAGAATAGAGGGAAAGATGGATGGAGCCAAATACAGGGAAATCCTTGAAGAAAATCTGATGCAGTCTGCAAAAGACTTGAGACTGGGGCGGAGGTTCATCTTCCAGCAGGACAATGACCCTAAACATACAGCCAGAGCTACAAAGGAATGGTTTGGATTAAAGAATGTTAATGTCTTAAAATGGCCCAGTCAAAGCCCAGACCTCAATCCAATAGAGAATCTATGGCAAGACTTGAAGATTGCGGTTCACAGACGGTCTCCATCCAATCTGACTGAGCTTCATCTTTTTTGCCAAGAAGAATGGACAAACCTTTCCATCTCTAGATGTGCAAAGCTGGTAGAGACATACCCCAAAAGACTTGCAGCTGTAATTGCAGTGAAAGGGGGTTCTACCAAGTATTGACACAGGGGGGTGAATACTTATGCACCCAACAGATGTCAACTTTTTTGTTCTCATTATTGTTTGTGTCACAATAAAATTTATTTTGCACCTCCAAAGTACTATGCATGTTTTGTTGATCAAACGGGAAAAAGTTTATTTAAGTCTATTTGAATTCCAGTTAGTAACAGTACATAATGGGAAAAAGTCCAAGGGGGGTGAATACTTATGCAAGGCACTGTACCACTACATGATTAGCTGCTCAGATAATTTCTTTACTAAGTAGGTGTACAGATTAAGATTAAGATGCATTTATTAGTCCCAGGCCCATGCACAGACATGCACAGGCACACTCATGCAGGTAGGGAAATTTAACCTTTGCTTTTGACCCATCTGGTGCAGGACACACAGAGCAGTGAGCGACCATGTACGGCGCCCGGGGAGCAGATGTTGGGGGAGTAAAGTGCCTTGCTCAGGGGCACTAGACAGGGTAGGGAGAATCCTCTTGGATTTTTGGACAGATCAATCCAGGTTCGTCTTTTTGTTGTTTCTCCTTGGAGTCGTACCAGAGACGAACCAGAGACCTTTTCTGCCCATAGTCCAAGTTTCTGCCACTTGTCCACTGCCTCTACAGGTCTACAGGTCTACAGGGCCTACAGGTGTCCCCGTCAAAGGTTTTAATGTGTGTTTTATCAAATACCCTAAGCAATGTCAGGATTTTTTTTGCGTCAACACATAGCTCTTACAGATAAGACGGCTTGTGAAAATAACCGACTGTGGTTTCAGTTATAAGAAGGTAGTATCACAATAATGTATTCTTGTATTGCAATACGAGTTTGTGGACATTTTATGGCTATTTGCACTTTACACCCCAAATTATTATTATTATTTTAATCCAATTCGTTCACTTCCCTCCTCCTTTCCAAGCGTAGCCGGGTAAATGCCACAGAGAAAGAACCGGCCATATCAACCATGACCCGAGGCCAATACTGGACTCACTACTGAATAATTGCCTATACACAACCTCAGGATAGAGGGAGATAAAGGAAGAGCGAAACAGGCGAGGTAGAAGGTAAAAAATATGCTAAGGAGCCAAGGGGGTAATTTGACTGATTTATGGTATTTAATTTATCTAAAATGCCCTGACAGAAAATTAGAGAGGCTGGCTGTACATCTGCTGGCAGAGCTTCAGTACCTGAGGTCTGCAGGGAGGTGACCAGTAGAAAACATGTTTGTCCTCCACTGTCCTTCAAGGTGATTGTCCTTGTGCCTTGCATGTATGAACAGCTAGTCCAATAATAGTGGTGCAAATTAAATTATGTCAAGAAAAGTAGAAAGAAAATGTAGATGTACCTTTAGCGCTGCAGCGAGTGAACGTTTTGCAGCTCCAAAGCTAATGTTTTAATGAGACTCTATAATGCCAAAATAAAATAATTTTCTGTTTATACAAAAGACAGACTGTGGTCCGGGGTCCAAAGTGCCAGCAGTGGTGATCTTAGTTGTCTGACAGAGTTGAGCAAGAAGAATGAACGATCAATCAGACAAATAAAATGCAAAGATCTCTTCTTTTTCACTCATAAATGCACAAAATTCAATTTATCATTGTGATACCTTCACATAAGTAACTTGGATGATGCAATAACACCAAATTAATTCCTTTCTTTTGGTTCTCAGATAACCGAAAATGTGACCAACATTAGTTCACTATAATGGGCAATCACGACTTTTGAAAGACTTTTCTAAAGCCTACATTCCTCACTTGCTTTAATGCAGGTGACAGAAAACCCACCTAGTGCATCTGTAGGTTGACAATACAACAGTTTGTGTGTTTATGTAAATAAAATAAAAGATAAAGATAAAAACTGTATTAAATTACTCTCTCACAATAAACCTCAAAGGCATTACAATGATATAAGAATCAGTGACATCAATCTGTCGGATGGGCGGGTGATTATGTCTATATTTCTTAAATGTATTAGAAAAATTATTACAAGACAAATAAAATATTAAAGTAAATTCAATTAGTTTCCTTTTTTACGTTAATTTAGATTTTCAAATCAAGTTTATCATGATCTTCATTTAAATAGTACAGTGCTCACTATGATGTATCTCTGTACATCCACTGCTGCTAAATTATTCAGGGCCTCTGACCATGAGGCAATGACAGAATGGAGAGGTGATGGAGAGTGGTGGTGATGTAGATCACTGCTAGCAGTCTATCACAGATGTAATGATCATTACAGTCGTTTAAGTGAATCAATAACTGGCTGCTCACCGCAGTTTCTGCTGTGGATGCTGTCATTCTAAAGTTTATATTCTGTCAAATTCCTATATTTCATCTTTTACTTGTAAAATATTGAATACTTTTGCGCCTCCAAGCCTTTTATAATTATGACTAAATCACACAAAATATACGAGATAATTGTTCACTTTAGCATTGACAGTACTGTCTATACAGAGCAATTATATATTGCCTTAAATGAAAAAAATGGATATTAAACAATCAGTTCTTGTAGAAGCTACACTTTAGAGCAAGCACCATATATGTCTATGTAAAAAAACATATACAGTTAACATACAGTTCAGCCAATATAATTTAAACATGTTTATTATTAGTTGCTTATGTTTTGTATTGTTTATGCTGATTCCCCCTCTGTGTGTGTGTGTGTGTGTGTGTGTGTGTGTGTGTGTGTGTGTGTGTGATAAATGTCCCTGAGTGTGCTTACCTCAGACAGAGCACAGGATATTTACAGGTTTGGGTGTGTGTCACAAAATGTATGATGGCCCGTATTATTTATGACGCTTTCCGAACCTTTAAGCATCACAACATGGCCGACCTTCACTCTACAATTAGGGTATAGCACTTGCAAATTTGATCTTTCAATTAAAGAATCAGTTCAAATATACAGAAAGAAGAATTTTACTAGGTGACCAGAGACATAGAAGCATTAGAGGCTAAATCCGCAATGAAACCCATCTGGTGCCATCATAGGCCGAGCAGATAAATAATAACCCTGACCTTAATTGGTTTTCATACTTGCCCCTAGCCAGGAGATGCTATGTTGCTCAAGGGTGAGGTAGAATTCCTTAGTTGTGCAGTCAGCATTAAGCAAGAACCAAGAAAAGAATGATGATGCCACAGAGATTGAAAGGACAATAAGTGAAAATTGCAGATTCAGACCTTTTCAAAACTGAAAGTGGAACAGTCAGCCTTACTCTAAACAGGTAAAACCAACGTGCACATTGGGAGAGTCGAGGCACTTCAGACAATAAGGAACAGAAAGCTCTCGGTCAAGTTTCCACTGTTGGATAGAGAGCCTGTCTACAAATGGTTATCAAGTCTGATGATGAAATGGAAGGAACAAACTTGTCCGGTTGAGTTGGGCTCCGACACAAAATTGTGGGTTCGGTCACATTGGCCTGGTCACACTGTGCAAAACTATAATCAGGGAAAACGTCGGTTTGGGTTGGGCTCAGGTAGCTCTCTCTCAGGCTCAGATACTAGGATTATCATTATAAAGTGAAGGTGTTAGCATGTGCTTTTCCTGAATAGGAGAAAGCATGCTCACTTTTTAAACACATTGGAGGCAATTAATTGGTCCATTTCCGTTCATTCCAGGTTGAAATAAAATCATGCAAATACAAATCCATGGCTCCCAGAGGAGAAATCCTAATTATCCCCTTTTGACAATTAGCTCAAAGCAGTTCAGCCTCACACAGAAATGATGCAGCCTCAGTCTAGTAAATGGTTAAATAGATGTTAAGTTAAACACTGCACATAATCTACTGTAAGGACATAGAGCCGGCTACGACTAGGGTAACACCTGTCGGCTTTCAGGCTGCCAGCCGATGTTTTCAAAGACTGCGGCCATGCAAGATGTATGAGGGAGCGTTGGTGTGTGGGAGCACGAGTGTGTCCTCCTTATGCCATCAAAGGCTTTCGGTGGGTGCCGCAAGGCTTCACCATTAACACACAGAGGCAGGAACTGGTTTCCCCTCCAATTATGACTTCCCAGCCTCAAAAGAGGGTCAGGTGGTCCTTTCTCAATCAGGACGGAAAGAGGAGGAGGAGAGTGGCAGGATGGAAAGGGAAAGAGGAAGTGAGGCGAGTGTTGCCATTTGTGGAAATAAAAGGGAATTCCTGATATAGTGTCAGCCATGAATATTGAGCAGGCCTGGACCGGCTGCTGTTCTTGGTTTGGCTGATTAATTGTGAGTGGATCCAGTGCTCTTTGGAAGGAGGAACACATACAGGCTTTTGTTCCAAATCTACATATCAAAGTAAAAAAAAAAAACTGGTACAGCATCCAAAACTGCCTGCTCTTGAAAGTGTTTGCTGGAATGAAACTTAAACACACTGGATCAACACCCACAATGAAAGGACTCAAGATTGTGTATTTAGGCTTTATGCCGTGCAACATTTTTGATGCAATGAGCATTTTCCACAGCACTGGGAATAAATAGCTGGATACAAGTTTATGTAGCTCCAAATAACAATTTCAGAGTGGCTCATCCTGCTGATAATTAGAGTATGTGGAAGTATAATGAATAGGATTTTTACTTTGAAGCCCAAATGTCATTTATATATTAAAATCAAGCTAAACAAAAAAAAGAAAGTACATAATCACAAAGTTTAATAACACTACCTACAATTGATAATTACCCAAACTACCTAACCACCCAAATAGCCATCTTTTCTCTCTCTCCAAGTCTTAATCTTCTTCAAGCACCACCTTTGAGTTCCTCTTATTCATCTCTTTAAAATTACAAGGTTAAGAAACTGGGATTTCTTGTGCAACCTTCAGAAGCCAGAACTTCTTTGGAATGTGACTTTAGATTCCACCAAAGGGTTTCACTCGCTGACAAAATGGCTATAAATTACAGGGTGGCCATTTTATCCTATATAGTTTTTCTCCGAGGAGGAAACGCATAACTTGGGCATTTGATCCGCTTATCAGATGGACGATAAAACTAAATGCATTTTACTTGTCACTAGATTTGCATTATTCATGCAGATACACACGTATCTTACTTACATTGATACTAACACACTAACTAATTAAAAAAATGATTCTCTCTCAAACCATCTTGCTTAAAGGCAGCTTAAAAATGTTTGCAGTGGCAGGTTTTGGCTTATCGCACACATCCCATCAAGTCAGGAGAATCAGTCACGAGTCCACATCTCAAGCCAAGAGGAGGAAACAAGAGGGCAGCTCTGAAGTCTGGCTAAATGGTGATTGGCCCCACAGACGCACACATATTTCACAAAAGCGACTTCACAAATGTCAATGTCTACTATTTTTTTTATCTTTATTGGATTGGCAGCAACAGCAAAACCATAACCTTTGACAACATTTCAAAATAAAAAAATAGATACTGTGTAATTTAACACACTCTGCCTCCTACTTAAATCATTAGCAGCCTAGTTGATTTAACACAAATGGGTGTGCCACACCTTTGTCAGTTTTTTTTTTTTTTTTTTCAGAATTGTCTTTTGGCTATACAGCAGTTTAAAAACATACACACACCTTACATACAGTATACCCATATACAGTATATTGCGTAAAGGTATAAACATAATTTAATAAATAAATACATGTTGACCTTTAATTAAACTTTTTACTAATCTCTCTAATATAAAAGTCCCTATCAATTCACTTCAAAGTAGGACAGCTTGTTTGAACAGTTTTGAGTTTCTAAACATGTCAGTTCGGTCAGTGTAATACAGACACTTATTAACAATTTATTTGTTTTAAATATTCAATTAATGGCTTTTGGATTTTTGAAACCCTGAACCAAGACACATACATTACATAACCTTCTACAAAATAAAAGCCAAACAAAGGAATGCATATTTGTGCAACATCTGACCAAATACTGTAATCTCCACTTTAATAGAATATTCCAACTTGCACATTATATGGTAACACCAAGCTATTGTATTTTAAGGTCATCACAGAATTTTGTTTCCCATCATATATAGTGTTGTGTTGTTGTTTGTCACCAGACTGTAATTATAATACAGCACTAATTTAGACCCTATGAACCTCATCTACTACCTCACGGCACTCTGCTCCAAAAGAGCACAAACAACTCGAGCTATCAAAATGAATATAAAGAAATCACAAGGCTAGGCTGTGATTTCCTACTGTTGTTCTTTAGGTCATATAGGTAAAAAAGGGAAATCACAAGACTCAGACATATCTGGTGTCTCCTCGTATCTTACAGATATGATGTCGATGTCAGATAATAGAACATGAACCCACTTGAACACAGGAGTCAGTTTGACTGTGATGAATGATTGACTTGACCTATTATTGGTTTAAGTGTAAACCCTATCTCAAAGTCATGGAAAATTAAATCATATGTACCTTGATAAACCAAATATGTACAAGGTATGTTCATGTAGTTGGAAAAAGTTTTTTAAAAAGTGCAGCATGTCCATGTAACAGTAATTACTTCTCAGCATCTTTTTTTTTTTTCACTTTTTCTAAAAAATACATCTTTAGGCACGTATACAGAACAATCTGTACTGCATTAAAGCTGCATAAAGCAATACTTTTTTTAAATATTAACAATGAATCAAATAATTCCTGATTATGTTAAAGGGTGATGAATTCTGATGATCTCTCGGAGACTCAACACCCCTTTACACAGCTGCTTTTACCTCAACGATTCCGTTTTCTCAGTTGTCTGAACCAACAAAACCAAACCAATGCTGGCACATACAGTATAAACCATGGGCAGCAACTACCAGCACATAATTATTTCAAGTTGACTGCACGTTACATACCTCATGCAAAATAGCAAAGAGCTAAAGTAAACAAGTAGCTGGTGAAGAAAATAGAGCATGTGAGTAACCCAAAAGTCGATTGGCTTGAAAACAACATTTACTTACATTCATAAGGTGGCCAGAAAGACTCTACTGGAATGCTCATGTAGATCGGTTGCTGCTGGGTGTGTCAATTAAGAATTGCTTGCTAACATGTGACTTAAATATAATAAGGAAAAGGCTCAGAGTCTTTCTGCCTCTAGTGGTCAAAGAAATCACTTAATGCAGCTTTAAAGTGACTTACACTGGGTACTGTTCAGAAGCAAAGAATGGAAAAACAGTAACAATATCAAGGGACTGGGTTAGGGTCACTTGGTTTCTAGCGTGGACAAATATACACAACAAGCAAGGCCTAAAGCACGGAATACTATATAAGCAAAGAGAGAAATCATTGGCTATAGTACGTGGCTGTATTCTTGCAAAATGAATTACATTTTGACACTGATCCAATGATCAAGGGAATGTGTACAAGGTAAATTGACTGGAATGACTATAGTACTGTGC
This sequence comes from Pleuronectes platessa, assembly GCF_947347685.1. Taxonomy (NCBI): domain Eukaryota; kingdom Metazoa; phylum Chordata; class Actinopteri; order Pleuronectiformes; family Pleuronectidae; genus Pleuronectes; species Pleuronectes platessa. The sequence goes on from NC_070634.1 coordinate 21,042,582, forward strand.
TGCAGCAAAGGGTGAGAATCACAACTAAAGGCAGTCTGGGAGGTTTCTTCACCAGCACACATCATCTCCTCATTGTCCATCAAAAGACCAAGGGTTGGGAAACAGTCTCCTAGCTACAAGAACAGAAAATCTATTTATTATAGCAGAATTAAGTTAAATCCCCTTCTTCAAAAAAACACAAACAGTTAAGGACTCCTAAACCTTTAGTTTGCTCTTTTCAGCACAGTCATCTGTTTCATTTATCCATTTCAACAACCCCAGCTTCAAATTCACTATTATTTCCCCCAATTTTAAACTCCTAGTTCGGTTTGGCCATGTAACGAGTGCACACCAAATACTGTGTTCATTCACCAGACCAAAACAAACCAAACACAAGATAAGCTGATAGCCTTACACCTTTATAACAATTAAGCATGTAATTTCTGATCAGTTAAATGTTAACCTCACAGCAACCTCTAGACAGATCAGGTCACATTAACCTGAGCCGCTGATCACAGCTGCTAGGAAATAAAATCCACCATCAACCTCAATAAAGACAACACCGTGCCACTGATGCAAAGCACCTCAAACCAAGCTACATCTTCAGGTAAGCACTGATCCTAATCTGCATGTGACACAGGCAAGTTTCCCATTACAAATTAAAAAATGAAAATGTGAAATGTTGTTAGATAATAACGTATGATTTTGCCAGTTCTATCCTGTGTTCACTATCCAGTGAACATGGCCCTCCGTACACAGGGGAAGAGGGATGTAATATTTATTTACTGGTTTGAAATGGCTGTCATGAGCACTCATGCATCAAACTGTTAGCAGAATACTCATAACACAGCCATATCAGGAATGTCACACCAATGGTGGGAACCCTGGCTCTGATGAGCTATTTTATGCCAAAGGGTACCCTTGGGGGAAAACACTGTGCTGGCTAGTTCATTGCCCTCAACACTCACGCCTCTGTATCGAGGTCCTCAATACAGACGCGTTTGTGTGAAACCAGGCATATAAGGTGCTTTTTTTCTGTGATGCACCAATTAATTGGTGACCAACGATAACCATCTTATATCTAAATTGGTAAACAATGGAAGCAGCTTCACCTGTGGACAATTTGACCCAGGTGACACTACTGCGGTAGGCAATGTTTTAAAATGTACGAAAAAACGTGACTGTCCATAGTATAGATCTGTAAATATGTACAGTTTTGGTGATTTTAACTGATTTAAAGGTTTCACAACTCCTCTCTGAAGCTTTACAGTCCTTGGCCCGAATGTGGTCATGTAGTGGTAAGTTTTGCACAACTATCTACGCAGAGCAATACTAGACATCTTACTGTTGAAGACGGCTGTTCATTGACTGATTATTTAGTAGGTTTTGCAGAAGGTCTGAGTAAACAGCATTAGTCAGTTTCAACCAACTGTCAGATTGGTGACTTTATCAGTAGTGGCCAAATACCTGACCAGTGCATCATGAATATTTTCCAAATACCTTAGCAGAAAAATAATTCTTCACTTTTCTCTTGAACAGTCAAGGCCAAACACAATTGGATATTTATCAGCAGCATAATGGCTGTTATCATTGTTGCTTTGTGTGTTCGTCCAGTTACAAATTCACATATGCATTTACAATCTTTAAACAGGTATATGAGCACGTGTAAGTGTAATTTGTCTTGTATCTGCTAATGACAGGCATACATTAGAAAATGAGGGGACATCCAGTAGAAGGTCAATTGGATTGACAAACACTAACAAAATGTCACAGGGCTGAAATCGAGTGAGTCAAGTTTGATGTCTGAGGATTGTTTTTAGAATCTGATAGAATGTGGAGTTTTCCTTCTAACTAGGTGGTTAATGACTTATAAGCTGTGAAAACCATGGGGAGACTACTTTCTATCTGATCAACACTTATGTCGCATAGCATAGAATAAAAGCCATCACTGGGTGCCAAGCTCTCATTAACTCTGTCTGTTTAGACACTACACCCGAATCTTAAAACCTGGTAATGCAATGAACGATGGATAATTGGGACCAAAGCAAAGTCACTAGTGTCAGTAAACAGAAAGTATTCTCTGTTTAGTTTCTGCCAGTTTAACCGGGAAAGTTAACAAGCTGCTAAGCCTGTTAAGATTCCACTGATAGATTCCAGGAGAGTTCTCATCCTGTAGAAGTCACACCTTCAGATGGAGCAGGAGTTTGCCCTCTTCCTTGGTTTAGGCTCCACAAAATCCCTGTCATCGGCTGCACAGTGGCTGAAAGAGCAAATTGTCTGCGAGAGTCTACGCATGCCCAGGCGGAAAACACTATTAGAGAGGCTGTAGATAACGCAGTTGCAAAAGCTGTTGCTAATGGCCAGCCAGGTGGTGATGAAGGAAATGGCAGGACTGGCCAGCACATGGGAGCTCTCTAGCATGAAATAGATGATGTAGGGCAGCCAAAGCATATAAAAAACACTGGTGATGCGGAAGAGCACCATCGCATAGCGTCGATCCGGTCCGTGCCCTCCCTGATGCCCACCACTGCCACTCCCCTCACCAGCCTCCATCTCCTGGCTGGGAAAACGTGCTCGTCGTTCACTGATCTCCCTGTTGTGCTGCTGGCAAATGCGAAATATGTGGTAATAGGTGAAACAGACAACAAGTGCAGCAGGTGCATAGAGCAGGCAAACTACAAAGCCTGTAAAAAGGGCAGAAGTTGGCCAAGAGTGAGCACACCACTCAAAAATGTCCCCATGATATCCTGGCTTACCCCACCCGAAGAAGGAGGGCAGGAAAACCAGACTCGAGTAGACACAGATGAGGGTGATGCAGCCTCGTAACCGACATGGTGTCACCAGCTGGTTGTAAGATAGTGGTTTCGTAATGGCCAAGTAGCGGTCCACGCTGATGCAAGCCAAGCAGGCCATCGAAACACTCTTCAGCACAGAAATAACGTAGCTGAAAACCTGGCACGTGATGGGCTCCTGGACACCTGCTGGGTAGTGGAGCAGAGACAGGGTGGGCACCAGGCAACTAAGACCCACCAGCAGATCGGCGTACGCCATTGTCTGGATGAAGTAGCTGGTAGTGTAATGATGTAGTAGGGGGGCGCAGTGGAACACAAAGATCACTGTCAGGTTCCCTGCAATAATGAGCACTGTCAGAAGTACAATGACAGCAGTCTCCAGGACGCAAGTCTCTAGGCCTTCATTTAGCCCCCAGCCCAAGGGACAAGAGTGGTTGGAGGTCCGTCCATGAAAGAAGTCTCCATGGCTGCTGTTGGCAGTGAGCACCGGGTCCGTTGTCAGTTCAGACTGGTTCATTGTTCTGGGTGCTATCCAGGTGGGTCAGGTTTGTGGTGTGCCACCCATACGGCAGCTGGCCTGAAACTGGAGAACTGCCTGCCTCCTCCCGCTCTTTACTGGGCATCTGCAACCGCCCTCAGTTAACAGAGCTCAATACTCTCCACTCATTCTCTCTTTCACTGTACACTCACATAGCTGGGTCTCAATCAAATGAACACTGACTTGAGGAAAATCAATAAAGGCTATGGAATAGTAGGACAAGCCATTCGGCCCTCCTTTTCCAATCACTCATGGTTAGGGAAAGTAGTGGTTGGGTAACAGTCAGGAGTGAGAGGGGAAAAAAAGCTGTATTCCTTCAGTAAACCTAAGGCAGAGTAGCGATTGTGCTGTGGCCAGCATCTATCCCAAAGGCGAGTTTCCCGGCTGCTTTGCCTGCCAGTCAGTGGCCCCATCTCCTGATTTTAATGAGGGTTGCCATCGGGAGATTCACAGCATAAACTGTCCTCACAAGGGCAGAGAACACAGAAGATTCGGGGGAGGAGAATATCAGCTCAAATTTACAGTGTGGAGATACCTTTCAAAAAATACATTTAAGCAACTATTTCCTGGGGAGAGAAAAAGCTACTTCGGAGAGTCTCTCTTGGTGTTGATTACATCCATCTCTTACATCCAAAGTTTCAATGTGCTCGTGTGTTTACTATGTTAAAGCAGGCTTCCCTTATTTTGGTGGTCCGCTGGTCAGTGTCTGGAGCCCATGAATGTCCAGCTATTGTCTGAATCAAAACACAGACACAGGCTAGAACAACAAGGGGATCTCCGCAGGAGATAATGTCACAGCTCTCTCAACACACATGGCGCTGGGAGGAAAATGTGTTTACAAGGCATCCTCAGGCAGAATAAGGTTACAACCAAGCGCATCAAAATGTCTGGATGAGTACTGCCTTTAAAGTGATGTGCAGTTTAAATCCAAATGTGCAAACTTGCCTCTCAGTGTTCTGGACTGCAATTTGCAAAAGATAAACAAATGTAAAAGGCCAGTAGTTGATGAAAGCGTTGAATGTCTGAGTTCCGTGGAGGCAGGTGAAAGGACTCTCCAGGAGCAATAAGAGGCCGGCTGAATAACTCAGCGCTCCACTCACTTTGGCTCCTCAGCAATCCTGTGGCAGACGCTTGCAGAGAGGGGTGTGGGGATCATTCAGCAATCCACTTATTTATCCCATCAACTCATTAGCATTTTTGCTGTGACCTTCTGAAGAATCCGCAGGAACAGTTTTAGCAACTTCTCCTCAAGTGCCTGATGCCATCATAGACTTTCTAACTGGAATTAGTCAATTCAAGTATTATCTATTGACGCTAAGTACAGCCTTGCTTTAAACTCCTCTCTCAGTGTGTCTGTTGCCTTGTACAAAATACCGGCATTGCAACAAAAGGGGAATCCACTCAAGCAACATAAAGAAAAGAACAAGTCTCGGTTGGAGTCCCAGTCTTAAGCACTGTCCTCTGCAAGCGTCCGCCTTTTTAATTCCGTTAAACAGGGCAACCCATGTTGTTAGCAGATAAATCCTCAGATCTTGGCACACAGAAAGAGATGAAAGCAATGCATCTGTCAAAAGCAAGTAAAAAAGCAGGAGAAAAAAAAGATGACTGCGCTGATGGAAATGAGTAAAATCTGCAGCGGGGGAAGCAAAGGGACGAAGACTATCTCAGCCCTGGTGCAGTGAGAAGGAGAGATGCTGTGACTGGCTTACACTTGCCTCCCTCCCTCCCTCCCTCTCTCTCCACACAGTCTCTCTAGCTCTCTCACACACACACACACACACACACACACACACACACACACACACACACACACACACACACACACACACACACACACACACACACACACACACACACACACACACACACACACACACACACACACACACACACACACACACACACACACACACACACCCACCCTTTCTCGCTCTCTCTCCCATAGCCACGTGCTCATTGCCCCGCCTCCTCTTCCCAGCTGCACCTGAGGCTCCCTGCCACATTATTCTGTCTCACACACTGGCTCTCTCCCAGAGGTAAATTTGGATACTTTTCCTATTTACATATTACTTATCTCTCACAGTCTATTTTCTATTAACTAAATTCCTCCCCCCTCCCACCCCACCCCACCCCACCCCACCCCACACACACACACACACTACCTCCTTCCCCTATTTTACTTCCTTCTCCTCTTACAGTCCCATTTCCTCCTCTCCCATCTCCAAGTATCTAGCTAGCACTGATATGTTAGTGTATCTCATGATAAGTCTCATGAGTCACTCACAGTCTCACTACTTTGTGTGGCATCTACATCAATCTAGGACTGTTGACCCTAATAACATATAACCTCTCCCTTATCCAGCTAGTCTCAAGGTTCATATGGAGGTTGCTAGGAATTGTGGCTAGTTGGGAGCATCCTTGGCCAGCAGATGATAAAGAGGGTAGAGAGACAGCAACCTGGCTAAGCAGAAGAATGGATGAAAACAAACTGGGCAGTTACACTTTTAGCTGATTAGAGCCTATCATTGAGGTCAATAAGGGAGTGGCTGACTGCAAGGTTGATGTGGAAAGCAGCATTGAACCTGCCCTCTTCTGTGGTCAGCCTTTACACTATGTAAACACAACATGGACTCCACATTAATTAAAATGTTAAGGTTCAATACAGTGCGTTTCATATAATTTGATTATGAAATGGATTGCAAGTAAGCCTGCAATGTAGAGGGACGGCTCTTTAATTGTCATGGAGACAAGATATTCTTCTGCACCTGTGTTGGTTAATTTGGTCACTCAGAGAAACGGTGAAATGAAGAAAAAAAAAAACAGAAAGAGTGGTCAGAAAGAGAGGAATAGAAAAAATAAAAAGAGGCCAAGTGAAGACTATGCAAGTTCGGCTGTCACTGCGGAAGATGCCAGTCAATGGAGGTGTCTCAGCACAGTGTTCTATGCTTTGGGGGTGGACACTGATAAAAACACGACCAGAAGGCCACCATTAATAATTCATTCTGCTCCAAAACAAAGCCAGCAGGGCCACTTGGAAACTAAGGTGGAGGCTGATTCACCTTTCACTGCTCACCAGCACCCCACCCTCATCCACCCCTGGGCTCCTGGGGATTCCAGTCTCAGCAACAATTTGTTGTCATAAGCAGGTCGTTAACATCGACATTAGAGGGGCAACTTCCAGTAAAGTGAGTAAGGAGGTGTTTTTGGAAGAATTAGTTTACAGATGTAGACCCAAAGAAGGTCACACAACCTGGTGGCCAATGATAAGCATGTGCTTGGTCAGATTTGGTCTTTTACATTACATCTGAGTTGGCACATCCAAGGTGACTTACAATCAGTGCATTCAATATTTATGATGGGTCATTTTAGGGTTATAGTATCTTGCCAAAGGACACTTCGGCATGCACGGTGAGAACTGAGGATCGAACCGCCAACCTTCTGGTTAGACCACTCTACCCCCCTAAGCCACAGCCGCCCCCTTGAATGAAAAGGATGGTAAGTAGTATTCTACTCAGCCAGGGTATGGCAGACAGCATGGCATTTTGTTTAAAATCAAACGGTACTTTTTGTGCAACAGATTATGAGATGTTTGCCAAATGTGTCAGAAATGTCTCCATTAATTAAAAAGGTGCCAAAAAAAATGGAAATGAAGACAATGGTATTAAGTTACGCCTTCATGTGACAATGAAAAAACCCAAAACAACACATACATTCTCCAGACCTGGGAGAGGGACCTGCAGACCTTCACTGGCTTTCATCTTTTCCTGTTGTGTTTTATTAACATCAGCTTAGCTCTGTTTTACTTCACCTTCTTTTGTTTTGGTCTGTAGCCCTTAATTTCGACAAAACCATCAAGTCTGAGGAGACAGATGCAACGGTTGTCTACTCAGTTGCGGCAAAATGGATTATGACCCATCCCACATGAGTTTCTTGATAACACTGGATGATGACGCAACATTTTGTTATGCTTCCATAAACTGAGCAATTGCTCAATGTTCTGTATAATGTCTGTCATAGTGACAGATTTATTGTTTAACTGCAATGACAAATAGAATTGGAGTACAGGCATGTATTGTGATAGCAAATAGTCCTATACCCGTACTATGCAGTTTGTGCCCCAATAATCATGAGTTTGATCTCTGCTGATTTCAACAGCACCTGATTTTACCAATCTGTGACAGATGCAACTACGAAATCTTTTAAATTGCGAAATATAAATGTAGTGACTTCTGCACTCTGCTTACTAACAACCCTCTCCTTTATGAGTCTGGGGGCTGGAGCACCGAGGAACATGTGGTTGGAGCAGCAGATCAGCACTGGTTAACAGCCGGGATTCCAACATTCAGCAAGCAACATCAATGAACCAATACTAAACCTGCTTAGCAAGCAGAAGCCAGTATTTATGTTTATCAACCATCGGCCAAACTTTGTCTTGATTCAGTTCCCAGGTTGAAAGGCACTGAACAAGAATGTAAAGCTTTGATAACATCAGTCGTGTTTGCCTTTAGAGCAGTTCCTATTTAAATAATATGACGATTGAAGTATTTAATCCAGCGAAAGCGAGATTGCGGCCTGACTAACTCTTGGCTTTTTGGTATCCCGGAGTATAAAGCACCACAGCCATGCAGCGGGCTTGGAAAAAGAGTCAGTATGGTGTGCACTTTACTTCTTTGGTTTTTGAAGATCAAATTTTGCAGTCACTTCTGAGTGCTGTCGCAGCCATAGGAGGTTGTGCAAGGCAGCTCTAAATCTGTCGCATAAATAAGAAATGAAAAAGTTGTGATTATTGTTTCTGGCAGTAAGTAGCTGGCACAATCTATTACTTGTCAATATAACAGTGATCATATATGAAGCAGAAACAGTGGGAGGGGGAAAAGGTCAAACATTAAGATAGGAACTAGCGCTTAGCATGTTGTGCACAGCTACTGTGATCACATGACATCAATTGATGTTGAACACCCTTAACAGAAAAATCTCTCGACTATTTTCACCTCCAGCACAATGTCACCATGAATCCTGCCTACACGGGGATCGCTGCAATTGAATGGTAAAAGGGCTAAAGAGTGAGCTAAAGGTCAAAGGCAGGCTGCCGACAGAAATCACCATTCATCATCTTCATTTAATCTTACACCACATGGCGGTGAAAACCTTTCTGACCGATCAGGTTGTGATATATTCATTATTCTGTAGCTCCTATTGTCCTTGCAGAATGTAGGTCAGCATTTAGAATGAATCTTTAAGTCATCTGTAAAAAACAGCCTTTACACTTTTACATGAAACTGTGTTTTTGTCAAGACTGACAAAAAGATGTTCTCTGAATAAATGAATTTATCCCCATTAACACAAAGGCAGTACTTTTCTCATAGATACATATACATACTTAATTTGTTAACAGCCTGTTTGTTCTCAATGTATGCAGTACCACAGTATTTAGCTGATTATGCAAAATGTTTCCAAACCTTAGTAGTATTAAGGTAGCTGTTACACTGCAAATAATTTGCATCACTTCTATAATGGTAAAATGAATGCAACACATTGTTTAAATTATTAATTCCTGCACTTGAATTGTATTAGGAGCTTCACGCTGGTGCAAGAGGAAGAGGAAGATGAAGAGTACTACTTTAGCTGTGAGGCTACAGTGGGTATGAGGACTGAGACAGAAGTGTTGTGACCAAAGAAGACGCTGTAGGGTGGATCATCTTAATCCCAGCTGTCATATCAGTGTCAGCGTGGCTAGGAGGCTATGCATTGATAATAGATGTATTCAATACTATATAGCAACATAATTACAGCTATAACAAACACCTTTATTTATAAAATCATTTTGTTACAGCTTTAATACTGCATGTTAATTTCCATAAAAGAAAAGGTTGTAAATGGCTTTAATTTAAATAACAACTGCCGACACTACACATTTGTAACGGTATAATAAAACGAACCTGAGGAAGCTGAGGAAGAAAGACAGTGTGTCCTTCTGGTGGTGCCTACTGGGTTCCTGCTCTGGATCTTTGAATGGAAGCTTCAGGGCTGTATTATGGAAACGCACAGCGCCAGGAAGGGAGGGGGCTGCACTGAATACATATACATTGTAAGGTGGGGGGAATGGAAGTGGTGCTCCCTGGCTGTGTTGAAGCCATGCAGTGCAGCTGGTCCAGTCAGATACTAAGAAGGATGGAAGAGTGGGGAGCGTGTGTGTCTTTGTGGGAGAAGTGTAGTAGGGCACACAGCTAAGCCAGTGGAGCTATGTTTATGTATGTGAACAACATGTATCTATGCATGTATGCATACTGTATTTTCAGCCAGGGGGGTGGAATTCATGCATGGGGTGAAAAAGTGAATAAAAGAAAAAGAAGGTAGTTTTTACCTTTTTCCATACAGAATATATTCCACTGAGGCAATGAGTTTAGAATTTTTTTTAGGATTTGTCAAATGCCATCATGCATTGCCAAACACCTCTTCAATTCACTATATAGACTTCCACAACTATCTAGTTCGAACTACCTGCCTCTGCAAACATGTTGTACAGTAGTGCAAACGTTGCCAGAAGTTTGTACAAGTAGTAGTTAAAATTTGGGATGATTCTGTCAGCAGCGTGCCACCTACCCACGCTCTAATTATCCAAATATAACTTACTTAATGAACCAAGGCAGAATGGTGAGCGACAGAGGCGAAAGGAGACAGAATTGTCATGGAGACAACTTCAAGCAGAGTGAAGTCCATAGACCTTTGCAGTTACCATGGCAGCCTATCTTATGTACATTGTACTCCATGTATCTGTATGTGGGTTATCATGCGTGGGTGACACATTATTCCAGCGCGCACGGCTGCATGACTGATGTTACCTTTGATTATAGAATGATGTTAAATGTCATCGCTAAGCTGACAGACGGTCTCAATATGACTCAACATCAGAATGAGAATTATTTGCGCTTAAATTTCATTAGATTATTAGATCATAAAGAACGAGTCTTGTGGGGTTTGGTTTAGGGTCAGGGTCAGGGTCAGGGTCAGGGAAGAAGTAGAAAATGACAGTGACATAGAATAATCACAGCTAAAAAGGATTTATCGTATATAACTTGGAGTCAAAAGAGTCTCAACAGGAGATAGCACTGTGGTTGAGGCCTAAGCACGTCCACAAAATCCAAATAAATGTAATGGTATTACAAAACAGTTGGATCCTCATTAATAACTGTGATGAAGATAGAAAGATGCTTTCACTAAAAAAATATATATATATATTTGTACCTATTGCATTTCTGTCTAGTTAGCCAGTTGCATATTAATATACATCCACCTGTTACCCTCTTACAGGTGGAGATTTGTTTGGATGGCGAGAAAAGAGCAGGTCATTATTTGAAGCAAGGTAAAAGGAAAAGAAGAAGAAAATAATAATTCCATTTGCAAAACAATCTCCTTGGAAGACCTTCAGTTTCATACAGAATAAGGGTCTTTTATATTCCTGCTGTTGTGAAACTGCTGTTCCAGCTTCTGATTACAGCCGTAGTACCTGTGGAGAGATCCTGACCTCGGTTAACACGCTGGCTGTGGCGTGTGTGAGATTGGTCTTTGGAGAGGCGGACCTAGAAATAGCTGGCTGAGCTTTTTTAAGCTGTAGGTTCAAGCGTGGCAGTACACCTTGGGCTTGTTCAGCTCTAGGGAGACGAAAAGGTTGTTCAAATGTCACTTGTAACCCCCCCAAACAGAGAACTCAGAACAGTCTCAGATGCCCCCAGGCCATCGTGTGTGTGTGTGTGTGTGTGTGTGTGTGTGTGTGTGTGTGTGTGTGTGTGTGTGTGTGTGTGTGTGTGTGTGTGTGTGTGTGTTTGTGTGTGTGATGACTGTAAATGAGAGCAGAACAGCACTGAACATGACACTTGCAATATATGATATCAAGCTTGTCGACCAAGGGCCACATGCAGCTAAATGCTCAGTGCTCACACTGGACAATATCATTTTGGAGACTTGAAATGTGATTCATGGCCTCAGAGATATGACACGAACAAGTGGACAGTGGATTATGAAAAGGCATCGACTCGTTTGAATGGATCAAGCATGAAAAAACAAACCATCCATGTACTCGAGTCTGAATTCAATGGTAAACAGTGATTTGGAGGCTGACTCACTGAAGGTGGCAGGTCATTTTATTCACACATCAAAAGTGTGATGTGTGTTCAACCTATTTAATCACGTGATGTTTTTACATAATGGGTTTTCATAGCAGTGGCACGGGCATAAATACAATAACATCGCAACTCAAGACAACAAAGTGGGTGACTGGTGCCTTCATTTCTTTCACAATACTGAATCTTCATCTGTGCAATGTTTTCTTGCTTCCTGTCCAAGAAGTGTGTCCACATCAAGGGATTGTGTAATTCAGGGCTGATACTGATACCAGAGTTAAAAATAACAATTTTGATGATAGCCAATACCAATTTTTTTAGTCACTATTAATATCAATTCTATTACTGAGCACATTATAAAACAGACATCAATAATTTACTGGAGATCTAGTACAGAAACGGGACATGGTTTAACACACATCTGCTGCGCAACACTAACACAATGCCTGTCCGGAACTGCAGGTGAGGCACAGAGCTGATTAACTACACCAGTGTCCCCTCCATAAGGGCGACCGTCCAGTTACTTAGAATTCAATCAGCATTAATATCCTCACTGAGCCCAGACAACAGACATTATTAAGCTCCACATCACCCTCGCCATTGCTGTCATTTGGCTCCTTCCCCTCGCCCCCTCCCTCCTTCATCTTACCTCAATTCCATTCATTTGGTGGAGCTATTAATAGCCCCGCCACCAGCCTATCAATACCATCACTACTCCAGTAAGACAAAGGCTGCGGGGGTGTGGCCAAGCCAGTGGAATGAGAATAAATGAGCGGAACTACAAAATCTTGGTCTTATGGAATGTAAGACAAAGAGATACTAGGCATTAAAAAAACACTGCACATAGGAAAGAGATGAGGAGAGAGAATAAGGTATGGAGAAAGATGGTTTATCAAACAGACCAGTGAGGAACTGGTTGAGGGAAAATAAGGATAGAACAGGAAAGAGAAAGAAAAGGGACAGTGGAAGCTGGGTAGAGAAATGGGGCGTGTAGTACAACTGAAAAAAGATCCCAATTTACCAGATAAATATGACAAGAGAAATAGAACTGCTGAGAAAGAAAAACAGGGAATTTAGAGAACAGGTGAAAGACGAGGAGAACTCTCTGGACATTTACACACATTCCTTTTCTCCTATTCTCCTATTCTCCCTAAGTGACTAAAACCTCATATTTATGGGGCCACATTCTTCCATCTCTCCATTTTCCCTTTTCCATCCATCCCCTCTCTCTGTTATTGATCCAGACAAGTAGTTCCACCCATCTCTGTGCAGCAAAGAGAAAGACTATCGTATTTTCCATAAAGGATCTATGCTTTGTATTTATATCAGCTCCTCCTGCTGCTTCACTCTGGTCCAGTGTGGCTCTCTCACCCTCACTGGTTTACAAATCTCTGACTAAAAATCCACGGGTGGGTCACAGACCTTTGTTACACAACAGCTTGATCAGATTAAGTGATTTTGGTTTTACAAAAGAAAAACGTGAAAAATTTTACTAGCTTTAGTAGAAGAAAAAAAAGAATTTGAAAGATTAAAACTACAAGAAACTGTGGAAGTGATAACATTCATAGGATCACTGAAGTATCAAAGCAATACATATTGTTTTCATAATCATGCTATCCACTGTACAACTTATTCAAATGTGCCAAGTTGTGCATACACAACAGCAAGAAGAACCCAGAAATGTGCACGTTCATGAATTGTGAACAACTATGATCTGCAACACCTGCACCACCAGATAAAAGCTGAAGTAAACAGAAACCGTAGGAAAGTGACCTCGATTGGCAGCGGAACCAAATCCTTCTATTGTCCAGACAGGGCTGGTGCATCTGTCAACACGACTGACCACAAAGGACAAAATTAAGCTGCACTCAGAGGTTGCGAGTTCTTCAGGATGCTGAGGAGACAACATGAGCTCTTATTGTCCAGAAAACCGTCTCACATTCATTAAAAAAAGTCACAAAAATGACACAGAGTTCTGATCAAAACCAGTGTCAGTGATGTTCGAACTCTACAACACAATAAGGACAAATGTTTCCCCCACGTATTCTCATCATAGTGACATGCTTTCATAATTCCCTTTTCCAGCAAAACACAGCAAAGCACTTGTGACTGTTTTCAAAACGTGTCCCACATCAGCTCACGTATGTCAACATAAAAACACGAGGAATTGTGTAAATGCGACGTGGTGTCCCAGGTGTCCCAGATGTCCCTCCCTGATCTGCGTGGACATTTACCTTGGTGATGAGGATGCGGTAATGCTCCAGCAGGTCATGGTTGTCGTGGCAACCGGACAGCAGCTGCCAGACCTCAGCTCGGAGCGGCTCAGGAATGCCGCTGCGCACCAGTGGGGACAAACCCTTTGGACGAGTGGACAGGTTTCCATGCCTGGTAAACACACACAATGCAGGAGTTATCTATTACTGTCTCTAGTTCAGTCAGTTTAAATGTTATTTTGATGATTGTGTTTGTGTTGTGCTCTTTTGGTGACATTCGGAAAGGGACAACCAAAAGAACAATGAAGTGCAGGGTTGCACACCGCACACACAGTATTCACGTTGCACTGACATTAATGGTATTTATCTTCAAAACAACATAGTCATTAACTGAACTATAATTACTTCAGAATGTTTCCTCCCTCCTCTGGCCAGGTAGGAGGGGCTGACTGAACACCCTGTTATTTATCTTCACCGGTACACATCATTACAATGCAAGCTGCCTGGTGTAATCACAGACTACTTAATTTCTTTATAGTAGCTCAAGGTTCACTGCCTCATTAAAATGTACTAAAAATTACAATTTGAACTGCAGTTGTGAGTTTAATAGCCATACAAGTACTGACAGAAATACTAGTAACTAATAGCACATTATTACCTCCAGCCAGGAGGTTATGTTTTCACCCCTGTCGATTTGATTGTTTGTTAGTTAGCAGGATTACGCAAAAACACATTTCTACAAAACTTGGAAGAATTATGATGTGAAGAAAGAGAAATTTACTTTTGTCAAGGATTCCCATTCTTTAAAAAGTTGAGAAAAAGTGTTTTTGACATTTTCACTTTACTTCCATTATTCATGGATTTTGATAAATAAATCTAAAACATCTGATATATTAAGGGAACTGATGTCTGTTATTTGGTGTACCTCGATTGAATCTAAGAGGACTGTTGGGCCTTGGCAGAGGCATGTGCTCTACTGAGGGCCATTCTAGTTGAGTAGTTTATTGTTATTGAGTACAGAACAAAATTCAATACTTAGACCAAGGGGTTTTCAAACTCTAACATTGTGTGCCTCCCTTCTGACAAAGCTTTTGTTATATTGCTATTGCTGACAATTATATTGCAATGGTTATTGTCCAGCCCTAGTTTGACATAACTTCCGACAAAATCAAATGTACAAGAAAGATTTGTCCTGACGCATTTATTCATTCCTGATATTTGAAAACCTCAAAACTACCGTATTGCAGAACAAAGTCTTTAACCAAATTGTACACATTTAGGCTATTTTACGTGATCTCCTTTAATAACTAGCTAATCACTTTTTTTTTCTCAATTTCATTCAATGAGATTCCCCTGAAACTGTCGGGACCCCCGTGGGGAGGCCCGCCTCACACTTTGAAAACCCCTGGTCTGGACTATTAACCGCAGCGCTGCCATGCTGTTAGCATTCTCCCACATGAGGAACTATGCTGCTTTTGAAAACACACTGTCAGCTCTTTTTAATGATGCTTGAAATCTCATCATAACGCATTTGTTGAGGCCATATGAAAGCAATTTCCAAATGAACTACTTCACTTCATTGTGCTGATGCAACAGCAGGAAAACCGGCTGCGGAATCAAATGAGAAGCCAGAAACATCTTTTATTCATCTAATTATGCAAACGTCTGTAGCTACAGCTCTATGTTTTAATGCTGCCTGTTGAAAATGCATAGAGTTATAGAAAGATGACAGTATGTAACTTCTAACACATATGGTCATATCTGCACAGAACGCTTTTCCATACAAATTGGGATGATAAAGAATAAACTGTAAATCCCTGTCTGCATGTGGGACGTTGGGCCCGATTTACTTCCCAGCACTAATTTATCTTGTCATAGTTCTTTTTGCACAAGATTAAGAGACTAAAGGACTCATATTCATGTCTGATGTAATTGCATTTATAACTAGTGTGGTATATTTACACCCCATTCTATGTTTACATTCATGCTGTCATTTGTTCACAAGGTACTTATATATGATGGGTCTTCTGAGGCAATGTTTGAGTGCAATACCTCTTACTAAGATTACTGAAATTCAAATCAATAATATTGAACAATTTCAGTGTGGACCCGTTATACTTGAAATGTATTTGAATGGCCTTTACAACAGCTGAACATCTTCCAAATGCCTTGAGCTTTCTTTATAACACATTTCACAAAAATCCACATTGTATATTTGGTAGAGTTGGAAACACGAGTGGTTGTGAGAAAAAATCTTATTTGACGTAATAGGTGACTCAATAACAACATATCCAGGGGCTGAATGTTGTACATTGCTGTGTCTGTCTATCAGTGTATATACTTTCTAATTCAAACCATTACCTGCTGTACGTCTGTTTTGTTTTTTTCCTCTGTTTTTCGATATCTCTCGGCCCACATCCCAAAATACTGTCCCTACTTCATTGTTTTACCAAATGTTTTTAGGGTGTGCAATGTCCACGTTTCTTTTGCAGCCTTACCATCTGTTGAGGATTCCTCCCCAGGACTCCAGGATTTTCTCAGGACAGTCTTTGGAAACATCTCCTGTCCCACTAGAGATTTCACTGTCGCTATCTGCAAGAAATACAAACACACACACACACAGACATATTAACAGACATTTAGAGTATAAATTAATCCACATTAGTCCACATGAGAAAAAACGTACCCAGACCAACACTGTTTTGACAAGACATCAAACATGTTTCAGTGTAACACAGCTTTAAGCACAAATTGAAACACAGCAGGACACGTTGTTTGGACCTTAAGATGTTTCAGGTATTTTGCCGAAGGTCACCTATAGTTTCCATTTGACAACTTTAAGATTGATGCAGTCCGATGGAGGCAGGAGTGCTTGTGCAGTGCCTACACCTTCCATTATTACTGTTCTACTGTCTGGTGGATAGTGAGGCAGACTAGAGGCAATCAGGAGAGAGAACCACTTGTTTTAGATGCAGAGGCACTAATTGACTGTCTGGTCTGTTCTGCTGCAGGAGAGATGAACTGACACCCACACAGAGACCGCCCACTGGAGCAAATACACACACACACTGTTTAACAAGGACACACCGATAATATGTTTAGAATACATCATTAGCACCACATGTATAGAACAGGTTGAAATGTGTTACACTTCGAGACACACAGAGATCAAACTGGACAACTGAAGTAATTTACACACAGTTTCTTTTTCTTGTCCAGAGTTAACTCATAATCCATGTTCTTCATTTTCTCTGCCAAGGAGGTTGTCTTTCATGTAATTTTGCTTTTATTGATAGAACAGAAGGCGTGAAAATGGGAAAGACAAGGGTCAGAAGCCGGGGTTAGAAACCAACCTACGGCCACTACAGGATCAAGCCTCCGTAAGAAGCTTTTATCACTTTTGGCCAAGAAATGCAAAATGAATAGGTATTGCCAGGTATTTATAAACAGTAAACTTATTAAGGGGTAATATGTTTGCGTTTAGAATATGTTAACATCAACAATCGGTCTACAATCTATATGATATTTAGAGCCTGAGCCTTTTTTACTCTAGATATGTAATTTTCTTGCTCTTGGTATGGCCAGAACTTGTGTGTGAAGTATAGAAATTCTTTTATCCCATCAAGTCCAATTTGATGTCTTATAAGTTTCTCTGCCAACTGACATTAACATGAAGAACCACAGCGGTGACGATGAACTTCACTGAGGCTTCACTGAGAAAAAAAAACTGAAAGCAAAAGCCCTCAAAGGCAAAAGGTGTGAAAAGGCATCATTCACTCCGACTGAAGCCTTTTTCTAAGACCCGAACATTGAAGAAGGACTTAAAGACATTTTCTTCTAGAACATACAACCATGTTCAATGCACTGATGCACCTATACATCCTCACAGGCTCAGTGGGAGCTTTCCAGGTCTTTTATAAATGTTTGATGAGCCCTTTCAAATGGTTCAGATCCAGCACAAAGCCGCCGCCTCTGTTCTCAGATTGGCTGAGGCCACGTGGCGAGGACGCGTGAGTCCAATGCCACTGCCAACTTACCAGGTGATGAAAGAAACAGTGAAGACAAGGACCATTACTGTTACCATTTAATCTGGAGAGGGGCTATGCTTTCACTGTAGGATTACTTTCAAATAGGATCTCTCCACTAGTGGATTGCTTCTGTCTAAATAAAAGCAAGGAGAAATTCCCTACAGGCATCAAAAGGATTTAAATTAAAGTGGGTTTTAAAAAAACATATTTATTTTCTATTTAATGTCCTAATGTTTTAATGTTTTTTAACCTTTACCGCTCAGTTGACAGCAATGTCATGGTCGTTGTGTATGTATATAAAGAAAGACCACAGTTTTTGTTTGTGTGCGTGAAGGTGTGTATAGGAAAGGTGAACAAAAACTCAATGAGCAACCATTACAAAGCATGTTGTGTAAGGAAAAGCAAAGAAAAAAGAAGATTTCTGCTTCGGGCCTATTTTCCACATCCACAGCTTCCAAGAAGGAAAGAAAAAACATCCACATGGATTGAATGTGTGTGTGTGCGCGTCCGAGCGTGTGCACGTCCGAGTGTGTGTGTGTGCTTGCAGCGGTGGCATCTGCACTGGGGGTGCATTCATTTCTGTACACAATGAGGCCGACCTCCAGCTTCATGGCCCTGACTGCCTCCAATTTTCAGCTCTGGGGGAGGAGAGGGGCGCTATAGAAAAAGCCCCCAGAATGGCTTCCTCAGTGCCAGTTGAAAGCTTCCGGCTCGCGCCTCGGAGGGTTTACTTGTGACTTTGGGCAAATCAGCAATTTGACAGAGGGAAGATGATGTTTGCCTTTTAATACATTTCAAGCTGAAAAAAAGCAACATTTTTAATAAAGGTTGTTTTTTTCCATCTTTAAAAATTGAAGGTTTTTATTATCTTGTTAGGACAAGTTGAGACAAATGAACTTGTAAATTGTCAATCAAGTCGATTTCTTTGTGATTGGATTCATAGAATAAAATAACACAGTGATTAAGATGTCATGCCAAATTTTGTTCAATTTAATATTTAGACACTAACCCAATATGCAACTATAACTGCTAGAGCTCTCTGAAGCAAAACAATAACAGAAGTCATTGAGCGGCTTGGGATCAGGGGAGTTGTTGATGGAAATCTACCTGACATGGCTCTGACACAAAGCTTGTTCACGGATTAAGATTAATGTATTAAGGTTTTATTGACAATATGCAGCAAACAGCTACCTGGCTAGCAGTGTGTTTTTCCTTCATAATCTTTTGTCTGCCCCAGAAGTTACAGCAGTGACAGGCGATCAAAAGGCGACCAATATGAATCTTTGACTCACTTTGAATAAAATGGGGAATTTCTCTGGATTTGAACATTGTTCAAAGCATTTTGCATAATGTAAGCACGTAATGCAGCCAAATATATATGTTTTTGGACGATTAATGAATAATAGTCCTTTTTATATCTAAGTATTTCTGGCTGCTGAGAAGAAATTACACAATGAAAACTAAGTAAAACAGGGATGTGCCCACACGCACATACACAGCATGAGCAGTAAATTACCGACAGAGCCGGTAAGTACTGTAAAAAATGTATTCTTTATGGTCTAAACATGCATGAAAATACTTTAAATGATCACTGTAACTTAGTGGAGCTGTGCATGGCTCCATGGGTGTCTGCGCCGGACTTGGTGGTGCTGTGGCCGGGCTGCTTTTTGCAATAAAACAATTTTGATGGAATGGAAATAATGCATTTCAAAGCAGGAAGACTTTAACACAGCAACTAGCATTTGTTTACTTATCGCAAGTCATATGATCACCGCAACATTTAACGTTATCGCATATCCCACTTTTTCCTAATATGGTGCAGCCCTAGACAGGTTCTATTCAAAGACACTTGCACCACCAAGCCAGTGGTCAGGTGGAAACGCCAGCCCTGTTTATATTAGTGGGTTGTGTTTGGAACCTACTGGAGTCTAACAGCAAGGGCTGGTGGTGTTAATAATGCTGCGGCTTTGCCTCCATATCTCGGACATTGCTGCCAATACTGATGGGAAAATATCAACCCTGTTCTGATTAGTCACCTTCATTTGTCATGGTTACATTTTATGGATTCAGTGTCTTGATCTAGACACATTAAGATCAGATCCTACTCTAATCAAGAGTCTATTCGGTATGATGGTCAGCTCAGATTGACACAATTGTTTTAATTGTTTTATATATAATTTACTTTTTAAAGCATTTGGATCTCAAACTATTTGACTGACGCGGGCTGTTACATTATTTGTGAGGGGTATTTGACGGCAGTTGGACACTGTGGTGCTGCTGTGCAAACAAGCCATGAAACCCCGTAACAGATTGGGCAAGGCTCCACATAAAGCCACTCACACTTGAAACCCACACGTGGCCATTATCATACAGGCAGCGATTCAAAGCCTCAGAGATTGTGCCTGCAGCTCAATCCTGACCACAGTGTAAACACACAGTCCCCATAATCAATCCCCACTGCTATTGTCACATGCTTTGCCACACTCACTTACACACAACCCACATGTTCCATTATGCATGTTCAGTGCATTCAGAAAGTATTCAAACCCATTTGCTTTTCTCACAGTTCCTTAATGTTGCAGCCATATGGTAAAATCTTTAAAACAGGTGGCGTCATTCACGGTGTAGACACGTCTCAAAGATGATCAAGAGAAATGGGAGGCACACAAGCTATATTCAAAGTGTCACAGAAAAGGATCTTATTAATAACCTCAATGTTTTTTTTAATGGAGCCAGAAGCAGAATTTAAGGTTATGTTATGAAAATTATAATAATAATGGTCTAAGCCAGGATATTTTACCCAGTTACTGATGTTACTTAAATGCGTTGCCTGAAGCTATTGGCATACGTAGCTTCCTAAAGTCCTTTAAATGCATCACCTGCAAACCCTCAGCAGGTGCTGCTATGAGCAGGATTTAGACCTGAACATCACTCAGAGACGTTCCCTTTCATAGGAGGGGATGCGGGGTCCTGAGCGTACATGGAGGTCCCCCTCTGGATATTTAGAATATATTGACAAATCAATCAATCAAAGAACTCAAACAATCTTAGCGTAAGGCTGCTAAATAACAAAATTAGTAAAAAAGGGTCTGAATACTTTCTTAAAGACCAGCACATACATCTCTATCTGTAGTCTATGTTTTTGTGCCTAAACAAAATTAAACAGTAAAGTATACCTCTATATCAGACTGAATATCTGAAGAACTCATTTAAATGACATGTTCTTGCCAGCCAGAAAAAGAAAGTGAAAAACGGCAGGGGTGGATAAATTGAATGTAAAGCCAACACTCCATTCAACAGGCTATAAGAAGTAAATCAATTATTTTCTTGCCAGTGCCTCTGAAGGTTCACATAAGTGTCCCATTTTTCTCTGATACCGGGGCAAAGTGGAATTTGTACAGAGCAAAGCAACGCAAGGTCGCATTTTTCAATCAAACAACATTTGGAAGACAAATGATGTTGTGTCGTGCCACGTGTGTGTTTAAATGTGCATCTCTGTATGTGTGTGACTGTGTGCGAATGTGGGGGAGAGAGCTTTCTGATGAAGAATCCTGGCATCTTATCACTGATGTACAGAGACAGAGAAAGCCTCAATGGCTTTTCAGAGATTTAAAGACTTGAGCAGATTTACATATTAGTGATTATGTACTGTGGTATTTTTAGAACATATCGTGAATCATTAACTCCACCAACAGAAAGAGGGGGAGAAACCCAGCAAAAAAAAAAGGGAAAGACGCCCGTACCTTCATCAGCCTCCTCTTCCTCAGTGGATGGGGCTAGTTGTCCTCTTCCTTCATTGTTTCTCTCAGCCTCCCTCTGAAGGCTCACCACCTCATACATAGCATCGCTCGGACCAACCCGCTCTGGTGCCTGCTGCAAACACAAACACACACACACAGACACACATAGACACACACACAGACACACACAGACAGACACAGACAGACACACACGGACACAAAGAGAGACTTTTTGATCCCTGATGAAGAGCAAATTCATCAACCACCTTCATGATGCAATTATACAAACAGAACGTGTTTTTATGTTGACCATAGGATAATTTATATTATTGGTAGTGTACAATTGTACAAAATTACATTCAAGTGCATCGATCAGTAATGTAAAACCTGACAATATGCTCTTCATAGTACATATAACAGGTACAAACTGTGATGCAAATATACATATATATACAAGGTTGGCCCCGATAGCAACACAAAAAAAAACATCCAAATACTAACTGTATCTTAACTAACCTCCTTGGTGGAGGCAACAAAGTGATCAACAGGTTTAATGTTTTCTGTTGTTTTTAAAGGTTTGAAAATGCTTCATCAAATTATTGATCCCTTCAGTTTCAGGACAGATGTGACAGAGTTTAACGCTAAATAGGCGTCGGGGGTGAGGCCCAGCACCGAGTTCCTCCAACCAACAGAGCCTCCACTCCCATCTGTCCAGGACAGTCAGCTTCCGGCACTCAGTGGAGCTCATCCCTCTGCAAGGGCCTAACAATGCCATTAAACTCAATCAATAAACTGTAAACACCCGTAGATATCACAATCATTAATATTCCAGATCCTTTTTTCTATCAACATCGAAGCATAATTGCCAATTGGAGAAAATATTAAAAAAAATTCACTTTTCCAGTCTCCCACCGAATGTTGTTTGAATCCATTCAGTAGTCTTTTCTGAAACCGTCGACCCACTGGTCAGAGGACGACTCACTCTACCCCCTGAGCCCATATTGTTATCTTGAAGTCGAGAGTATAAAAATTGCTTAACAAAAATAAAAGCCTAATAAAAGCTTAGTTATCTCATCATTAAATCCTTCATAAAAGACTAACGAAGTGCACAAGAGAACTAAGACACCGGCAGACTTGACCTTGGGTGTCATAAGCTACTGATGTTTATTTCTGGTCTTTTCAATTACTGTAGTGCTGTTGCCTCTCTCCTCCACCTGGTAGAATGGATCAATGAGCGCCATTGATCTGCCCACTCGCATGGCATCTAATGACTAACTCAAGTCAGTGATGGGAGCACAAATTGAGAGAGAATATCAAGCCAAGACTATTTTTAGAGAAAATCCAAGGAGGCTTAGGTAACACATTTGCTTTGCGATGGCCTCTGCCAGTGAATTGTTAACCCTACGGGATGAATTATTAACACTGATAAAACTGTGACCGAAAATTGGGCCCAAGACAAACACCGAATTATTAACTCTGGTTTATAATAAGAAAAAGAAAGAAAAACGTTATTATCCAACCGTGTTTGCTGATATAAAGAACAGCTCTCCCAGCAAAATGTTATTCTATGACTGCATTAACAGTTAATGCGTCTCTGCAACATCCCAAAGTGTTTTTCTCTTTCAAGGTTATTTTCAACCCTGAGCTTTCACAAAGGTGGCATTTCTCTCATAACACCTCTAGTATCGCTCTCCGCAGTCGGTCCCATCAACTTAAAGTTCAAGCTCATCTTGAACTTTGCTCGTCTAAAAAAGGGAAAGTTCACTCGCAGATACGTGCATTTGAAGCATCAACTTTGCATTGATTAACTACTTGTTAAAAGGTTTACAACCTACGGATATTTGTTGGGGGGGGGGGGGGGGTGGGGAGGCTGATCTCTTTCATGAATTCCTGAATCCTTAATATGGAATCCTATTCAGCCCCATTCTTGACGTAGAAAGTGACAGGACTCTTGAATTCAACTTGGACTTGACAGGCAGGTTTGTTTCCAGGTAAAGCGGACAACCTAGAAAAATGATTCGCTGAGTAATCAACTCAACCTCCTATGTGCTGGTCAACAGATGGAAGCTTAGACAGCAAATAACTCTGCAAAGGCTAATTTCGCTAATCTCGCCATGGTAAAAAAAATAATTCCTGGACCTTCCCTAAAATGTACTGGGTTCTTCCTTGGGTCATGCCCCCCCGCCTCCCAAAAATGTCCTGGAAATCGGTTGAGTAGATTTTGTATAATCCTGCTAACTAACAAATACACAAACGCAGACTAAAGCATGACCTCATGGGCGGAGGGAATTAAGAAGACAAAGAAAACAATTTCCACAGGTTGGCACAGATAATGACTTCTTGGTTCGCCGGATGACTAATAACAGTTTTTGGCAGAATAAGAGAACAGGACGACATGATTGCCATCTTTGACTAAAAATACAATATTATTTTAATTTGCTCTGAACCACAGCACCAGTCCAACACCCTTCCATTTACTGTGGAGATAACTACGGAGGAAATCAGGCGGATGAGTCAGACGCCGCTGTTAATTACCCAAATGCCAATAATGCGACAGAGCCTCTTATTAGCTCTACAATCCAAAGCCTCCCCACACTTCACTGCTTTGCCAGCTCCCCACGGCCTCCTACAGGAGATGTGCTTTTTAACAGGGGAGAAGAGGCTTACGGCTTAACTGTATTTTCTAAGCACCTGCACCAACTGTTCAGAACGGGTGTCCTTGTGTTGGTGGGAGGTAAGTGAATGTGCATTCTTAACTCTCTCTCTCTCACTCAGCAATTCTTTAATCAAGCAACTAGTGAGGAAACTCAAAAGGGCTCATGTTTCTGGGCGTGTGCCGTTGGACATTTAAAAAAAACGAATTCCAGAAGTCTCTCTGTATGTAGAACTTATCTCGAGGAGCGTTCATTTCATCTGCTACACATTCACACGACCAGCGCTCTGTAGCTGGTCCGACTGGGACTAATCAACATGTGTGACGTTGTGCATCACGACAACACACACACACATTCACGACAACGAATTCTCCAGGTCAGGGCTCCGTGAACCGAGTTACACTGAAACCAAACTTTGAATAAACGGGCCTGTGAACAGGAAGGGAAATGGAAAATCCGCTGATAAGATATTTGCATCTTTCCGCACTTGATCTTACAAAAAAACAAGTGTCTCGGTTCTCTCGAGTAGAGCATTTGACTGGTCACTGACACAGCAACACGCCTCCTAACTGTCTGCTCTGACCTCCTCCTCCTCCGCTGCACACATCCTCCGAGCCGTCCGTCCACTCGCTCCACTTCCCCCTCCTCTCTCTGACAAGCTCGGGCTGGGAACTGACGCTGTTGTGGACAACAAAGCCCTTTGGGACGCACGTGATAATGGGCTCCATTAATGAATTTGACTTTATGTGAACCAAACCAGCGACAGTTATAATGCTGTGAAAAAGGACTCGACCGATTCGGGGTATTTATCCCATTACAGTTGTACATGTATCTAAAACATTGTAAGCTGTAGTGTGCGTGGGGATGATTGGAGAAATTGTGTTGGATTAAATAAGCTCAAACTGGTTCTTTACTTTAGGATTGAAATGAAGATATTGTTGATCCCCTGTCAGACCAGACATTAGAGAAAGAAACCAAAAATCTACCAGGTTAAAAAGATCTCTGGTTAATCAATCACACTCTGGTTTAAACATGCATGAATATATGCAAAAGGATGCAAAATGTGTACAGGGTTAGATTTAACAGTTGCAGGGGAAATACCTGTCTGAGTTTGAGGTAAAAGGTCTCGCTGAAGGTCTTCCGGCTAAAGTACCAGAAGCGTTCGTTTGATGGATAGACCCTGACCAGAGTTTCCAGTAGGAAACGAACCGGCTCCACCACTTCAGTCACGACCAGGTCCACTGCCACCGTCATGTACACTTGTTTATCTGATCCATAACAGGGAGAAAAAGGAAAACAAGGTTACTGGGGCTGAAGTATCTGGGACACATTATGTGAGACTCTTTCATTTTTCTTTTCTCTTAATATGAAACGAGAGGAGCTACATAAACAATAAAATGTATGGCTCAAACTAACACTTATCACTTCATGCATCTATTCTGGTTTTATTATAACGGAAGTATAATCAAATGGGAAGGAGGACATGAGGAAATGTGTTTACAGTGAGGAAGTTTGAATACATTTGTAGAAGAACATGAGATAAACCCTTGACATGAATAATAATAATGATAATGTCAAGCAGAACCTGCTCGTTTAGAGAAACGTTTTTGAATGAGAGGGACTTTTGCTGCAGCTTCAGTCCAGAATGATTGCCTAACTCTTAGTTTATTTTTTTAGATAATAAAGGCTTTTCTTTTAATGGCTCAGGCACCAAAGTTTGGTTACATTATAATATAATAATAATATTTCATTATTCAAAATTGGTCTTGAGTATTTTGGACATAGAATTGGATAAAATAAGAATATAAGCCAGTAATGCAAAGTGAATTGCATAAGAACGAAGTGTGTCCACGGCTCTGTTGGCTCTGCTGCGCGACGTGTTCACGCTTCCATCTCTGCACAAACATGTCGAGCTGTGACAAGCACTGGGTCACAGGACAGTGCACAGACTATAAGTTATTTCAGAGAATGGAACAAAGCAATTAACACGTCCGAGCGCTGCATAATTCCCAGACGTGACCTTGGGTTTTTGTGACACTTCCAATGCGTATTATAATATATAGAAACATTTGCTACTTCATAAACTACCCATCACAAGTTCTAGAACAACACAATCTTATCAGTTTTTATTGATTTATTATAACCATAATGGAACAAAGGTATGTAGATTAAATCTTGTTCAACAAAAATATTCCTCAATTCGTTATTCTACAAATATCCAATTGTTTATGTGCACTGTGCGTTAATTCCAGAAACACTGAGGCATTGAATATTTTCAACAGAAACATTAATTTATGTATGGTGGAAAATAAATGTAAACGTGTAAAAGAAACTTGCTCGCATTGCCTAGTATATAACCCGTCCTCACCTTTAGGTGTGTCTTCATTCAGTGGCTGGAAGACAGCCAAGTTGGGGTTCCACGTTCCTGTGATAACGTAGGACTTCCCATCAGAGCTCTTCCCCATCGACTCCTGTGTAGATATTTATTAGATATATATATATATATGTGTCCATTTGCTTATGTTCTCGTTACACACGTTTTTTTTTTATATAGTGTAAATTACAAGTCACTTTGAAATGACAAATAGTGCACAGATAGGTGTTTAAATTATACCGAATACTCTTCCTATTCTATTTAAAAGGTTACAATGAGTTTAGTATTTCATAAACCAGTCTGCCTATTCTCATGTTCGACGAACACAAGGCAAGTACACGACTTTCAGTTATCATGATGTACTGTAAACTGTATCTCAGTCAAGTGTCTGCTCACCATGTCTAGGAGATGCATGTCACTGTTGCAGACTTTCTGTCCTGGACTCAGCAGCATCCCAAAACACCTGGAGGGAAGATGCAGGAGGTACAACGATAAATCAATACTCTGCATTCACCAGCAGAGTGTTCTGAGAGGAAACTTATAATATGGAATATACTACACTCAATGAAGTAGACTCAGTGTAATCTTTTAGGCATGTCAGGCAGCCATACATGTATAAGCCCCTTCCTGCTCTCACTGCCTGTGACAAAGGGTCCTACATTTGAACCTCAACAGAGACGTCCCTTACATCAACAAGGGCTTCATAGCCACAGGAAATTAAACAACCAGAAAAAAAAGTGGGATTATATTATCTACTGTTACTGTAACACCCATCAGGGGTCTCATTGTCACCTTATTGGATGGGTAAATTGGTCAGTGCTCCATCAACAGTCAGTCCATAAGCAATCTATACTGAACAAACAGGGGTTTCGTGTTACAAGCAAGTTCCCTCAGCTTTAGGTTCGAGGTGCCATCAAGTGGTCAATGTGGGAATCTCAGTTTCAGAGTTGAATTATGTAAGAGTGAGTTTACAGTATATCCATCACTAATCCACTATGGCTCTAACTGATTTCACAAAGTAGGGGTCAGATGTCTTGTGACAGTTCACCAGGATTAATAAGCTTGGAAAGAAGACACTCTCTTTCTAACAAGAAGGCCGCTCAGCTGCAAATACAGATAAAAATGTATGCAATCACTGATGCACAAAGCTTAAAACATTTTGAGGGTATTAAAGGTAAGTTATATTAATACACCAGATTCATTTAAGGTCACTGTGACCTTTGACCACTGAAATCGAATCAATAAATCAGTTAGTCCAAGTTAATTGCAACAGATGTAATGAAAGTCCTTACGGTCAGTCCTAATATATCCCATTCACAGGGATCCGAGGCCACTGTGACCTTGACCAGGTACCAAAAATCAAATCAGTTCATCTTGAGTCAAAGTGAATGTTTATACCACATGTAATAAAATTCCCTTTGGCCATTTCTGATATATTGTGTTTAAAACATCAGATAGTTATTTGACCTTGACCTTTTGACCTTTGGTCCCCTAAATCTAGTCAGTTCATCTTTGAGTCTAAGTGAATGATTGTACTAAATTTGGAGAAATTCCCTCGGGCTGATCTTAAGATATCACATTCAAGAAAAATCAACAGACTTTGTGAGGCCAGCGTGAGCTTTGACCTTTTACCACCAAACATCTACTCACGAACTTCCTTGAGTCAAAGTATATATTTGTATCAAATTGGAAGAAATTGTCTTCTTCTGAATGTGTTCTTGAGATATCTCATTCATGAGAATGGGATGGAAGAACAACC
Organism: Pleuronectes platessa; assembly: GCF_947347685.1. Taxonomy (NCBI): domain Eukaryota; kingdom Metazoa; phylum Chordata; class Actinopteri; order Pleuronectiformes; family Pleuronectidae; genus Pleuronectes; species Pleuronectes platessa. Next base: position 21,070,779 of record NC_070634.1, read on the forward strand.
AGAAAATATAATGCATCCGGCCAAAGGCTGTCCCCGACGCGGAGGCATAATAAAAACACGAACACAGGCTGCGCACCTCGGAAAGGATCAGCTCTGAGCACAATAACCATTTCTACTGACGCTAAAAATACAGGAGAGGGCAGGTGCTGGTCTCCCTCTGAGAGCAATAGGAGGTAAAGGGTAAGGAAGACATGGGGGAGAGATGAAGCTGACCTAGTTATTCTGAGCTACCGTGCCACAGGAGCAAGTAAACACATAAGAATAAGTGAGATTTCAAGGGTATTGTTGTTGCAGTATTTCAACCACTGAGTTTGTCCATTTTAAGCAGCCTGGTGCTGTCATAGGAAACCATAAAGAAATTCATAACATGGCTACAGATTGAATATGCAATGTCCACCACCGGCATATTTACAGCCGTGTTTGAGGGCTCATCATCATTACCTCCTACCTCGATCGTCCTGCTGAAACTGATGACTACCTGCAACTCAGCAGGAAGTCATCAGCACAAACACAGCTCACCTCTCAATGCCCAGCTCCTTGTTGCACATTTGCTGAACGGAGATGACGGCCTTCTTCTGGACGCCCTGTCGCAGCTTGAAGTAAAACTTATCTCTGTCCTTTGGCACTGGACTGTGAAGGAGAAGAAGAGTTTTGACTTTGTGCATTGTACTGTGATGGTCCTTGATGTAGCTGGAACTTATTGTTCCCTTCCTTGATGAAGGTATATTTGACAAATATCATTACATTAGTATGACAAAAGTATTGATGATTACAGATAAAACATGACATGCAGTCCATCAAGTCCTCTCCTTAATGGAATGTATATAACTGGCATCTGCCGAACGTTCAGAACTGCTATTTTAATGTTTATTTCAGGAGATCAGATAACTGTTAGAAAATAAAAATCAATTCCTTGTTTCAGGCTCTTTGAGGATGAATGATAACAGACGGATCAATTACTATTGGAGCAGCAAATGAACAATAAAACACACATTTCTAAATCACATGTTTTGTGGTACTAAGATGATACAGAACTACATGTATGACAAACAAATGAAGGTTCCTCCATTAAAAAGGCTGTTTCTCGTGTGTATTCACGAAACCAGTACCTGAAGTTGCCCTTGCCATCATCCTCTTTGATTTCCAGCGACACAGTGAAGGTGTACAGGTCACTGTCGGGCGGACCAGACAGCGTCGTGTCCCTGATGTCTGCCGGCCGAGAAGAACGTCGAAAGGCCGTAGAGAAACTGTAGAGGATCCGACTGACCTGGAGGAAAAAAGAAGAGGGGAGGTGATGAACTTCGGGCTGAGAGTTAAAGAAGAGGGAAGGATCAAAGGGTGAGGAGAAGAGAAAAGAGTACATCTTGCTTATGAGCAAACAGAAAAGATAAATCAAATCTTAGAGAAGGAAATGAGTACATAGAATACATGTACACAAACAGAAATTAATAGAACAGGACAATTTAAGGGATAGAAATAACTAGAAGAGAACGGAGATTATTGAGATCAACATAACAGGAGAACAGTGCCCTCAACTGGTTCAACAATGTCAGTACATCCCAATACAGTGGACATTCTGTACGATTAAAAAACAGATATATCTGTTCTTATAAACATCTGAGTTTTTAAGAACAGAGTTTTTTTGTCATTGGTTTTGACCGACACATTATTTGTGGAGATTTACTGGAAACATTACTGAGAGTAGATTAGGTTGTTTTCCATTTCACACCCTTGGTACAATCATGAAGGCTTAAAATGATATCTGTAAATGTGCCAATGTTGCTTCCAAAATATAAAATGTGAAACTTATAAAACGAGAAGCTTTGTGTTTAGTCTGTGACGCAACTTGTTGTATTATATCGTATCCATGGAGAGTGAGCTTTTGTTTACTTGCTGCAAATTTTACTGAAGCAGAAGTTCTGTTTAATTATCGTTTCCTGCTCACAACTGCTTCCTTGATGCCTGCTATCCTGTGTCTCAATGGTGTTGGATTACATGCAGTAGAGAGAGCTGAACACTATGTTGAGTTGCAGTTTGTAATGGGGCCAACATGCATGAAACTCACAGCTTCCTTAATGTGACAGGAGAAGACGTGGATCTGGAAGTCCTCAGAACTCCGGTAACTCTCGGTGAAAGAGAAACAGTCGCTCTCCACTGAGCCCTCCTGTCCGCGAGCGCAGAACAACACCTTGTAAATGGGGAAGGAGGCGATCTCTGTACCTGAAGCCTGGTCCACGATCCTGCAGAGAGTCAAGGTTCAGACTAACAATCGAAACAGAAGTAGGCTGAGGATAGTAAACTTTAATTTGAAAATGGTTTTAAGAGGAGTTTATCTGTTTTGGTCAATGATAATTGTTTTACAATTACCACCAAAACTATTTTTTTGTGACCCCGACATCCCACTGACAATATTTAACATCAGGAAACCTTTTCAGATGTTGTGTGTAAAACTGGCATTAGATAACTTAGGCTAAAGACGAGGTAGTACAAAGACTCAAGGAACTGAATAACATTTTATATTCCATTCAGTCAGTAAGTAATCCTTGTCACTGCATTTTCAACAGAGTCAAAAGAAAGTCACGTCTCATTTCCTCTGTGGTGCATCTACACGTCTCATGTTCCCCTTTCACCTAATGACTCAGGATGGTTGAAAAGTGTTCTCTCAACTCAATTCCTCTGTAAGTTCATTTCTTCTGCTGGATATCCACCAGCAGATGTGTTGTGGTCGTTGGATAAACACATAATTCATGATGATCTGTTCTCGGTTGTTCTCCTAAGTGACTGTTTATCTGCTGGAGACTGTGATGAATAATGTATCAAAGCTTTGTAGATATATCCTGGTGTCCTCATTTTGAATGCACCACAACCACAGCTACCATTAGGTTTTGTGATTTTATTGGACCTCACAAGAAGTCTGTCAGTCCACGATTATAGGGTCAGCAATTTCTTTAGTGTAGTTTCTTTACTCCTACTCTAAAGTTTAAATAACCAGAACAACCATTCTCAAAAAACGCATCTACTTTTCTCTTCATCTTACTTCACTCTTAATCCAGTACAGACCTGACTGAGCCATCTGGTCCACAGGGGACATGTAGGGTGATGGGGATGGGGATGGCGCTCTCTGCTCGCAGGGTGGTCATGGCCTCCTGTGCCTCTGCCTCGTTGCGGGGGGCTTTGACCCATGTGCAGCCCAGGTAGGACAGCTTGTTAAACTGGACACTGTCCTCCTCCAGGACAACGGGGCTGGACGGTGCTGGACATGCTTCTGTGGACACACAGAGTTGTTGGGATGGTTTTAATTTTTCCTCAAAAGCTGGGATGTACTCTTAGGGGTTATCTGTGCATATTCCGAAATAAATGGATTGTCCATCTTGAACCAAGAGAAAGCAACATATCATGTGAATCTGTCATTCCATCACAGCATAATGAGAACGTAACCTGTTCTGGACTTTAACATCCTGTAGTTTAACAGGTCCACGACAGCTACTGCGGCCTTTAGCCTGAATCTTTCACACTTCCCAAACAGGAAACCGAACAATGAGAAGCGGTTGGATTTCCACTGCTGACTGAATGACTCCTTTTTGACCCTCAAACTAACCATTTCCTCTCTGCTCCCACTGCAGTTGTGCAGTAACACAAAAATAAAGTAACTGTAAATGAATTAAAAACAAGAGACATGTAGTCTAAACGTAACATTCCAGTTGTGATTTGTTTTTGGATAGAAGCATGTCTGCCAGGTGAGTAAATGAAAAATAACGAATATTCTGTCTTGACTAAAACATTTAATTCTATGCTGTTGTAAGTAAAAATATCCATCTAAGGTACAAACACATATATTAAATATTAATGGTCATCATTCTTCTCAAGCACCTGAAACTTTCACTTTCTTTCACCTGCTGCATTCATCAGTTGTGAGATTTATACAACAGACAGTAATGCTAAAATAATTACAGTATATGGTACAATGCAAAAGTTTGGACATACCTTGATTTTTCACAGTTTTCTGTCGTACAAATCTCATTTTTAGCATCACCGTGAATTTGATTATTGTCTGCAGACAGCCAAATGATTGTGCTTCCTTCCTCTGTGACACGGCATCAGTGTTTGTTTCATATCACTAGAAAGTGCAGCGCTTCAGCATAAGGGCTTTACAATTTTTTTTTTTGTCAACACATTTGCCTAAAAATACATACAAGAGGTACATTCCCCCTTAGTTCATCTCCTCACATCCTGTGTTTGCGGAGCTAATGTCATAGTCTCTCAAATGACTGGATGCTGGATTTACATGTTATTCTATTTTTATTTAAATGTTTATTTGGTAAAGAGGGATACAATATATTGTAACTAACGCAGCAATAATCCCGTGCAATGCATCACAGCATTTACAGCAACTGCTGATTCAAAATGCTTGTTCCTAGAAGGGCCTTTTAGACAACAATCACATTATACACATATGTAATATTTTTTTAGACTCATTTGGAAACCAGAACCGTAACAAAATCTTAAGTACTGCCATAATGCAACACCAAAGTTTACCAGGGCAAAATCATATCAAAAAAATTCAACCTCTTTAACATGATTAGGTGACTTCATAAATCCCTCATAATAGAACACATTTTCCACCATTATTGCAGTTTTAGTGATGAGGGACCTCAGAGGGATTGGAGCCTGTACACTGCTAATGCATTGTACATGCCACTAAGGTAAACAGTGAAGTGTATCAGTCCCAGTACAGAGTGTTGGTCTTTCTCCTGATGTCTGGGTCAACTCGTCCTTGCTGATACATGCAGCATTGAAGCAATGTCAGCAGGTTCAGATAGCGGCACTGCCAATCTGATACGGCGAGACTTCAATTTATTTTATTTTTTTCCCCCAATGGTATGCATTTTCAAGGTTCTCTGGTCAGTGTTAAAAAAAATTTCGTGCAGGAATGCATTACAAATTGGTATTTCCACTCTGATATGAAATGCCAGTGAAGAAAGAGATAAGCCAAGTATGAGCTCTATCAGAAATTGTTTGTTGGGTTTCTTTGCCTCAAATGCAAAAAATCTGTGCAGAAAAGCTCACTGAAATATGACAGTTTATGAAATGAACTGCTTATTGATAATAATATTCTGTGAAAATAAGACAGTAACTGTAGATGGAGCTGAAAGGTCAAGAGATGACATTTTACCTGGAGGTGGTGGCTCCAGGACTTGGCTCTCTGGGTCCTTGTGCTTCTCCATTTTTTCCACGCTGCTCTTCTCCACCTCCGTCTTCACCTGATCATCATCATCATCATCCAGCACGTCCTCCATGGCTCTTTCCAGCTGCTCGCTTCCATTGCAAGACATCTAAGGAATAGAGGAAAAGGGGACTTAACATGAGACGACAGGGAGCAACAAGGAGAGATTAAACATGGTGAGGAAAAGGAAACATTGAGATAGATGAGGACAGACAAGGGCTTCCTCAATCCTTTGCCAAAAGTTTGTGAATCACGTGCTGTACATATGCCTTATTGGGTTGTAATTACACAGCAAAACCACATGAAGACCTCAAGGTAAAACTCTCTTAGCTGCCCTGTTAAATCTTTTTGTGTAGTTTTGGATACTTTTGTGCTTCGGAAAATGACAACTTGCACCAGTCTAATAAGGTGTAACAGTGTGTCCAGGTGTGATTCTGACCTTGAGTCTCGGTTTGCCCTCAGAGCCCTGTGGTGACCCTGCTGCACTGGGCTGTACCAGAACAAACTCCTCACTGGTGACGGTGGCCACGGACTCGGTGGAGCTGCTGACTTTTCCCAGTGAGGAGCTGTCATCCATGGCTGGCTGGTTTACTCAGGGTCAGCGGGGGAGACCAGGGTTCAAGCTCTCCCCTTCCCTCTCCTGTCCGCCCCAGCTCTGTACACAATCTGCAAGCAGAAAAAAAGGAAGCAACATGAAGCAGTTTAAGCATTGAAATGGTTAAAGCAACACTATGTAGCTATTTCCTGAGCAACAGCGCCCTCTGCAGCCACATGTCGTGATTAATTCTGTTGTGCTCTGTGAGAGATCAAGTCGTTTTCAGCCAGAGAAAAGCAAAGCCTATCACTCTCTAGACTGGGTAGACCCACTCACTGAACTGGAACACAACTGAACTGTGGATATTACCCATGATCCCTGGCTTCATGAACAATAAGAGATGCAGCTGTAACAAATACACCAAACTCTGTTAAAATACTTGTTCCCTTTTCCAAATTGAATATTGGAGATGTTTTTATGACTTCCGTGTCTTTTTTGAACTGCTCTACAGTTTGGTATTACTCTTGCCCTTCTGGCCCTGATTATAGGGATTATAGGCTGCAACTATCAATCAGTTACACACCTCACACAGGAGATGCTCCCCCCCCCCCCCCCTTACCACAGATACACAGTACAGTGGGAACGAAAGCCACAACATTCTCCCTGTTACAAGAAAAAACTATTTTTCAATTCTCCTTTCAGCAACTTTCTCACTTATGTGGTTATAAGATCATAAGTCAAAGACCACATTGAGTAAGTAAATCTATTGAGAGGCCGGTGAATGTTTTGTCCTATTCAACAAATCAAGGTTTAATGTGTCACAATTTATGTGCAGTGAGCAGCGGTGTCACTGTAACGTGCAAATCAACTCGGCTCTCACACCAAACACACCCATCATGCACACAGACACACACCGAAGACCTGTCAGACAACAGCAAAACAACTTCCTGGTTGTGGAAACCACATTTTGGTGTAGACGTAAGTCGATGCAAATATGACTCAAAGCAACATGTCATCTCTGAGTTAATGACACCCATACAATATTCTAACCTGAAATTAAAGGATTACATCCTCATCCTTCCGTGTTATTCTAACATCACCTATTTGTTTCTGTTGAACATTCAGTTATTATCTTAAGCCCTGGTTGGACAATATTGCAACAGTTAGAAATCCACTGACGTAGTCACATCAACCATTGTCAGATGTGTGACAACACATTTCCAGGTAATTCCTAATCAACTCAATTTATTATTGAAGCTTCAAATGAAAAGAATTGAAATTTAATTGTTGGCATTATTTGTATATATTTTCTTTCTTTTACTTCTACAGACTCCAGAAGACCAGCCCCCTGAAAGTGTCTCACTGCACATCAACACCAACCCATTGTCTCGACATGTTACATCCTGCTGGCTCATTTGTTTTGCTGTGAGTCGACCTGCACCACAAACAAACACGTCAAGATGGCAGATCATTTTACTGTGGGCAAGAAAGCTGCACTGTTCTGTTTCTAATATACAATTAAGAAAGTCCTCAAAACAGTACTGTTAAAATAAATAAACAATAATATAAACAATAAACAATCAGGAGTACTTTAGTGTAGCCTAACGCCTACTGCTTCAAAAGCCACATTAACCTCCTTACTAAACAAATTTACAAATCATATGATGAATAAATATGTAGTTATTTTGCTACTCGATATGTTTTTATCAATAAATTGTATCATTGTATCAAATTGAATCATAGAAATGTGCTGCTTTTCAGTTTTATATCATCATATATGATACTTATAATAAGATAAGTTACTATGTCCAAACTGAGATGTATCTTTTCATAACCATTGCCAATACCAGTGCATTAACTTCTACTTCTTTTATAGATTAGATAGATTGGTAGATTATTATATTTTAGTTTTTGTTTTTTTTACTATAGTTAGCTAAAAACATAGATCATTTGTGTAAAGGATGTACAGCTCAAGCAGCTATCACACAGATGGGGTCTAAGTTTAGAGTTTATGATGATGCTGTGGAAGAACAACGACACACAGACACACACACACACCGACACACAAAAACACAAACTCACAGACACACAGACACACAGACACAAACACATTGTTCAGCACAAAAGCATGAAGGGGGTCATTCATTCACTCACAGTGACATGCTCACATGCACACAAAAGGCTTTCATACACACTTAACCCGGGCAAATTAAATTCAAACACGCATTTGGCTAAACGCAGACATACATGAGCAGCAACAGCATCATGTGCTCCGATCACACCTATTCAATTAGAAGGAAAAGAGCATGAAGCAAAAAAGGGAACACTCTCACTGATTCACTTCGCTGGACAGAGCTGCAGTGAGAAGGAACCAAGATAAGAAACACAGATAGTGTAGAGGCCGGATGGGAATCTATGTCGTTGAGAGGAAATGTCCACGAGTTCCACGTCTCTTCTTCGGATGTCAAACTGGTTGTGAATCATGTGATGAACACACTCCAACCCACACCGAAGTGGTTATTAACTTTTAAGTAGAGAGCATTCCTAACATGATGAGCAAAGGCTTTGATTAGTGCATTTGCTGAGATGTTATCATGTCTGACCTACTACACTGAAATATGGTGGATGATTTCCAAGGATTTATCAATTGAGGACTAATTTAAAGGGATCCATGAGTTTTCAAGTAATTACACACATAGTACACAACAGTGTTCATCCAGATTAGACTGTTTCCGTTCTCTCCAAGTCAGTGTCCTCCGGTGGCCGGGGCAGTTGCTTTCTCACTGGCTCTAAACACCGGAACAAATGTACACCCAGTCATTACCAGCCTTCTCCGCCAGTCCCAGTTGGCAGCCTCGCTCGCCAATGACTGCCTGTGTGGAAACTGTGAACGGCCAGTGGTGTAGACAGACTGCATAGCACCCACAGGAGCTGGGCGAAGCAACTACGTCATGTCTATGGGTGCACGTCTTTCTGAGGGCTGACTTGCCCCTGCTGAGATACAACAGTATCAACAGACAGAATACTGTAATTACTGTTTGAGAGTCGAGAGGCATAAACCTCATTTAAGATCAACGATTGAAATACAAACATTAGGATTAGATTCAATCTGAGGGGAGTTTTACAGAGTGAATGATGCTGGGTGCAGGAGGTATGAGTGAGAAAGCTTCTGTCACAACACAACAATGTAGAGTTGGCTGACAGGTCAATCTGGTGATGGATCTGGTCTCGTGTCTCTTCAGACTGTAGGTGATGGTGGCTAAATATCTGATGTTTACCTCCATCTGCTTCATGACCTCACTGACCTTGTTGTGAAGAGGATAACTTGAGGCTGACCAACCTCAACCTGATGTCAACAGTCTGCTGCCTCATCATCAACAAGTTGATTATGTGTCATGAGCACAAAGAACATACCTGTCATGGCAGCATGGCAAACCTGTTCAGTAGTGATTAACATAAAGCCATTGTTAGGGTTAGGCTGGTTATGTTTGACTAACTTAATAAGACACTATACATTTGAAAAGAATTGCCTACGTGAACTATTTAGTCCTGTCATGATATCAGGTTTTGCAGGAAAACTAAATAACAGGTAAACTGTAATAAAGGTGTATCCAGCACTGCCAGGGTTGGGAGTTCATTTCCCTGTCGGTGTAATTTTCCTTCTGTTGAAGAATCCATCAGCGACAGTGACTTCAATAAGTCCAAAACATCTGAGTCAGGTGATTCATCACATGCCCAGTACAAACAAAGAGTTCAGCTATTACTGCAGCTGGGACAGAAACCAACTCAAGAGCCTTTTAGTGACACCCAACACCAGTCAGTGAATTACATCCCAGTCTAAACCTGCAGCCATAGTTCATTTTATAGTCAAATACACACTATCTGCTGGTTTGTCTGTTTATTCCCAAATACAAACATATACCTACAACCGTGAATATAGTCCAATGGAAGGTGTTATTCCAAATACTTGATGGTTTAGTAGTGAGCTCTAAAAGAGACCTCCCTCCTGTCAAAGAACTATCTTGACAACACGACAAGCAGATCCAGTGATGTAACTTGTGTGTTTTCTACAACACGGCTGTGAGCTTCTCCACTCACATAAAACTCAACTGGATGAAAAGTGTCAAGCAAAAGCTGCAAAGAGTCTTTTTTCTGGATGAGACACAAAAACAAAACAAATCTCATGAAGTGCTTCCTGGTGGAACCATCTATCAGCTCTAGTGCTGATGCTCCATCTGTGGATTCAGTCAGTGCTCGTTAAAACAAAAAGCCAGGGCTTCAACTGTGAATGAGACACTGCCTTATGCAATGTCAGGGTGTGTTTTCTTTTTAGTGTGTGTCTGTGAACTCTGAGTCCTACAGTGGGTGGTGTAGTGTGCAGGGCCTGGAGGAGGCTCATCACACAGCCTCCCAGCAGCAGCATCAGCAGCAGGCTACCTTCTGCACCTCAGCCTTTCCCCTCATCAGCAGCAGTCTCACCGACATTCAGTGGATTCAATCACACGGTCGTGGCACTGGGTGGTGCAGCACAACACCACCAGGAGTCCTGACCCCCTCTTTCACAGCAGCACGGGGGAGGTGGGGTGGGAGACGGACTAGCTAGCCACTGGCTAACTCACCCGTCACAGTCACTGACGCGGTAGATCCTCGTACGCTGCTTTCACACACAACAACTGGGTTTGGGAGTAAAGCAGGTCGCCGACAGCGAGCTAACAGGTGAGCGGAGCCCAAACAGGAAGTGAGCGGTGCTACGCGTTGAGAGCTAACGCTAAGTTTGGCTAACGCTAACCAGCCCAAAGTCCAGAAACAGTTGGAGCAGCAGAGGCGGAGAGGAGCGGGGCTCTCTCTCTCTCTTTCCCTCTCTCTCTCTCAGCGACACCCCGCCCGGCTCCGGGGCCGGACCGAGGGGGAGAGGAGGAGGAGGATACCCACCCTGCGGTCCCCGGGGCTCGTACCTGCGGGTGGAGGACGGACGGAGGTGCGGAGGACAGAGCTGTCAACTCACTTGTTGGGATCGTGGACGAGTTGCTCGCTGCTTAGCTGTCAAGAGCTGCGCCCGAAGATCGTGTCGTGTCCGGGAGGAGGAATCACTCCGCTCGGAATCGAAGTTCCATTTCAGCGCATGCGCTGTAGTCCTGATGATTCTCCGGCTCATGCACGTCCTTAGTTTGCATATACCTATAACATAGAGAAGTTTCTGCAATATGACCGTTCAACATGCGCAATATTAGAATATGTTATAGGACTAGATGGTGAATATCCTTTATAGGGTTGAAGGTCTTCTTTTGCCAATTTTCAGTTAATGCTTTGTCTACTTGTATATATTGTTGTTTTATGTCCTTTGCACCAACCACACCAAGTCAATTTCCTGTATGTGAAAATATACTTGGCCAATAAAATAATTCTGATTCTGATTTTGTGCAATTTAAAGGATCAGCGTGTGGAGTTTAGTGACCTCTAGTGGTGTAGTTTCATGTTGCAGCTGTATACCCCTCACCTCACCCACACCAAATTGAAACTGTGGTAGCCTTCCAGTTGTGATTTAAAAACTCAAAAGGTGTTTAGTTTGTCCAGTCTTGGCTACTGTAAAAAAAAAATGGCGGCCTCCGTAGAGAGGAGCCGCTCCTGTTGTATGTTAAGTATTTAATATAAAAGGCCCATTGTAGGGTAAAGAAAACCACAACTTGCACAACTAAGATGAAATATACTTGTGAAAACATCGCTAGGATTATTTTATATTCAATTTCTGACAATAGATCGCTTTCACCTAAATCGTACACACTCTGGACCTATTCTCATTCGTGGCCTAAAGAAATACTTCAGAGGATAGCTCACTGGTCTCAGGGGGGAACTTGGTTGCAGCAGAATCTAATACAATTGAAGTCCATGGTGTCCTTTTTTCTTCAGAATCCAAAGGTATCCAGGTATTTGTAGCTGTCCTGAACATTTGCAATGTTTCCTTCGGGTCAATCCCTTCAATTCTGATTGTTGAAAAATATGAAAGCTTATAAGAGTTATGCATTTGAATGTTTTATCCGTAGGGGGGTGAACAACATGCAAAATGAAAGCTTTGTTCTGAAAATTAAATTCAATATCTGGTAGGGGTTGTCTGCCTCATGACATTCATTAGCTGCAGGTCAAAGTTCTTCAGAGACCATGACTAACACTCTGTAGAAAACTGCTCTTTGATATCTTCATGAAACTCAAGCAAATTCAATGGGAAAAAGTGTGTGTCTGTGTTTGTGAGTGTTTTGTTAATAATGACACAAAAGCAATTTCAAGCAGTTACAAATCTTTAATTGTCAAAAGTCAACACTGTCAAATATTACTGTTTCTGTATTTATTGTGTACGATTTTCATTTTACCCACATTTCTAAAAATCTTATTTTTTTCCTATGTTCAAAGATAAATAGTTTAGTAAGTAGTAAAATAGATAGTTAACACAATGAATAAATAAATGAATGGTGACAAATAATCTGTAGAAGTGGACAACAACATGTAGAAACTCTTAATCCTCTTTCGAGATGTGTCCGACTAGATTTCACCAGTTTCCCTAAAAGCAAACATTTTGATGTTTTGTGACAAACTTTCATTTTAACAGTCCTCTGTACATTTATTTGTTCTTTTGGTTATTTTTATTTGTTCTTTGCAGTTTGCATCTATTTAACCTGAATGTAAAAAAAGTAATTTAGAAAGAAATTAAGTAGCTGCTGATAACTTTAATTATGTTTCTGAAATGAGGCTGCATTTTCTTAGCTTAATGCTTGATTGATGACACGTGGCCACTCTGAAAACCTTATCCAAACAATGTCACACCATGCAAGTGAGTGGGGTTTCCTCAGAAAGCCTCTGAGTCCTGTACACAGAAATACAAAGACATATATCACTGGAACTATCATCATGAATGGCAAGTAACACCGGGAAGTGTCAAAGGGGAAAACAAGTGAAACTGTTTCCAATCACATAAACGTGTTCTCTGACGTTCTCACAATATGAAAACGAAGAAAAACAAACCATGAAAATAAATGAAAATGGTTAATTGCATTTCAAAGATTCAACATGAGAGTAGTACAGGAGTATAGCAGGAGTGTGTGGACAAAATAGCACAAACTAGTAAATCACACTCCCTCTTTCAAAATACACAGTTCAGATCCCAGGGTGCATCTCTCAAGAGGACACTTTCGTTCCAGTTCATATTTACACATCAAACTTTTATGCATCACTGTCAGTCAAGAGAAATTCAATCAGTTATTTTTAAGCGCACCACTGTTGCGTTCGAGGGCTCAGCCAGGCATCCTTGATTCTTCACAGGTTTACACTTCACGGGGGAGAAAGTGGTGGTTCAGCGACCAGATCTGGCAACCCAACCACTGTATCCACAATCCAGGTCGAAATGTGTGTCGGTCTAAGGGCACGGTCGTAGCTCACTGGGTTTGCACGCCGCCCCAAGATGTTCCTCCAATAAAGTAGATGGGATGAAAACTGCTGACAGGAGAGAACTGGAGATGAAGAGCTGCAGCAGTTTGCTTGCATAGACAAAGCTCCAGTCGTCTGCGCTCTTCTACCTTTCCTGTGACTCTCACATGCTTCCAGAGATCCAGGGAACTGCAAAGGGGATGCTCCTCTCGTTATATTGCCCTTGTAACATTTTCAAATGCATTTCAGTCTCTTCAACTCTTCCTATTATGACACAGTTGCTTCATGGCTGCTCACACACTTCATTATACAGTTTCCTTTCGTCGTTTTGGCAGTCGTTGGGAAATATGCAGCGGGAGGAACCCATGGAATTCTCTCAGTGAAGAAATTAGCCCTCAGTCAGTAGAGTTACAGTAACAGTCAACAGACAGTGCACAAGCGCTCCCTTCATGTGGAAACATAAAGGGACATTTTCTTACAGGACGTTTTACAGCTACAGTTTCATCAGTTATATAGTTATTGTCTTCATGGACATGGGTATTTAAAATCTATAATAGTATAAAGTGAAGTGAAGGTTTGAACTTTGGCGTTCAGAAGTAATCCTCAATGTGATGATGTGACCTGCACAGACAGTGGATCTTCACCCAGCACATCCTCACTGGTGGCAGCTGTTAAATCACTTATGTGGTCTTGTTAGTGTTGGTGCTGGTGTGTGTGTATGTGTGCGTATGTGTGTTGTTATGTGTTATGGGGTTCTGGGCTGGTCACACCTCGGTGCTGATGGCGCGGGTGTTGGTGTAGAAATCAGGAGGCCGCCCTCGCTGAGTCTCCCTCAGCAGGGAGCCTCGGACGGCGGGCAGCGGCATCGCCAGTGCCTGGTTCTCGTAGTGTGTGGGCATGTAGCTGATGCGTTCGCCGCCATTGCGCATCTCATCGTTGGTGCGGATGTAGAAGGGCGAGTCGTAGGGCGAGCAGCTGGGGCAGTAGCTGCGTCGCCCCCCGCCGGGCTTGGCGGGGTTGGAGGATCTGGCCGTGTCCGGCGGCGACAGGGACAGTGGGCTGACGATGGATCCGTCCAGGCCGGTGACGCTGCAGGAGTTGCAGGCAAAGTGTTGCTGAGAGATGGAGCCGCTGTCCGACCCATTCTTCTTACAGCAGTAGTACTAGAGGAGAGAGAGAATCACACTGTCGTAACCTTGTCAAACAAAAGCACCTTTCAACACATGTTCATAATAAACTCCAGGTCTACAGTCTGGGTTCATTAATGTGCTATCTCACAGTATTTTTTTGTTTGATATGATTAACATATTGGTTAGGGTGTGGTTTTACATCCATATGTCCTAAATTAAGATTCTGGCATCAATTTGTACAAGCAGCACTGCTCCCAGGAGACCACTTATATATATAACTCAGGCTTTCAACTAATTTAACTGTGCAATAATAATTGCTGATCTGTGTAATTAGAATTTCATATATGTGCAATACTGGTACACTGTATATTTTTCTTTTTACCTTCAGAAAAATATTCTGAATTTAGTGTTTATATTGTATTATTTACATATTAATTACTTTTACTGGGTGTGTATTACACTATCTCTTTTTTGCTGCTTTAACAGGTGAAATGTGAAATGTCCCCCAATTGGACTGATGAAGTAATGACTATATCATATATATACAGTATATATATATATATATATATATATATTAAGGGGAAAAATAGGTTTCAAATCTTGGTAAGACAGCACTTTTTGCTGTGTACCCATCTGGTTTTGAATTTTTGGGGTACTGGGTTTACTCAAATCCAACTATCATTGTTTAAGCTGTACTTACTTGCAAGTTTAATTACTACAGTATTTGCAAGTAGTATTTTCAACATGAAAATAAAAGGTGACAATGCATTCATGTAGTGGCTTACTGTGTGTACACATGCTTTGTGTACATATATATAACCACATATGCATACAAACATATGAGCCTAAAGTACACACAAACACAAATACATACCTGGAGTCGACAGTAGCAGAGCACAGCTATGATACACAGAAGTATCACTGTGGCCAGTATTCCTCCGGTTATGACAACAGTTCCAGCTGTCATCCGACCAGCTCTCCATCAAACTCTGACACAGGCACAGGAAGTTACATCATCAACGACCTGCTCCTCAGAAGATTTGAGGTTTAATTAAATCACAGTAAATGTCAGTATTCCAGTAAACAGGGAGGCAATCTGCTGGGATATATTTCCGATGTAAGCACTGTAATAGAGCCAACCTCAAAAAGGTCATTCTATAATTATGTGACAAGAATGGAGAACATGCAGTAAATGACATGCGCACAGGGACACGTTCATCACGTTGCACAGCTCTGACACGAAGCCTTAATGTTTGAAGCTAGAATGATCACATCATGTAGCCTGTCTGATGATAAACACAGAGGGGAACTTTATTTTGAAGTAATCAAATGTGAACACACATTTCAAACATGCAACTTAAAACAAAAACATAAATTATTTAGATTTGACAAAACAGAATAAACTTCATGATTAAGGTCATAATACTCACGTTCAGCAAAGTTGCTTAACACCTGAAATCAGAGCAATAACAGTAGAAGTTGAATTAAACGACACATATTCACATTTGTCTGTCTGTCTGTCTGTCTGTCTGTCTGTCTGTCGGTCTGTCTGTCTATTGCTGACCAAAATGATTAAATTAAACAAATGATTGGCGAAACAAGCAAATGCAGATGGCTGCATAAAAGGCATGCATGGGTTTATGAGTATGACAGTTATAGGAATCATATTCTCTGGCCTTCACAGTCCACACACCTCAAACCCCATAAATGATTGTGGGAGACTGTGGATCAACATGTTGGACGGCTTTTGCAGACAAACAATTTTGAATTCACAGACTTACATCAGAGGAGTGTTTGAAGGTTGCAAAGGAGCTGAGAGGTCAAATCACAGGTTGAAGATAAGAGGGCCCGGCGCTGGATAGCCACACTGTATGAACATCTCTGAGGAGGAGGAGGAGGAGGAGAAGGAGGAGGAATCGTGAGGGAATTAAAAAGTCAAAACATTTTCTCCACAAGGTGGCACCAACAGGACAGAAACAAATGTAGCTGCGTGTCATGTGACACCATGCAATGCAATGTTCCATTATAAATACCTCAAACAATGTGGTATTTGTATGTGATAAAAATAAAATCTTCACGCAGTTGTTTACTGACAGGTGCTGTACAAAACTTAAATGTGTTGTCGTGGTGTCCATCTGCTGTAAACAAACACAACATTGCCACCACACTCAGGGAAAGCATGTGATGTCTTCTCTGTTGGATGCTTGTTCATAAGTGTACACAGCAGAAATCGGTGAAACAGAACACGTTGAGGACAGAGAGGAGAGAAAGAAAATAATTTCAATTAAAATCCTCAAAGATATTTAAGCATCGGTCTTGTAATTCTCAACCATATTCTTGGACAAAGTCTCCACACAGGCTGCACGTGCTGCCCCTGCACGTTGTCGAGGAGCAGCAGTAAAAGTGATTTAGCAGCGAAGGCCTCAGTAGGTCGGGGGGGTTTAATCTGCAGACTGAGGCTTGTCCAGGGGAAGTGAAATCTATTCCTCCTGATAAAAACATGTCAAACTGATGATTGAGTTGGAGGCTGGGTCCATTGTGTCCTGTGGGTAGACAAGGAACAGATGGATGAAAAAAAAGGAGGGATGAACGTATAGAGGGGGTAAACATGTATGTAACCAGTAGGATATAATATGAACAAAAGGGAAGTGATAAAAGAATTGTAGCGCTACACTTGTAGGTAAACACACATATCCACAGCTTTCTGAGTTACAGGAGACAGAGCACATTTCTCAGCCTGTCACTTATGAGTCCTGTCGTCGTCTGACGTCTGAATAAACCGTGCATGAGATGTGACAAAATGATGTTTGTCAGTCCATCACTGTGCAAATCCATATTAATTAACCAGACTAAAGAGATCCTGAATCCAATACCTATGCCATCCACAGTGCAACGTGCCTGCAGACAGATCACAGATTGCTACCGGTGACAAATGTGTCCGTGGGGGACTGGGGACTGAGAAGGAAACCTCATAGTCTTCAAGTGAGACAATTTATGAGACTTGTGCTCGTCCTCCTGGAGCCACAGATCTTTCTACATATGCTTTCGTCCTCCCAGAGAACTGTAGGCAGACTGTTTAAGAGAAGTGAATATGCTCCCCCTTTCATTCACCAGGAGCATTTGACTCAGGGTGAGAACCCTGTTGGTCTCCCACACACATCCATAACAGTAATTTACCCCTTCAAGACTTCTTTCTTCTCATATATTCCAAAAATATATGAAATATAAGGAAATACAAAGTGCAAAAATAGTAAGTGTTGGTGTAAAAAAGAGAAATATGACATTTGGCAGCTCTGCCTTTTGCAATGATGACATATGAGGGAAAG
Source organism: Pleuronectes platessa (assembly GCF_947347685.1). NCBI lineage: Eukaryota > Metazoa > Chordata > Actinopteri > Pleuronectiformes > Pleuronectidae > Pleuronectes > Pleuronectes platessa. Next base: position 21,088,410 of record NC_070634.1, read on the forward strand.
GAGCATTTTGAGTCAATGGGCATCACATGACAAGCGATTTCTAGTGTGGTCACTGTGGTCATTGTTGTCACTGTGGTCACTGTGGTCACTGTGGTTATTGTGGTCACTGTGGTCATTGTGGTCACTGTGGTCACTGTGGTCACTGTGGTCACTGGTCTCACAGCTTTGTCCTGGGGGTTTGCAGCGGCTGCCTCAGTCGGAATAACAACAATTAATCCAGAAACCAACTGTTTTCTAATTAAAGGCTGATTCCCACAGTGTGCTGATCTGTACCTTCTTCTACACTAAGTTTGAAAAACGTTAAAAAATTATAATTATATATTTATTTTAATTAGCTGTGATCCAATCAAAAACAAGTCAACACAAAATTAAACAACACTTTGTGTGAGTTACACCAGCATTTTCTCAAGTTTTTTAGTCATTGTCCTTTTCTCTATTGAGCACATTGTGGATTTATTTGTATCCCTCACAATGACACTTGGACACAAATGGATCAGTTTTAACCTGCAAGTTTAAAATATCTCATATCATATTGTTTTTATTTTGATGGTATTGATTCTAATCTGATTGTAAGGAGCTGTTCTCAGACTCTCCACTGCAGAGGAGAAGGAGGCGGTGCTGCTTCCACCGGCAGCGAACTGAGCCGCTACACCGGCACCAAGCTCATAAAGCATGTTTCTGTCAGAAAGTACACTAGCCTTCAATTATTTGTGGGAACCAAACGGGACGGCAGCTGACAGATTCCTCTCAACTTCATTCATCATAACTCAGTTTGAGTACACCACCCGATTTTTCATAATTAATGCCAGCGCGGTTACTTGTACTGCAAGAAGGAAATGGAAAGGGAGTCACCGCTGTCACCACGTCATCCTTTACTCCGACACACACACACACACACACACACACACACACACACAGATTTGTTTTTCTCACATTAGACATGTTGCTCTGCCAGCACTTTGGGACCAATTTGTTAGTTAGATTAATTTAAGTTTACTTAATTTGACAAACTGTATAGACAATGAGATATCTGCAGACACAGCACACACACACACACACACACACACACACACACACACACACACACACACACACACACACACACACACACACACACACACACACACACACACACACACACACACAGGCACGTTGAGCACAGACAGAAAGAAAGCTGGATCAGTCACCTCTGGGTCCAGATTAGAGTGGCCCTCAATCCCCCATACTGCCTGAAGAGCCCTGTATACTGATAAGAAACAAACACACAAACATACACACACACACACACGCACATGCAGTATTCAAACAGGCTAACATGTAATACTAGAAATAGCGCACTGTGGTTGTATGCCAAAACCAGTGCAGTGTCAGCCAACATAGTTTTTTCCTAAACTCATACGATAGTCCCTTATAATGACCTTGACCTTTGACCTTTGACCACCAAACTCGAATCAGGTTTTGTGGGGAATCCAATTGAATCTTTACACCAAATTTGAAGGAATTCCTCCAGGGCGTTCTTGAGATATCGTGTTCACAAGAATGGGAACAGTCAAATGGACGGACAACTCTCAAACATACTGCCTCTGCAGCCGGTGAGATAAAGTTCAATTTACAAAATAACCAGTGAACCTAACTCTCACACCAAAGTGTTGATGTTTCAGTATAATATAAATAAAGATTGCAGCACATTTCCAGCAGCAGCTCACGATCGGTACATCCATAATGTATTTAGAGAGACAGCTGCTAAGGTCGTCAAGGATTCACAGATTTAAAGGGAGACTTTTGTGTGTTTCCATATTTCCGAGCTTCACTTCACGTGCACTGAAGAAGGGAAACTCTATCTCCATTTCAAATCAAAGTGAATGGCAGTTGCGTCTCAGGTGAATCACGGCCCGACGATCACAGAGAGTCCCGACATCCTCTGGAGTTGAAGCTGCAATGCATTCTGGGCTCAGCACATTTCAGCTTCATTTCGGGATCACTTTTTTTTTTTTTTAAGTATCTGCAACACTTTGGCTTGAGGCAGAAAATATATAATTTTCATCCCCCATTACGGCTGAAATATCTTATATTGCGTCTTGTTGCGACATGTTATACTCTGATGCACAGTGCTAATGGCTCGTTATATCACACTTTGATACGACTCAGTGTACGTGGGCCTCATTAACTGTTGAACCACTGGGTTACAACTCTATGTTTGTTCACTTATTCAAATAAATTGAGAAATGATACCAGAGTGTGTCGCTCGGTCTGTTCCGGTCCATTATGTAAGATTAAGCCATGTTATCATCTCGACACCAGAGAATTGATCTTTAAAGCTTTTTTCACTTGAAGTCTCCAGCCTTCGATAGACTGCGACTTTCATCAGGCTTTGTTATCATCTGCTTGTCCGGTGATCGTGCCCACTTCCACTGCTGCCCTCCCTTTGTCTCCGTCCTGTCAAACTATTTTGTCTGTGGAATAAAATCCCCCTCATATTTTAATACCCCAGGATCCCCGGATGCTGATTTTTGTCAAATCAGAGTAATGAGAACACCCCTCCTCCCTCTCTCCCTCCCTTTCTCCCTCTCTCTCTATCTCCCCCTCTCTGGCTCTGATGGAGTGTTCCCTCTGGAGTCTCGGCCATCAGTCTTCAGGAGCATCTGAAGGACCTTCACTGCCCTGGAAGATTTTTACAAGATTGATTCTTTGGATCTTAAATTGCTCAGGCCAGCAGTCAGCTGGTGTCAGTCTCTGGCCCTCCATACACACACACATACACACACACACACACACACAAACACTCACACACACACACTACAACACCATCTGTCCTCAGTGTATTGGAAGAAAAGATCACAGGTTTGAAATTAACAACATGTCCTCCCTGTATTCAAGCAAGACGCCAACCTCACCTCGTCAGACAACAACGTCAAAACTGGCCTTTTTTTGTGGAACAAAATTCTACGGCCATCCCAAAGTGGAGGTTTCTGCTCTGATATTAGAACATTAAATTTGATACCAATAAAGCGGCTGATATATGAGCAAAGAGATTGTCATCGATCCCTAAGATGCCTTAATGCACATACTTTGCTTTCTTCTCTCCTATCAATAAAAGCCCTAGTGCCCAAAAATACATCTCTCTAAAAAAAACACATGGTTTAATGCAACTACCAGGTATTAATTCATGATAAATTTGAGCAGATATTATTTTGGAAGACCACAATTTCCTCGTCAAACTCGATGGCTGCTGTTGTAAGTGGAAAGAAAACAAGTCCTCCATCCAAATGGGATTCATGGTCACAGTTAAAATGTAATTTGTCTAATCCTGTTACAGGCTTTCCTCTATCTGTTCCCTCTCTGCATCGTCTCTGTTGCAGCCCAGCGTGGGCGTCTATGTGTGTTTGCGTGTGAATGTGTGTTATTTTTTTGGGGGACGAGTGGGAGTGAAGCGAACACAATTTAGGGGGTCGGTTTAGAAATTGGGGTATTTCTTTTTCAGGAAGATTATTCACGGTAAAAGTAGAATCATGGGTGAAATGTGAAAAGAAGAAGAACAGAATCTGTTCTATCTGAAGGAGGAAACTTCACACAGTTTAGTTTAGCTTTGAGTTGATGCTGTAGAATAGCAACAGCTCAGTCCTGGTTGGTGGCTGCAGTGCAGCGTGGATCCTGGGAAAGATGCAAATGTAACATCTTGAAGAAGTCATTGAAGTTTTACCCAAAAGCACTGATGTGGTGTTTTTCAACAGAAACAAGACTACAGCCGAGTTAGTGAAGACAAGTTGAAAGAAAGATGGTGTCTTAATCCTGAAAATTGTATTAATATCACAACAAACAATAGAAGCTGAGGCTGATGAGAATATCTTTAACATGGTCATGAATTAACATGTGTGGCAAATAAAACCTATGACCCGATGATGGCACTGGGGAAAAATAATGAATAGTTATTATAGATCATCCTAATGGGGCTGATTCTTTGCTTGTATAAAAAAAACACTACAAAATCACACATATGCTAAATTATGTATCATGAATGCAGGCGTACACACATAGCAATGAGGTGAGTGGGGGGGAAGAAAGGTGTCTTATTACATAAGGCTTCCTGTGATTTTATAAAAGAGGAAAGAGACAAGATCTTAGAAGTTGTTAAATAAGAAAAGTCTAACTCTACTTCCCAGATCAAAAGTCTGTGTATCGACCTTGCACTGTATTTTGTGGACATAATGTGATGTATCATGTGTTTATCCTTCAGTTTTCTTTAGTTGATGTTCTTAATGTTCTTAATGTTGCAAGTGGAGCATATTTCAAACGTGTCCAATAATAAACTGTTATCAAAAAAGTCTTACTTTGCTGAAAACCATTAATACTAATGACTTTACCGTGTATCTGCATATAATAACACATATAATAACATATATATTAACACCGTTTTAATAGGTGATATTTAAAAATGAACAGGATAATGTGTTGCAGGAGCGGATACTGCACCTCGCATCAGGTTCACTCTTACCTCTTAAATATCACTATTTTACCACTGACCGCTTTACGAATAAATATTTTATTGTTTGATTATAACATTTCTACTAAGTTGAGGTATACTGTATGCTATTAAGACATCCTGTGAAGAAGCAATCCTTTATGGAAAAGACGTACCATGGAGACAAAACTGATCCCAGAACGACAAACTGTTCATCAGTATTTTACAGCTGAGAGTTTTTGACAGAACAAGACTCAGGATGACAACTTTTGAGGACGCGACTCCTCCAACACGTGACCTTGAAAAACCTTCTCCACGCACGGAGGGAACCACAGGAGCTCAACCAAGCGTTCTCCCATCTTCCCTCTTTAGCTGTCGCAGCAGTTACGGCCCAGTAGGCAGAGATTGATGACACCGAACATTTTAGTTCAATTACTTCATTTTGCTGGGGGTCATTTGGGGCAAAGAATGTGAGGAGCCACTCCCAGGAACGATCCTCTTGGCCCTATAAAAGCACATGATCAATACACGCAGTAAAACAGCCCGGTCCCTGGGAAGATGGAGCGAGCCGGGAGGACAGATAGTTGGAGCGCGGCTTGAGTCCCGTCTCTCCGTCCAATCGGGACCAGGTTCTGATGGAGAATATACCGCTGTTAGATTTATAACTGGTGAACATTATACTGCTGTGCTGCTCTCCAGGCTCCTGGACTCCAGGCTGCCAGCTCCTTATTCAGCCTTTCTACAAACTCGTGACTCCAGATGAGGGGAACACCTTCACTTACAAGGAAACTGGCGACTATCGTCCAGACCAGTGAGACGCTGTGGGCCCCCCAGTCGACGTCTGCTCTCTATCCTGCCACAGGGACTTCACTGCTGTACAACTGTAGAGCTACTGTGACAACTTCTATGATCACATTCACTGACCTAGACTTAATTAATCATTTCTCAGCTCATTAAACATTTATACTTTGCACTGTGCCCCCTACTTGACTCCTAGTTTTTTTTAATTAGTCTTAGTTTTTTATACTGCACGTTATTTAAAGGTCTAATACCTGCGACTTGTGTTATATTTTGTATTTTTGCATCTCTGTCAGTCACACCTCCGTCAAGGCCCCACAATCGTCTCGTAAAACAATATTGAAATCAACACGTTAATAAATATCCGTCGCCTTAATATGGCAGATTTTTTTAATCAAGATCCAGGAATCTTTCCCTGGGAAATCAACAATAAAGTCAAAAAACGTGTTTTAAGCATTTTTTTATCATTTTGTTTAAATTCGCTTGAGGAAATAAAACTGTCTAATGCACAGAAGGGACCTTAAAAATACACATGACACAAAACACATTTTTTATCTCAAAATCCTTCAGCTCAGATCTTGTCAGTGGAAGCACTGGTGTCCGGGAGGATGCTGTGGTGCGTCCATTAAAACCCACAGACAGCCTGCAGCAGAGAGCTTGTTACAGCTAAAACATTAAGGAAGATGTTTCACTGGATAACAGTGACGATGACGTCTGATGAGGAGCCTGATAGCTGAACTCTCAAAGTTACTGTGCAGCAGGGAATGAATACAACTCGATTTAACGCAACGAAACTTGTACTGCTGTATCTCCTATAGCTGCAACAGTGGAGCGGCACACAGCTTATGTTCCAGGCAGTCACATCCCAAGTTAAAATGTGTGGAACTGTAGGGAGGTCAGTTCACTTCTTTAAGATTAACTCACACTAACAAACTTTTTCATTCAAACAAAGGCAGACAAATCAGCCTGTGGCAATGTACAGACCATAATAAACCATTCACACACTGCCAGGGAGTCAGTATCTTGCCTAAGGCCAGGGGAGCAGGGGATCGAACCGCCGACCTGGTTATTGTTCAACCTCCTGAATCACAGCTTCCAAAGGGAACTAAAGCTGCACTGCGGCTACATACGGTACTTAATGTAATTTAAATTCAGTTTGATTTGGTTTTGGGTTCAATCATTGAACATCTTCTTTCTTTGGTTTACACTCACATAATAAAAGTAAATAACCTTCCAGCAAAGTTGCTGATCCGAGCTTGGAACCAGGAAGCAAACAACCGGCCAGTGAACAGGAACAACAGGCCCACGTCTCACACAGACAATGTGCCAAGGTCACCGGGCTCTACTTTCAGCTAACACAATTTTGCTGAATGCTTTTATCCAATGCATTTGGCTGCAACTGATGAATCAACCTCATTTCCAACATCAGCGGCTCCGGGAACAGTATTACATGTTGAGGCCAAAGGTCAAACTCACACAGATGGATCATATTTTCATCTGCTGGAGACATCCACTCTAAAACACAGGACCACTGCACCACACTTCAAAAACATACACTGAACTATTATAATAAAATATTATAATAAATAAATACATCAAAATATATTTCCACATTTAATACTTAATATGGAATAGGAAATGAAAGACGACAAGCAAAAAAAAAAGCAACTAGAAAAGTACATTTTGAAGCCCGTCCATTTGTTTTTTGTTGTTCTGTTTGTTTATTTGTAAGCAAGATTACGTAAAAACTACCGGAGAGATTATCACGAAACCTGACTAGATGTGTTAGGGCTCAGGGAAAAACCCCATTGAACTTTGGTAACATTAATTATGAATTATTATGTCTTCAACATTGTGAGATGAGGACGTTTATTCAACATTATCTCAGAGAATAATTAATGGCTGTTTAAATAAGTTTTTTTTTTTTTCTGCTCTGGATCTAGTCGACTTAAATGTGGTTTCATCAGGGACTGTTGGACCTTAGCGGAGGTATGAGTTCTCAAAGTGTCTTTCTAGTTGAAAACAAATTTTTAATGACGATATAACTTATTTAACGTTTTAAACATCTGGATAATTATAGAATACTTTAACCAAATAAGCAACATTTCTTTCTAAAGGTTAACAACTTAAAAATTATTCTGCCACTTTTCCATTGTGACCACAGGATTGCACAGTATGCACATTAGCAATGTTTTGAGACTCGTGGTTGTTAAGTGGTTGGTCTCATGCGTTGGGAACAAGGGCAGGAGCTGGAAAACAGTCTTGGTTGTGGGTCCCATTCAGGATGAACCCTTCACACAGACAGTTTAAGATTCCAGCACAACCCCAGCTTGTTAAGATTCCTCGAGGGAACAGAGGCAGTGACTCACTCACACTTCAAACCAGAAGATCCAATTGATTCCCTGGTTTATTTAAGTCGAGCTCAGGCGGATTCCCAGTGAAGAACTTCAGCAGGAAACTGACCTGATGGAAAAACCCGCTGAACGTCGCCCTGCTTTACGAGGATTGTGGAGGTTTCATCATGGCTGCTCAGCTCCTCCCCTGCTGTTCTGGGATATGCCAGCTTCTCTTTCACACTTGGCAGCGGTGCGTCATCATCGAACGAACACCCAGTACAGAGGGAGCGGTAATTACTGTACCTCCATTCTGCCGGTCAGCACGGCGGCCTCATAAAAGGAAATGAAATGGTCCAGCGCCTATCTTTGAGGGAGTAATGTACCACGAATATTACATTAGCATACATTCACACAGACATTTTATCTGTGGCAGTGAGGGAGCCGCAGACGGCAGGGCAAGCGGGGGAAAAGGCAGGGCCGCAGAGGTGCCTTGCTCATGAGCAGAACGGCAGGGCAGAGAGGTGAGGGATTAATGAATTGATAACTTTCTCTGAGGACCAGTGGATGTCCTTGTTTTCCCATGAGGAATTAAACCAAACAGAATCTGACTGACGGACTGGAGCGTCTTATCACTGTGAACAACATTTTGAATCCACTGGTGGATGGAAGTGGATTTTAACAGCTCCGTCCTCTAGGGATCAAACTGAGTTTACTCGATTTCTGTTTTTAATACTTTACTGGCTGTCATAAAGGTCAGTCCGATTCTGGGAGGTTGTACTACAAATATAAAAAACAACGGCAGATATTGGTCTGTCAACACAGAGTTTGTAAAGCCATAACACAACCAGTCAGGTCTTCGCTATCCCTTAGTCTCAATTCATCCTTTGCCTCAACTGATAAATTCAATAAATCCGAGATAAACTGGACTTGTAGGCGTGAATGTAGAGGGTGGTTTGTCTTTGTATGTCAGTGCTGTGATATACTGGAGACCCACATTGGTTTGTGAACTCCTTTTTTAACGCCTCAAGGTTGGCTTTTTGTCCAGCGCCATCTTGTTTTTTTTGGAGCCAGTAGTAACCAGAGTTGGAGGATTAAGGGGGTGGAGCCTGACTGTGAGCCCACTTACACCTTGCGACCTGCATCCATTGGACGGTACAAGCTGTCAATGACACCGTATCCATACCCCAATGCATACTAAGCTTTATCTTCTACTTGAATCCAAATGTGAAAATAATTTGCCGAATGAACATCGTGCTGCACTGAAGAGGACCATGAAGCTAGCGATAGACACCGTAAATGTATAAGAACTGTCTGCTGAAGTTATAAATCAAGTAAGAGGTAGTAAGTCATTTTCTTTTGAAACTAATACATTTTTTCTCAAACCAGTGGAGTCGCCATCTGCTGCTCATTTGAGATAATACAGGTTTCAGGCACTTTCCTGCATTGGCTGCACTTTCGGGACCCAGAGTCCACGTCCATTTTTATGTCCATGAGAGTCTATGAGAGTGCCCCGCCTCTCACCCAATATCAGCTGGGATTGGTTCCAGTTCTCCCACAACCCTCAAAGAATAAGCGGTGAAGATAATTAATGGATGAATGAATAGATGGATGGATGGAATGATGAATGGATGAATGAATGGATAGTTGGATGGATGAAAAGAAATGTGGCCTTAAAACCGTCAGCCAGACAATTAATGAGCATAGGTGTGTGTTTCAGTGTTTAATTTCAACACATTGATGTGCGGGAAAAAAAAGACCTGAACCTCCGACCTTCTGCTGACAGAACAGAAACTGAATCCACTGTTCCACCGGGGCAACAGCCGGGCCGACACACTGAGGAGGAGTCACTTCCAGGACAAACGCTTCTCATCTCCTCTCGTCTCTCTGCATTAGTTGTGACGTGTCTCTCACCTCTTGAGACTCTCATTGAGGATTTTATATGAGCCACTGTCACAACTCACTCGTCAGTAAAAACTCAGAGGTTCTGGACACATGACGGACGCAGTGAAGACGTGTCTCTGACCCAAATCTGTTCATTTTGCAGCCATAAACCTTTCCTCTGAGTAAATATCAAACTGCTGCATCAATGTCACATAAAACCAAAGACGTCTGGAAAGTAAGCCGCTGTGGTTTTTTGAGGTGCCAATAAGAAATAGAATGATTTGAATCTCCAGCAATGTATAAGCAGGAAGGAGAGACAGCAGACTCAGCAAATATTATGTCTTGAGAACATCACAACCTTTACATGACCGGAAATTGGATTTAGGACTATTCTCAGATTGAATGGATACAGGTTTCCTTGGTCTAAACTAATTGATTCCTATAATATCTTGCTTTACATGGATTCATTTAAAAATCAGTCTGAATGCACTTACACCATTTGGCATGTAAATGAAAGATTTGAGTTTATTGTATCTGGCATACAGCAGTTACTTGCCCCATAAAAGAAAAACTGTATGACCACATTATTATTAACATTCTCCCATTAAGGAGTTCTTAAAATGAACTAGTGCAGCTTACAGATATCACATGTATGTAATTCAAGTTTCTACTTTCGGTTTCCAGCCTCTTCTTTTTACATTCTCACTCATTAAATTCACATTTTCTATTGTTTATTTTCCTATTTCGCAGCAAATTTAACCCAAAACCCAAATAAACTGTAAAAATAAAGAGATTTCTAAGCAAACTGACATTTATAAAGACATTTAAACAATCTGACATTTCTAGCCAAAGTCTTGACGTCATCAGAGGAGATTTAAATCTCAGCTGTGCAACATGTTTTATTCATGGTGAATATATATCTCAGCACATAATTCATCCATATTCAGCTCAGGTTACAGAGATGTTATCTGGGTCCTGTGACCTATGACCCTCCCCTTATTGCAGCTCGCACAAGGTGAGAATCAGAAGAAAAACAACTGCCGACTGCTATTGTGAAAGATGGATGTAAATTTCAAGCACGCTTTTTACAATTTAAATAATGATGAATAAAAGTTCTAGTTCACCTAAAAATGGAAATTCACTCATCATCTACTCACCAATACAATATTGAAATAAAATAACTGGTGACTACTTCTTCAGATGTAAAAAAACAACGGTAAAATAATATAAATTCCTCCATATTTCTCCTATTGTGTCATCTAAGTGTGCGCTTACAGGCACGTGGATGACTACACACATGTTTTTTTACTGTAGTTTTTTTATGTTTGAAGTAGTCCCCCCCATTACTTCAAATGTATTGGATTTGGCTGGAACACTGTTTACCCCTGAAACTCCAGAAGTGTTTTGTGGACTCAAACACTTCACCCACCAGCTCCATCGGCACAGTGGTGAGAAGATAATGAAGTCAGGCATTTCGGGCCAACGCCATCTTAGTTTGTTGAAGCGGTAACCAAATTTGGAGGAGTGGGGGATGGAGCCAGATTCACAGCTCAAGGACACGGCACTCCACCTGCAACCTGCGCCCATTGGCCGGTGCTAGATGTCAACCACACCTATAGCACCAGTATGACAGGGTATATCATGTGTTTGTGTTCCTCAGCGTCCATGTGCATCTTTGTTAGTGTTCAGAAGATTAGATTTGTGTGCTCATGTCTGATTCTATCCATGTGTGTGTCTGTAAATGTCAAGGAAATATTGTGTCTTTTCAAAAGTGCGTGTGCGTTGCTCTGAATATATCTGGATGTGTATTTATATGCGTGTGTGTCTGAATGTGCGCGTGTGTGTGTGTGTTTTTGATGAGTCACCACAGATACAGCAGCCAGCAGCAGTCGAGCTACATTTGCAGATAACAGCGTTTCTGTTCCAGGGGCCTCAGGCTCTGCCAACAAGCCTTCCTCTCAGTGGCCTCATCCTCACGCAGCCCCGGCGTTCAGAGCGGCGTTCACATCCACACGCCACCTAACACAATGCCACAGTCGGACCACCAGTTGTCCCACCGCCTGTCTATATTTAACCGAAACAAATGAAACCTGCTCATAGTCCTGTGCCTGTAGGAGAGTGAATACAAAATTCAACTCTGTGATTTCATGCCGGTTCAGAGAGACGAACTTTGTGTCGTCTGCAAAATGCAATTTAAGTCCAAGATGTGTTTTTTTTTACAATTACATGATAACAAAATAAGAACAATAAGACAAACAAAAATAATTAACTGTCCCTCATGTAGATATTGGGCAGTAAAATATGCCCCATCTCCTCATGGGGGTACTTTTCCCTGCAGACTGGGGTCGCTGGAAGCATCGGAACTCAACAACTCATGGACTGATTTTAACCAACATTGGTGGGATTACTACTTGGAGGAGGGGGGGGGGGGGGGTATCTCCAGATCATTACATTTTCATGCTGATTGCTCAAGGTCAAGGTCAATGAAGAAGTCAGGAAGTAAAATCATGTCTGCACAAGGAAGCTCTGCAGTCTATATAAATATATGGACCCGACCTAGAGCTCACGGATCAAAACATTATTTCTGATCATATAGACAGAATGAATGACATCATACAATATAAAAACAAGTCAACACAGCATGTGCAGGATATGCATTGTACCTCTGATGCTTTTTATTTTAAGATGTCATTTAGCTCGTTGAAATATGGAATTAAAGAATTGAATAAAAAACAGTATTTTTCACATTTTTGGAGGAAGTGCATCTCTATCTCAACTTCACCTGAAACATCGAACTTGTGGTTTCACTGTCGATTTGTGAGGATTGAGTCTGTGCCTGCAGGATCAGCCTGTGCATCCTCTCTCTGACAGTCTGCACATTCATCCTCTCTGTTTGGTTGGTTGTTCAGACGGAGCTGATTTGAATTTCCCTTTTATTTGGGTGATCCTATGAATTATCATTACAGAATTCAAATGGGTCCATAACACTTAAACTACTTTATCCATCAAAAGTCAAAAGGTTCTTTCAAGTTTTATTGTTGTATCCTTTATGAATATTAGCCAGGCTCATCCAGTGCTCAGTTTTGTGCACATGACTATTAAGCGGGAGACTTGTTTGCACTGCATGAGCAGCTTCCATTGGAACAAATGGATTCACCATCCTTTGTTTAACTCCTCCATCGGCTAAAAGCAGAAGATGAAGCAGCTTGTTCTGTCAGAATCCAGATGCATCTGAGCTGGATGGTCTTAGGACGAGGTTCTCTGCCTGTCTCACTGAAGCCTACGAGTCGAGGCTCCTGTCCTGGTGATGCTGCAGCGGTTTGGACACAGCCTGTCCCACCTCTAACGCACAACTACAGTTCACTCAACTCAACTCGACTCGACTTGCAATTGTACGACAAGAAATACCAATCCTGCAGCCAGGAAAACCTTGAGGGGCTTTTCAATAATTCACACACTACTCCTGAAACACTGAAACACTTTCCCCTTCCGAACGTACACACAAACACAAACACAAGTGCACACGCAAACACGACCGCGACTTCAAAACACCATCCCGTGCATGTCGTCCCAGAAAGTGCGCTGAGTGGAGAGTCAGGAGGAGGAAGCCCGACATGACCTAACAACCAGAAGTAGGCTGAGTACAGTAATCTGCCTCCAGAAAGCAGGAGAGACTAAATCTGTGACTCACAGGCCGACTCCTGCACCGGCAACGACTTCACTCTGATTGAAAAAGGGGCTCATTTAAATTCCACACAACCCGGAGTGGGTTTGAGTTCGTAATGAGGGGGACTTTCTTTTGGCAGCGAGAGGCTTCACTTTAATTACAGGGAGCTTTGCGTCACGACACAGGCAACTAGCCTTTAAATGCCAATCTGATGCGGCCCTGATGCAAGACTGTTGGTCACGACGTCCCAGCAAACATGGAAGGATGACTTCGTTTGTGACCAGCCGAGGTTCTTCAATGTCTTTTTCAGTTGTCTGATTCAGGTACTTCAAACCCTGGAGGAAGATTTATCCAATAAGATTGTACAGCTTTTAAAATCCAGTCTACACAACTATGCAATTCAGACAAAGAGCAGCATCACATAGTGCCAATCTCCTTCAGTGCTTAATAACACACAATACCTGCAGACTGATAAGGCAGCTGTCAAGTCATAAATAACAGACGAGAGTGATTTGGTCCATTTCATCGCTGTCAACACTTTTCTCAGCATCAACTAACCGATGATAAAAATAAAAAAACGGTCTCCCATCAGCGATAATGAGATGTGCGGGGTTAATAAGGCCATTTCCTAAATTAACTTGAGGACGATCAAATATTTAGTTTCCAAGCCAGAGAGGCTCCTACAGAACAACTTACCACTGACAGGCCGAATGTTGTGTTGCACCACGTTGTGTTGATCCGTCTGTACAGCACGCCATTATACTTCCTGTGTCTTAAATACATTGTGTCTGCTGATGCTGTGTTTGCAGTGACAGCCCTGACTGCAGACTCCTGTGGGAAATCAGCCCACTTCCTGTCGTATCGGAGGCACTGGAGGTGGAGGAATTAAGAAGCGTGTGCGTTTGTGCGTGTTAGCGTGCGTGTGTGTATGGCGTGTGTTGGTGGCGGGGTGGAGACAGCAGGGTATTCAGAGGCTGCTCAACAGTTACTTAGTCACAGCCTCCTCTGTGAGAAATGGGTCAGAGCAGCACGGCACCTGCCGCTGGGTGTTGATGAGAGAGATCGATACACTTCACAAACTGTATTTAACGAAGGGATATTTTGGTTGCAAGTTTTTGTTTTGTTTTGTTTTGTTTATATGTTTAATGTGAGCAGATTTGCCCCGTGAGGAAAAACACTAATTGCATGAAGGGATACGTTACTAATTATCTTTGTGTGATAGGAGAGTCGGATGTTGGAGCCCTGAAGAGAAATGTTTCCCTCGTATCAATTTGTGCTTCATGTAATGACACAGTTTTACTCATCAGCCTCGTTGCAGAGACAAAGGGAGACAGAAAGACGTGTGGTGACACCGTCTCCTGCAGCTTCAACTCCACAGGACAATGCACACGATTCAGAAAGATGTTAAGCCACATTTACTGTATGTCTCATGCACTAATTTACAAAAATTAAACCCAGGATTCAACAAAAATTAATTTCTCTTGACCTGACTGCACAATACTCGTAAAACAGCACCTTGCTAACATTAATGAAACCAGTGGACAATATGCAGCAATTAATCTACACAAATGACAGAACACAATGTTTGGTTGTGTGACTGTCTGGCATTGACTGATCAGTCTTGTAACATGGGACTACATATACAACCTGTGATTGAATATAATCATTCGCCTAAAAATCTGTCCTCTCAAAGTCTGAATTACAACATTGCAAATGTTATAAAAATTTGTTTTCTGCAGTGGACGAGTGAAATGAAAGGTAGTTATATCTTTGCTTGTTATGTATGTACCCATGGATATGGAAACTGTCATATTTTCAAGTTCAGTGTAAAATACAATGAGCCACTTTGAACCAAACCATTTTTTGAAAACCAGCAGTGCCACAGCTGCTCTGGGAATTGAACCGCTCCAGATCCAGCTGTGTGATGAGTGCTTTGCTCAACCCAGAGTAACTCGGGAGCCTCGACCTTGTGTCCTCTCTGTCCAAAATGTTTCATGATATATTATTAAAGTACACGTGACAATCACCAGGACCATCACTGCCTTGACCACCTTGTCTAATTGAAGCGATGCAGCAGCAGCAGCAGGCCACAGTGACCAGACTGAACCAGTGTGAAAGGAGATCACAGCAGCAGCAGCCAAATGCCCCCCCCCCCCCCCCCCCCCCCCCCCCCCAAGACCAGCTCCTGCTGAGCTGCTCCTCTGTCATTCCACCTCCTCCGGCAGCCATAAAGACACATTTCACGTTTGATTTGAAGTGAAACGATAGCTGGAGCCACATTTCTGTGCAGCACAACGTGAAATTCCCTTCTTCACACCAGAGGTCCAGGGCCAGAGACGCATCTACCACCTCTGACATTTGAATCCAGAGGAAATTGGAAACGTTTTCCTCTGATGAAACAAGAAATGTGACCCCCCCCACCCCCATCTCCCTCATTTCCATCAGTTCACCTACCTGATCTGGTTACATGGTCCGTTTGTCCAACTCGGGCTAATCCTGTGGAGTTTGACCATGAAAAGTCACCAGCACTCTTATCACAGCAGCAGGAGGAGGAGGTGGAGGAGGAGGAGACGCGCTGTGCATGGGACTGCGGCGGAACTTCTCAAAGGATGAGCCGGAGTCCAGAGCGCACAACGCCGCCGGGGACACCCCACGCTCCCGCTGTGGCACCAGGAGACTAGAGGTCAGAGGGACGAGCGCAGGGACAGACGCGACCCGGGCACAGGAGCCAACACACGGGCACAGGGACGGCCACGGCGCGTCGGGATACGCGCCTTTTACGCGCATGTAACCAGTAAAATCGCTGTAACCTTCACGCACAGAAGCGGTCTTCCCCTAAAACACCAGGAGAGCAACGGCAGCTGCAGGAAGCATGAAAAATTCAAACGTGCACATCCAACAAGTGTGGGACCAGGAGGAGGAATGACGGAGTCCGCTGCTGGGCGGGGGACAGGGAGGAGGAGGAGGCGGTGGGAGGAGAGGAGCCGCCCCGCATCACACACACCACCACCTCCCTGGCAAAGGAGCTGATGTGCTACATGTCAGAGGGATGGAGATCTATGTGAGGGAGCAGGTTGGTCTCAGAGGAAATATCCCGAGAACCTGGCTGCGGCTAAATCCCTCCACCTGTTCCAAATGAGTCCCACTTTGAAATGGATACCTGGCACAGAGGAGGGATGTCACCGGTGCCTTAGATCACAAATTATGCAAATAGAACCTCCTGGTCTCTCTTTCAACTCAGTTTTATTTAGCAGCAAATCAGAACCAAGGCTACATTACCTCGAGGCACTTTGGGTAATAACAACAGTTCCCACAACAAGCAAGCATTGGCACCAGTGGAAAGGAAAAACTCACTGTGGGTGGACATGTGCCTCGACCGGTTGAGTGGAGCAGAGAAGGGGGGGGGGGGTTGGGGAGAAGAGAAGATAGGGAGGGGAAAGGAAGGTAGAGAAGACCAGGAACAATTGTGTAACAGTCATATTTAAGCTCTGTCTGCCATAATAAAAACAATAATAGTGACGTGAAGATGTGATTAATGAAAGCAGTAACATAAAAATATATAAAAATAAAATAATAATTGTCACACACACACTTAGTAACACCAAATTACGATTAATTCACGAAAATACAAAACGGTCCTTTAAAGAGGAAACATGCACCATGATAACCGTGGGCATGAAGTCACAGCTCATCACAAATCGTAACGTACACTATAACCTCCTAATCTCCTTCTGTGCACCGCGTTGTAATAACTTGAGATAAATGTCACTAAACGCAGACACGTGCACCATCATCATCATCGTGATTACAAAGTCACGGCTGGTCACAAACTATGAGGTACAGAAAATAACCCTCATGTCTGGTTCAGGATGCTCCCATTAGGGGAAAAGAAAGAGGCTGGGTAATGTGGTTGTGCCCCCCCCCCCCCCCCCTTTTCCCCCAACACAGACCACTGAGCTACAGTAATTGATTTGCCCTCAATCACTGGTCTCCTAATCTACTTACTGTTGCAAACCAAGTCCGTGCAAATATCGACGGAGAGGGAGGGAAGGCCTGGGCCGCCCGAGTCCGGCTGCACCGATTCATTTGAGATGAGGGTGGTGGAAGTCACAGGAACAACTTCACACCACGTGTTCCATGAAGAAGATCAGGGGTGAAAGAGGGGGAAAGTCTTTGTTAGCTTAGACCGGTTGGAAAAAGAAATGAGAGCGGTTCTTCCTTCATGAATCTCTGAAGACGAACACATGCACTCCAACTTGCTCCTTTTTTTTTTAAATCAGGAACTCTGAGCAAACCGAGCTCTCTGATGTCTTTCGAAAAGCGTTCGGCTAATGAATAAACCAACGTGCAGTTTCTCTGTGAAAGTCAAAGAACAGCGAGTATTTCAGCCGGTTCATTTACATGCATGCAAATGATTTGATCTTTACCTCATTAACGCTGCACTTTCTCACTTGAAACTGCTGTAAATGTTTTGACACAGCAATTTAACCGTTTCTGTGTTTTTATAAATGGTGTTGAGCTGCACGTGGCAGAATACAGCAGAGTAACTCAGACCTGCTGCAGACCAGATTTGGCTAAAAACTGAGATTAAGCTTTGATGGATTTAAAACATCCAAAAGAAGCAGCAAGAAGAGGATAGGAAGACTTTTATTTTGACATTTTGGCCAAATAAAACAGATAGAGGCAAAACAAAAAGGTAGACATGACCCTCAAGTGCCCTTCAAATTACGAAGAGGTTTCTTGACAATGACTTGCTGCTGTTTGTCCACTAGCCTCACACATTTGATGGGTCCAGAGTTATCGGGTAATTACAGCCAAACACACTGATATTGCCAAAAACTGCTCAGATTGGTAATGAAAAAACGAAATTAAATTTTCGATATAATAAACGTTTTTAAGAGACCGAAGGGCAGTGGTAGGGAGTTCAGGGAGTCTGGAGCTACGGGCTGTGCAATGTTTAAAATGGAGGAGAGAAAAGTTTCCCCTGAAAGAGCAGCTTCTCTTCATAGAGCGTCTCATCTACAGAGCAGAGATAAAGCTGCTTGAACAGCAATTTACGTCACCAGTGTTCATTCAGCTAGAAAACTGCCTTATGCTGGAGAAAGCACAGTTTCCCCCAGTGCCCAAAATACAGACAGAGTTCTGGTAGATGAGAAATAGTTACGTCTTCTTCATGGTGAAAATTAGTCACTGGTATAATCTTTAAAGAAGCTCAAAGACCCAGACGTCTTGTTAATTAACCGTGTGAATGTAAACCAGAGCGGAGTGTTAAATCAAAGAAGGAATAGTTCAAAATTAGGATAAGTCTTAAATCACTGTTATGTCTGTACAGTAAATAAGAAGCTACTATTCAATAACAAGGTCAGAGGGGGAATTTTTATATAAAATACAAGAAAGTACATTTGTGTTGCCGTGCAATGAAAGTAGCATTTCCTCCTGCCCAAAGGAACAGTTGGTTATTTTAGTCCCGTTATTCTGTAATACACTCTCAGCTTAAGACTTTAACACTGATTGATTCTACAGACTCTGTGGTTATTGATGCTGTGGTTGTGGTTACTGGACACAGTGTGGATACAGGAGCTGACTTGTCTGTAATGATACTAAAGCATTGTTGAGTCACAGAAGATATGAAAACCCAGTGACCACACAAATGTGTTCCGATAGACCACGCAGGAGTTCTGGAATATAGTACTCTCAATAAAACACAGCACAACCAGGTTAATGCACACACGTGTAAAATGAAATTGCAATTCATGCACACTACATACAACCATTGTGGCAGAGATCAGATGAACCGGCTCCGTTATCCGGCCGCACTCGAGCCATCTCCAGCATCTCCATGGTGCAGAATCAGCTGGAGCAGTGGTATTGCCATTATTTTTGGGGTGCGTTTGATTCGCTGTTCCCGGCTCTGAGGGAGGTGCAG
This sequence comes from Pleuronectes platessa, assembly GCF_947347685.1. Taxonomy (NCBI): domain Eukaryota; kingdom Metazoa; phylum Chordata; class Actinopteri; order Pleuronectiformes; family Pleuronectidae; genus Pleuronectes; species Pleuronectes platessa. The sequence continues at coordinate 21,107,477 of NC_070634.1, forward strand.
TGAACCGCCCGGGTGCGACACTGGACCTGTGCCTCCAGCTGCTCGTCCAGCTGCTAGGTCTGTGAGAAGTGACTGCTCCTCTTTCCTCTCAGTGAGTGGACCAGAGAGAGTGCAGAGTTCACAGGTCAGAGGTCTCAGAGTCCAGAATGTGCATGTTACTCCTTTAACCCGTCCAGTTATCATCACAATATCTATCACTATTAGCTTTGTTGGTGGACGTTGATATGGTGGTTTGGCGAGATGGTTAACACCGCTGCAACAAGGTGTCAGCGAGCAGGCTAACAGCCGGGGATGAGTATTAATGAGTCTGATTCTAAACATTCATTCCAATGAGAGGCCGAGCAGATGAGCTAAACATTGTTGCAACCTTTCGATCGGCCTGCCAGACAAAGCGATCCATTACCCTGATGAGTTTGAGCCCGAGGTTTGAGTCTCTAAGTCAAGTTCAATATGGAGACGGATGCAGATGGAAACAGGAGACATGTCCCCAGAGGACATATTGGAATTCACGTTGCAGGGAGAGACTTCTCTTAAATGTATTTTTTAACTTGATCAAACAGAGAAGGATTAGCTGGACTCAGCAGATGAGGAGAAGCAGTCGCTCTGGTTGAACCGTTGATTGTGAATAAAGACGGACGACATGTCTCCGCCTCCTCCCACTATTCAGAAATGAAGCCAGAATATCCCAGATATGAACATCGCCATCTTGCACACGAGGACCCAGAGTCTGCTCGGCAGCGATCGGGGGATGGAGCCCTGACACGTAAGCTTCACAAATTATGTGTCGTCTCCCCCCCCCCCCCCCCCCCCCCCGTTTTTATAACATCAAATAACTAATTAAAAACCAAACACTTGAATATCAACATTTACGTTTTAGTTTTTTCCATGTCCCCTTCCCAAACATGGAGAAGGCAGGACTTGTTGACCAATACAGCAACTATCCACCAGGGGGGCGATCAAGACGCTTTGGCTTCACCTTTACCAGAAGTGCACCCCCCCCTCTGGGTGGCGTAGTGGAGAAACAATGTAATAATTACTGCCTGTACAAAGATTTAATAAAGCTGAGTGCTGCACCTGAAACAGAACGTAATTAACATGCAACTGTATAAATGATGGAGACACATAGTGATCACACGTCGGCCTTTACATGAGCAGCTGTTGGGGGGGGGTATAAAGAGGGAGCAGCATCTCCATGGCAACCTGGGCAGCAAGAGGTCACTGTGTCTCTCTCTGTGTGTGTGTGTGTGTGTGTGTGTGTGTGTGTGTGTGTGTGTGTGTGTGTGTGTGACAACGGAGCTAATGCTATTTCCTGTGCTGAGAGGCAGCTCGGACTTGATGCTTATCTGGACTTGCCCATCCCTGGTACTCTAGCACGCTGCCTGTTGTCTCTCTGAGGCCGTGTCCACACACACACACACAGACGAGGACAGTTTTTCCCAGACACACGTATTCTCTCCTCTCAGAAAAAGAAATACACATTACAAAATGTTCCTACATCTCTTTTTAGGGTGTGTTCAGGTCACTGGAGCTGCTTGATTCTGCATTAAATCAAGCTGCCTTTCAACTGTTAAAGGGATAGTTCACCCAAAAAGGGAAATTCACTCTTTATCTATTCAGCCCTATATGCCAATTAGTGAACATGGAGGCATGTTATGTTTTTTCTGTTGCTTTATTATTAAATTTTCTTGGATTTGACTGCAACACGGTTTCCCCCTGAGACTCCTACAGTGTTTCTTGGACTCAAACACTTCATCCATCCCTCCATCAACACAGTGGTGAGTAGATAATGAGTGAAGATTCATTTCTAGGTGAACTGTCCCTTTAACTGTGGCCAGTTATACTTCTTAACACAATTTAAAAGTATTACATGTGACACCTGACCTGGAATACACATCTAAGACACAACTCTTGCGCGCTGTCCTCTCACTCACAGGGTGGACGTTGAACGGTGGAGGAATAAAACACAATCATATATTTATGTGGATGAGTCAGTTCGGTGACCCGAGGACTTCAAAGTACCACTGAACTCAAAACCTTTCGAAATATTTTATGTGAAATCAATTTGGGAATCCCACTCTCCTGTGCACTGTGGCCCAGGAGGACAGGCCCTGAGCCCCCGTTAGTCACGGAGCCGCCGAACCCTTCGTTTTATAACTTTTCACAGGGCTCCACTAGACGGACATAACGGGTTCCCTCTGTTTAATGGCTTGAGCTTCAATCTGGACAGCCCACTGTGTTGTCTGGTCCCTTTATGCACTGACATGACAATGTCACATGAGCAAAACTGTCTGAAGGTCGGCGTTGACATCACGGTTCAAAGGGTTTTCTGCCAGTTATCATGTCCTAACATATCCACTGCTTTGATTCTCAGCCGGTCAGTGTGACTTTAAAAATATAAATTTGAAAACACAAGGTTTACTGGTGACATTTTAATTACCTCTGTCCCCTGCATAGATAAATCTGGCTGAGGACAGAGGAAGCACAGAGAAGGGGGCGGAGGGGCGGAAAGGAGAGAGGACGATGAAACAGAAGAGGAGAGAAGAAGTGAGAAGGAAAGGGGGGGAGGGGGGCACGATTGCGATGATTGATCATGACTAAGCATTACACCGCTGGCTGTGAGAGAATCCATTCATCAGGTGACGTGCGGCTCTTCATTCAGATCGGCTCTCTCTAAGTACGACGTGTCATCATTTGACTGAAGACATCAGTCGGAGACCGATCACACACACCCACTTAACAGCAACACATATCCATCTGTGCTAACTCAAGTGCAGATAGGCTACTTTATAAATCACAATAAATAAACAAGGGTATATTTCACATGATCGCTCAACAGCAGTCTTGCAGAGTCAGGAACCCGGACGCTCACGAGGCACCTGTTCAATTTGTGAAGCCATAACATCCCTGCGGTTTGTTTCTGCCATCGTGGATTTACGACTTGATGACAGCAAATTAATAAACAAGGCGTATAGCCTGATGTCCTTTTCCTACAGACATGTCCTCTAGCTTGAGTCTCCACCCAGCTGGACGTAAACATCTCCAGAAAACATCCCATTAACACACCCAATCCACATCGACTGGTTCCTTTTGGGTCAATGGAGCAGTGGTTCAAGCCCCAGCTCCTTTAAGCTCCTGTCCTGATTTCAGAAGCTAAAAAAATTGAACTAATTTTGAAGAATCTGCATGTTATCTTGCTATGTAGATGAAAACCCTGTGCTCATGAATATGTGTTCAAATTTGGATTCAAAGACGTTGCCTTCATCATCTTACCCTTGTTGCATCGGACTACAAACCTGCCACCAACACAAAGCAGGTATCACACAAGCCTTCACCTCCCACCTGACTGCACCTCCTTTAGAGCACCAGCAAGGACAGGACCCCTCACAGGCCTTCCACTCACAGTTGTGTTGGCTGGTGCTAATGGTCCATTCATCCAAAATTCAGAGGCAAGAAACCATTCCGAGGATGTGGGAGAACAAAGAAATAAAAATAAACACGCAGATGAGGGGAGAAGATGCCAACTCCACACAGAAAGGCCCGGTCAGCAGTCAGGGTAAAGCTAAAGGGACTGCATTTATATGCAGTGTTTATTCTAGTCTTAGAAGGCACTTAAAGGGTTCACCTCCTAGAAGTATTCAGTCTTTTCCATCACAAAGAGTCTTATAAACCATCAATCCTCCTGTTTATTAGACGACCCGCTCTACCTCCCGAGCCACAGCTGCCCTTAAACCCACAGATTGGTAATAAATGTTGACCTTTTTTAAAGCCGTAGCCACAACCTTTTCCGAACTATGATTGTTTTCGTTGTTCAACCCCCATCACAAGCACAATCTTTTCCTGAAACCTCAATTTACAGAATCGGCCACGTGCTGCCATTTTGCAGAATCCACACGGCCGTCACTCTTGATCCCAATGATTCTTTCTCCCTGTGAACTGCACGAGCTTCAAACCGCAGCTCGAAGCAATGAAGGTCTCCACTGAAGGTTTACATTGCTCCCACTGCTGCCAGTTACAGCTCTGCATCCGTGGCAGGCAGGACGCTGCTGGTCTGGGGCTGACGTGGTCTATATGAAGAGTTGGAGCCTGCTCATCCCAGATATGATGTATAGCTTACTCTCTTTTGTTCTACAAATCCTGTGTAATTCTCCACAGGGACTGAGTGTGGAGCAAGAAGAGAGGCTTTAACTACACAGATTCACTGCATTTATCAGAGGAACATTCATATAAGGAATACATTTCTACCGTGCCTATTTTATTGATGTATTTTACAATGTTTGACAGAATAAACAATATTTAGCACAGATTGAAGTTGTTGAAATGCAAACGGAAAGCAAGAGAAGGGTGGTGGGTGAGGAAAACATGACAATGGAGGTTGGAAGCCAGGATACAAGACAGAGAGGACGAGTAAGCAGGTCTACAGGGACGAACAATACCCAGTAATGGTGCATATTGTCTCTGTTGTCACCGAGTGCGGCAGTTTGATGCATTGCATTGCTGGACCAAAGACAATTCTGCGAATGTGGACAAGCCGGCGTATCTGCATATCGATTATTTGTGGCTGCCATAAATATGGTTTAATGGAACTGTCAGTGAGTGCCATTGCACATAAACTGAGCCGAGGGGCTCGGCTGCAGCTGGAAGCTGCTGGCAAACAACATCGGCCACATCTGCATCCAAGTGGCAACAGTGAAAGGGGGTAGAAAGGAAGAACCTATTCTGACTCGTGATTTTCACCCTTTTAATTTCAATAACTTGAATTTTAGAATGCAATACTGAACAGTTTTATAATAGTGTTTTTTTTATTGATCAACAAAAGCATCAGTCCATACAGTTACAAAGAAGATGGACACAATAACAGCAACACACTCAACTGTTATTTGAACAATCCAACACAAAAGGCCCAAAATGAACATGGAACCGAGGACTCCGCTTAAAATACGCTCAAATATTTTTGAGGGTTTGAAAACTGGACCTGGAGGATTTCCTCTCAACCAGCTGAGCTAATCCATATGTAGCTCTCCTCCACCAGCCACAAGTTTGGTTCAGACACAGACATTTTCTGCCATGACACACACAAACACACACGGTGAAAACAATACAATGGGATTATCTTCTGCTTCATTTGATTTGATTGGACATCACTTTTCTGTTAGAAGTTCTCATCCAACAACAACTACTAAAGCTGAGGACACCTCCTCACTACCTGATGGACGCCCTGTCACTAAGTTTACCAGTTCAGTGCAGCTGAAGTTGATGGTACCAGTGTTTTTATTGTTATTACACCATATAGCTCATTAAGTCCTACAGTGACTCCCTCTATACTCGTGTGTTTTGTATCTAATTTATCTAGAGTGGAAAGACTTCATGGAAAGTTTCCATTCTGACAAACATGCTGCTCTGATGTCACCCGTTAAGTTGCTCACTAATTAGATTTACTCCTTTGACGTTAAACATCCTAGTTTCCCTGGTGAAACCAGATTCTCTGCACACTGGCAGGTCTAAACAGTCACTGTACAAACTTCGGTTTAAACAGGACACTTCACCATGTAAGGAGAGTGTGCAATCATCAGGGGGCCATAAAGGGCAAGGTGAAGAAATGAGAGGAAGCATTAGTCTTTATTCATCTTGTCTCCCTCCATCCCTCCGTCCAGCAGGCAGCTCCCCTCCGTCCCCCAGGGTCTCTTCAAGGCCTCCATTTATCCACCGAGTCATAAATTCTCAGCACAGTGGCAGGAGGCACGGCTGGAAGGAGGCTGCTTCATTTGAATCAAGGCTTCATGTAAACAGATGTAAACCACAAGCAAAAGCTTCTTCAGACACTGCTGTAGTACTATAATATACTATAATGTTACCTTGTATACCATAGTACAATATTAATTAGTGATAGTGCTCTTTAGTGCTACATGTTGTAGAAGGGTCAAGCTCCATTAAATGCTGGCGCCTACATGTTCCATAACTCCACACAACAGAACCTCTTATCCGACTCATTCTGCCTAATATAAACATCCACCTCCTTGTAGACACAGAGTAAGAACCTGTGAAATGTAGTGGAACTCAAAATGATGTGCAAACACAACATTATAATTAAAATCATTGATGTTCCCCATAAAATATTTGGAATTTGCCTTGACAATATTAATACATTCCTAAACATGTCGCATTGACTGGAAGCTGGGGAGTTGGGAGTAACATGAAAACGTAAGGATGCTTCATATAAATCTAATGAGTCGAGTGGCAATGCTTAACTAGGAGCATTTCCACTCTACTAGGAATTGGCTGGATAATGAAGCTTCTCTCGGTTGTCCTAAAATTAAAACAGGAGATAAGAATTTGGACACAAGGATAAAAATAAAGACGCCTCCCTTCCAGAAATTATCTCAGCGGACGAGTGTGACTCCACACGCTGATTTACACGCAGCATATGAATGTGCACATACACACAAACCCTCCCAAAATACATACGAGCGCACAAAGACACACACATTGACCACACAGATGCAGAAGTAAAAAATATAAAACCAGGAACACAACAACAAAAAAAGCTTGTTGTCAATGGAGCCGAGCTACAGGGAGGACGATGAGGGGGGGTGAGAAAAGATGGCTCACCGTGGCTGGAAGGAAAACAGAACCAGATTATGCAGCTAATCGCCGTCGTGCATTTTGGGGATTCAGAGAGAAACATCAATTATTTGTGATGATGAAATACACACAACATTGTAGAACCTCCTCAGAAACAGAATAGCAGATGGGAAGACCCATCTGAGATTCAATGTTTTGGTCGTTTGAATCCATGGATCCATTTGTAACCAGTGACATTCAGATTTTTCTAAACTCTGATAAAAGACACTACTGTCTATAGAAATATTGATTATAACCTAAATCAGGTTTATCCCCAAGTAGGATTTCAATTTACAAGGAACTCAAGTCAAAAATAAGCTAAAGCATAAAGCAAATCCAGGAGCAAGTGATGTAGTGGAAAACTATACAATAATAAACTTTAAAGAATAAATAGAAAAGACAATGGAAGAATCTTTGGTGATAAAACACCCGCCCTGGTGGTCATAGAGACGACAGCATCCCAGCAGCTGTGAACAGACGTGGGGAAAATCTGCCTGATCGTGACCAGATCAAATCATCACTGATGAATCTGATCGATTTAGTGCTCGGACCATGAAGAGTTTAATATCCAGCACACAGCCTCGGCTCAGGTGAGAATAGCGAATAAGGAAACCGTTGCCTGTAAAGCTCTGAGAGCCGAGAGCCGGGGTTTCAGTGAAAAACTAATACACAACTAAACGTAAAATAAGGTGCAGCTCCGACCAAATGAAAAGAACACAAGTTCAAGAGGTTTGCATTAGGTAATTACTAGAGCTAGCAATGATTATTTTTTAAGGAGAATATTTAATGATAATGTGCTTTTTAAATCATTTAAGAAAATACCATCAATCCGTATAAAAGCAGGAAATAAAAAGTTATTTCAATCAAGCTGCTCTAGAATGTATCTAACTCCCAAAGTATGTAAATGTTAATAAGTGGAGACAAACTTCCCAGTGATCAATACGTCCAGTCACCAACATCTCATCAGAAAACCAAAGCCTGTGAATCATGTAACAGTCGTGTTTGAGCTCTCGTGTGTAAATCAAAGTCATCAGATCTTCATGCTTCATACAGCAGATATTCTGCTGCTGTCGGCTGCTGATTCAACTGCAACCACATTACTCTCCTGCTTAAGAAGGGTTTACTGTGTGTGTGTTTGTTAAACACAGCAATATGTTTGTCATTTGGTGTTTGTCCCAAGAAGTAGTGTGTGTATCTAAATATTTCCATCCAGACAAGATCACTAAAACAACTACGAAAGCTCGAACAAGCACACTGGGCCAATAGGTGACATTTTATATACAGTCTGTGGTTATGGTACAAATCTGAAACAGGGTTTGGCTTTTGTATAACAAAATAAAAGCAGGTGTATAAGAACATTATTTAGTTTTATCCTAATCTAATGTCATTTAAAGGTGTTTAACTATATCTGCAGGGTCCAAAAACCGAGCATCCGACAGCTTTGTGGGAACCAGGATGCTGGAGCGCACATGTTTGAGGGTTGGGGGCGAGGAAATGCATTACGCCAATGTCAGGTCTCCACCAGAATGAGTGAACGAGAATGTGTGTACAGTATGTAGGTTAATGGCCGTCATTGTGTTGCTGTTTTTCAGTGAGAGGAGGAGCTCCTCTCATTAGGAGCCTTTTAAAAAGCTAATAGGCTGAGCCAGGAAAGGTCAGGGAGCTCAGCAGGATGCAGACTAATGATCCCGGACGACACACTCGGCTTTAACCTTTAGTCCGAACACTCTTTGGTTCCTGAGCTTCAGTTCCCGTCTCGACAGGTTTCAAAAAGACACATCGTGTTGTTCTCTCATCGGAAAATGAATGAGACAATGAGCGTCAGTGATTTTAGAGTCGGTCTCTGGGTTGTTGTTTTTTTTATTCATTGTTCCTGTGCGGCGATCTTGTCTCTTAAATCATCTTCTCTCAGACACAGATTTAATGTGCAGCTGTTCGCAAGCAGGACAAGAACACTTGTGTAAATACGAGAAATTTGATGAGTCAGCAGGACCAGGCAAAGTGTGGATTAATTGCAGGGGTGAATGTAACATGGACACTGAAGAAGGGAGGAATTGCACGACAGCTGAGGAATTACTGAATCAACGCTGAAATGAAAAATTTACCGGATTTTATTTATTTTATCTAGAAGCACAACAAAAACAATATAACTTCAGATGATCTTAGGATCAAGTTTGAGACACCAACTGGATTTGAAGATAAAAATATTGATCGAAGCATTTCCACAACAAACGTATTCTGCAGAAAAATCATATTTATATGCATTTGTCTTCTTACATTTACCAACTGTACATGGTGTTGTTGGTGTCTGTTCGTTTACAGCTGAGCATCACAAGTGATCCAGTGCTGGACAGGAAATTTAAGTAGAATATATGTTTTATATTCTTGCTCATATTTTATTTGTTAGATTACATTAACAGGCTTATTGCTCCATGAAATAAAAAGCTGATGTGTTTTAATGTTGATCTACGTACTAATGTCAGGTTGTGGCTGCATGAAGAAGAAATCAGTGGAAAGAACCGGCCACTTCCAAGAATCACAAAACTCAAATTGAAACAATAAAACAATCATAATAAATTTATTTCTCAAACTAAAATTACATTTGTCATGACTTACATACGACTGTAATGTTCATCATGTTAGAATATTGAAATGTTTCAACCTTAAATCAGAACAATATTAATACGCAAAAGAAATACGAGCATCTTGATGGCCTCTGAGATAATGATAAAACACTTAACCTAAACAAAAATAGTTTTTATAACAAACAACACTGACAAACTTATTCACTGTTAAAGAACAACCATTCACTTCCTGTCTTTTGTTACAGCAACTACAAACTAACAGAGCTCAACATATTCTAGGTTTAAATAATCTTAATGATTAAAATGACATGAAAAGTAACTTCTTATAAGAAATATGTCAACACTTCCTTCAGGTCAGTGATAGTTATAAGAAAATGCTGTAAATAAGGCTTCCTTTGTGTTTTGACTCATTCAGGTCGTTGGAAGTTGGTTTCAGATTAGTGACAGGAGGCTCAAACCTACCTGCCCCCAAACAAAGGGAACATGAGGCCAGGGTTACGTATCTGGAGCAGAGACAGAGGTGCACCTGGAAAACACAATCAAACACAAACCAGTATCAATACTTTGATACATTTCACGTAAATATATACTTTGCCATGTGGTAAGTGATATTTTCTATAGTCACAAAAGGGACGCCGAACAAAGTCACTAAAAACCATCTTGACTGTCGCCCTTCCTCAGCGTCACCTCCATGACACCTGATGGGTTCTTGTCTTTAAGTCCCAGACTAAACATGAGACAACCCATGTCCCTACCTTTGTTCAGAGGTGTGTTCTGCTGGACCTGCACTCATACCGGACAGTGATATCGCAAGCTCACAGAAAGTGCACTAGTTCATTACATCAGCAAAAGTAACAACTTCAACCACTGGAAGTCAGCAAAAGCAAGATTCTCTGCTATTGTTAACTTAGTTTTAACATTATAACAAACTGCCTGATAAATAAATAACCAAAGAAATGGTCATTTTCTTTTCTGCAGACTCCAGAAAAACAAGCTGAGTCCTGACCTGCAGGTAACAAATCTGCTGAGCAGCCACTCACAGCCGTAGGCCCATCATGAGAGAGACAGGAGAATCGCGACAATGGACAAGTGCTGAGTTTGCATTTTTTTGTGTAAGTGTAGACTTTTCTTTTCTGAGTTAAGTTTCGGCAAAGTCAGGTTTTTCCGGGAGCGCAGCATAACGTTTCTCTGGGCATACGAGGGAACAAAATATTAGAAGGAAGAATTTCTATTACACTACTTCCATTAGCCTAAAGTTAATATACAGTAACTACTTAGAATATTGTGTTTTCAAATCTCTAATTGTGAATCTGTGTGAAACGCTGCAGGTCGCACAAAGCGATTAGTAGATAAATCTGCCCTGACCAACTCTTCCTCTCATTAACACTGTCCGGGTGGAAGCGTGGTGGAACAGCAGTGTATCGATATCAGGACAAATGCAATGAAAGCGGCTTGTTGGGTCAAATAGCTCTGGTAACAGATCTAATTGAATCTGTGTCAGGTTCTCAGTACAGGTACATCCACTACTGCAGGCAGCACCATGGAAATCAATACACCCTCTATGCATCCATGGATAAACTCTAATTTCATTGAAGGCTTTTTTTCTGTGTGGTAGAGAGAGAGAGAGAGAGAAGGAGAGAGAGCGAGAGCCAATGTGTGCATATGTGCAGGTTGATGAAGGTCATTGTATAATCCTATTAGAAAATGTGTGTGTGTGTGCATGAGACAAGGCTTTGTGTACAAATTTTGACTTTTGTTCCACAATGTTATCATTTTACAATATAAAGGGAACTTTACTTACTCAGGATTAAAGCTTTATAAGATGACTTTAGAAATATAGTGTTTATTTGTCTGTATTATGACTAACAATGCATTTGGATGAATCTAATCCTTAAACTTAGATCCATTATAGATTTAATGGTGCCAAATGTAAACAATTACAGTACAAAAAAAACTTGGCATGATTACTTTTCCTGTTTACACCCCCTAAGCATTATGGAAATGTGGTTGTCTCCCAAATAAAAAAACTAGGAAAAGCTACAACACCCACTAGAGCTCATTCCTCTGCCATGGACCAACAGGCCCTTAACTCATTTAATCAAGATGCACCAAACTGGCACTAAATCTTAGCACCATACAAGTAGTGAAGCTTTTTGCGAAATGATGAAAAGTAATGAGAAAAACAACAAGGTTCCATTCAATATTGACAAAATTACATTTGCTGAAATAACTTTAGTATAAATAAAACTGACTATACAAACTTATTTAAATAAATCTGTTGCCACTCACAAACCTATTAGTATTGGTTATCATCATTATAAATTATACCCACACCGTGTGCTGTACCTCCCTCATAGCATCAATGAATATAGGTGTATACGTACCCTGAATGCAGCTCTGGATTTTGCCCAGGTCAGGGGTATGGAGGCAGAGGGTCCTCAGGAGCTGAGGTGGTGAGACCAGTAAAGGGGAAGAGCTCTTCGACTGGTGCTGCTCCTCTTCAGGAGTCTGGTAACAGGAGCTCAAATTATTGCTGGAAGTACTTGTTGGAGGAGTCCTGCTCAACATCTGAAAACAGAATCAAGTTTTTTCTATAATAAGTTGTCACTCATTACTTTACCGTTACCTTAACTCCACAGCTATGAATTGTTTCTAGAAAAAGACAAAAGATGTCTCCTCACTGTGAGATCAGCTGTACAGCGAGCTGGGGTTGTCTTGGTCTGGATCACATCTGGAGGGACGAGGGGACTGGTAGCAGGACTTGTAGAGTTAGCATGAGGGAACTCGTTGGTCACGGACAAGGCCAACTCACTACAGCTGAGTGTTTGTTCATTCAGAGGAACACTGAATGGGTTGACGGCCTGTGTATCCTTAAGAAGACACATTAGTTAGACTTGAGCAGCATTTGCTCACACTATTACATTTTGTTAACATAAAATAATTGTGTCCACATACAGATAAACATTGTCTACCATTTCATTGTTATTAAAATAAGGTGACTACAGTGAATCAGAAATCCAAAATCTCTAATCTTGAGTTGTATTCCACAAGTAAGTTAAAAACAATATTTCAGTCTAAATCCTTCCTAAAAATCTAAAGGCATCCAAATTCTAACAGATCTAAGCTTTCTGAATACACAGTGAAGATGGTGGGGGTGTGGCTGTGCATAAGGTCAGTGTCTGGGGGTCATACTTGGACCTGATGGATGACCTCACTGTCCTCAATCCACTCCAGGGCAGGCGGCTCTTCCTCTTCAACCTGAGACACCAAGAAACCTCTGAGTGCTTCACACTTACGTCTCACAAACTAATATAATGGTCCATAGTTGAATGTGATACGGATTGATAAATAAATTCATAGGTCAGATTTATTTATGTAGCAGGAGATAAAATGACAGACAACAGAAAAGTGAGACAGAATCAGGCTGAATTAAAAGGAAAATTAAAAAGATGGGACTATAAATGAGATATAAATTCCTCCGTAGTGAGACAGGAGCTAATGAGAGACGGGAGACTCATCCAGACCCTCGCAGGCAGCGTGTTTAGACGAGAAAGAGAGAGAGGAGTCGTTGTGAGGATGAGCGAGGAAATCAAGGCTCACTGATGTACTGAGGAAAAGACTCCAATTCTACGCAAAGACAATCCTGCCAGTATTGAATCTACTTTTCAGCCCTAGTTTAATTCACATATCTATCTATAGCAGCAGTGGCTGGGACACATTAACCTAAGTGACAATGTCAATCACGACAACATCTGTTAATTCTCCAGCTCAGGGTTCTGCTCATCGCCTCACTGAACTTTGAATAAACAGGTGACCAGCTCGTGGAGCAGCAGCGGTTCTGTGGACTGAGTGAGCTCATTTACAAACAGCCCGTTCCAAACAGGCAAGTTCAGAACACGCAGTGCACTAGAAGGAAAGATAACGAGTTGTTGGGCGACAGTAAATATTGGCTCAGGCTTACCTGTTACATGTACACATTCAAATCAGTATTCAGAGCAGCATGATGCACAGTCAGCACAGACTGAGAAAACAGTATTGAGGTTTGAAAAACGATCAGCTGACACATTTTAAATTGAGCCATGATTGTATGGTAGCTTCAAGTTGACTATTTACACAACTGTGATGTCAACAGGATCAGTTGCTCTCGTCAGAGGAAAAGTACCGTGAAGAACAAGAGAACACTGGGTGTGGGAGACCTTTCTGATACCTAATTTCAGAAGCATTAGTAACTTACTACCTATGAACAGAAACTCGAGTTAGTCACCAGTGAGGTTCCTTTACTCATTGGGATATTCTGTTGCCTTGTAAGCCAATAGTCCTCAAACAGCTCACTGATTGGCTGCCATCTTATTTACTAAACAACAACAAGCGGTGACCTTCCACTAGTCAGACTATATGTTCGTGCAGTGACTGTGTGTGCATGCCAGTACAGTTTGTGTGTTGAGGGTGCTTGGTGCTGCAGTGGGCCTGCACCACTCACAGTATGGCTGGGAAGATAAGAGCTATGAACGGAGAGGAACAGAAGCAACATTAGAAAGACTGACGTGTGCGAGGGAGCAAGAGAAGAGACAAGGAGAGTGCTCTCTTAGATAAGAAAACAACCGAGTCATCATATTCTACAACTCCACCACACGCATCCAAGTAGGCAAGTACTCACACTAATCTTTAGTTTGAACCACAACCTCATAGATTTGAATAAAGAAGTGCAGCAGCCAGGCCTCTGTGTGTGTGTGTGTGTGTGTGTCTCTGTGTGTGTGTGTGTGTGTGTGTGTGTGTGTGTGTGTGTGTGTGTGTGTGTGTGTGTGTGTGTGTGTGTGTACTACCTTCAGTGTGGCTGACATGGATGGTTCAGGAGTGTTTGCTGGCTCAGGGCAGATCATCTCCTCCTCTATCTCTGGCAGGTCAAACTTTCCCTCCCCCAAGTAGAGACTCACTGGATTGACCTGGACACACAGCTGAGGAAAGAACACCAATCAACTGACTGATCACAAACTTTTGTATTTATCATAATCACGATGCAAATAAGAGTTTGTGTGTGAGGGGCTCACTGCTGCACTGGCTGTAGGGCAGCACTGTGTCCCATGTCCTTGGCTCAGCAGGGCAAGGTGGATGTAGACGTTGTCAGCAGTAAGTGTGTTACACAGGTAGAGCTGCAGCACATCTCCAGTGTTACAACACGTAGTGCCCACCAGGGCGCGATCAGAGCACAGCTTCTGGAAACAAGCAGTGGCCTCAGCAGTCCAGCTGCCCTGAGAGAGAACAACCACAACACTCACACTCCTAAAAAGTCAATGATTACAGCTCTGAATAATAAAACTGTAGAAAGACTGACTCAGAAAACATGTGAATCTCTTGACAATATTAGAATATTGGTTTATACTCTTTTATCCTGTAGGAAGATTCAAATGTTTATGAGGGAACCACTACTGTCTGCATTTAAGTTAAATTGAATGTTAACCTATCACACTTACTGTCTTTAGAAGCCTTAGATGAATGGTTTCTCAACAACTAGGTTATGAACTAGGAATATCTGACTAGTAATGATGCAGGATGAATACTAGATTTAACTTTAAGCAGATAGACAGTTTGGTTTGGTTTTAACATAGAAGTGGTGCAGAACTCTGCATGAATGTGAATAGAATATCAGGTCAGCTATCACACTCACCGAGTTGGGTTTGATTCCAGCAAGTGATGACGGAACAGCTTGTGCAGGAAGAACCAAGTAGCATGACCTGATGAAAGGAGAGATGAAGAGTTCAGTATAAGACACACACACACACACACACTGACCAGCTTAGTGGTACGACTTCCATCGATTAACTGCTTCAATGTCTGAGATGCCCATACTTGAGGAACTTGAGGTTGGCGCTCTGCACAACAGTCATTCCACCGAAGTCGACATAGTACACCTCGACTTGAGTGGGACTGATGATCTGATGGATCACCACTCGGTAGAACCATATTCCACCAGGTGACACGCAGCAGACCTGACCCCGTCGTACGAATGGCTTCCGGAGGGTGTAGCGCTCCGACACCTTGGGAGAGGTGTAACATCGTCTACAGCAAAAACAAGAGAGGGAGTGAAACAAAGTCATTGCTCCCAGAGAAGCATCAGGAATCATGTGAATTTAAGGATGAAGCAGTTTTGAAATTATTAAAATGTGGGATTTTTTTTTGATTAGTGATTTATCTTTAAATTTCAGATCCCCAGCTTCCACTTTGCACTGAGTCAAAGCCGTATTTTTTAAGAGTGTGCCAGGAATTATGAAATAGTAAAAACAGCAGACTGCTAATGAATTCAAAAGAACTTTGTTCTTATGTCTTTTAAACAAGGGGCAAAGAACATGTCCACCACCTCATCTCAATCATCATGTCCTCCATAGCCTGCGCCTCTTTAACGTTGCTGAAGCGGATGTAGAAATGTCCTGGCGACTCCACATGTTCCACCAGGACTTGGAGTTGCTCTTGAGCTTGACGTCGCATTGGCGGTTTGAGACGCTGACTCTGGAGAGCATCTAGGGGCACAGCAGGGCTGCAGTGCACCTGAATGACAGGGTAAATCTCAGACCTCTACAGGCGGACACAACAAGTTAAAGGGGAAAAAGAACAAGTAGTGAGCAGGACACAGCAGTTTAAGTCTACAAGATTATAACAAAACATTAGTAATATAAAATATCTAATAAAAGTTAAATAAAGAGTGATAACCGGTTTGAGGGCTGACTAAGCTATTCATTGACAAAATGTAAATGTAAATTCATGATTGACATTTACGTATTGCTTTGACATTTTTATTCGGGTCTTTTGCTTCTGATTGAGTCTGGTAATGTAAAATAATGGAATAAAAAAAAGATGTTGCCTCACCATTTCTTGGATCTTGGAAATGTGACTAGTCTCTAGCTTCTCGCTCTTGAGATCTTCTGTGATCTCATGGTTGTCTGCTTCCAGTTTGCCTTCCCAAGGAGACTCTCCGCCGTTTAAGTAGTAGCTTGTACCGTCAGTTTCCTTTGAGTCTACACAATACAGAAAAATTCATTCCATGATAAGTTCAAAGCCACAGACACAATCAAACTATTGATTCCAGCAGGTCATTAGAAAAGTGTTAAATACAGAGAGACTGGTAATCGAATGAAACTTAATGATATAAACGTAACATTTTTATATTTACAGCTAAATCTTCTTCAAACAATCCTGTCATCCCAAGTTTCCACTATTCTGCCAGTCTGACCTTTTCTTTCCAAAAGCAATGTTTAATTGTTTACACAACTCTGTCGCATGACTGATATCTAACCACATTAAGATTAGTGTGTCCTCCCTCTCTCCATGACAGCTGCTATGGTCATTTATATTTCTGAGGTGTTCCTACAGCACATTTCAAACTACACACAGGCCTTGACTGCTGGTACTTGAATACATGCACGTACACACCTGACTGTGTGCTTTCATTGTCATGGATGTCCATAACTATCCAGTGTTGTGCGTCGTCGCCCCCTGCAGGCTTGAGGTGCAAGGTGTCTCTCATGGCATCGACCAGTTCTGTGACACTGACAAAGCCGTTCTGTAGCAGCGGCAGCTCCTCACCAAAGAACCTCTGAGGAGCAAATCAACACAGATGAGCTGCGCAAAATGTGACCACGTATAATTTGTCTTCCACTCTCATGTGACAATATGAAGGTAAACAGGAGCATTGAATGACTGGTTTACTTTTACCTTATACTCTGCAGGCAGATTGTGCACCGATAACCCTCCACAGGTCTGACGTACAACCTGCAGCGTGTGAGGATGTAAAGAGTTTCATTACAAAAGAGAAAGAAAATGCTTCTTTCTTGTTTCAAAAATAATTTACATAAATAATAGGTTCTGAATCAACTTGCTCAAACTAGTGGATGTAACCTTTAGCAACTTGTCCTTCAGCTCCTGACTAATGGTGGCAGCTACTCCATTCTCCAGGATTCTCTGACGAAGCTCCTCTTCCAGCTGATGGAGAATTTGAGGAGAAAGAACAGAGATACTTGAACTTAGATTAAATAACATTAAGTTTTGTTTGAGTTTCCAGGTTCAGCAACAAGACCATTGACTGTATATAAAGATGAACAAGATGACCGCTCAACAAAAGTGACGCAAAATCAGAGCAAACCTTGACAACACGTTTCTGAAAGAGTTGATCTTCCTGGAAGAGCTCGTCTTCAGATTTTTGGTTCATCTCAACCTTGTTTGGCTTGTTACTGACGGTTATCGACTCTTGACAGACACGGGCCGAAGCGGTCTCAGCAGAAGACTGGTCCAAAGGATTCTGCTGCACTGGGACAGGAGCTGAAAAGCAAAAACGTGTTTAGAAATATTAGGAGCCACTGCTCAGGGCTTTTTGTGCAAAACTTACAAAATTTCAAATCGAGTTTGAACACTGTTTGAGTTTATCATTACTAACCCGCTAACACCGAGCCGCTCCATAAACATTGGACAGATTAAATAGCTCTCCGATCTCAAATAAAAGTAATGTGTAATGCAATAAAGCCACTGGATAAAGATTTATCAATAGAAACACATTTTATAAAGATGTTTAAAAGGTGTAAATGCAACAGTGTCTCCAAAAACTGGAGACCAGTAAATGAATTTACCAGTTTACCAAGTACAACCACCCCTCTAATAGCACACCTGGGAGTACTGAGGCTGTGTGAGCAATGGTGCCAGGCCCTGTAGGTGCTGGCACGTCAGTTCTAGGTGACTGTGGCTTCACAGGTCCAGTCCTCCTTGGTGTACTAAACGGTCTGACCAGGTTACTGGGTAGCATGTGTTGCCTCAGGGTCAGAACTGAGCCCAGCCGGCCTTGCTGGATGAGGATGAGGTCTGCTGCTGCCTCCAGCATCTCTCCGGTGGAGTAGAAGCCATAGTTGTGGACACGCAGGGGGTGGCCAAAGCAGCGCAGGTAGCTGACCTCCAGGTCAGATAACCTGAGAGGACCCTAAAAGAGGGGCTGCTTCAATACTCAAACTAAACAACATTTTGCAATATGAGAACTACATGATTTTGGTCAGAAATATAAACATAGGATTCATTCTGGCGCCTCTGCCTCGCCATTAATTGGGTGCGTTTGATTAGGTTAAAATAAAAAAACGAACAGTCTGTCCTGTTTCAACAAACTATTTGGCTTAGATGCCTTTAATCAAACATCTGGAAAGTTTCTAACAGCTCAGCTTTTTGTGGAGAAGACACACAAGAGGTTTTGATGAGAAACGGTAAATGATAAGGTCATACCTGGGAGAGCAGGATGCAGAACTGAGCCCTGAGCTGGGCAGGGAGAGCTATAGGAGCATGACCTCTTCGGGGAAGCATCACAGGGGGGAAATAGTGATGGGAGCGGTTCGATAAGTGGCCGAAACCACCTCTGGTAGATTTCCTGGCCGTCTTAGTGCGCTGCTTGGCTACCAGCTCCTCAATTCTCGACGTGGACTCATCGCCTACAGCTGCATTGATGGAAACCATAGCCAGGGTGGCTTCACTGCAATGAACTGCAACTTTATCCAAATTGATAAACACCCACAAATGAACAAATCAACTCTACCCTTTAGGAATATTCCACCGTCTGCGTTGAAGTTGATAGACACCACGTCGGGCATCTCCTTCACCATGTCCATGACATTTCTGAAGCCCAGGAGTTTCAGGGGAATGGGATAGCCCAACATTGCAGCAAAGTCCTGCCTGAGCTTATCAGGGTCCAGGCCCAGCTTGGACGTGATGAGCAAGGAGCGAACATCCTTCTTCAACTTGGCAAAGGCCACTTCCTGGTTCATGTTGCCTGTTGAACCAACAGAATACACAGCAGGAAACAAAATGGAAGAAAGAGTGATCGGGTGACACTGTGCTGAGGGCATCATGAGATAAGAACTTTTAATCAGTACCACAATGGGTAAAGGTGCCACCAGCAAAGGGGATGGAACAAAATGGGACAGTACAAGTAAAGAAACCATGAACACAAGGAAATTCAGGACATATATAATTGAAGAAAATATGCATACATATACATTGCCTAGTCTCCCTGGGTCTAACATATCCTTTCAAAAATAAAAATCATGGTCAAACACTCATATTTCATCTTTTGTTAAATTGATTAAACATGTCCTGCAGCTCCTTATTTTTTCGGGAGTAACTTCTAACTAAGCAGCACATGGCTAACACTTGGATTAGCATACAATTGAAGTTGGCTTCCAACCACCTAAATCACGTGGTGCAATAAATGATTACACAACTGCTCAGCTAGTAAAGTGTTTCAATACAGAGACGACGTCATCGAATGCTTCCTGAAGTTCTGAGGACACAAAGTTACCTCGTGTGTGTGTTCAGCGTCTCTGCGGCTTCATCCTCCCAAGATGTCTCACCCTTTCCTCTTCGTCACCTGCGCACCTGTGGCTCGCTAGCTAACCGCGGCTAGCATTAGCTAGTAGCGGCTAACAGTAGCTAAACGTGACTCGACAGAACAGTATACACGTATATTAATGTCAACACGTTAAGACACTGTCAAGTCTGACGAGAGGCGGTAAATGAAGTTAAAAGATAAAGATGTTTCCTGCAGGAAGAATAATGTCGTTCACGTTATTTATTTAAAAAGTTCCCTTTTCTCTTATTGGCGGATTTCATTGACTTTAGTGTCCGGATGTAACTGAATGTTAATGGGTGTGATGTTGTCTGAAAGCCGATGTTATTCTAAAGGCTGTTTTTCAATAGTATTTATAGAACTTTAACTTTAACAAATCCAAAAAATTTAATAAATTATTTATGGGTAATTTACAACATCCAATGCTATTTGAAAAATGCAAAGAAAAAAAGAAAAGGATCTGTTATATCTATAAGTAAAATAAGAAGCTGAGTCAAAAACACAGAATCCTAAATTTCCCATAATGCAAATCAGTTGTCTTTGTTTTCATTAGCCCATCTGTCCATCCATGATGTCACTGCATCATCAGGGGTTAAATAAAATCTGCCTAAACTCGTTTTGGAGCAGAGAAGACGTTTTACAACTGGTCTCATCGGATGACTGTCTAAACTGGAAAATCTGAAATAGATATGATAATAGTATTAAGAAATATTTGTTAAATTAGAAAGTCGACGCTAAACTGAACTGCTGGCTTGAATTAGTATGAAAATCAGAGTTAAATATGATATTAAATTTTTCTGTGCCAAACATTTTCACAACCATACAAATCACAAACAGTCAGTGTCTTTGAAGTATTATCAATGTCCTGCTCATGCTCTTTGTGGTAATCTGGTAAAAGTCTCAGATTGTGGCTCTCCCCTCAATCAAATCTCCTTATTCCATTTTAGATTAACTTCATGTATAGCTTTGCTCATTGTGTGGAGGCCTATCATGGTTATTGCCATTTCATCCCATAAACTCTCCACAGTTGAGTGAAGAGGTCC
This sequence comes from Pleuronectes platessa, assembly GCF_947347685.1. Lineage (NCBI taxonomy): Eukaryota > Metazoa > Chordata > Actinopteri > Pleuronectiformes > Pleuronectidae > Pleuronectes > Pleuronectes platessa. Next base: position 21,128,092 of record NC_070634.1, read on the forward strand.
TTATAATGGTTTGGACACAATTAGACTCGTGATTTCGATTACAGATGGGTACATGAATTGACTTCCAGGTTAATTAAACTGTAAAAACTGTGTCAGCTATTTGAAAAGGAGAAGCTGAGTCTGCACATTCCCTGTGAAGACACACTCAATCCTTCAGCTCCACTGGCTAAGAAAACACACATGTTTGGGGATAAATAGATTGTAATCTATAATTATTTCTTACCCTTTTTGGTACATCTGGATAAGAATTGATAAATAAAACAGAATAATACTGGAATAAACTGCTTTTCTATCAAATAGGGCAATTTTAAATCAGGGGTAAAAATGACAGAGATGGTTTTAATGATTTTCATTTTATTATCTTTGACAAACATTTGATTTCATGCTCACTAATGTTGAAAACAGAAATATTTCAAAAGAGAGTTGGTCTCGTGTGGCACTCCCACTGCCATCCTACACTCCCACCATCAAATCCCCGGATTCACCACCAACATATCGTGTCTCATTACCACAGTAGACGGCTCCAGACACTCCAGCCAGAAGAAGCACCTCACAGCTCCACAATTTTTCCTTCCTCTGCGCTTCTGTAGTCTTTACTGCTGAGCCTCCAGCCGACATGGACAACTCCTCAAACGTCCACCTGCCCGATTCCAGAATGACCTCCAAGGAGGAGACTGAGAGGGGAGCCGTGGTTCCTCCCAGGAGTCACCGGCAAAGGCCGTCGAAGGCAGGCCGGGCCCCAGAGGGAAGGAAAGAGAAGCCTCGGAAAGAGAAGCCAAAGACAAACGACGTGAAGGCCGAACAGGAGGTGGAGGTGAAGTTGAAATCAACTGTGGTGGACATAGACAGAGTGAGGGATGATGAGGTCAAGGAGGAGAACATGGTGCTCCTGGAGGCAGCAGAGCAGGAAGATGGTAAATTGAAGCCTGAGGAGAATCCTGACAGATCCTCATTTATGTTCTTTATTACTGATTATGTTGCATTTTGTTATGTTTACACTTTTTATGGCAGAAGTAAAAGTCTATTTTAAAGTTGTCTTTCTTAGAAGTTGTTTAATATCTTTTCTCCACTTTTGGAGTTAATATCTGAGTTGAGTTAATTGTTAATATTGTCTTTATTTCCATGCAGACGTTGAAGTGCTTCTTACCATTAACTGTGGCTCTCTGCAGGTTTGAGGCGCATGGACCTGGGAGTGTTTGAGTGGCTGCTGATGGCCCTCGCATTGGCTCTGGTTCTCCTCTTCCTCCCTCTGTCCATTTGGTTCTGTTTCAAAGTACAAACTGCACCACAGACCAAACTGAAACGTTCATATGTTTCCATTTATGTGGACGGACTGATGTCTTCTGTTTTGATTGACAGGTAGTTAGAGAGCACGAGAGGGCTGTGATCTTCAGACTCGGCCACCTACTGCGTGAAAGACCCAGAGGCCCAGGTTTTAATATGCTTTAAACAAAGATAATGTCTGTGATGTACATTTTTTGTATCGCTCAAAAGTCCGAAAGGAAAAAAACGACACAATAATTCAGTTTATAAATCTTTTGATCAAATCTTTCTCTTTCCTCTACCCAGGTCTTCTTTTCTATCTCCCTCTCCTTGATGTTTGTCACAAGGTTGACATCCGACTGAAGATGCTGAAGGTTCCTCATCACACGGTACAGAACAATGAAACACACAACTGATGTATATTCACATTTAGCTACATATGTGAAAATGACTGTAAATAATCGTTGCTTCCCCTGAGCCCTGAGATGAAACTTTTACATAACCGGCAACTTTAAACCATAGTAGGACTACATTCAAAAAAAATTAACGTTAAAGGATTGTGATTAAAGTAAGCATTTTACCAGACAGTACATGTGTGTATGCAGGTGGTGACAAAGGACTTGGTGAGGCCAGAGCTGAGCGCCGTGTGTTATTACCAGATCGAGAACGTGGCTCTGTGCTGCACGGCCCTGTCCAGTCTGACCACGGTTCTGCAGACTCTGGTCCAGGCAGCAGTCAGAGACGTTCTCGCCCAACACACTTTCAGCCACATCCTACAGCACAGGAGGAGGATCGCTCAGCAGATACAAGCTGCTGTTGACTCTGTCGCCTGTCGCTGGGGCATCCGAGTGGAGAGAGCAGACATGTAAGACTGAGGAGAGTGAAATCCCAACAGATTCTGTAATTAGTATAGGGTTGAAACTCACCTTCTTAAGCATCCTAACCCCAGTTAGTGACAGCATTTCATTGGAATTACAGCCCAGCAGTTGAATGCCTCTGACAACCAGTGCAGTCTACATACACATTTATAACATCCAATCAGTTCATCTTTGAGTCCAACTGACAGTTGGTCTTTTTTGAAGAAATTGAGATATCATATTCAAAACTTTGACCAGCAAAATCGAATCAATTAATCTGAGTCTAAGACAACATTTGTGCCAAATTTAAAAGGATTCTCTCATGTTGTCTTAAAATAACACGTTCACAAGGCAAAACAATAGTTTTATCTGTTCAAAGTGACCTTGACCTTTGAGATAATATGGGATGGATGGACAACCGATAATGCCTCCAGCCACCCTGATGCTGGCACAGGGGATGATGCTTAAAATGGAGAATCTAGATGATTTTGAAGGAAAGGCACAAAACAAGGAGATAACTCTGCTACCGATCTGTGTGCGAAGCATCTATTTCCTCTGCATTCAACGATTTTTCCAGGAAAACTGAAAAAAGTCATGTTGAGATGTGTAAATCCTCCAAACCACAATGGGTTGTGCTCGTGTTTGATTTTCTGTCAGAGACGAGCTCAGTTTTCCTGTGGAGTTACAACAGAGTCTGGCTGCTGAGGCCGAGGCCAAGAGACAACAACAGGCCAGAGTAAGTGACAAGAGCACCTTTTTAATATTGTAATTATCTTCTATTGCTGCTTTGCAATTGTTTGTGGGTTGTTTTTTATTTATTATCAAGAATAGCATTTAGCAAACTCAAGAACTCTATTATTATTAGCATTATCTGCACATCATTTGGAAATACTATAATTAAAGCTTTGTGAACTTTATCGTTAGAACATTTCTTAACTTTGGCAGCTTCCACTAGTCGTATAAACTAGAGAGTGGCAAAAGGCAAAGCAAACCAGTTGGCAGTAAAGCCTGTAAAGTATGGGTTCTTTACTTCTGACTTCTATTGAGGTAATGGTCCAAAGTGTTTGGTTACAAACAGCAGAGCTTCTCTCCTCCAGGTAAAAGCAACAGAAGTGGAATCAGCTGCCTGGGAGGGGTTCAGGGCCTCCTTCCGTCACCTCCATCCAGCCCTGGTCCTTCCATTCCCCCCAGATCTCCTCAGTGTGACCTCTGACTCCTCATCTCTACCTCCTCCTCCGCCTCCTCCTGCTGTGGAGGAAGAAGGGACAATGACAGAGGGGGAGCGGGAAACAGACTCACCAATGATGTGACAGATTGTGAATAAATACCATTTTATTATTTTTATTGTTATCAACAACAACAGATAAAGTGATTGATGAGTTGGACAAGATTTGTGATATAACTTTTTATTTGAAAACATTTCCCTTAAAACACCTGAGCCTCTACTGTTGGTAAATTAAGCTTCTGTTTAAACAGAAAATTACATGTCTTGTAAACCAGATGTCACTTACAGGAAATAATGTTCAGTCCTGGTAAATATACAATTATTGAGTTTTGTTCTTTTTTGTGAAACTTTAAAACTATGGTTCTAGTGCACATTGGTATTGTCCAGCCTGCTCATTAGGTGCATTCAAATAACAACAAAATCCCAATTCACTGCAAAAATAAAGATCCTGAAAAGTCGCACTCTCTGAAATATAAATATTAACTATTTTTTTAGGGAAAAGTGCATGCCTTTTTTTTTTAACATCAAAAGTATAATGAGGTTCAATGAAGCCACATCAAACCACTACACAAATTGTAGTAGCACTAAGTGATAGTTATTTTCATACAGCAGCCATGGAATCTTAACAACTTGCTTGTTGCTGCATTCCTCTCTGGTCGTGTTCCAAACATAAACGTCCAGAGGGAGTTGCAGCCTCTTCTAATTAGCCCTCACATCAGCGTTTCTTGGTCCTTCTGGTGGTGCTTGTTGGTTTGGCCTCAGGAGCTGTTTTCTTTAGAGGAGCTGGGAGTTTTTCTGGTGGTGGAGAAGGTGGCGGTGTTTTCTTTTTCTCTGCAGCACAAACAGAGAGAGACCTGTACTTCCTCTACACTGCCTGTTCCTGCTTCTCCTCCTCAATTAAAAGCCATTACAAATGTGTTGTTTACCTTCAATACTTTTGGGCTCCAGACTGGGCCGACCCTGCAGTTGTCTCTCCAGGTCCTGAATCTTCTCCAGGGCTGCCTGCAGGGCCTCCTCGGCCTTCAGGGCTCGCTGTTCAGAGCTCTGGACCCGCAGCTCAGAATCACTGTCACACACACAGAGAGGAATCAAGATGTCCAACAAAAGGAACTTAGCTGATGCGTGGACTTTCAACAAAGTTATTTCGACAACGACTGATCGTTACTAAACTTGCCAGAAAAAAATTGATTTATTATTGTGTTGACCTTCTGACAGGATCCTAATTAATCTGCAAAGTTGTGGTAATTGTTTACCATTTCTTATTCTTAACAAAAAATCAATTAAACTAAAAAAGAGATAGAAGAGTGTTCAAATCAGCACAAAACAGTCAAAACAATAAAAGAAGAACATGAAGATAACATGAGTTAAAAAACAGAAAATAATAGTTCTTTATTTATAGACCAAAAGCTGATCTGTGTATATTATCACATAGTATTGGTAATATTCCAAAAATACAAGTGTCCTATAGAGCTATTGGAACATTGAACTTACTGCAGTTCCTGTTGCAGGACTCCTACTGTGGTCAGATCACTAAAAGCTTTCTGAGCTTTATCTGTTGCTGGACACACAACCAGTTCATCAATCTGACACACACACACACACACACACACACACACACACACACACACACACGCACACAGACACACAGACAGACGGACGGTCAGAGAAATGTTTTCAGGTCAATACATACTAATTATGTGTGTGGTTTACTTGTCCCACCTCTCTCAGGTGGACTCTGTTCTCCCCCAGCTTTCTTTGTGTTATGTTTCCATCATAGCCGATCAGCTTCACCACTGGTGTTTCACAAACCATTAGCTCCCCCTGCAGGACAAAAACAATACCAAGATATTTTTCAGATCAGTTTTTGTTTTGTATCAGTTTTTTTATTTTTACAATTGGCACACAACTGACTTATCAAAGTACACTTCATAGATGCTTTAATACCTCACAAACTTCTTGTTTTATTTCATGTCCGTCAGTTGTGCTCTGTGAACAAAAGAGGAACAGCACCATCATCACCATCATCATCATCATCATCAGCAGCTTTTATCCAAAATAAATAACTGACTTCTCTTGGTTCCGCCTCAGTCTCATCTTTGACATCTGTAACCTCACTGTATGTTGTATGCTTTGCTGAAACCTCTTTGTTTACCTGTAAACACACACACACACACACACACACACACACACACACACACACATACACACACACAGGCATCATGATAAACAGTAAAACAACGGTGGCTTTTGATCCTGAAAAAAGTACATCATGCTTTTAAAATCTGATGTTTAAATAATGATAATTATTATTTCAATTTATAATATATAAGTAACAACAGCCCCGCTCATCTTCATTAAAATATGTTCTCTTTGACCAGTTATCAATTTCATACTTTCATGCTGGTTATATTTGAGTTGAGTCCTCACCACAGTCCCACTGCTGTCTGCTGGGGAAGCTGACACATCACTCCTGGAGGAAGTGGCAGATTGGCTCACAGGCAGCTCCACCTGACCCCCCTTCACCCCCGAGAGCAGGATGACACAGGTCTGCACCCAATCAACGCATTCCCTCTGAGAACATACACAGGACCAAACACATGCACCACATTATGTAGGTTTGCAGGGCCGAGCATGCGTTGTACTTTAGTATGGCGCCCCCTGGTGGAATGTTCTTGATGAGACCGTTGTTTACCTGCAGCTTTCTACACGAGTCATTCATGTCATTTTCATCCTCAGCTTGATATGGAAAAGTCGTCTCCTCCAGAATCAACTTGTAAAAGCTAAAGTCAAGACACATACATTTTAAATCTTAAAGTCACTAAACATATTTCCGCATTTTTTTCTTTGTTTTGTTCACTCCTATCTTTATTCTGATTCAGTTCAATGCTTGTGTCAGACAACAACGTCTGTTTATTTGACTACAAACTAATTGTTAGTAACTCTGGTTAGCAGGGTAGCAGGTAACAACTTCTGGTACCTGGAGATGTATTTGGAAAAATAGTTCAGTTTCTGGGTCAGGAACTTGGCATCCGTATCCAGTGTCTGCGGTGAGATGTTTGTAATTAATTGGTGTTCCTGTTCATGGACCTGATCCTGGTCCTGGTCCTGGTCCTGGTCCTCTCTATGGTCAGGTACCATGAGGAGCAACAGATCCAACATCCAGCGGGTCTGAGCCATGTGAAGAGAACTGACCTGGTCGGGAAGATACAATGAAAAACAAGACAGCAGCTTGTAATATTACAGTCGATCTTTTGATATTAAAATGATGAAAATAAAATTCTAAAATATTTAAAGTATCAGTTTTCCCAAATTTGTGTCACCTATATGAGGTGCCCAAACCGAAAATCTTTATAACATCCTCACAATTCATGAGGCTGATATGTTTGTTCCACTTGATGTGAGACATTTAAGTGACAATGGACTTTTCGCAAAACATTTTCAAACTGGGTGCAAACCTCACTTGACAGTTGGACTGAACCTGGTTGGTACTCACCTCCTCACTGAGTCCCTGGTTCTCACCATCGGTGGTGTTGGACAGGCTGTTTATAAACTCCTTCACTTTATCCAACATGTCTTCTGTCTCTTTACTATTTGAACAAGCAAACACAACAGACAGTTGACAGCGATGACAAAAAAACTACCAGGGAATAGTTAAAGTTCATTTTCTCATTAATAAAACTGTAAAAACAATGAATATAATGTGTTCAGAAAAGCTTAGAGACTCGGTTTGTCTAGATAAACTAAAAAACTCAAACTGCTAACTGTCTTGAGCTGAGGAACATTCAATATCACAGAGGTCAACATTTACAAAATGCTGTTAAACAAGGCATCAGTCTTCAAATGAAATCCATTGTTTAACAAGTTATTTTGACCTGATGAAAGAATACTGTACGAATGGAACCTTTGATATAATAACTTGCTCTGCCACTGAAGGAACAACGTACTACACATCGGGCTCATCTTGTTCCCTTTCGTTCCCTTTTCCTTCTCTCATCTCGTTCTTCAAGGCCTCCTCAGCCAAACTCTGCCAAATGCACAGTGCCTGCTCGAGCTTCAGCCAATCGGAGACATACATCGTCTCTGGCTGGCGAATGGCTGAGTCAAGCTTGGACACCCAAGACTCCATATCCCCGAGCAGTGACATGATCTTTCCATGGACGCCTGAAACAGAAACACCGGTCAGTATCTCGAGGATTCTCCGCTACAAAAGAGTCTATAGACATTCAAATCAGAGAAGGTGTTGGCTCTCACCAGTTTCTCCACTGGCTTGTGTGTCCAGTCGTTTAAGGAGCTCAGGCAGGACCCTGACCAGCTCACTTAGGGCCGCCTCACCTATCGGAGGTTCACGGTCAGGAGAGGAGTGTCTCCTGAGCAGCTGAGCGCTCATGTTCAGCCATCTCTCCTGGACACAGCCGAGCTCGCCCAGTGTCTGCTGGCAGCCAAACAGCTCCTCCCCTTGGTATCGCTCACACTGTTGGGCCAAGATCTGAAGAGAGACAGCAGACAGAGGCAGACTTCAGAAGACACTTGGCTGTTCACTGAACATTTTGAAAGATCAAAACATACTAATAAAGCAGATCCACTAAATATTTGCAATTAAATCTAAAGAAATCTAAATGAGAGAGAAATACTGGTCAGAAGAATGTTTCGACATGAAGTGTTTAATGCTCTGCTACTGTGAAAAGACATCTACATAGGACATTCAATAATTTTTGATGCCTCAGGTTTTAAAACAGATGACAGCGCTAAATAACAAGTGATTGGTGCTGGACACATATGAGACAGATGAGATGGAAAAGAGGTGAAATACAGCAAACAGGTGACAGCTTAGATAACATGGATCTGATGTGACAAGTGATAATAACTCAGAGAGATGAGGCTGATGCTGACAGAGGAAAGTGATGAGATGATGTGATTGGATCAAAAACACGACTGTGGAAACAGATTGAACACATGATGACAGTGAGATCATAAATCAGAAAGATGTCAGAAATAAGAGACTTCATGTGAATGATCAAAGTGAGAAACATCAGGTAGATAAAAGCACAATGACCACAGACACACAAAGTAAATGTGTTGTCTTACAGTTGACCACTGGTTCAAATCAACATGAATCTTTCCCAGTGTAACGTTCTCATATTTGGAGTCAGGACACCTTGAAACACAGAAAAACATTATTGGCAGATTTCACACATAAACAATTCTTCTCAGGGACTTTGCCTAAATATACTGGGCACTGAATCAAGTGCCAATAAAAGGTGGTTACTGCTTTTGAAAATTATATTTAAGTTTTATTTTACAACAGCACTAGGTAATGATAGAATAGTAAATAAACTTCTTTGGTAACTTGTCCTACTGGTTCTGTGCTGTGCAGAAGGAGATCCACTTGGTGATGTCTTGCTGGATGGCATCCATCTCTTCAAACTGAGCGTGGTCACTCTTCTTCATCTGGGACACGAAAGCCATCAGCTGCTCTTTCCAGTTGTCAGAAAGCTCCATGATGATGTTCATGTCTTCTGTGTCCTACAACAGGATGATCACTGTCATAGTCAGGGTGTAACTGAACCACCAGGAATACTTACAACAAGATAAGTGTGGAGTTTAGTGTTTTTCATGGGTCATACAGAGAGGGTAAAGGAGGAGGAACTGCTTTACCTTTGAAGTGAGGTAGAGGATGCAGTGCTCTGCTGTTTTAAACCAGCTCTGCTCGTGGACATGCAGCCGACGCACCAGCTCCAGCTTCTTCACACTGATCACCTGACAACCGGAGATAAAGCTTACTTCACATGTTTGGATCAACTTTAAGTAATATTGACTCTACTAAGGGTGGCATGGTGATCCAGTGGTCAGCACTGTTTCTGTGTGGAGTTTTCATGTTCTCCCTAATATTTATCGACTTGTGTGAATGGTTGTTTGTCTCTATATGTCTGCCAGGATGTACCCTGTTTCTCGCCCAATGTTAGCTGAGACTGGCTCAAGCTCCTCTCGCTACCATTAAGAAAAAACACTTCACATGTTTGTATCAACTTTAAGCCATTATTCCTCCAGATTCAGTAAACCTGTTACTTAGACCATCATCTCACCCTGCCACCACACAACAGAAGGTGAGTCCTGCTGTAAGATCATGGCTCACACACCTTGAGGGCGAAGCAGAAGGTGAGCTGACTCCACGAGTCTCTCTCCTCAGTCATCTGAAGCATCTGAGCCTCGAGGCGACCTCTCTGCGGCTCATACAGCTCGTGGTAACCCTGGACCACACTGAGAAGAGCACAGGAACATTACAGAGGGAACACTCTGCCACGTTTTTATTCTTTGGCTCATGTTACTGAATTCATGCAGAACTTAGGTTTCAGCTCTGAGGAAAACATTTATAGAAATGATCTTTTTACTTTCTCATAACAGGTCGTTAAATCTTAAATAAAAATGTTTGGATAATTAAGCATACACTCACCCTCATTTGTAAACTACTACATGAATGCACCATACTACAGGTAAAATAAATAACTGATAAATGTATATTATCATACATTTATAATTGTAATCAGAAAAATTTAATTCATTAAGTTTAAGCTGGTTAATTTATTCATGTACTCAGATCCAGTCTGGACTCAGCTCTGTGGAGGTAGGTCAGGTTCTGTGAGTGTAACGAGGATCTGACCCTGAGTTGGTGTGAGTCTGATCAAGTTCCTCCGCGAGCTGCCTGTGAGTGAACTCCACCTGCTGGGAAACCGAGGCATCGCGGTCTCTGATCTTGAACAGTTCCCTGTGAAGAACACATAAACACAAATTTCCTCAGATATGAGCACATTCATTTCCATATTCACACCTGTTAATTCGTGCTTTTATTTTCCTTCCTTGCATTTATTCTTTTCCTCTTAAAATAAAATCACACCAACGTAGTCCAGTATAATTATGTGATTTCCTCCATCGTGAGTCGTGACCCGGCTGCCAGACCCCGACCTACGTACGTGCTGAGCTGCTGGATGGATGTCTTGATGTGGTGGATCTCTTCAGTGAGCCGGCGGTCCAGAGCCCTCTGTGCCACTGCCTCAGTGTGCAGGGCCTTCAGGCAGCGGGGCATTCGCTCCAGCAGGGACTGGTAGCGCTGTCTGGATACACAAACACAAGGGCTGCTGAGAAAAAGGCGTCCAGGGTCATAGACAGTTCATAAAAAAGCTCACAAAAGGATAATCCAGTTTATATTCATTTTATATGGGACTGCTTTATTTGTATCTGTTCTTGTTTACATCTATATTTGGTCATAAGGCTCATTAAACTCCACTAAGTGCCAAGGTTAAGTTAGATGCTATCCCGATGTGGCCGGCTGCTCACCTGAGCTTGGCAAGCAGCTGTCCCCTCTCAGCACAGCCCACGCTGACCTGCCTGATCACTTCATGGAAAACAATGTTGTAGATGTTCTGCTCAACCTGCACCAGCTCCAGCAGACCCTCCATCTGTAAGACATTCCATGGCAAGGTTAAAAAAGGACTGCTACACAAAATGTTATTCATCTAAATAGGTTGTGGTTGGAAATGTTTGTTTTTGTTTAGTTGTTTAGTCGTGTTGGTGTTTGATTTGAGTCGGTGCTTCAAGCAGAGGCACCCAGCCTCTACCTGGGAGAGCTGCGTCAGCTGTTCACTCTGCTGATCCACTCCAGCCTTCTCCAGCATGTCGTCCATCATCCTCATCAGCTGGACCACTTCTAATCTGCCGCTGGGCCTCCTGGACACACAGATCATACACACCGATCTGTAACGCTTCTCAGTTCACGTTCCCTTCACGACATTCATCCCTTATCTTACCATCGATTCCATTTATTAGGCTGTTCTAATTCAGACAGCAAAATCTCCTGGTAAAGACTATTCAACAAAGGTTTATAATTTAAAACTCACAGTGATGGAAAGACCCGCAGCTTGTGTTCGTCATCCTGCAGCTGAACTGTAAATGCACTGAGCAAGAGATACAACATGAGAGTTCACAGACAAACCAGATTTCTATTTGACAACGATAGGATGAGTGTACAGAAGTAACCAAGTGGGTGAACATAAGGAAGCACACTCACTCCTCGTAGAACTCGAGGCCTCGCAGCCCCTTGTTTTTCACAACGTGATATTCCTCTGGTATCAGACTGTCTGAGATACTCAGGTTCTGGAAGACAAAGTGGCTGCAGTTATCCCCTCATACTTTATACTAGGGTGGATGCATAGAATGGGACTTAAGTTTAACTCAGAACTGTAACCGAATTACAACAATAAAACCACGTGAACCTGATCTCAAAGTAGGAATATCGTTTAAATCTGTTTATGTCTTCCAATAAAAGCAATTCATAGAATAAGTTAAAATAAATTACCTGTGTGTCACCAATGCTGTTCCTGTCGGTCAGGGGTGGGAGGGGTGTCGTCTTCCTCTGGGTTACCATGGCATCACACAGGAACGAAATATCTCTGTATTGACACCAAACAAATATACACACATTCAGTTTCCTTAGTTCATCTGTGGATCACAGAAAGACAAATTTCAGACTTTTCAAGACTTTTCATGTTACCCTCATTCTATATTCTTGTTATTGAATCAGCTGATTAAAGAGAAACCTACAATAAGTTTGGATTTACTGGATGTTCAGTTTATAAAATACAAAATCTAAATTAAACTTGTAGAGTACACATGCAGAAATGTGTAATTTGTGACTTTCAGGTTCAGACCTGCCTGCTCCGGTCAGGGACGTTGGCTGCTCCAGGAAGTGTCTGTATTTCTTGCGTCCGAGCGGGTGATGCCAGACTGCGTCCGGCCGTCTGATTCCACAGCCCTTTGAAACACAAGGTCATCTTTAGGAGCACTGGTGTGAGATAGCCCTCTCATATACAGTAGGATTGAATGTACCTTGCAGTGGCGATGGTGTGCCGTGTGGCCCAGCGTGCTCCTGGTGCAGACAGTGGAGCTGAGGCTGACCAGCAGCTCATCTGGGACCAGCTGGTTGTTGAATGAAGGAAGCTGCATGTTCCTGCTCTCAGCTGGTATCCGGAAATTCAGTTCTGCTGCTGAGAAAAAATTTAATAATAAGACTGTGACCCGTAGGAGGGGATGGTACCTCTCCCACTGTTTGAGCTTTCCGTATAATAACAGATATTTCTTGAATCAGGAACAAGGACATTTGACACTTGTAACCTGAATTGAAGATTTTGTATGTTTTGTATTTCATGTTTTTGTTGTTCATATTAGAACTCACTGGTTCTTATCACACCTTACACGTATTTAAAAAAAATTATTTAAGTATTTTGTATTCATATGGTGCCTGAAATTAACTAAACAGAACTTAACACTTCAGTCTTCTGTTACTTATTTGGTTTGTCAGGCAATGAAGTGTAAACAAAAGAAAATATCACATTAAGGCTTTTTTTTTTGTTTAAATTTCCATTTAGCCCTTTGGTCTTATTTTCATATCCAACATCTTTTATATTCAACTTCCATCTGCATTGATTAACACAGATAATCAAGATGAGGACTTTTAATACAGGTAGAGAGAGAGAGAGAGAGAGAGAGAGAGAGAGAGAGAGAGAGAGAGAGAGAGAGAGAGAGAGAGACAGACAGACAGACAGACAGACACACACACACACGAACAGACGCACACACAGATCTTGTGTCAGTGTAGCATCCCCCTGTTAGCTTCATGCTAACCTCCCCCCCTCACCTCTGGGGTCCATCACCGGCTCCGGCCTCGATGAGCTCGGCGCTGAAGCGGCTCTGACGGACGCAGACATCGGGTTCTGACGGTGGAGGAGTGACCCTCAAGGCTCCAGCGACTCTATGATCAAACTGTGATCAAGTCATTCGAGGGATTCGAATTTTTAATTAGAATAATTAGAATAAACTTCTCAAAGTCCAGACTGCGACTGATCCCGCGGCCTCCACTTCCTGGTCCGGTTGCTATGGAAACATCTCTGTGTGTTGTCTAAGTTGTACTGGTTAGTTGTAAAAAAGGATTTTAAATAGATTTAAATATTTAGAATATTATCAACAACAATAATAATAATACACTAGATTTTACTGTTCGATTATTCCTTAATTTATCTTTTATTTAATTCAATATTTCTTGTTTGATATATTTGTACCGCTTCTTATTTGTGTCACTATTTACATTGACTCTGGATATTATCTTTTATTATATATATATAATTTATTTATTAGAGTAATGTGGAGGAGATCATATCTATAATTCATTCATTTTAAATTAATTAAAAGGACAATATAATACTGTAAATAAACCTTTAAGCATTTAATGAGGCATCGATGTCGAGATATCAACCATTTAATAATTGAAAATGTATGATTAAATAAATAAATGTTATATATTGTGCAGGCCTGTTATATGCTTTTCTTAGTTTTTGATATGATACAATTAACTCTCCAACTTTTTTTAAAAATCTTTTTACTGCAATGTGTTGTAGCCTATGTATCAACCTTTAGGAACCATGTACATTTAATTATAATTTTTTTTATTAATTTAATGCTCTATTTGGTCTTAGTTATAATTATAACCTTGCTTTACATCAGTGAGCCGCCCCTCCCTCACTCAGCAGAGAACCGGTTATAACCCCCTCCCATAATAACCCCTCCCGGCCCTGTGTGCTCGGCCTGTTGGGGGCCACACGCCTCTCTCTCTCTGCCTCATGCGTGATGGAGGCTCTTGATGCTGCTCCAGCAGCAGGAGAAGTGAGCATCAAGTGGATCTGGAGTTGACAACAGACGAGTCGCCGCAGACAGAAGCAGAAGCAGAGAGATCCTCGCAGGACAAGACTTCCACACAGCGAGCAGGATGAGGTCCTGGCACCATAATGGATTTAAATCACTGTCTCAATTTTGAATTTCTCACCTGCACAATTCTCATCTCATCACTGTTTGTGATAGATGGTAAGTAAATGCTCTGAGCTTTATTTCTCAGTTATTGTTTTTTTACTGCATGTTGTGGGTCATCATATCTTGTAAACAACTCATAACCTTGTGCTGTGATTGTGTTATACTTATTCTAATTGTTCATTTTGAATTTGTTCAGTTGGTGTTACAGCATCATTACCCCATGCAGCATGCAATATCTCATAATACTCTTTTAAAACATGTTTATTTCACTTATAGTTTTCATGCTAACACTTTGTTAAACGTTGAAAATACTCAGGGGAGCATACGATATGATCCCAGCCTCTATGTGTTGAGCTTGAGAGTAGTAGTTGTTTTGCATTTCAACCAGTCCATGCTTTGAATTTCAATTACAAGACGGTGAGCCTAAATCATCACTTATTGTGATCTACACATTTCCCAAAGATGAGTAGAAGAGATCTAACAACAGAGGGGGACAAGGGGGGGGGGGGGGGGGGCAGTGTGGTAAGTGGGAGTGGGAGTGGGAATAAAATCTGCAGGGGGGTTGGGTGGTAATCATGGTTAAAAGGGGGGGGGGCGGTTGCTTTGTGTGTCTTCTTATCACCACTGAAACAAACAGACAGACGCACGGGCCACATGCATCAGTCCAGAGGAGATGTCAGGTGCTGCATTTGAAGGGCCTCCAGATAGGACCACACAAAGACCCTCAGCACTGATTTGCATCAGAAAAAAAGCCCTACACGCGGTGGGAGGGGATGTGTGGTCGGATGGAGACGTGTCTCAATTTGGCAACAGGCCTGCATGGCTCTGAATCCTCTGAACTCTGCCTCAGGGGAACACTGAAAGAAACCAGTTGAGTAAAAAGACAAATCTTAGTTAGGAGGGACACCACCTGTCATGATGTCCTGAAGCATACACGGACAGTCACCGGCAATTTCTTTTTTTCCATGGTTATTATCCGAGCAGGTTGTGTTTTCGGCACTGTTGTTTTTTGGGGTTTGTTTTTAGGATTACAGAGAAACTATTGGACGGATTTCCATGAAACCTGGTGGAAGGGTGTGGTATCGGTCAGGGAAATATTTTTGATTTGATGCAGATACAAATAAAAATCTGGATCAAGTGAGTTCAAATGTAAAAGGGACTGTTGGGCCTTGGTGGAGATTTATGTGATCCCCTGACTGCAATTCCAGTTTGTATGTCAACACAATTACACACAAACATCTGAGCAGATTTCAATGAGACTTGGTGGAAGGCCAGAAAAGAACCTTCTAAACTTGGTGTGGATCCGGGTCGATTCAGGGCTTATTTTACATGTGGCATTTTTTAACACCTTCACTATTTTCCCTGGGAATAATTAATTGATCTGGGGGGGGAAATCAGGCATGTTGAGGGGACTGATATATATCTAAGTGTGTGAAATTGGATTTAAGGGGACTGTTGGGCCTTGGCGGAGATAAGCCAATTCTAGTTTCTTCTCAGAATCAATGTATCAGAGTCTGGAAGATAAACTGCTGCAACATGTACATCTAATCTGTTCCGACTTCATTGGCTGATCCTTGATATGGACATATGGTCAGAGCAGCGCCGCTGATGCCCATGATGATATCCATCACACCCCCGGGGCACTCGGCCGATACCTGAGTCACGCTGAGTCCCGGTCTAGACGAGCATAAGCTGCTCCATGCAGGAGAACGCCGCCTGCTGTCTGGCAAACTGATTGACCTCCGCCACTGACAGAAGACAGAGCCTGAGAGGGTGAAGATGAAGGACCGAGTGTGATTGTGCTCTTCTCTGTCTTTACAATCTGCACTCGGCCTGATTGGACTCTTGATGGATGATTACCGCGGGTGATTACCGGAATATCTTAGTCGTGGCTACTTGTGTGGCCCACAGCTTCGTAATTAAGTCAAAAACCCATCAAGAAAAACATACTTACACACGTACTCTCTCTTTATCGGTCCAATTTCCCGTCATCGCTTTCAAGGCTTTAAAAGTGTGGTGCAGAGATTATCGTGCAATGGAGGAAACACTTGTGCAGATGGATCCTGCCTACGCGTCTCCTCATACACAGTCCATGGATGACGTGGATCGTCGCCTCTGAGCCGGCTCCCATTTGTTCTGCATGGAGAATGGCAATTTCTAAATGTCTTGATTTGTCTCTGATATTTTCTCCCAAATGTAGCAGCTGCAGGGGGTCGAAACGGAAGTGATGTGTGATTTTAGAGGAAAGAAGACTTGAAGGAAATAAAGAAACCATCATAGGGTTGAGGGTTTTTGAGAAATTAGAAAGTTAGACTGTTTAACCTTTTTAATTTTGCCTGAATATGAATTAAATATACAATATTAGGAGAATGGGAAAATCAGGAAGTCTTGAAAGTATTTGCCTAAACCACTGCAGTAGTTTTTTGAGATTTAAAATTATTATCTGCCAAGATTATGCCTGAAGTGGTGCGCCCATGAGATCCGGTTTGTAAAAGCTTTCATAAAAAGTTCATGAAGCTACTCGTGATTAACAAACATCTACTTTTATAAGGCAGGTTTGATTGAGTCTAACTTTAATGTGACACCTTTATTCTTCTTTAAAATGTGGATCTGGTGGGTTAACTATTTATCTATTATATCAGTTTACTGACTGTTCCCGACTCTCATTTGAATGAAAGAAATAACATTATAATAGTGGGATAAGGTTTACATTGAAATGACTAAAAACACTAAATGAACATACAGTAGTGTGTGTTTTGACTTAAAGGAGGTTAATATAAGAAACTTTTAATTTATTTGTAAATAGAAAACAAGTCATGCAGAGTTGAGAACATTTACATTTCATCCATCCACTCTGGACACGATCACATCCTGCTGATTGAAACACAAAGCTGAAGGAGAAGACTGAAATGTGACATCTCTGTGCTTCATATCTCTTCAGCAATTTATCTATTTCTATGGAATCAGATCGAATGATGAGGCCAAACAGTGCAATTAGTCACCATGGCAACCAGGCGTAGCGCCTTGAGAGGCCATTAAACTCAAGTCTTTTCCTGACGACGTCTCAACTCAAGTGTTTTTTATTTATTTATTTCTAACAAGAGATGAAGGAGCTTCATTATCAAAGCCCGTCTGCTCCATTGGTTTATGAAAAATGCAAACGTTACGTTGTACACGAGTAAATTGAGTCGTTGAAGGAGCTGTTCAGATTGTGTTTTTGCCATCAGCTGTATTCTAAATACAACCAGAAGCATTTTGCTCTGAGTCACTGATGCACCTTCTGTTGTAAATCTTTCTGCTCCACGACCAAAACAACCAATATGAGAAGCATCATATTACAAAATATTCCCATCAAGACGACTGGGAATAGGGATTTGTTTGTTTGTTGATATCAATTTATAAATATGATATTTTCATAGGTGCGTCTCCTGACAGGCCGCCTCAACCTGTGGACCGGTGCTCTCCTAACCCGTGCCAGAACCGGGCCTTATGCAGGAGCCGCCGGGGGGGCTACTCGTGCTTCTGCGTGCCGGGGTTCCAGGGCTCTCACTGTCACATTGATGTGAACGAGTGTGTGTCTCAGCCCTGCAGGAACGGAGCCACCTGTGTGGACAGAGTGGGACGGTTCTCCTGCCTGTGTCCTCCTGGGTTCACTGGTGAGTGGAGCTGTGCTGAGCACGAGCATCTTAGAAGTGAGATGTCCCTCAAACAGCTTTGTTATTTATATTTCTTGGATTATTTTCAAATAGAATTAACTGTAGTTGGATACTTATATGTGTCTAAGCTCAGTTGCAGATGGATTTAAAAACTGTGGTGAAACATGGATCCTCATAGCGGTGAAGGGATAGATGCTTTATTGTGTACTGTTTTTTTTGGGGGGGGGGGGGGGTTATCTCAGAGTGGCAAACATCTGCAGATCTTTGTTGCAGGATGAAAAGACACATGATCACAGACAGTCCACACAAACAGCTCCATTGCACTTCAGTCCATGTGTCGTATGCTCCCGCCCTCTGGCATCTGTCTTCCTTTGATGTCCACAGGGGCCACTTGCGAGCTCCAGATTGATGAGTGTCAATCACAGCCATGCCTCGGCGGGGGCAGTTGCCACGGCGACGCGGGTGGCTTCACTTGCACCTGCCCGTCCGGTTTCCAAGGACACCGCTGCCAGAACGGGGCCCCGTGTGTAGAGGGGGGGAACGGGTGAGTGGCCCCCGAGGACACGTCCTGCCAAGATTAGACAAGCTCAGCTATTCATACGTTCATGCATCGGTTTCTCATCATGAACGCACACTAAGGGAAATCCTGTCTTCTCGTGTGATGGTGTCAGATACAGATGTGACTGCTCTCACTCAGGCTTCACAGGCCCTCACTGTGAGACACCACCCCCGCCCTGCCTCTCCCAACCCTGCTTCAACAGCGCCACCTGCAGGGACGAGCTGGGTAGCTACACCTGCGACTGCTGGCCAGGTGAATGAAACAAAGACAAAGTTTATAGAAGGAGGATGAGGATGGAGAGATATGAGTGACAGATGAGAAATGTATAATAAGACATAATATGAATAAGAAACCATTATCTGCTAGAGCAACATACAGATTATCATACACACACTGCAGCATCAGGTTGTTACTACTGTGTGTGTTTGTAGAATCTGTATCTATATGCAAGGGAACTCTAGATCTAATACATTATTATTATCTGTCTCCTCATTTCAGGCTTCGAGGGACGTCAGTGTGAGACGGACATCAGTGAGTGCAGCAGCGGCCCCTGCCTGCACGGAGGCCACTGCATCGAGAGGTCGTGGCAGGTCCTGCACGGCAGCGAGCCTCTGCTGCCCGAGCGCTACGACCCGCAGCACGCCGCAGGCTACATCTGCAGCTGTCCTCCAGGAACAACAGGTACTCTATTCACGGTCCTCAGCTGAATGAATTATACACACACCTCTAGTGAGGGAAACAGGAGGTCGTTTCAAGGAGCCGCATTCCACAGAACGTAGGGACTTGTGTGATATAATGATATAAGTTTATAATAAAAATCACCAGAGACATTTGGTGAATTCAAATTAAAAAAATGTGCTTCTTAGAATATATATTTCTTTCTTTTACAACATATATCATTTACATAATACATTACTCTTGTCATGCAGACAAGGTTGAGTTGTACTTATTCTGCTTTGATTGAATAATCACAGACAGCGACCGCCCCTCTGTGTTTATACAATGCATCGCACCAATATGCAGAAACAATCTTCTAAGTATCCAGCCACATGCAGAAAACACAAATGCACAAATATCTTGTATACAATCATTAAACAATGATTAATAAAGTTGTATTGTATTGTAAATAACAGGTAACAAAGAATAATACATAGAAACCTACACAATAGGTGGCTTATCGTTAAATGTCCATAATCAGCATGTAAAAGATGCTGTGGAGTCTGTTGTTGTGAACTGACCCTTTAAAGGCAATATCAGTCAGCTTTTTATTATTATAGCGCCCCCCAGTGGGAGGATGAGAAACAGACACTGGGGCAGACAGCAACTTGTTCTATAAACTGCATTTATATTTTCAAGAGGATTTTCTCACTGTTTTCTTAACAAAAGCTTCACAATAATATGAAATATTTGACAATGACACAACTGCATTTTGCCCTTCTTATAGTTGTGTGACGAGAAATGTGTGAGTGCAAATCAGCCAATGTTTATAGACGGTCTGCAGATATGTCATTAACAATATTCCACATGACAACATCCACATTATATGAGTCCATGATCTGGTAGCGCAGGTAAGACTGTGAGCTGCTGCCTGCTGAGGGTTGTGTTCTAAAAATGTGACCCTGCCAGTTGCAGTGGCACGGACTCAGTGAGGTAGCCAAATAGCATTAGTTTAATCCCCAGGATCTGGCTTTGCTGGTCTCCTGACCGGAGCTGCTCAGCTCGGTGTGGTTGTGGAGAAGGAGACGCGGAGCCGACCGGGACACAAACAAACTAATATGATGCACTCAGACAAGTTCGGGGTTATTCTGGGGGGGGAAGTGACGGCATGATGTGGACACCTGCAACATGGATCTGGGCGATTTTGTTGCTTGGAACAGGTAACATCTAATTGGCTTTTTTGTATATGTAATAGTGGTATTGCATAATGAGAATTTAATGAATCTTTTCTTTTTAACTTTTCATACAAACTCAAACTGACCGTGACTGGTGAACTCACATCGGGGAAATACTTTTGCTTGCATGACAATTGAATAAAGAGTAATTAGTTACCTTTACAGCAGAATAACTCACAACAGACCACAGTTCATCTTCAGAAGTTGTGCAAGTGCCTGAGAATTTTATTTCTGCGATGATGTTTTATATTTGCTTCACAACTGAATCAGTGTCTTCACTTGATAGAAACCACAGGCTACAGGTGACGTTGTTGTATTTCTTGCTCTGACAGGTTCCCTCTGTCAGGAGGTGGTAAACCAGTGTGATCCCAGTCCCTGTCAGAATGGGGGCAGGTGTGAAGGCCTCGTCGGAGGCTACAGTTGCCACTGCCTCAAACAGAGTGATGGTGGAGTTCTCTATGGAGGCCTGAACTGTGATGTGAGGCTGGTGGGCTGTGAGGGACACGAATGCCTGAATCAAGGCTCCTGCTCTCCTTTCCTGATCAACGGGACTCACGGCTACGACTGCTCCTGCTCGGCCGGGTTCACCGGACACCTCTGCAGCACCCCCACCACATTCTCCTTCGAGCGCAGGGGCTACCTGCTGCTCCACAGCCCTCTGGTGGAGGCAGAGTTCTCTTGCAAAATCACCCTGAGCTTCAAGACTCTGCTGCCCACTGCTTTGTTGTTCCAGCGGAGCAACAGGGGCCTGCTGCTGAGCCTGGAGCTGGAGGGGGGGCAGCTCGGTCTCACCCTGAGGAGGGAGGCCTCTGCTGGGGCTGAGGCAGAGAGCCCACCCCAGGCCCTGGAGCTTCCGTTCAATGTCACAGATGGAGAGTGGCATTCTGTAGAGGCCGTGCTGGAAAACTGGGTGCTGAGCCTGAAACTTTTGCATGATGCTGGGAGCTGTGGGAGCGAGGCCTGTCACAGGGTGGCCTCAGTCAGGCCGAGCACCCTGGCTGGAGCGATGTGGAACACATTTATCGGAGGAGCGCCTCAGGACCAGCACGACCCCCGTGAGGACGCTCCACTTCCAGGATTTATCGGCTGCATGCGGGACGTGTTTGTCGACTGGCAGCTCGTGGTCCCTGAGGAGTGGCTGAGCGACTCGGCTGTTAACGTGTCCCCCGGCTGCAGCCACAGGGACCGCTGCCTGGATGTGCCTTGTCAAAACCGAGGACAGTGTGTCAACCTGTGGCAGAGCTACCAGTGCTGGTGTCCGAGGCCTTATGAGGGGCAGGACTGCGAGGAGGGTACGTCTGCATCTGTAGATCCGTCAGCAGCATCACACTTCACCGTGCAATCATTAAAGGACATTTCTGATATTTCCACCACGCTCACATTCAAGCAGTGTGTAGTTTCATTGAGGTCAGAGAGAAATACTGAGTCACTCTGACCAAATTTCTTATCCTGGTATAACATCCTTGATGTGTAAATAGACAGGAGCAGAGATGAGGCCAATTAAAAGCCACAGTGAAGGAGAGAGGAGCAGATCCTCTTATCTGACGCACAGGATTAAGGATATAAGGGATTCTATTTTGGAAGAACACAGACGTAAGGAAGGAGAGTAAACAGCATCACTGAGCCGCGGAGAACTGACCGTCAGAGAGATTTGATGAACGGGGGAACAAAATATTAGCATTTATCAACTAAAAGTATTACAAAAATCCCTGAAGATATCTAAATTCTAAGTTTTCCTCTGAGGATATGTCTAACCTCTTGAGTCTGGCCAAGGAGATTCATTGGCCGCAGTGTCTGATGGGATATTTGCACACACGGAAATGCACACGGCGCACACACAGTATCCACATTACGCAGCGTGTGGTATTGTCTGTGTGACCTCTCTGTGTGTGTCCTCCCTGTGTGTGTCTTCCCTGTGTGTGTCCTCTGTGTGTGTGTCCTCGGTGCTGTGTCTGTCTCATCAGCTGACCCAAGCACAGGAGAAAGTGCTGACAGGGGACACGGTGCATGAGGGCTGGTGGCTGGTGGCTGTTCTCGTTTGAGCCTCGACTCAAAGTGCTCTGACGACTAGTCCCCTCAGTTAGCTTAAAACTCTGCTAACACCCGAATCACAATGGAAAAGAAGATAAAATAAGATAATCCATTATTAGAAATCGAAATTTGCAATATTTAATCATAATTAATTAAATCTTGAACATTAAAACAAGGTTTGTTTTATTAAATTAACCAAAATGATGCATCTGTATCTATATTTAGAGACAGTTCTGTTGAATCCTCTGCAGCTGCCACAGGTTCCGTTCTGACATTCTGCTGCGTGTCTCTGCCCCTTTCAAATTTAGTCTTTCTTGTAAATAAAAGCTAAATTGTCCCAAATATGATTTTTAAAAAGAAAGACAAGCTTAATCTCTTCTTGTAATTGTTGGTTGCATGAACTCCAGCTGTCTTTTTGTCTTTCTTTGTATTTTTACTTCCCTTTTATCTTAGTTTTCATGACAGGAAGTGCAAATAAATGACAATCCTTGAGCTTCTAAAACCACATTTGTCATCAGTGATGAATCTCATAACTCATACTGGCAAAGCTGAAAAGTTTTGAAGATGTATTTTCCAACCTTGTCTCATCTCGATCAACTTTTCCCTCTTTCTGTAGAGCATGTGCCCGCACGCTTTGGGAATGAAGACTCTCACAGTTATGCCGTGTTCAATGTCACAGACGACCTGGTTCAGGACCTCTCCATCTCTCTCTTCCTCCGTACGCGAAGGCCCAACGGACTCCTCCTGGTGCTCGCCAACGACAGCAGCCAGTACCTGCAGATGTGGCTGGAGGACGGCAAGGTCACGGTTCAGGTCAATGACCTGGAGAGTGTGAGGGCGGAGAGCGCGGTGGACGACGGGGAGGTCCACTTTGTGAGTGTGGAGGTGGTGGAGGGTCGTATGACTCTGTACGTAGCAGCTCAGAAACAGGGGGAGGTGGAGATCAGGACGCTCAGTGTGCAGGCCGGAGACACCGTGCATGTGGGAGGGCTGCTGGAGAAGAAGAGCACCTCAGTGTTCGGTGGATATTTTAAAGGATGTATTCAGGACCTGAGGATCAACGACAGCAGGCTGCAGTTCTTTGGGTTGGACACCTCAGTGAGATCTTACCCTCTGGAGCTCATGGAGAATGTGACCAGCGGGTGCTCAGGGGACAACGCCTGCAGTGTGAGTAAAGACACATCGACACTGTGTATGTGTGTGTCATAGATAACACATTTTGATAAATAATTCACTGTATCTTTAAAACAAGTAAATAACTACAGCACTTACAGTACAACCGTTTTTTTTAGAAAACACATATCTAGTGCAATGCGTCTATTAGACTTTATGCAGGATTTGATTATAACTGAACCTCAATATGATTTTGTTCTCATCTGCAGAAGAATCCTTGTCTGAACGGGGGAATGTGCTACTCCATGTGGGATGACTTTACCTGCACCTGCCCACCCAGCACAGCAGGTCGGCGCTGTGAGGAGGTCAGGTGGTGCGAGCTGTCCCCTTGTCCCATGGACTCAGAGTGCAGGATGTTGAACCAGGGCTACGAATGTGAGTGGAGTCAGAATGAACCCGTCTGTCTGGGTGAATGTCTTAAATCAATCAAGTGATCAGGGCACAAAATCATAGAATTAAAAAAAAAGGACTAAACATTTAGTTTAGTCGGATAAAGATGTTTGTGTATTTGCTCATTGTTGAGTAGGCCTCCGTGTAACACACACTTGGTTACACAGCGGCCTCACTCTGGGCACATGGTAAAGTGGACGTGCTCCGTAAAGCAGGATTGGCCTGAGGCCAGCTTATCCCTTTTTTTTGTTGGGATTAGTGATGATTTACTGTGTCACCCGTCTGTCCTGTAAGCTTCCCACGTTCAGTGATTAACTCATCGAGGAGCCAATAACCTGCTTCCTACAGGTTTTCTGACCTCTATCGTTGCCTAAAAGGATTTTACTGTTATCAAACAAGCAAATGTCCAACTTAAAGGGATAGTTCACCGAAAGCTGTGTACGGTGAGAAGATAATGAGTGTATTTTCATTTTTTTTACCCCTTTAACTGTTCATCATCTAAATTTGTTGTATTCTGACACTTTTAATGGTCCAACAAAGCAAGTGTGTACATGTGTCAACAATTAAGTCTGAGGTCCCTTCATATAAACATTGGTTGACTGATTTGACAGACACCTTGCATTTGGAGAGAATTCGATTTATTCTGAAAGACAAGTTGAGGGATTTTGATAAAATCTGGCTACCTTTGGTCTCTCATCTCGAAAGAGAATCTGATTGAGTCCCTATGGATGCACTCCGTCTTGTCCTTTTTGTTTCATCTGTTTTGTTGATGCAGGGCATTGCTTGTTCACTTGCTATTCTTTTTTGTCATTAGTCTTTTTTTTTTGTCAGGGACTACTTTTTCACCTTCTGTAAAAACAAAGGAAACATAACTGTCGACTGTTAATTTCTCTGCTATGTGATTGGTTTCCCAATAAACATATTTGAAACAATTAAGTTTGACAAATATTAACATCACCTCCTGATCTCTCAGGCTATTCCAATGCGACCTTCCTGAATGACAGCACGGTGCTGTCATTC
The DNA here is from genome assembly GCF_947347685.1 of Pleuronectes platessa. NCBI lineage: Eukaryota > Metazoa > Chordata > Actinopteri > Pleuronectiformes > Pleuronectidae > Pleuronectes > Pleuronectes platessa. Next base: position 21,153,012 of record NC_070634.1, read on the forward strand.
AGGGGAAACGGACAGATATCACGCAACCTGACCAACCTCTCGCTGAATCTGCGCACGAGGAGGCGCAACACGGCCGTCCTGCACGCGGAGAAGGGCTCTGCATTCCTCACAGTCTCTGTTCAGGATGGTTTCCTCTTCATGGAGCTGCAGAGTGCCACCGCTGTGGACGCCAGTGAGGAGGAGGCCTCGTCTACAGTCAGCATCAGCAGCCAGAGGAGTGTCAGTGATGGAGAGTGGCACAGTGTCCAGGTGTTCATGGCGACACCCTGGGCGCACACCTCCCGGTGGACTCTAGTGCTGGATGAGGAAATAGAGGCGGCCAGCACTTCCAGGAGCCGAGGAGGCAACCTGGACTTCCTAAAGCAGGGGGTGGACATCTTCCTGGGGGGCCTGTCTCCTGATTCCGGCTGGTCCCTGGCTGGGTGTCTGGGCACCGTGGAGCTGGGTGGCATCGCCCTGTCTTACTTCAGCTCCTCCGACGTGAACTTCCCACGGCTGCAGGAGGAGCAGTTCATCCAGACATCTCTACACTCACCGGTCCTGGGCTGCAGCGGGGGCCCGGTGTGCCGGCCCAACCCCTGCCTGAACGGGGGGGAGTGCCAGGACCACTTCAACACCTACAACTGCAGCTGTGCCGACGGCTGGGCCGGGAGGCGCTGCGACTTCTTCACCGACACCTGCGCTACCGGTCCCTGTGTGCACGGCAACTGCAGCGTGACAGGACAGGCCTACGAGTGCACCTGCGAGTTTGGCTACGCCGGAGTGGACTGTGAAGAGGAGGTGGACATATGTGAGCACCACCTGTGTGCACACGGGGGCACCTGTCTGCACGGGCCGGACAGATACGCCTGCCTCTGCCCTGAGAACTACACGGGACCCCTCTGCAAGTAAGTGCTTTCTGGATACAGGTAAAAAGATGACTTACATGGTAAATAGTCTGTATTTTATAGAGTCGCACACACATTCATGCATATGTGCTACATTTTCTCCATCACACACACTGCTGGCACAGTTATTCTTGGTGGAGCCGGGAGTCGAACCCATAGATAGATATATAAAGGCTAGATGTCTCATCCGCGTTTCCGGCCAACGAAGTCGAACGTCCGCACATGGCGGCCATCTTGTGTCAGACGGTTCGCTCACCCATAACATTGTGTTGTAGTGGTACATGTACTTTTTAAAGAAAATAAAATAAAATAATTCTTGATGTATATTTGTAAGGGGAAATCGTGTACCTATTTAAGAACATTATTCAATTATTTTGAAAAGAACATAATTATTCATAAGTATGCAGTGTCATAACTACATCTTTGACTTTATAAAAAACAAATCGTTTAAAAATCGTTTGAAAATTGAACAAGTTGTGGTTATTTAAAAAGTACGTACCATTACATCACAATTTTATGGGAGGGCGAGCCTCCTGACGCAAGATGGCCGCCATGTACGGACGTTCGATTCCATTGGCCGAGACATCTAGCCTTATATATATATATCTATGGTCGAACCATTGACCTTCTTGTCAGTGAACGAGCCGTTCCTGAGCCGCCATTTATACACAGCAAAGAATAGCCTCTTTGTGGTGAGAGCAACGGGCGTAAAGCAGAAGAGGGAAACACCAACATGAACATCTCATGCCTTGAAGACGACTTTGCTCTTCAGTGAACAGTTTTGAGATTCGAGTTAGTTAGAAAACACGAAATACACAAATAAATGCTCAGGGAGAAACGACTGCACCGCGGCACAAACAAAAAGCCCTCACTGTAAATGTCTCCACACGTCTGCCTCTGTTCAGCGTTTCCCCCCCGCCTGCAGCGAGTGTCTCAGAAGCCGTGTTTCTATTCTAGTGTCAGCCGGAAAGGGCCTCAGTCTGCCGAGCCTCTCACTACACGCGGCTCTCTGGTTCAGCGACAGTTTTCTTCTCCCCCTGTCATCTACCGTTTGCCTCGGAGAACCAGCAGGGGAACGCCTCCAACCATTTATCCTGTAAACACACAGCGCCTCCTGCATTTCGCACCTCCTGCACAAGGAAAGGCTTTGCAAGTGTCTCGCTCAAGCGAGCCACCAGACAGGCTGCACGTCTCCCTTTGCTGGGAACATCTACGCTGCAAAGTTTTCATCAAAAAATGACTTCTTTTTGTTTGTCTCTCCTGTTTGTGTCTCTCTCTACCTCCATCTTCTCGGCTTTCTTCCCGCTTCCCTCCAGTGAACGCATTGAAGAGATTCCGTGGTACATTGTTATCAAAAATGTGTAAGTTCTTCTACTTTTTCTTCCGTTTCTCAGGTGTTTGTCTCCTGTTAGATATTTGTTTTGTTTTTTGGGGTTCAACAATGTGGAACAAAATGCCAAGCAAAGCTAATATTAACGCTGTGTTTCACCTGAGTGACAGCTGGAGTTCAAAACCATCGCTGGCATGTGAATGAAAACTTCACCTTCCAAAATTGTTCACTTTTGAAAAACAAAGATGTCTGTGTTTAGTCGTCGAATCAGAGAGGAATTTCAAGTTCCCTCCATTTGAAAACAGAGCTGCTGCTTTGGACAGATACAGGATAAAGGAGGAAATCGTTGTATTATGTGATTTGACCTCCTGCGACAGGTTTAATCTTATTATCCTGGTCACAACCTAAACCTCTTTGTGTCCCCTGTGGAGAACAGCAGGGAGATTCTCCTGCTTCTGTAGAAAGACGGCTGCACGCCATACAGAAATACCTCTGACTGTGTGACCTCAGATAAAACACAATGTTTTTATCCTCTGACGCGTCTGACTGTCCTTCACCAGACGACCGAAGCTTCCTGTGTCCGTGTGCGGCGATGAAACCAGGAACTACACCTGCTTCAACGGAGGCAACTGCACCGACCGAGAGCTGTCGTGTGACTGTCCGCCCGGCTTCACTGGACACCGGTAGGAAAGGAAAACACTCGGTTGTTATTAAAATGACACTCAACAGACCACCGACCCAACAGCCTCCTCATGAATCAACATTTAAATTCACTAGATCCAGATTTTTATGGATCTTCCGCCCGCTGATATTTTTCGGAACCATATTGCATCCGCTCCCCAGGTTTCATGATAATCCATCCTGTAAGTTTTACGTTATTCTTATAACAGTAGTTATCACGTGACGGAGTGGAGCCATGGTATCGAGGTCCTGCCCCCATACACGTGCTCGACCAATCACAAGTCAGTCTCAGCTGTCAATCATGACGTTTAAAAATTATCAGTGCGATAAAAAAAACACCTAAAATGACAGAAACCATCTTTGAGAAAAACATATTTGATGAGTGCTTGTTAGTTTTCATCCATGTCCCATCCACTAACATGGAGAAGACGGGGTTTTATGACCTATTCTTCAGCTGGCCAACAGGGGGTGATCAAGATGATTTGGGTTGACTTTTCGGGGAGTTGTTGTGTCGTGCATCTTTGTACACAGTCTGTGTTTTCACTCTTCTGATACACCTTCCTGCTGCTCAGCTCCTTCCACCCCCACAACCTACTCATGAACCATACGTTCAACATCGTCGATTCAACAATTGTCAGGAATCGAACGTTAAAGTATCTTTAAAAGCTCCCTCAAAAAAAAACAAATCAATCCACGTAACCATTTGCTGTGAGTGCCTCTGAGCCGCCTGTGTGTGTCTGTGTCTGCAGGTGTGAGCAGGAGGTGGACGAGTGCCAGTCCAACCCCTGTCTGAACGGAGGCTACTGCCGCAACCTCATCAACAAGTTCGTCTGCATGTGCGACATGAGCTTCGCGGGAGACTTGTGCCAGATGGACGTAAGCGACATTTACTTTTACGTGGCGCTGCTGCTGTGGCAGAACCTCTTCCAGCTGCTCTCCTACCTCATCCTCAGGCTGGACGACGAGCCCGAGATTGACTGGGGAGGAAACGACTGAGTGTGTGTGTGTGTGTTTGAACAGTATGGATGCAGAGGGGGGTTTGAAGCTCTGTCAGGTGGTTGATGGTCAGTGGTCTTCTGGTCAAAGCATTCAAGACTCCTGATCAGGAAGTTATGACCAACACACAAGATATTTTTCTATTTATTAAGTTTTTCTCTAGTTTGAAGTGCAGTTTAAAAAACGCCCACAGAGCTGTTTCTGTGCCTTAAAATGATTCGCTGGTCATCAGAAGCACTTTATTCAATATAGCTGTATATAACTCTATTTAATTTACCTATCCAAGAGGCTGTAGAGATCAAGTTTTCCTCATAAATCACATGAAAGATGAATTTGTTATTAAACTTGAACCCCACCAATTTTATGTCTGGAGAAAAAAAACTAGCGATCGTGGTCCAAAGGGAGAGATAGTCCAAATTCAATAAAGCACTTTTCGGTGAAGTGAGGTACTTTGTAAAATCTGTGTTATTTGTGATGTTTCTCTTGGAGGACGTCCTGCCAGTCGGGTCTGAACTGCATTGTGGGAGCTGCGTGTGTGAACGATCAAAAAACAATCGGGGGGGGGGGGGGGGGGGGTTGGACTGACTGACTGAGCGACTGACTGCTGAGCCTTGTTTTGTACCAAAAGGAGACGCTTCTGTCTCTGAACCTTCCCGTGTGAGGTGTCCGTTTTTGGAGCCTGAATTCTCGGCGGCTCTGCTTGAACGGTACCTGTGAGCACTGCTGTGGTCGGTGTTTGATGACGCTCAGGATCACTGCCCCCCCCCCCCCCCCCCCCCCCACTGTTTGTGTTTGTCTCTCTGTGTTGTGGCTGTGACATTGTCCCAATGATCCACGTTTGATTCACGTGACGTCTGTCTTTGTCTTTTCTTCATCATGTTCTGTCCTCGTGTTCCTGTCTCTGTCAAATAAAACTAAATCTGTCTCATCAGCCTTGATTTGTTGTTTGTCCTCTTTTCATCTCTTTCACCTCATCTTCCTTTACATGTTTCTTTTTCCATTTTTCACATTTGGTTTTCAGCTGAATGTCCTCTGGCTGATCTTTTCATTGATCGCCGTCCTCCACCAAACATAGACACTTAATCTGTCTTAACAAGATGTAGTGAGAGTAACTAACCCTGAGAATAGCTTGAGTTCATAGACACACACCCACATAGAGAGAGAGTGAAGGCAACGTGCTGCAGCCTTGAGACACCGCTGTCCATTTACCTTTGCATTTCATTATTAAGGCCGGATTTGCTCTCTACATTGTGCACACAGAAAGGATAAAGGGTAGATTGAGTGAATAAGGTCAAGTGTTTGAAAGGAGACATAATATGCTCATGTGCAGGTTCATAATTTAAATTTTGTATTACTCTAATGTTCATGAATCACATCTCTTCCCTCATTCTGTCCATTGCTGCAGCTACTCTTTTCAGCCTCTGTCTGAAACTCCTGGTTTGAGCTCCTGTCTCTTTAAGGCCCTCCTCTCGATGAAGCCCAGTCTGCTCTGATTGGTCAACTGCTCCCACCCGGTTGTGATTGGTCAATCGGCGTCCGCTCTCACATCAACCTGACTTTGTTAGGGGGCGTGTCAGACTAGGTTTTAGTTGAGCTTTATGCAAATGTCACATGACATCACAATGAACTGGAAGCATCGGAAATCACTCAACAATCACTTTATAGTGAGTTCACCATTTTGTAGTAGTGTCCGAAAGTTTTTTATACCCTATGCTTTTCACTCATTGTTTCCCACAATGCATCGGGAAAAGAGGTGCACAACCGATGGTCGCTAACCGAGCAATATGGACCATCATGCATTGCATTCGCAGCGGAGAGACGGGAGGAGAGAGAGCCGCAGGAACAGCTCGACCTGTCATATACATGTAAACGGAAGAAGAGCAGCCATCCCAGCACAAAAATCAGGAAACTAGTTTATTTTTTAATTTAAAGATGATCATTCAATATTAATATAATTCGATTTACCTTAAAGTATGAAATACTAAGTGTAAAATAAACATTTATGGGCTGATTTACCATCAGCTGACGTTGTTGTTGGTGTTCGTCATAATCCTGCGACATTGACAATGAGTGAGTGGGTGATTACTGACACAACCGAGTGTTTCAGGATGCTCTGTGTTTTCTCTGGAGGAGCAGCTCCCTTCACCTCCAAGATATTTATGCTTTTGCAGAGCTTTTACTTTGACAAAATACTATATAGCACAGCAGAGGGAAGAAACACTGCAAAGCATCATATGTCTCTTTTAAAACAACAACAACATATGAACACTCCTCATTCCTCCTATTCACACTGGCCATTAAAAACATTCTTCTTCATGTGCTTCCAAAGAGTTCCCGTCTTCTTCACGTGCAAAACCTAGTTCATCTAAGTTAATACAAGGCCCCTGCAGATTGAGTTTGTCAAGTCAAGTAGACATGGTCCAAGTCTTTTACACATAAACTTCCCTGCGGGTGTTTCCACTGACGCTGTTTCCCTCTGGAGCTGCAGTGATGTAACAGTCATAAAAACGGGGCAGTTTTTGTTCTAGAAGAATTTAACTCTGGATGGTTTCCACATGTTTTGTCCAACTTGGAAACTGAAGCCTTTAAACCTGCACAGAGCGACGGCTGGAGATTTTGTCCCTGATCACTTTCACAGAAATCTTTTAATGACAAGTATGAACAAAATGAATGTTCACACATGAAACTGTTTATATAAGAACCTGACTATAGATGCACTTGGACAAATCTAAGCTATAATAATTGTTTTTACCTCATCAGCCGACATCAATACCCAACCTCACTCATGCTGCGTCGATCCAACCTGCAGCCGGGGTTCTTTTAGAGCAGCACATTAATGCAGATGGTTTTTGATAAGATATTCTACAGTCATATATGTGTGTGACTGTCAGGTTCCCACACACGTCTGACATGCAAGAACACGCATGGCTCATACACCTGCCTTCTAGCTCCCATCTTAACGTCTGCGTGCACCTTTATGTGTGTGTGTGGGTTTGAGGGTGTGTGTGTGTCCTCTACAGGCATGGCCAGCCCTGATGGGGGGGGAGGAAATAAGAATCAGTTTTTCAGTGTCGGCACTGATGTGACTCGGCTTCTCTTGTCCGCAATGAGAGAAGCACAGAGAGAGAGAGAGAGAGAGAGAGAGAGAGAGAGAGAGAGAGAGAGAGAGAGAGAGAGAGAGAGAGAGAGAGAGAGAGAGAGAGAGAGAGAGATGTGCTTTCGCCAGCATAAAAGCAGCATCTGCCGCTGAAGTGCAGTTTCAGCAGAGAACTGGTGGCATTCACAGAAGTTCGGCCTGCTTCACAGAAACGTATGAGGGCAGCTTATCTAACACTCACACACACACACGTGCACACACACACACACACACACACACACACACACACACACACAGAGAGCAGGGTGATAGTGCTGACAGCAGGGAAGCAGAGCTGCCGTCTCCCTGTGTGGAGCTGCAGAGGCTTCAGGGCGGCCTCGCCATGCACCTTAGAGACTGGTTAGTCAGACGTCTCCGTGTCTGAGTGTGTGGCAGTCGGTGAGTGATGGCGGGTCCTGGCTGCAGGCTGCTCCGGCTCGCTGGTGTCACACTCGCTCTGGCAGCCACAGTGACAGGTAAGCACTTTCCAGGAGTCAACAAAGAACCTGTAGCGAGGGGGAGAAAGTGTAAAGTCTACAGCGTCGAGCGTGAGTGCATAAGTTATTTTTCTGCCTCAGGATATGGACGGTTGAATTTTTATTAGAATTCTCACGTTCCCACAGTGATTGCTCAGGATAAAGTTTGCTGACTTCTGAGATTTCTTCCTCACACAGCCTGGTGTAAACCTGACAGGCCGAGTAAGAGGCTTCTGGTGTGAGGCAGAATTGAAAGTGTTGTGTAGGGATGATACTCACAGCTGTTGTGCTGTTGCTTCACCTTTTCATCAGCAGCTCAGAATGTCAGCACCACCGCTCCGACCCCCACGACCCATGTAAGTGCGTCTGACGCTCGGATCTCCAGCGGCCGGTTAATGACATTAACAATCACTCACTTGCTGCACTTTGATTCGCTGTGATTCACTGGGCCTGACTGCTGGGGTCAGACAAGTGTGTGTGTGTGTGTATGTGTGTGTGTGTGTGTGTGTGTGTGTGTGTGTGGTGGGTGCAGGGCGCTGGTGTTTCTTGTTGGTGGTGGTTGAAGCTGTTGGTGTGTTTTTTCCCAGTGTGTGAATATCAAAGGGCTTCGAGTTAAAAATGTATCTTAGCAGGTTTCACAAGTTAATAAAACGCCTTCACACACTTTATGTAGAGATTCGTGTGTATGCATGTGTGTGTGTGTGTGTGTGTGTCTGTGCGTGTGTTTGAAATTTTACTTACTCTATGTCTTTGTGAGGTTAAGGGCTCATGAAGGCATTATGCTAGTGAGTGTCCTCACTAAGACAGAGGTATAAGGATATATGTGTGTGTGTGTGTGTGTGTGCGTATGGTGTTGTGGGGACCTACATCTATTTACCACAGTATCGGGACCTTCTCTCCATATGGGGACAAAGAGCAGGTCCCCATAAGGTAAATCATTCGTGTGTGTGTGTCTGAGTTCAGGTTTTGTCCACAATGAATGGAAGTCAATGCAAAGTCCTAATAAGGAAGATTTGCGAACGTGTGTTTGTGTGTATAAGCTATTTCTGGTGTGTGTGTGTGTGTGTGTGTGTGTTTTCCTTGGTGCTGTTTCCTGTGTTTGTGCCGATGGGATCATCAGGCGGCATATTGCCTGTGTGTGTGTGTGATCCTCCACAGATAGAGCGTGCTCCACACAGCTCACGGGTGGCCGCTGTGCTGGCTCCGTGTCTGATTGGCTTGGCGATAGTGGTGATGGTGGGCCTGGCACTGGCCGTAGCCAAACTGAGAAAGAGGCGGCAGACGGAGGGCAGCTTCGGTCCGCGGCATCTCGAGGCCGCCGGCGGTCACGACTCACCCGCTGAGCTGGGGAACACATCCATCAGCACGTTGGCAGCGCGCGTGGAGCGCCTGGTGTAGTGTGAAGCAGGCAGGAGAGGAGAAGTGTGTGTAAGAGTGTGTGACGGAGAGAGAGACACGAATCAACAACGTATCCTGTGCGTGAACATCTTTGACCCCAAATCATAATTTAAGTCTCACAAGCATCTGTTTCTCTGTCCTGCAGCTGACCTCTGAGGGTTTGACCTCTGACCTCTTACTGTCCATCATTCTGGTGTCTGTGGTCCTGCTGCTGGCTTTCATCCTGACCTCCGTTGGACTGGTGGTGGCGCTGAACCGCCGCGCCACCCACGGCACCTACAGTCCCAGCCGGCAGGAGAAGGAGGGATCACGGGTGGAGATGTGGAGCATCACTCAACCGCCTCCCATGGAGAGACTGATATGAGGGGGGGGGGGGGGGGGGGGGGGGAGAGACTGTGTGTACATGCAGGGTGGTAATCCTGCTGTCATGGTAATACAGAAAACTTGATGTCTGATGTGTAACTGGCTCCTGCATGTTCACATGGTCTGCACCTCATCCCTGAAACCACAGCTGGCTTTCCCAGTTTCCACATGCACATGCTGGAAGTCTGTGTAGATTTTATGCAGACCCATTGCATGGGGTCGGGGCGCTTGTGGCCACTAGAGGGCCCCCCGACATGTCCCCACAGGAAATCTTGAAATGTGTTTTTTCTTATTTGTAATTATACAAAAACACAACATGATGTTAACGGGCGTGATGGCCGATACTACTGGTGTAATCAATCCCTGCTGTCTCAGTCCGAGCTGTAACTGTGACTCTGGGGGGGGGGGGGGGGGAAGATGAAGCTTCAACAATAGTCAATAGTATTGGCAACAAAGTGGTGGGAGGCCCCCGAAATCAAACTGTGTTGAGGGCCCCATAGAGGCTGGAGCCGGCCCTGTCAGTGCCTCATCCGTCCTCCTGAGATGTTCTGCAGCTGGAGTCGCCGTCCGACACAACATCCGTCTAAACACAAAGATTTGAGCTCAGAACGTATCGAGTGTCTCACATCTCTGTGACCGTGTCCTCAGAATCGATGGAACAGTGCTTCAGACACACGGGGAAACAAGTGAAGAGTGAAGACATTCCTTATTCAAGATTAAATTCATTCCGTGTGTATTCTTATCGTAGGAAAATGTCGGATTCTTTGTGCGTCACGTGTCTTTATGCTGAGTCTTGATTCCCATGAGACTTTTCTCTCACTGCAGCTCCTGACAGAAAAATACTCACGTTTCATGATTAGTTGCACTAGTTGTGAATAGTTACTTCTAGACTGACCCGTGTATTTATAGAAACAAGAAGTGTGTAAGTAGTAATGTTGATTTTGAATGCTGTACTGTGAGTATTCTGTTGGATAATTAAAGTAAATGTATTCGTCTAATCAAAGGTCAAAGTCACAGTTCATTGTTTAGTCAAAGTTAACCTTTGTACCAAATTTGAAAGAATTCCTCAGAGGTGTTCCTGAAATATCAAGTTCACAATGAAATTTACTTTGAAATGTCACCTTGTAATTCTGATCAGTTCTTCTCGAGTCAAAGTGAAGTTTTGGACCAAATAATGATAAATTATGAGAGAAATTCATTCAAGATGTTATTGATGTGTCTGACCACAAGGTCGGGACAGACGGACGATACGATAGCTTATAATACCTCATAACCACGGAGACAGATCAGGTAACTGCCCTGGGGGGGGTAAATAGACAATAAACCACATTGTCTTCACTGCGTGTGATTCTGTGCGATAAAAAAGAGTTCCTGGAGCATGAGAATGAAACAGTGTCATTTTATTTTCAGTTCACAGTGCATACATTACGTGCAGTTGTACCATGTTACTCATCAATAGCACATTAGACTGACCTCAGTTGTTTAAGACGGTTGTTTTCTCTGCAATGAAAACATGCAATTGTGCCCAGAATCAGAGAATCAAATTAAATGGCATTAAAAAAAAGAGATAATAAAATAATAAAAAACAAACAGACTGAAATGAGCAAAGGAAGTTTCTCACTGTAACATTCAGATTTACTATAATAAAAAATATCTGTTCTTGAATATTTTGCTTAGGGGAAGTTAAACCTGTTCTTTACTCTGTAGTAAGTTTAGAAAAGCTGCTTCAAAGTCCCTCACATCCGTCTCTTCAAATATTCAATTATTATTACTTTATATTAACGAATAGCTTTTAATGAGTGTTGGGAATCTTTTATTGTCTCAAGCTTGCACACGTTGAAATGCGAATTCCCTGACAATCATAACTTCACTGTTGTACAACATGAGTGTAAACAGGACCAGAGTCACTAAAGCTTTTCATATCCGCAGCAGCAGCAGCAGCTCACTGCTCAATTATTTCTCCCTACAAACCTCTATAGTTAAATTTACAGCTAACAAGAAAAAGAAAGAAATGTTTTCCTCTACATGAAATGCAAAAGGCTCGATGACGTAAAAATCTACGATAGCCAAAGCAAGGCAGAAGTGTAACGTTCATTTCCATTGATTCGATGGAAGTGCCAACTGCTCAAATAATAATTCAGAACAAAAGAATAAAGTAAACCATAGCGTCACAACACAAACAGGTACACACATGCGGATACAACAGGAAGCGTTGTACCATGTACAAGCATCAGTCTCAGTAAAGGTGGCAGATGCTTCTGAACCTGAACGGCTACATGGGACATTTCTCTTATATTCTCTCTCTGGTTTTTTTCCTCCAAAAATAAAATCTAAAACATTCAAATATTAGGCGTCATTTATATCTTGTCTTTACAACATATAACACCGATCATATATTATTCATGTAAAATATACTTAGGCCAGAAAAAATACACGTCTATTCAGTCGAAAATAATTATTCATCAATATGAAATCAACTAAAGAAACTCCTCTGAGAAATGTTTTTTTTTTTTTAAAATACAGTTTGCTCAGAATGAGTAAAAAAAAAGAGAGAGATGAAAAAGACAAGGAGCACAAACTAAACACGTATTAATATCACAATTCAGGAAAGTACTTTGTTTACAAATAAAGACAAAATGACTCAGAGAAATTCCAACACCCTCTCTTCAATACAGGAAGTTCCCAGCGCCCACGGGACCAAAGAAAAAGAAAAACACGGAGTAACTGCAGCTGAAGCAGAAAGTCAGAAACACAACAGCTACACAAACAACGCTGCTACCCGACTTCAGTCCAGGTCATTTCCTCACCAAACCAAATCAGGGCTTTTGTGTCCGTTTGTCATATAAATACAAAGATGCTCCATAGTGTGATTTAAGGTGGTCGGAAACCATTGCATATTACTTTCTATGATACTGTACCTTGTTGTGATGGTATAGGATGGTACTCTTGACTGTTTAAGGCACAACACACACCTTTAGACACACCTCAGCGCACACTGTGAATTAAATTAGGGACACGTGAGGTTTATTCTCACTAGGAATTAAATTTTGGTTGGTTTCAAGTAGAATCATAGAATATAATGTGGAAAAAAATACTATATTTTCATCATTTTAAATACTTGCATAGTAAATAAGCTTGTTTGCGATAGGTGAGGCCCGTACGGAGATTGTTCTGGAGTCTAGTTTATTTTTTTCCTTTTTCGGAATTACTAGGAACGATTCCTGGGCTTTTAGAAGCCAAAGACTTTATGGGCGAATCGTTAACGCAGAGCAGCACTCAAAAAGTGGAGGAATAGCTGCTGTTAAACTGCCACACCGACTGGCGTCTGGCATAAATCATAAGAACAACGAACCATAAATGTAATAATCCCAACACAAGCACATGAAAGGGCTTTCGTTTTTTTTCCCCCATCCTGGGTTTTGTGGTGACTCAAGAGAACGATGGGAACCCACAATCTCCGGACATGGCGTTTTCTCTCCACAGGAGAGTCTGTTATAGAAATAGTTTCGACTCTGTACACGTTACATCCATGTAGCTACTCTCTGAGGAGAACTGTATTGCTTCGTTACAGCACAATCGTCCATCACTGCGTTGCGTTACAGTGTGAGACTCGGACCTAGAGGGACAGAGATTGCATTTCCTCATGTGAGATGAGACGATACAAAAAGTTATACGAGAGGTTCTGTATTCTTCGGAAAAAAAGTCAACAAATCCCGTGAGAAAACCCAAAATCAACGATGAATTAATTCCACTGATTAGACGTCTACAGACGAATGTGTTTAGTTCTGTTCTCTACAGAAGCTACGGCTTGTTTTGAGACTGAAAATGAGAACTTTACTCAGGATCTGTGACCCACTTTGAAAGTTTACATCATCAGTAGGAACAAATGGGCTTGAGGCTGTGGGCCGCAAACAGGGGGGGAGGGGGGGGGGGGTCTATGAGGCAGAGCACTGTATCGTTAGTTTCGGTCTTTCCACGGGATCTGTAGATAATAACAGGAATGTACGGTTTTATCTGTCGTATCGCATAAAGTTCAACTTTTTCCACCTCCGCTCCAAACCTCACGAGCTCTGCAACGACTGGCGGTCGTTCTAAAGGTCGAGAGCGAGAGACAACGTGAGGGACAGAGAGGCGACGGTGGGAAAAGAGGAAGAAGAGGAGCTGGAGGAAGGATATTGGCTTTTTTTTCACAAGAATCGTCTTTAAACTGTGAGTGTATTTGCAGAAGTGTCCTGAGGAACGCAGGGAGAGGAGAGAGGTTTCTCCACGTGCACAGTTCATGATCGGGAATGCAATTTAAAAACAGCAACTTAAAGCACATCATATATTAACTACTCTATTAATACAGATACACATAGTGCTGTTTAAGTTCTACTAACTGCTGCATTAACGATCTGTAAGTAATCGGATTACAAAGTACCTGTATTGGTATCGATAGATAGATTAAGACACCAGAGTATTATAAACAAATCACATGTCCACTTAAGGCATGGTGATAAAAAAAAAACAAAAAAAATTAAATTACACAGTGTATCATTAGTTTCATTTGTTTCTAGAAAATCCTGTTTGACTTTTCGTACCACGTAGTAATAACTGAGTATTATTTGTTGATAACCAAGTGCAAATTTTGATCATGTGAAATGTTTGGACCATGAGGAGCCCCCCCCCCCCCCCCCCCCCCCCTCGTGATGCTGACGCAGCAGTTTCTGGATTTCCTCTTCGCAATGTGAACAATTCCTCCTTCACCTGTCGGCTACATAGATTCTGTGCAAAACATAATTCAAGGGTCGAGTGTTGCTTTGTGAAATGTTTTGTAGATGAATAATATAACACACGAGAATGTGTTGTTCAGAAATGTAGACGATTATCAACAAAAATACTGTGATGCAGAAACATCAATCTTTCTTAAATCCAAGTGAAATAACACTGCATGTCTCACTTTGTGTGTTTGTCCTGCTGCTGTCACTTGTTTCCAGAATCTTTATAAACTCAGAAGTTTTTCTTGTTGTAGCATCTGAATCACTACAAAGAAAACTAATTTGTTGTTTTTCTATTTCACTTCCAGATACAAGTAAAAAGTTTGTCCACTTATCTTGGAAATAATAAGTTGAGATACAATCAGATTATTTCACCTGAAATACAAATTGAATCATTTGAAAACAAAGATGGACGACAGATGGAGAATTGTGCAGTGCACCAGCTCATCACTCTCGTTTTCCTTTTAGCATCCTAGCTACCGCTTCGCGGCTGCCTCTATGACATCAAGTTTGTTTGTGGCCTCTCCTGATCGCTGGGTGTTGAGATAGAAAAACTTCTGAACTGCTCATGTCCTCTACGATGACAGTGGATATACTTCTATGGCGTTTTACGGACACTGAGTCTTTGAGGTGCCTCAGGACTCCTCTGTGGCTTTGCCCTGGACCTGCTGGTGACTGTTGTTGCAGTGAACCTGGGAAAGCTGCAGGCTGGTGTGGAGGACCGAGCCGAGGCAACACCTGGCGTCGATCTCCTCGAGGAGGGTTTGTTCCTGCACCACAGCCTCCCCAGAGCCTGGACTCTCACACAGACCCAGGCCCAGCCCCAGGAGCCCCTCTTTGGACACCTCTTTCTCCCACGGGACCGGCATGGCTGACTGTCTGTGCTTCTCCTCGCCCTCCTGGTAGACCCGGCTGCCCAGCCTGTGAAGGGCCTTTTCTTGGTATTGCTTCACCATCTCCTTGGACAGCACTTTCCTCCTCAGGATGCCAGTGGAGGAATTCTGGTTCAGGGTCTGAGAAGACTCTGTGCAGGCCTGGGGGTCTGAGATGGTCCGGGACCGGCCCACTGGATCAGGAGAGTAGTCCAGGTGGGAATCCGGTGCTAGAGAGCTGTGAGTGTAAGAGAGTGTGGGAGATTGCGCAGTGGGTGTAGGGCTGTGGGGCAGTAGGGGCATGTAAGAGAAGCGGTGTCCTGGATGTCGTTCCGGAGATGACAGGTTAGGGACTGGGGCAGATCTGGGAGCTGGGGGGGCTGGAGGAGCGACCACAGGTTTCTTCAACACCTTCAGGCTGCTCTTGTTGGGCTGCCTCCTCGGAGATGGTGGGAGGTGTTTACCGTGGATGGCGCTGTCGTCCTGGCCCATATTCCAGCCGCCCTGGTTCTGGTCCCCAGCACAACCACTGTCATCTGCAGGGTTAGACTCCGTGGGGGGGGTCGGTTTGGTCTGATTTGGAAGAAACAAGGAAACACCATTACACAAGTCCCCTCATATCTGCTGTCTGTGTGTGAAAATGATCTGTACCTCGACGTGAGCTGCTGAGACTGGCCCATGAACATGATTGATACATGTCACAAGTCAACACTAGTACAACAAAAACTTTGATTTCTTAAAGAATAATTCACAAATCTTCATAAAACAATCGGACATGTTTAGGGAGCTGATATTTATGAGTGTGTGCAATTTGGTGCAGATCCAAATACAAATCTGAATCAATTGAATCTAAATGTAGTTTCAAGTTTCAAGTGTGTCATCCACTCAGCGCCACTCGACTTCAGCTGAAGTAATAAGTTGGATTCCTTCAGAATTAAAGAACAACTCTCTGATCATGGAAGCAACATATATCATATCAAGCTTATATTTTGTTTAAAGTAACTACAGCAATTCTGAAAAGGGAACTGTGCGATTCGTCCAGATTTGAAATCAGAAACGTCTTTTTTTAAATAAGAGTGACAATGTAGAATTCATTATCTGAATTCTAATATCTACACTTCCTGTCTTTTCATACCGAGGTCTTGTAGTCTAACTCATCCATGGACCTGAAGAAGTCCAGGCTCTTGGCGGCACTGAGTTTGCCTTGGTCCAGCCCCGTGGTGTTCAGAGAGTCCAGGATTTCCTCCAGCAGGTTCATCTGGCCCGAGCGGGACGAGTCGATGTCCAGCTCCAGCGAGTACGAGTCGTCGCTGTCCTCTGTGTAGGAGGGGACGTCCCCGCTGTCTTCTGAGGACAGCCTGTGTTTAGAGGAGAGAACCCACAGCAACAGGCGGAGTGAATCAGCGGGTGTGTGTCGTGTCAACCTTCACAAAGTTGCCGTGGTTTTGAGAAAACAACCTCAGACATTTCTCTAATTTTATTATTTTACTAAATGTGTCCACTTGGGGGCAGTGTTATCAAGAGCAAAGGGAGAAGGACTCTGCTTGGAAACACACTTTTAAACAGGCTCAATAAAATTAAATCGGTTCGCCAGTAAAAGTTCTCTCGTGTTGACGTACATGACATGCAAACTTTAAACTACTTGAAAATGACTTCAGCGACAAATCAGTGTGAAGCAATCGCTCATAAAAATGGGAGTTCGTACTTGCTCGCACTGTCCAGCTCATCATCATCCAGCCCGTAGCCAAGATCTCTGGGGTCCATGCTCATGGGAGACTTTCTGAGGTTCTGCTGTTAATGAGAAAAACGGAGCAAGTGGATGTAGTTAAGACAAAAAGAATAACATGATAAAACAATAAAAACGGACCCACGGGGTGGGGGGTGGTGGGGGGGTCTCTGCTTAAAGATACGAGGCTCCCGTGAAACATGGAGTCTAGACAGAATGTGGCGTTGTGCTGAGGTTCAGCTTTCCATGAAAAATATGACTGGGGACTGGATAGTAGTAGAAAAAGAAAAGAAAAGATGCAGGTCTGTGTTTGGTGGGTCTCCATAAGACAGGGGCTTGTTTTAATGAGCCTGGACCCTCAGGGCTGAGACTAAATTTGTCAAATTCGAGTCTAGGGATGAAAATCTTTAATACCCCCCCCCCCCCCCTCCGCAGTATTTTATCAAACTCGGCGTTAAATGAGAACCACAAGCGACTCGCGGACTGCGAGCGAAGACGAGGGGAAGCTGCACGAAGTCGTTTGCACTACGACACACCGGCGGATGTGATTGTGTTTGTCACGTCGCTGTGTTGAATGATCAGTGTGTAAGTGTAGTTGTCTGATGCAGTTTAATAAGCCACCTGTGTACCATGTTTAATGGGCGAGTTAAAGAAGAGACAGAAGCTTTACAGAGCGGGGCAGGACTCTCCCCATGGGAACCCAAATCTGCCCCCAGGCCACTTATTAACATGCCTTCCACTACCACGCACATGTTCCCTCTCACTTTGTGTGAGCGTGTTCGCTTATGTTAATCTTTCAATTTCTAATATACACTCTTTGCTTTTTGCCCATTTACCTCCTTCTCCATATAAACTGCTGCTCACACTCCCATGTCTATGGTTTGGGAAATATCAAAAATTATGCTTCTGTCTCTGTGTGTTTTTTGTTGTTGTTGAGACACTCACAGGGCGCAGTTAACAATCTGTATGTGTGCATTAGTATGCACTGTAATGTTGTGCCTGTTTTTAACACCTACTTAGCTCCACCTCTCTCTTCTTCTCTGTAAACTCACGTTAGCCACATTATCAAAGACCAACGTGGAGTGAAAGGTTCTTTACAACCACAAAAGTGCAGAGGAGGTGTGTGTGTGTTTGAGGAGCCAGGACGGTCGGGGTTTGTGTGTTTGTGTTGTGGTTTCGGTTGCAGCAAAGATGTCGTCAGAAAAAAAAAAGGCAACACAAAGGAGGAGGAGGAGGAAAGTAAGGACTAAAGAAAGGAAGGAATCAAATGGAGAGAGGTGAAGAAAGATTCCTGAAAGCCCCAAAGAATGATGGGAATGGTGGAGGTAGGGGGGGGTGGGGGGGGGGGGGGTCAGCATTGGAACCGTGAACCAAGCCGGTCTTGATTAGCCGACGCAGTGCCAGCCAGACAGGCGGAATGTAACGTGTGACTGGCCTGGCCTCATTTAGGGCCCGTGTTCGGCCAGTGAAGAGACACGCACACACACACACTCATGCACGCACACACTCACACACACACACACACACACACACACAACTCAAGTCACATACGCACTCCATTACAACAAAAAACACAAAGAGTTAAAGTGCCATTTTCTCCATAAAAGTCAGCGGTGGAGATGTGTGCAGTAGCCACTTAAGCCTCTCAGCCATCGGGCTAAACACGAACACATGTGGTGGCAGCGCTGATTGGCCGAGCCGCTCTCCCTCCATGGTAGCTTGGAGCTATAATGAAAGAGATTTCAGAGGGGCTCGGGCCCGGGATCCCTAAACAGCCTTTAATGGATTCCTGTGTCAGGGCAGTAAATCAGGGGCCAGGGCGACGTGCCAGCCAGCCCGACGCAGGCCGGCCGAGGGAAGATGCACCTGTGAGACACTGGGCGAGCTCCGGACAGCGGAACGGACACACAAAAAACGGACAAACCATTGCACTGTATGTTTATGGCGCGTGCAGTTATTGAGTCTGGTCATTTGTGCTGGACTTGCTGGTTTGGGGACACAGGGCCTCTCTGTGTGTTTGAGGTGTTTATTAAAGCAAGGTGAACCCAAACACAACCAGACGCAGGTCATGAAGCCTGGCCCTCTGATCTCCGTTACAGCTCTGGTGCCGTCTACCTGGGAGGAAGTTCCATAGGGAGCAGTAAATGGATGGTACCTCTCTTCACGGCTTTATCAATTTGTCATTCCCTCTCTTCACTGTGACCCTTTAGTGCAGCAGTTAAGATTAAAACTATTTACAGCAACTGAGCGTTTTACGATAGAAGCGCCAAATTTGGCACAGGGGTTGGTTTACATCCTTTTCCCTAAATGGCCAACATGTTGCATTCATTTTACTGGTAATGTGAGATACAAAGTGTGCTTTTGTCAGTTATTTGAACGTAGTGTCGCTGCTCCTTCAGAAGTGTTTCAACCCAAAATAGCAGTTACATTTGAGATCTAAAATTAGATGTTCTTAATGTCACTGTAAAAAAACAACAAAAATATGGAAACTCTTCAAATGTAGACGTCCTCAGTGAGATCATGTCTCTCCCAGTTGGAGTCGTGACAGCTCTGCCACCATCCCCTCCAACCACAGGCCTGACAGGACAGTGGGAAGCATGAGAAAGCAGAACAACAGATTATCATACCGCTCCTTCATTAGCTTCTCACTGTCGGCTAATGGGAAGCTGAAAGGTGAAAATGAAAAAAAAAAGCGACTCTCCCTCCTCCACTTCCCGTCTTCCCCCTCTGTCACTCTGCTGTCAGTGACAGATGTCATTGTTTCTGTCTGCCTGGCTCGCCCGCTTCCTTCCTCTCCACCACAACTGAGACCGAACAGAACGCAGAGAGCGGGAGAGTCGGGGGGGCGCAGCAGACGAACACAAGTCACGGAAATAATGAAAAAAATCGTCAGGTTATTTTAGTCAAAATGGCTCGATCCAATATTGTAGAAGAGGATAAGAAGCCTCCTGTGTTTCCTAAATGAAAGGAGAAGAGCTGACACCTCAGTCTCTACTGCAAAGTTGTGTGTTACTATGTTATTTTGTAATTGTACACACACACGCGACATAAAAAAGAAAAAACACATTCTCTCCTGTCTTTACTGTACATTAAAGTCGTATAGTTGTGGATTGTGGGTACATGATGGCAAAATTGTAACTTATCCTTTATTCTCATGTTATAACATTTTATTACGGAATGAATATATCTAAGGTGCCTTTAAAAAAAAAGTCTTTAAATTTCATTTCATTTCTGCAGTTATGAGGGGAAAATAGTCATCATCATCCATCTTAGTTTCAGCATTAGGAGAAACAAACTTTCCCCCTCCTATTCCCTTCCTTCCCTGCATGACCGGTGAAGCGGAACAACTATGCCTCTCTGTGACAGGGCCAGACGCTCGCGGACTTTAATAGCCGGTCTTACATTATACATTTCATATGGTATTTCTGAGCGGGCACTGATCTCACAGCTTGGCAGTGTATGTAAAGAGATGCCGGTAAAATGCAAACAAACCTTGGGGAGAGACAGAGCCTTCGCAGAAGTATGGCCAAGTCTGTGTTTGCCTGTTTAAGAGCTGCTCACTCGAAGGAGGTGTGGGGGGGGGGGAATAACGTTTGAGGCAAGATCCACTGCTTCTTTCTGTCCAACTGGCTTATGCTGAAAGCTCACTTCCTTCTCACAGAAAAAAAAAACATCAGCCATAAAAGAAGGAGAATGTGCATTATGCTCATTCTGTTCCTCTAAACTCATCCAGTAAAAATCACCAGGTGTCTCCAAGTGAGTGGCTGCAGTACCTGGACCCTGCCAGGAGATGGCACTTTGGTTTCAGCGAGGAAGCCGCTGCTTGTGGTCACTGAGGTGGAGAGAACCTGAGCGAGGCTGAGACTACAAACGCATACAAATAACCATGTGAACACACACACACACACACAAACACATACACACACACTGACCCTGCAAAGGTTCACTGTGATGCATCTCAGCTATTCATCTAAAATATGTATCCACAAAATTACAATGGATATTATATTATTAACATATCTGAAATGTTTTCCATTTTTCGAAAAAGCATCAAAACTGCATGTTTATGAATTAAAACAAACATAATATGCTCTTTATGGTACAGTTAAAGAATATGTTGTGAAATAGATATGAGCTATTCCCTTTACTCAGACTGTTTCTTTTGCATATTGTCCTTATAAGAATCATTTGCTGAATATAAATGTCTATAGGCTGCACTATGATCAATATTTCAAGTAAAGTGTAACTGTAATAAAATATAAATGTTTGTAGAGCTACATTTGAACTCAGACAAACCATTGTTCACAAAAAAGTGTATTTTTCCCTGAACACCACAGACACTATACACAGAAAGGCCCTGTGTACAGTTTAAATTTGTGTCCACCAGCCATGAACACATTAGCTGTCCCCACTGATGAAGCACACACACACACACACACACACACACACACACACACACACACACACACACACACACACACACACACACACACACACACACACACACACACACACACACACACACACACACACACACACACACACACACACACACACACACACACAACAATGCATTACACACTGCACACACTGAAGTCTCCATGTGACTTTGTACCTCTGCTCTACATCTGTGTTCCCTCCCTGTTCGCCCTCCACATGATGCTGTGGGGTGTTTTCCAGGCTGGCACCTCTCCTGCCTCAACAGGTGAAGAGTCCAGAGCCTGGGGCTGAGTCCCGGTCTCAAGCCTGCTGGCTGTCATTGTCCATAACACTGTCCCAACCTCCACTCCCCTCTGCTCTCTTAACAGCTGTCACTCTGTTGCCTCCAACCTGAGGCAAGCCGCTAAATGCATGCGTGTTTGTGTACATGGGGCACACACACACACCGAAAGACATGCTCGTGTACAAAAGGGCTGAGGTGCAGACACGCTTTCTATTTGCAGATGCTTACAGCACAGTAACACATAAAACAACACACATGCACACACCAAATATACAAAATAATACATAGAGGATCTCGAAAACAGATGTGGCACAAACACACACACACCCAAAAGCCTACAGGAGCCAGAACAATGGCTGCTGTTTGTTGTATCAGACAACAAGTCAGCGGTCCTACTCATTCTTGTTTCAGTCAAAAGAAAGGATTACTCCTACATTCTTAATCTAACTCACCAAACACTACAAATCACCCACATTGCTGGATACAGCTGAAATATATACGCGTATGACAGCAGCACTTTCACTTTGGTACATGTGTTGGCTGATCAAATGGAATACGAATTTTTTGACTCTGATTTATTTTTCCGCTATGATTAATTAAAGGAGCTTCTCCAGGATCATTCATTTCATTTCAAGGACAGACTTCGAGGTGTTTGCTAAAAAATGATGAATGATAAAAATGCATCAGGGTTTTTTTTCCGGCTTCTTTCATTCGGGAGTTTGGAATGTCTTTAATCAGATTCACATTTTTTGGAGCTTCTGATAACAACGTGTTTCTGAATTTATCTGGTAGATGAGAGAGCATTTGTTTGTCACTTGGTCAAAGGTATGAGGATGGCAGGATGACGGAAGGGGGGGGGGGGGGGGTGGCAGAGGACACAATGCCCACGAATATGTCACTTGGTTCATATCATGCTTCCATTTATTTTACTGGAAAAAAGGGCGAGAGGGCAGTTTGTCCATATGTTTGGGAAGTTTATCAAATTAGGACTGTTATTGTTTTATAGGGACATATTTGGATTCGTGGATTTAATAGACAGAGACAGGACGAGGCTGAAATAAGAATTTTCCAAGCATAAAGGTCTGTGTGTGTGTGTGTGTGTGTGTGTGTGTGTGTGTGTGTGTGTGTGTGTGTGTGTGTGTGTGTGTGTGTGTGGGCACGAGAAGGAGAAGAAGAGCTATTAGAGTGAAAGTCTGAGTGTTTTTCTCCTTCATGTTACTTAACCTTTATTTAACCAGGTGAGTCCCACTGAGATCAATTTCACGTGCAGGGAACACCTGGTCCAGACAGTTGTGGGCAGAACAACAGTATCAAGATTTCATAGGAAGAAATATCAGGAATAAAAACCCAGAAAGGTAAGAGACAGAGAGATGAGATGGAAAAAGAACAGTTTTGTTTTTCTCCATCACTTTTTGTGGCACTAACTGAAATATAAATGTGGTGCACTATTAACAGCAAGGGAAAAGTAAATAAATGGCGAACGTAAAGTGTCACAACATCTGATGAAAAGCTACAGGAGGAACCTAAAAGGAGGGTTTTTATTTCCATATGTACTTGCCAAATAATGTGCCTGTGGTTTTTATAAACAAAAGCCTTTTCTTTCTTTCTTCATTTGTTTTGAAACTCTCTAAAACAGGAGTTTTGAAGAGTTTCAGTCTTGCAGGGGTTACTGCACACTGACAGCCCATGAATTATCAAGGCTTTCTTCGCCTTCTCCGTTTTCAGTCTTGGTTTCAGTTGACAGAAGAGAATCTCGTTTCGTCAGAGTTAACAGAACACACGGAACAGGAGCGTTCGCAAAGAGGTTTCAATGTGACTGGAACGAGGGAAATAAACTGGACTACCCCTCCACTCTGGATTAGGAACCATAAGCAGTTGAATTGACGATGCCAGTGGTTTATGGCTAAAGAGAATATGATAAACTATATATATGATAAAGACAAACACACAAAACCAGGGCTGTGGGACATGCGGTCCCGTGTGTCCCTCCTCAAGTCGTCCCCAGGGACCCGTTACTGTGGCAATGAACAGGCCTCAGCGGCAGGGACAGGGGTGTGTGGATCCTGAAAACAGCACATGGGTGTTTGTGTGCAAATCAATTGCATGTTAACTTTTAATCTGCCTGTGTGTGTGTTTGTGTGTTGGCCCATCTTTGTGTGTGCACGAGCAGGGGGAGGAGGGGGATGGTCCGAGGAGGCCTTTATAAAAGCCCTAATTGCTGCTCCTCTTCCCGGCCGTCACACCTTCCTGTGCGCTAAGACTTTCCAGCCTCATGACACACACACACCCACACACCCACACACCACACACACACACACACACACACACACACACACACACACACACACACACACACACACACACACACACACACACAGATACACAGACATACAGACACACAGACATACACAGGAAGCACAATGCTAATTAGAGGCAGCGCAACCTCTCCTAATCACACTCTTACATGGCTGTGACCAAAATGTCAGTGTGTGCAAGCAGGCTTTTTTTTGTTTTTAGATAGAATTGAGTGTCCGTTTGCCTTTTCTTTCCTCCAGCAATAAGAGGGAGAGAAGCTCCAGCTGGGATTCCAGAGGTATAGATATAATATGCAGAGGGAAATATAACTAGTACGCCTCAGGCTATATGCATGTGCTTTTTACTGTACAGTGTGCAGTTGCAATAACATAAAACCAAACTTCCAACACCAGGAATTATAAGCGAGCGTGATAATTTACGCTGCACTACAGGCTCTCATAATTTCCTAATGTCCTCAAGTCTCCTGATGAATTTATTGATGAATGTGTGTTTTGTGAGCGTGCACGTCCTCGCTCATCGTGTGCCCGCTCTGTACACAACAAAGGAAGAAAAAAAAAGTGCTATCCACTTATGGTGCACAAGCAAATTCTTCACAGGAAATGCTGACCAGCAGATGAGCTGCTTCTACTGTCCGCGCTGTTCAGAGGAAAACACTGACTGTACAACACGAGTGTGTTGACAGAGAAGAAAATGCTTATCATTACGTTTGGCACCCTGACAAACTACTGTACTTCCAAGAGTTGTTATAAGAGAGAGGGAGAGTGGTGGTGGTGGTGGGGGGGGGAGAGGAGATAGATGAATATAGAAGAAAATGATAGGAAATGGGATGAAGAGGGAAATAAAAAGCAATGGCAGAAAGAGAACAGAAGTGGAAGACAGCATCCAGGATAAGTCAGTGTAACTGTAGTTAACTCATTTACTGATGTTTGTGGGTGTGTGTGTGTGTGCATGCGTGTGTGTGTGTCTGTGTGTGTGCATGCGTGTGTGTGTGTCTGTGTGTGTGTGTGTGTATGTCATACCCGTCTCATCTTCTGCAGTCTCCTTGGAGACAGGCTCTTGGTGCTGGTGGGAGACCCTGCACAGACCGGCATCCCCTCTTCTTCCTCTTCCTGAGAGAAGATGAAGAATTTAAATCTTAGATGGTTTGTATCATAAATCAATTTGGACTAAAGTATCAGTGAGTTTGTTTTATATTCTGTTTGAAATAACAAGACAACTCCCCAACATAGAAGTTAATATATTTCAATGGACTAAAAAAATTAATTAATTGTAATAAGTATATATATCTGAAACAGCCTGTTCCTCTGTGTCATGGACCTAAACTGTTATTTTAAACCAATTAAACAGTTTCATTCCTTCACTATGATAAACATGTGCACTGTAATTTATCTTAGTCAGTCCCATACACATAGATCTGTTAGGTAGCAAACAGCTCGTCAAATCTGCACCTGAAACAGTGCTCAGAAAATATCACCTACTTCTCATTGGATGATGTTCGGATCCAATTACAGAGTCAAATTGTTCAAGCACAGAGCTGAAGCTTTTTTAACGGGCTTGGGTCTAACAACCACAGACATACTGTAGCAGTGAAGACGGAGAGTACTGAGAGGACTAAAGCCGCTTGTGACAATAACATATTTACTATATCACCAACCTTATATATAAAAGTATAATCAAGACCACCTCACAGTAGATTAATCTCAATATGTGTGTCGACATGTGCAGCTGTAAGTAACAAACAGTAAATGCCGATTTATTTAGATTCAAAGACAACGTATTTGATTTTCTCACTGCACGGGGAAATTTGACTTAAAAATCAAAATAGAGTTCAGCCTCTTTTTTCCTCGGCTCCGCCCGGGCCTGTGTGTGTTTGTGTGCACAGTGTTCACACTGCAGAGCACCGCATGCTCTCCTGGTTCATCATCAGTGCCCTCGCTCCTCAGCTTCCCACTGACAGATCAAACTGCTATTGCCTTATCAAATCCATCAGGCTTATGGAAACATACACCTCATTACATTAGCTTTGAGGAAATCACAGGCTAACTGATGAAATATGCAGACAATAAAAGAGAGAGAGGGGCTGGGGCTCGGATGACATGACAGGCCATAGCCAGAGGGGCGCTGGTTAAAAATGTACAGCCCGAACAAAGCGCTAAGCAGCCTTCAACAGTCATTAAAAGCCGCAGCGTCAGAATCACACACTACATGTAAAGCAGCCCTTCGCGTTTGCTTCTACGAGGATGTGTGTGTGTATCTGTCGGAGTGCAACAGAAGACATGTGTGCACGTGTGTATGTGTGCTGGTAAAAGTGTGTGCGTGTGTGTGTGTGTCAGGGAGGCGCAAAAGGTCCGTGTGGCTCACCCTTGCTTTTAGTCTGCCCTTAATGTCCCGGATGCCCCTCTTGGCATGACTCCTGGCCTAGGTGGGAAAACAGCACACACACACACACAAACACAGAGACACACACAGTGACACACACACACACACACACAGAAACACATACACACAGAGACAAAAACGCACAGACACACGCACAGATTACTAATCAAAACATGTTGCATTAACATTCTGCTCTGGTTTCATGTAACATCAAGAAATGCTTTGATCCCTGTGGCAAAAACACGGAGACAAAAGGCTGGATAAGAAAAGCCTCGCACACTAACAGGAGGCGATAACATGAAAGGGCACCCTGACCACCTATTGTACAGCACATAGCGACACGGCACCGCTCATCAAACGCACACTAGTCATGCACGGCGCTCCCACTCGCTCCACAGCCAATTCCAACAGACACATTTTCGAGTTAATTTTCATATATTCGCGCGTAATGATTAATTTTCCCTAAAGAACCTGCAAAAATGTCACCCCAGGTTCCGTTTCAATGGATTTCTCCAGACTTGAGGATTCAATTTATACACGTACGGTATCGAACAAAGCACTGATGTGTTTCCCTAATAAGCAGCTTGCAGGAGAACGTACCTTTGTCACGGCCGTGTTGATGAGTGCTCCTCCTCTCTGTGATAGACAAAGACAATTATTTTGTCAGACACTGAAATACATTAAGAGGGAGTTGCCACACATTCAAACCAAATGTCATCAGGTATCAGGTGATTATTCCTTTACTATATGTGTATGTATGCAAACATATATGCACCAACATATGCAAACATTTAATGGCATTGTTTATCAGCTAAAGGGAATTTAAAACTGTTTCATTGTTTCTCAATCAGTATCTTTTAGCATGTATTTGCCTTACGGTGATGTACAGTAAACGTATCAATACCACAATCAATATTTCTGCAAGATCACCCAACCCCAAGGATTCAATTTCAATATCAAACAGCCAAAACTCGTCTGCAGTTATAAAGAGCATCGCAACTTGACTTCAGGAAGAAACCACGGTGACATCAGGCTTGTGTTGCTGAGCCATGATAAACTGTACGACTCACAGCATTCAGGAGGTGTTCGTTCAGAAGCAGCCTAAAACAGAGATGGAAGGAACTGTGCAGGATTGATTTCTACTTTGAGTTCTGCAGCCTGACATTAAGGTGCCCAATATCTCTGTGCGCCTGTCTCGTCTTCCCTCTCTGAGAGGCTGCATCTCCCCTTTCGGCGTCGCACTCTTTCTCTCAGTGTTTGGTGTTTAGTGTAAGCACAAAGCGTCGGCTAAACGGCTAAACAGAGTAAATGGCAGACAGTGTTTCAGAAGTCGGCAGAGGGAGAGAGGGAGAGAAGGAGAGGGGCCGAGGTGAAGGCCCCTCTTATAGATCCCTGTCAGTCAGGAAATGTGAACTTTAACAAACCTTTGAAGAGCACTCTAGAGAACTAATTCAGCCTTAGCTGAAGGCGTGGGGAGAGAGGGAGGGAGTGAGTGAGAGACAGAGGGGGGGCTGTGACAGAGATGAAAAGAGGGAGAGAAATAAAGAGAGAAAGGAGAGGAGGAAAGCAACAGAAGGAGATGAAGAAGGAGGGAGAGATCTGTGTTCCTGGGTCGGTTCAGCGGAGTAACGCCTGTGTTTGCTGCCAGATCAACATGTCATGTTGGAGGACGTCTTGTCACGTCAAATCACTTCTGTCTCCCTCCCTGTCTGCCTCCACTGTCCTGCTGCACGCGCCGCTTCACACACCAAAGTGCACTCAAGCTGGATCTGTACATTCAGGCAGCCCCTTCATTCCAGAGGCAGCACCGGGACTTCAAACGGAGTCATGTCAATCACGCGTTTAATTAAATATAACTCAGGAAGAAAATGAGTGGAACATAAAGAAAAGCCCCAGATAAAAGCATTTAGGTGTGAGATGCACGGCTTTCTGGTGATACCTTCACGGTGTGCATCCATTGCTGATAAGACCTTGAATTACCTGGGGGATAAAACACAGGACGTATGAATTAATCATTTTGCACCCAGTAGCACAGTGTGAACATTGCAAAGCAAAGGTAACTATGGATATTACTCTGTGACACAGTCTTTTAGCTCCACATATTTACTGAGAATTTTAAATTGTGGGGAAATTTATCCCGAACAAACGTAGTGACAGTGTTTTGTAAAGTGGCTCAAGAAAATAAAAGTGAACTATTAATTAAACTTAACTACTCTGTGTCTTTGGCCTGGGTTCAGTTCTAAGTCTTTCCAGTAAACTTCCAGAGTTAAAAGTTGTTTTCTTCTTTTGACCTTTTTGCCTCTTTTACAATCATAATTATAAACTTAACCTTTTACAATTGAAAATGATCTAGAATTGAACCTTGATGTAACTTGGACTTGATATAACTCGGACAGGATAGAGGACTGTTTTCTCACGTGTTTACAGAAGATAATTACAGACGACAGCGGGGGTTTGGGTCACGATCAGAAAAGATGAGCCTTATAATAACAGGATGAGTATTTAGCTGCAACATCTGGACGGCATTTCTTTTTTTCTTGTCATGTAAATACGACTCGAAACCTGAGGTGTTATGATCAAAACAACCTCATTTGTCTGAGCGCTCCTGTGGGATTTGTTTCACACTCAAACTTCTGATGTGATAAAGCTCATTCCTGCCAAAATGAGATTAATTCTTTCACTGAGATTCACCTGTTTATCAGTTCCAATAAGGATTTTTGATATAAATGACACTGGAGAGGCAAAAATATAGAAAACAATAAGCCATTTTATTATTTATATATTTATCATTATTAATTTGAGCTCTGCACTGATTTGAGAACAGCTGAGAGCAACTTGTGTATGAGAAAAATGTATTATCTATATTAATAATTAAACTCTATTCTTCAAAGTAAAATAGAGCTAATTAGCGCATTAATATTTAAAGCCCTTTATGTGGTCACAGGCGTGTTTATGAGAAAGAAGACTTCAAATGTGATGTGAACAATAAGAATCTGAGGACGAGAAATGCAGTCATATTGACATTTTATACAAACGTATATAATACAATTTACTGATTTAAGTTTATTCAACTAGTTTAAAATTGTTTGTCTTTTAACCTTTTTCCAATTTTACTGCTTTTGTACAAATATACAAAACAGCAACAAAGCAAACAACTGTAGAGGAGCTTCACATTCTACAATGGGTAGTGTCAGACTTTTATACAATAATTGACAATAATAGTTTTATACAGTGCTAATATCTTTATCTCTAAACCTATTTCTGTACTCAACTTCTTTTCTCTCTTGAGCAATAAGTGATCTTTTCCAATACTATAAATAAGCGTTTCTTCATATGGAGGTGTGTTTGTATCAAGCCGGTTTCTTGTGATAATTGTCTTTTCCTAAATTTACTGGTTCACAGTTTAGAGAAGCACAAAACTCTTTTTCATTTTCATAACTTTAAAAGGTTTCTCCTTATTTTTACGTTCACACTTTTAATGTTTCACTGTAATACAATAACTTCTGCCTGTTGCACGAAATATGGCAAACACACGTCAGGTGACTAATTGATAGACAGGGCCCGGCGCTACTCACTTCCACAGAAGCCCCCCTCTGTGATCTCCTCTTCAAACACGTCGGTGAAGCCGCGGCCTGCGTTCAATTTGGCCAGCCGTCCGTCGATGAACTACGGACCATAAATTACAATGTGCTTATTAAAGGAGGGGGGAGGAGGTGGGGGGGGAGAAAGTGGACACACTTAAACAAACACACAGAGATTCAAACACTCTAACCACAGTGGGTGTTATTAATCCTGCCTGACGGAAACTACATAGGAAGATTAGGTGGGGTGCAGGTAATAGGGATTTGGTAATGTGGAGCAGATGAGGGATTAGGGCCGCAGACTACATGCTGCACGCTGTCTGAGACATGAGGAAGTTTCATTTCCTCCCTGTGTAACGTGGAGCGCATAAAACCCCATCTCATAAATATGGACCCAACAGTCAAGACACATTTCATGAGCACAAATGCTCTTAAATATGTTGTGCAGGTAAAAGCAAACATGCACACAAACACGCCTCAACACAATACAATAACATGAGAGTAGACAGTAGCATTAAAGCATGAACTAATAAAAGAAGGGAAAACATAAATAATGTAAATATCGCCTACAAACACATTAAATGGCATTTATCTTATTGTTTTGCCAAAATGGTGTGCACGTGTATATGTATATAAATATATATAAATATGTTCCTATGAAATATTTTAAACCATTAACAAACCTCTTCAACACTTTACTGACATCCTTATACTTTTGGAAAGTTTCAGCTGCACTTTACACTTTGAAAAACTTTCTATCAGATTGTTTGAGGCTTTTGCATTAATTCCAATATGTTTTGAAAAGCAAACCATAACCTCGTTAAGATAAGCGCTATTGAAATAAAACTTTATAATATTATTATCTATAATAAATCTTTGTTTTCACCCGTAAAAGTTCCTAATAATCCATACAGGACTTTTTGTTTAGAGGTGGGAGGAAAAAGCGGCTAACAATCAGCAGTGGTGTCATTTAGATTTAACGCTGAAATACATTTTTGACTGATAACTGCATTAATTAAAAACCACCACCTCCTACATTTCAAATGCTTGTATATGTAAAAACAGCAACAGATTTTGTTTTAATGGTAGCAATGCTACACCCACCTCTGCGAGTGTGTCCAAAGTGTAACACAACAGTGTCTCAGTGTCGCAGCGGGTGCACATCCACAGGGACAGCCTGCTAACTAGTGAGCGACCCCGCCGCCCGCTCCTCTGGTCAGAGGATCTGGAAGCTCATCATTAGATCATTTTAATGAGAGGTGAGACTCCAGGTTCCGACCACTGCTTGGCTACTTGGCGAGTCCAATTAGTGCAGATAATCAACCCAAATCATCACCTATCCGCCCCCTCCCCCATCTCCCTGCACACACCACAGGCACATTACCTGCCGCACTGTGGTCCTTAATTAGACATTACTCAACAATGGCAGACTGTGATCACCACACACAGACAGACAAAGACACTCACACACAAGCACACACACTCATGTACGTGCATGGACACAAAAACAACTTGTTGAAAACAAGGAGCTCATTTTCTTTGTCACCAGAGTCACCCAAAATTAGAGGGGGAAAAAACGTCTCAGAGAAACGGGAGGTGATTTCAGGACGAGTCTCAAACAGGAAGAACTTCACTGTGAATCCAGTGACAAGAAGAACAAGTCACTTCATGAAATTTAAATGCTTTTGCTTTAATTATCTATTCATCTTACCAAAGAATCTCAGACCAAACTACATGTGTAAATAATGTCAAACCGAGTTTCACATTTTGAGGAAAACCCTGCTCCACCTCTTCATGTCTGCATGACATCTTGTGATCTCCCCACCATCTTTGCTAAGTTACCAGAGCAGATTTGGTAAAAAGAGAGGAAGCATAAGGAGACTATCACAACTGGTGCTTCACATGATGTGATAAATGTTAATCAAGCTCATAAAATGTATTCTCTAAATCACCACCAATATTTATAATGTATAGATCCAAATAAGACTTTAAGCTTACTGGCTATAAGATGCAGCTTTCTATCACTAATTATGTGCAGCAGGAGCTTTTTACAACATTTACTCACCAGCTTACTGTAACTCCTGCAATATGGAGTCTTATAGACTGTGTAAAGTGGAGGGAGCCACCACATGATCAAATTGTTTGATTTTGCACCTTTTGGCTCATTCCCATTCATTTATACACAGAACAATGGACGGTTATTGATTGACTGTCTCTCCAAAGGCTCTTGGCAGGACATTATCAGACCTCCTGCTGACTCAATGAACCACTGTGTGGCTCAGTGAGAGCTCATTGAATCAGTCTCTGCTAGCACAGCGCACACAGATATAATGCATGAGTGCATGTGTGCTCGTGAGTGTGTAGGAGCTGAGTTGATAGGAAGCAGGTTAATGGAGACAGGTTTTCCCTCCGCAGTCTTGAGGATGGTCTCTCCCACTTGTTTTGTTCTGAACACAGAAGAGCTGGTGGACCGAGCAGAAAGGAAAACGTCTGGGAGCACAAGTGTCATAATGAGTGGTGTGTTTGAATGTTATCATTCCAGTGTTGGCTCAGTGTCTATATTTCATAGTGGCACAATATTAAAAATAAAATTTGTTCCTACTGTTGGTCACTTTAAAACAAACCTCATCTAGTTAAATCTATGAGGATTTAAAAATAAAAATCTTAAATTAAAATGTGTGTTTTTAAAAATTGTTTGGCAGTGAGGAATTTGTTTATTTCTGGCAGATCATGACACCAAGGAGCTTCTCTTCAGGGAAAGAAAACAAAATCACTAAATAAAGTATCTCCAGGAAAAAAAAAACAATTTCCTGTTGAGATGGTAACACCTCAAACTCAGGCGACACCTCCACATTACACACGTGTGTTTCAGTAAGTGTGTGATCAACAGTTTCTTGTGGTGTAACAATCACAAAAAATGTGGTTTGAATTTGGTTCAGGTTTGACATAAAGATGACATTTAAAAAATCCCCAAAGCTATTGTGTGATTGAATAAGTGATACATGTCATTAAATAATAATGGTTCAGATAAACTGTGTAAAGTCGAGCACAGATGATTGCCTGATTAATAATGGAGCAACACAACCTGGTTGTTTACACC
This sequence comes from Pleuronectes platessa, assembly GCF_947347685.1. Taxonomy (NCBI): domain Eukaryota; kingdom Metazoa; phylum Chordata; class Actinopteri; order Pleuronectiformes; family Pleuronectidae; genus Pleuronectes; species Pleuronectes platessa. The sequence goes on from NC_070634.1 coordinate 21,185,733, forward strand.
AAAGCTCAAATATTGCAGCCATGACACCCTTACTTCACGCATTGGGAATTATTGTTGTTCAATTAAACTAGAGAAAGAAAACAGAAAAACAAATTAGCAAAAAATAATTAACTACCTTTAAAAGTAAAGTTTTCAACTAATGCTACTGTTGGTTAATCCCTGTTTTTACTGTAATATTTACGATGCAACATTTGTTGATTTTTTTATTATTAATAAAAATCCATACATGTATTATTCCCTGTGCTACTGGGGGATTGGTTAGACAGCTGCTGTACTCATCTGCTTATAAATAATGTGAAATATACCGACAGTGAAGACAATATATTGGACAAAAGCTTAAAATACAAGTTGGTGTAAAAACAATCAATAAGAAAAAACCTAGAGAAAAACAGAAAACAAATCCAGTCCCACAGCCTTATGTATATACAATGGATGTGTGTATGCGTGTGGCCAGGCACGCTGAGTATTGTTTGTGTTTGTGGACGGGTATGGGTCATGGCCAGAGCAGAGCCCGGGCGAAGCACTGGCCTCCCTCACTTTAGTCAAAAGAGGAGTGGAGGAGATAAGCTAACCCCGTCCCCCGAGCTGGAGAGGAGGAGGTGGAGGAGATAAGGGCCTGTTTCCCAATGCTACTGCCGAGGCAGGAGCCAGCCGGGAGGACACTTTGAACTGATGCTCGCTATCTGCTCTGCCTGGGAAAATTATAGATGGGCAGAGTGTCCAGAAAAACAAAAGGCTGATTGAGGGCCGCTGTGCAGAAACTCTCGGGGGTAAATCACACTACTATCACGGGTCAGAGAGCACAAAGAAAAATTCAAGGGGTGAGAGGAAATTTTCTTTGGAGCCAGAGGTGTCTCTCCTCTCAGCGCAGGCTCAGCTAAGTTTAGTTTCGCTGAAGGGATTTGGGGTGAAAAACATATTAAGTATACATGAGTGATTTTAGGGGGAACTCGTGTAACCAAGCATGAATAAAGGATAGTTACTCCCTGATACACACACACACACAAACACAGACACACACACACACCATACCTAACCTTACCCTGACCTAAAACGTGACTTCACTTTAAAATTCAATGATTTATGTTATTTTTCCCCCCATAAGGAAGACGAGTCCCCGTGATGTCAGTGAGTTAACAGATTTAGTTCCCACAGCAGGGGCAGTGTGAGTGACACCTACACACTCCGATCCCTTCTAATGTTGTGAGGACAACTCATTGACTTAATACCCTTACTCTGACCTAAACCTATTTCTTACCACAACACTAAAACCAAGTCTTATCCCTCAAAAAGCATGTCAAAGTCGTGAGAACTGGATAAAAATGTCCTCACAACTGTACAAAAACACACACTCACACACTCTACATATACACTAAACATAAATAGATTGCTTTCTGATGACTATGTTTAAAGTTGCCACATGTGTTTGCCTGACCTGATATGGCTTTGTACAGTAAGAGTACTTCTAACATGCCTGACTTATCGTGGTTGTTTTTGTACATTCAGTAAAATTGAGCAAACAGAGACACATTAAGAGGAGTGTTGGGAGATAACCACAGTAAACAGTTTCTCGGGGTCAATAACCATCTATAATCCCAGTCCCCCCCCCCCCTCCCCACTATCTCTCTCTCTCGTCTCCATTTTTCCTGACTCTGAACTACTGAACTGTCAAGATACTAAATGCTAACTTTACCCAGTTGACAGGTTGCTGAGCACATGAGGTGCTGAGAGACAGTTTCTACCTATAAAACTGAAGATTCTTTATTTTAGACCTGCAAAATAAAAAAAAAATCTGCTCAAAAAAATAAACAGCTTAAAAATAAACTGACATTGATGGGGAAAGGACAGAGTAGCCTGCCATGGAAGAACTGCTTTTCTATCAGTCATCTGTTTCCATATGTGCTCGGCTGACGCTCACAGGGACAGAGCTGTGCATCAGTGTCAGTGTTTTATACATATATATAAGTGACAGCAATCTATAGATAAGTAAATAAAGTCCAGTTTTTACACGGTCAAAGTCAAATACATAACCGGAATTTGCACATTTTCTCATTGTTCATATTAATTTGACTCGTTACAGAGACTGAGTACCTCCTCCCTCTAACATCTGGCTTTCTCTCTGCCCTGGGAATGGAGACTCTCTGCAAATGACTCTGCAGTAGACACAGGTTTGTATCCAGCTCCAATCGGCAGTGATGGAAACATGACAACCAAGCGAACACTCAAATCTGCTCCTTTTCTTTGTTTTGGCATTCTGGACACTTGAGGAAATTCTGGGCATTGATGCATAAATAATCATTAATGTTTATGTATAGATGTTTTTTTTTACATCATGGGAACAACACACAATAGCTTATTTTTCTTCATATCATCCAAGATGCAACACTGGAAGGACAGTGGGGTGAGAGAGCTTCTCAGTTTCCGGCGCAATTTTGACATTGAACATGACGTTGGAAAGAAAATAATAAACCAAGAGGCAAACTTTTCTACCTGCATTAAAAAACAACTGCATAAACCTGCTTATTTGGCTTAAAAGAGGTTTGTAAAATGATTATTAACACACACACACACACACACACACACACACACACACACACACACACACACACACACACACACACACACACACACACACACACACACACACACACACACACACACACACACACACACACACACACACACACACACACACACACACACACAGATGTTTGTACCTGTTTGAAGAGCTGCAGGTTGACAGCCATGGACAGGAAGTTCCTCATGGTGCTCGAGCGGTGGTTCGCGAAGCTCTCCTCACAGAAAGTGATAGGCTCCCCCTGAGGAGTCCAGGGAGACGTTATTGACAAAAATGAAAACACACAATTATTTCTAATTCATTTTTGGCTCACAGTTCTTTGTATCAATCTGTTTTTCGCCGTGTTTACTCGGTTGAGAAACGAGCCGCAGGAAGGAAGGCAGATGCGTTTGGTGTGTTGAAAGGCAGGGGGTCTGAACCGAGCGCTGTGGTTTATAATGTGATTCACAGCACTGAGACACTCGCATCGCGCCTGCTTTCATTATGCACTTTCTTACAAAGAACTATTTCAACTGATTTCTTCATTAGTGAGCCAAGTGAGCCTGAAATGAAAATTGAGCGTAAAAAGAGAGACAGGAAGGAAAGAGGAAGGAAGGTAGAGGAGGAGGGAGAGTAAAACAATAATAATAGTGCCTTATAGAATAACACGTTCCCCTGGCAGAGCGCACACGCTCTCCCCCAGACCAGAAGACAGTGTCCCAGTAAACTCCCCTGTACGCGCACATTAACACATTATTACTATTTCTTACATCATGTCTTTTGGCCTGTGAGCTATAGACATGGAGGATGACAACAGAACCACTGCAGGCCAATCACACTCAGCCCCACAGTCATCTCCAACTCATGTTTTCTCATAATTAACATAATTCTCACATATTTCAGTGATGCTCCGAATTCTTCTGGTGTGAAACAATGTGCTTTGTGTGTTCCAGGCTATGAGCACAGCGTGGCACATAAAAACAACTTAACGACACTGGAGACTAACCCCATTTTAAAGGGGATGATACCAGTGGCCCAAATTACATCACAGAGACACTGCTCCACTTACATCACACAAAGTTTTTAAGGCGTATTCTCGCGTTAAAAGCCGAGTTTAAAGACGCCTCAGCTGTGGTTCAATCAGCGTTGTCTTCGCATGGCTACAGCCTCGGACCACGCTGCAGCTACGAAGATAAAAAGCATTCTGGGACTAAAAAACTTTCCAAGTTAACTTTAATAGGAGTGGGTCAGTGTACAAATCAATGTCCAGCCAAATCCTGTGGTACATACATGTCAGCACAACTGCTGTGAGACACCAACATGAATTTAATCTTTTGTATTTACTTTTGAAACCACCAGAGCAACCAGCGCATCAAAGACAATGAAAAAAACTTAATTGTATTTAGTCAATAAAGTTAAATTATAACAACACTGAGAGCAATACAATGGGGCTAATCTATACAAACTCACTCCTGGTACTTGTAATGTTTTAACACATCTAACTGAAACAAGGGTTTAGCGATAAATTACCATTATTTGTCAACTTCCTAAACAGCTGCTGGGGGGGAAGGTTGTGTCTAAAACCCAGTTTACTTAATTGGAAACCCATCACATCCCCCCCCTGCAGAGTTTTGACACTTGGTCGGATGATATGAAATGGTACATGCCAACTTGAGTAGAACTTTGGCAAATTGTGCCACGAGTAGGTACCGAGCACGCAGCCATGAATAGACACCCAACTGACTTGGTTTCATCAATGGTGGTGAAAATTAATTTGAATTGCTATTTCAGGTTCATGTGTCAGACACGTGTGCCGCTCCGAGCTGGTGAGAAGCACCTGGGGGAGCACCGACGTGAGAGGAAACAGATGACCTAAGAAATGCTGCTCTAATCAGCTGATTGCTTTTCAACTCATTATCCTTTTCCAGTATTGTTTCATTTACAACTCAGCAAGACTCCCACCAAGCATCCACACCCCTCCTTCTGTCGAGGCATATGGACCAGTGAACCCCATCGCTCCGCTCGGCTCTGTCGAGGAAGATCTTCTCCTCGACTCGGAGCAACAACTAGTAAAGTGATGTTCCACAGATATCAGAACACAGGGAGAATCATCTGCATCTTCATGAATGCAGATGTGCATGTATGTAAACTCCAAGGCTTTTATACAGATACCATCTAAGATGTGGTGTGAGCGAGAGCGAACTCAGAATTAACTGCGTGTTGTGCTCACACACACAAATATATACACACACACAGAGTGCTTGTGTCAGAGGGGAGGCAGCTTGTTCGTATACTGTCTGTATGAAGAAAAATGAGACAGCATCAATAATGTAGCATCTTGACTCCGGTAGTCCACAAAGTCCAATTAATCTCAAAGCCAAAGGAACAAAGGCCTCGCTATTTGACAAACAGGACATGCTGTAGTTTGCTTTGCTCTGACTCAGACTTGATAAGCAGAAAAGATATCGAGAAGAAACGTTAGGAGGGCTTAGCAAAGGAGAGTGAAACACCAAAGGTGGCTAAAAGGAATCTTCAAAGGGAACGTCCCGACTCTTTTCGGTTCCTCTGACATTTCACCACCTCAGACAGGCCCACCTCAGCTCTGCGCTCTGACTGACAACACACCTTTTACCTTCAGTCGAAACGGCCCCACTGCAACCGGAAGACGGGGAAATTTGAATCATTTCACACAAACTGAGTTCACGAGTATGACTGCATATTCTGGAGCGCAAAAATATTCATGTATGTTTCCTCTTTCAGATAAAGATTCAGTCTGTGGCCTTTATCCATTATATATTTATATTTATATTATATTTATCTATTGTCTCATTATCTAAATGCAATTCAAAGAAGCAAAAAGCTTTGTTGAAATTTGAGGGTTGAAAAAGTTTGAATCCGTTTGTCTGCTGCTTATTGATTATCCAGAGATATATTATTTTTGTTGCGTTTTTTATTAACAAGACAAAAGTGTTTTTAGGCACAATAAACATACATACAAACATAACAAAAAAACTTTTGTTATGTTTGCATGTTCTTGGAAATCACAGATACTAGAAACGTAAGAAGATATTTGGGGAACATACAGTCACTGCATGGGGACATGGACAACACCTAGTTGCATTTATATGATGGGAAAACCTGCCTATACCTCATTAGGATTATTGTTATTGATTGATTGATTGATTGATTTAAAAATTATGTGGTTCAGGGCTTTGAACATCTTCTGAAAGGGGACATGACAGAACATGTTGAGAGCCACAACACGAGACAAGAGTGGAAAAATGGTTTTCCTTTTTTATATGGATGGACAAACTGTTACAAAAAGATTAGATTTAACACTATGCCTCAAATCTAATGGGTCTAATGGTAAACCAGTGCATATTTCAAGATTCATTTAAGTGTATATCAGCCCACATATGAAACGGTGCTGCTGTTAATATCGCTCTGTAATTATTGACACTGGATCCTTACTGGTTTATATCTCAGGGCGTCTCGGTAGCATCCGAACAGAGCGGCCTGCGCTCTCATGAAGGACCTCGCCACACCACTTCCTGTTGCCGTCGACTGCTTCTTCAGCTTGCTCTTCAGAGAGGACACCTGGAGGAAACACAAGGAGGGTGTGGGAGAGGGAGAAGGAGAGGGAGAGATTGGGGGAGGCAGGGGTGGAGAGGTAAAAGTTGAATTATCACCTCTGAAATTGGTGGAGGAAACAGCTAGCCCATTCTGGGTGTGAAGTATCACATTTGCAGGTCATCTTAAAAAAGGAAAGAGAAGAAAGGGAAAGTCTTCAGCCTTTCCTCCGAGCTTATCTGTTGTGCTGCTGCGAGCACCTGCTGCTTTGCTAATTGAGCAGAGGATGGGGGGTTGGCGAGAAGGAGGGGACAGCAGAGAGGAAATGGAAACTCACATCCTCACTCTTCGTTCTTCACCCTCTCTCTCCACGTTGCCACCCCCGCTTTGCTACCCATCACCTACTCTTCCATTTTTTCATTTCCTTTCTGACTCCCCTCCTTTCTCTTTCTCCTGTTTTCCCCTCCCCGGTTGGCTCTCCCGGACTCCCTCTAGAAAGGGACACTTGACATAAAATGTCTTTAATTATTTTCCTCTCTCCTGGCTCCGTCTCCAGGACTCCAGGCGAGAGTGGAGAAGCAGCAGGCCCGGGCTTGTTTCAGGATGACAAAAGATTCACCCTGGCCAGCGGGCCCTGGGGAGTCTGGGAAGGAAGTTGTCAAGAGGCTCTCCTCACCTGCTCAGCAGTAGTCTGACTGTGCAGTGGCAGAGCGAGGAGGAGGCAGAGATAGCGAAGGGACTGCCACTCTGTGTGTGGGCTGTGCCAGCTTCGCACAAAAGCATGATTGGGTTGCATAGGAGCTCTGTATTACTGAATGCAGTGAGGAGTGGGCTGTTGTAGCGGTTGCATGGAATTGAATCATGATTTCAAAAGAAAACCGATAAGTTTATAGAAGCTTCCACCTTTACTCGTAAAAAACAGAATAACAGTTTCAACCCTGAATAACACTGCATTGCTTTGTTATAAAAGCAAAAAAATAAAGTATGAATCAATGCTTAATGTACATAGAACTCAGATGAATGATTCCTACAGAACGGTGCATGTGACTGGTAAGGTGAGGATGTTCTGTGTATCTCTATGTTATAAAACCTACTGCCTATGCAGAGGAGATAAAGTGCATGTGAAACAACCAGGAACAGAGTAAATTGACATTTGTGGTTGGTAGTTTGCCTTTTAAATTTAACAATGTGCTGCTTATTTCTCCAGCTCATTAAATCGCCTCCTAATACAGCAAAACATTAAATGGAGTGTGATCAGTGTTTGTGTCAGATATGTATCTGCTATTTCTGACTGATTTGTTCACTGCTTTAAAACAAAATCTTTTATTTCTTGGTTTTGATGCTGTTATTGTTCGTAACAGTATTTCTAGGCAGAAAGACAACCAGAGGTTCAATCCACCACTAAATGGCTCCAGTTGCTCTGCAATGTGATATTATTATTTTGATCTGGTCAATTTCAAAGAGAGGTGGACAAATGCATCCTGCTGTGAGGCCGCGGCGTTAGAGGGATATCACGGACTGGGCGACCGCAATTAGCCTATCTGGAAAACTGGAGGGAGGAGAAGCAAAGTGTTAGCACAGCTCGAACAGAGGACAGGCAGAAATAAACAGAGAGGCGTAGAGAGAAAGAAAGCGAGAGGGATGGCGGAGAGAGTGGCAGTCGTAAACTGGGACAAAGACAAAATGAACAGCGTCGATTCCTCTCCCCTGGGCTTTCTCACTCTCCACAACGTCCCCGTGGTGCCATTGCAAAAGCTCCCAGGCATCAAATAGAAAGTTTATCACGGTTAAATTAACAAGTGTCATCTCCATATTCACTCATTGTGCTAAATGCTTTTATGTTTATGTAAAGCCCTTTCTGGAATTAATATTTCATGTTTGTGTGCATTTTCACATATTTTTTTTTTTCATCCTTGCAAATCATTAAACTGTCTTTTTCTGGGGGGGAGAATCAAAGCGAACACAATGTCAGTCTAAGAGGAGGAGGCATACCCCAAAGACTGTCAGAGGAGATGGGATAGTGGAGTTTACTCTGCACACAGAGTTCTGTACTGCGGCTTTGAACGGGTGAGAGCACTGCAGTGGCAGACACTTTTTAATGAGGTGGGTACACAATCACTCCCTTTGCTTCCCGGTGTTTGAGAAAAATGGGTGATAAAGTTTGAAGATCCATGAGTAAAATTAAGCAAGATGAAAAATGATTCACTCCCATTCCGGTGATCAATTAATTCATCAAATGTCACAAACATGGTAGCGGCGAAATGACAAAATACCGGACGAGTGTTTTTGTTAAGCGACCACCTTGAAAGAGATACAAAAAATAAATGTATGGTTAGTAATTGCCTACACCACAATCATCAGGTGTGCCTCCACGGTAATAGACCTGTCAGACTAATTAACTTCTCCAGTTTGAGTGAAGCTAACGAGATGCGTACAGGCATCAGAGGAAGGCCAAGCTCTACAGGTGATAACCCTATTTGGCAGTGACATTTTTAGTGTAAAGTCACAGTGGCGGTGATGAGATCAAAAGCAGAAAGTCCCCCATTGGGTCCAATTAGAACTATAGCATTGTACAGGGAAAGATGGGGTGGGGGGGAGAGGGGGTGGGCAGGAGGAGAGAGAGAGGGCTGTGTGGTTGTGGGAGAGCAGGAAATAAAAAAAACTGTTGAGTTATGATATTCATAATCTATGCAGAGAGGCCTTTCCAGTACAGGTCTTCTCCCCATAGCTGTGATCTTTTCAATTTACATCAAGGGAAGATGGTCGGGGATGAAAGCAGGGCATCCAACGCGCACAGCCCACAGAGGGCAGACATGGGGCCTCATTAAGGCCCGGCCCAGCCAGCCCAAAACAGGGTTTGAAGTGCGTCACATAAAGAGCAGGGGTTCAAAGGTCAGACACGGAACAGATCTCCATTTAACTCTCCAGCTGGAGATGGTAATTAGCAGGTGCAATGATGATCCCTGCCTGACTGTAAGGGATGATACCACTGTAGGTGACACCAGGCAGATCAGTGTGTGAGTGCTTGTTGTACGCACAGACACACACAGACACACACACAGAGTGACTTGATGCATCAATACTATCTATTTCTAATAAAACACTGAGGTACTGTATGTAGTATATAATACATTTATTCCAGCACAAGCTTTTAGAGGAAGAGAAAGGGTGATGTTGACAAAACAAGAGACAATGAAGTGTACAACTGCTGCTACTATATTATAAAACTCAACCTGATAATATAATAATCTTGGTTTTATCATTGCAGTCGTGAATGAAGAAATAATATTTCAATTCAAGTGATTATATAAACAGACATGGTCGCTGCAGTTAATTAACATTGGAAAAATCATAGACTTCCACGTTAAGAGAAAAAAACAACAACAGAAAAGATAGCAATCAAAACATGCCAAATGTAGGCGCTAGGCTGATAATATTAAGCTGATAAAACTAAAATAAAAATGAATAAATAAAGATTAAAGTTACACACACAAGTATATATTTAGAATTTTATATAAAATTTTCACTTGAGCATAAAACAACTCCTCCCAAATAACGACCCTGACACGTGTCTGTTGTTTAACAAAATAAAAAAATAAATGAAAAGTTGGGTTTTTCTTCTCACAAAAAAAGAATGTTTTGTTTAAGATTCTGTCCAGGGAAAGAAAGCCATGGGGACGCAATTAAAGAACTACAAAGAAAGAAATAGTTATGAAAATCTCCCACTTTCTTTTGATGTGCTGCAGTCTGAACTGTACACACGCACACACGCACACGCACACACAGACACACACACACACACTCATACACACATACAAATTCGAACAAAGACACACAAGGAAAACCACGGGCATATATTCTCACACATGCACGTATACATGTAAACAATGAGCATGTGACTCAGAATCTAGAAATCATATCCATTCGTACAATTTAAAATTAAATATTTTATGAATGTTTTTTTTTTTTTTAAATCAACTCTTTTTTTCGTCTTACAATAGAATTGCAGAACGATGGGGACATTACTACATTTGATGAGGTGGAGTTAACTACAACCTCCCATAAGCAGCCACACGCCACACTTAACAAAAGTCTGAGGTAGGATAGTAAAAATAACTACTGTGAATATTAGATTAGTTAAGTGTGGGGATAAAATGTATATTATGTAAAAATCAAGAAAGACTAGAATAGATGGACTATTACTGAGGCGAGCAGTGAGACGTGCAATTCTTAGTCACACGATATTGTATGCAACACTATACATTAGTCAGGCGAAAGGAAAAGGAGTGGGAAAGCAAAGGGGAGGAAAAGTCTCGGTGTGTGTGTTTTAATAGGGCTATCCCATTGCCACGAGATTCTCCCCGGTGTGAGGTTACTTTGTCAGGCTGACCTCTTCTAGCAGCCGAGCAGCTGAGTTTTGCATACATAATTAACTACAGCTAAATGTCATCTCTCACTTCAATAACTTACGCAGTGGGTGATGCTGCTCTCCCTTTTTTGACTTTTAATCCGGAGCCAACCGGCGGCAGAACGACTATGTGAAAATGAAGTGCAGCTTTTAAACTCCACATGAGCAAAGGAACGGCTGCTCACACCGCGGTGTAGGTGTGTGAAGAGTTCAGCGCCGTTTAAAACCAAATCGTTACCCCTTCAGGTAATGATTCAAATGGTCTTTGCAGTTGGTAAAGCACGGAGTCGACACGGCCACAAAATCAGAAGCTTTGCCTGTCGTACGTTGCGGCAGCGAGATCGGTTCTGTAAAATGCACAGAATGTAACTGAGGTGGAGCAACAGCCTTCTCACAACTGAGCTACCATGTAGTTAGTACAGTGTGCGAGGGGCTTTACAGTAGATGGCTCCGCTCCACTAAGAAGGGCTCCAGTGAAATGAGGCACAATCGGCTGTATCCAAACTCAAAATGGGGGGAATCTGGCGGAGAAACTCAAAAATCTGTGAGTAGCAAAAGTTTACTCCTGAGCTAGATCTGAGTGTCATTGATGAACATTCCTGGCCGATAAGAGTGTGGGTGTGTGTGTGCGCGCGTGTCTGTGCATCTGTGTGTGCGTGTGTGTGTGAGTGCGGCTGCTGTCGGCTGTGCTCGCTTGTAGATGATGATGTAGATGTTGTTTTCTGGGAGCGTCGGAAAATGAACACCAAATTAAAGCCGCGATGTTTGATTAAGTGTGCCAGGTGATCTCAGGAGAGGCGCGCAGACACAACCTCAACCCCCTCATTCATTTGTAAACCTCCAAATGCAGGCTTGAAATACAGGAAGTAGGAGTGTGTGCTGTAAATTTCCCCCTTGATTGGGAATACAAATGATCAAATGTGTGAGGGCTCGGAATGCATGGGTACACGGTGTCAGCAAAGTAGCGAGCGGCAGAGAGGAGGAGAATAGAAGGAATTAGGCTGTGATGTGAAAAGGAGCATCTGAAAATAAAGATGTGAGCTGCATTGTAGCACCTCAGCTTGAATATGTGGCACAGAAAGAATAATACATGAAAAAAAAATCCTCCGTTCTTCCGTCATTGGTTTGAGATCAATTGCCGGGATCAAATACGAATCCGATTCAGTCGCACAGTGTTTGTTTTCAGAATTAACAGACTCCTAATTTGCTATTCTTGGATACTTTTAATGACGAGTGCAGTAAACAGCTCCACCGGCAAAAAAGCCAATTATAACTTTATCAACACAAATCTGGGTGCGGAAGAGGAACTGTGGATTTCAGAAAAAGAAACAGAAATACCTTGATCTTCCAGGGAAAAACTACAGCTTTTTTATTGACTATTTCATTTCAGTGTGCTTGTCAACACATTGATTTTACTGACACAAGCACAGTCTCTCTGAGATTAGTATGATTTATTAATGGGGAAAACTATTGAATATATTCCTTTATTTCTCGAACACTATCACCATGTTTATTAAAAACAACAATAAATAAAAAACGCAAACTCAAATAAAGGATCTAAAAAGTTCCTTGATCTCCATTATTTTTCATACAAAATATAAAAATATACTGGTTAAAATAGGAGCTGTTTAGACGGATGCTCAGTAGACATTTTGCATGTTGCAGCTATAAATAACAAAAGGGGGTAAAAAATCGAAAAAGATGAAAAAATGAAAGAGGTTGATAACATTGATTTCTTTTAACTGTCAAAACATTTTAAAAGACAAATCCAATCCTCAAAAAGGACAAATAAAAAGACGATAAATGTTATAAACTTCTGATTCAAGTCACTTTCCAATTTAAAGAAAATGTCAAAACTTATTCTCTGGAGATTTTTGCATCCTTTTTTGACCCATTAACAATTACTCTCTCATCTAGATCCTTCCTCTTTTTTTTTTTTTTACTAAACGGAACCGCTACTGGCATGGTAGCGTTTGTAATAGTCAATAAATCTAAAATATTATGTGTGAAATTGTGGGGAAAGACCATTAAGGGGCGGGCACTAGTGGAGCCGGTGTAGGGGTCCTGTCTGAAAGAAGGCGGCTAATTCAGGACAACTGTGAACTCTGAACCTGCTAAAAGCCTGGCCACTGGTCAGCCGGGCCACGTAATCCAGTCCACATGTGCTCACAGTCTGCGATGCCATAATTAGACGGATCTCTTAAGGTTTGTTTAAATCAACATCAGAGCGCTTTGTTTTCCCTTTTTACTTGATGTATGCACACACAAAAAAAAAGCCTGTGGCCTTTAACTTATAATCCTTTACATGCTTCGTATATTCACATGAAGCGACGCCGCACTTTTAAAATGAGAATATTCATGACTTGGAGAGTAGGGATTCAGTTTCACAGTGAATGAAGTGTGTGAAGTAGCCTGTGTGTGAAGTAGCCTGTGTTACAGTGCGATTTAGAGGAAACGACGAGCGGGTTTAATAGCTCTGAAACAACGCGCCGCCGTTTGGGCTGCGGCGGAGAATCACAAAGCATTAATCAACATTTCAGGCCTCTGGTTGACAAACTGCACAATGCCTCAAACATCTCTCTGTGTGTAAACACAAACATCAAATGCCATGTGGCATGTCCTCATCGCTAACAAGCAAACTAACAAGAGACCTGGAATTCCACTCAATTAGTACCTGCTCGCTTCCTTATTAATCTACTAGCACCGGTGAAAAGATAAGAGGGGACGGGGGAAAAAAGGAAAAAGGAATAAAAACAACAACAACAATTTGTTACAATAAATATATTAATGCCAGAGAAGCTTCTGTTTCAGGTGGTGTAATTTGACATGATATGCGGGCTATGTTCTGTCATTAGTCAGGAAAAATGGTGAGTAGGGGATCAAAGCGAAAAAGGCTCTGAGCCTGCCACTTAATTTATCATACGGCAAAGACAAAGGCTTTTCTCTCTGCTTCTGTCGCTTTTCAAAAGCCCTGACTCCTTTTTATGACAAACTCAGTTTGCAGTTTAATTTAGGACTTGAGTCCCTGGGTGCAGAAAAGCAAGCAGGCAGGAAGTGAGAGGAAGGTAGTGCAGCCAGACAGGCACACAGGCAGAGAAGCAAACAGCGGGTGGAAGAAACGTCCAGGCTGGCGGTAAGTACTCCGAGAGGGAGACAAGAATGGAGACAGGTGTCATGAAACTCGAGCAGCCAGGCAGGCGATAAGGTAGGCAGGCAAACAGTCTAAAAGTAGTAGGCAGGAAATGGTATAAAATGTAGGAAAGATCACACTGGTGCAGGTAGTAAGGAGGCATTCATACGCACTAGCAGTTGTAGTAGGCTGAGCAGTGCTAAATCAGGAGAACCAGAGAAGTGTGGGAGTGAGAAGGTCTGGAGTCCGCCGGGCAGGGGATTGAATTATATACTGCTGTCAGGGCAGGAGTCCAGTAGGCGGTGGAACCTGAGTATACACCGTGAGTAACGTGGGTAATAGTTCGTGCACAATCTCAGCGGGGCCTCAGTGTCTCACAGAGGAGGCCTAATACACACACGCCCAGGAAAACAGCTCAACAAACAGATCCCTGCTTTGACAGAGACAGGGGAGACAAGAACGTGTGTTGTTCTGAATGTCTGTTTGTGTGTGTGTGTATGTGCGTGTGTGTGTGTGTGTGTGTAAGAAGGTGTGTGTGTGTGTGTGTAAGAAGGTGTGTGAATGTGCAAGTGACCCTGACGTCGTGGTGATGTTTCCTGTAGCACTGACCGCCGTCAGTGCTCCATTAATTAAAGAGACGATGCGCTGGCAGGTGGCTTCACTGCCCACACTGGTAATTGGCCCCCTTCTTCCCACTCTCTCACTCTCTCCCCCTAGAAAATCACCCATCTCTGCCTTTTCTTTTCTTTCCTCTGCCTTGTTCCCTCCTCCGATCTCCCGTTCTCAGAAACGTGCCAGTGGGCAGGCAGAAATGCAAGACTATGTGAAATAATGATTAGAATGGTTGGAGATGAAGAGAAAGGAGTTGCACATTTTCCCACAAGCCTCTGATGGTCGGGGGAATGCTGTTCGCCTTCAAGCGTCATACGACACAACGGGAGTTTACTTTAGACAGCCACAATACGAGGAGCCAGTGCTGCACTCATTAATGATGTGGGGAGGGGACAGCGCTGTACTTTGACAAGTTTCTGCATGTGTGTGTGTGTATGTGTGTGTGTATGTGTGTGTGTGTGTGTGTGAGAGAGAGAGAGAGAGACCGTAAGTACATTGAAGGACAAGAAAATTTGTGTTTATGCAAGTGAGTAAAAATGAACATTCTGTGTGTCAAGTGTAATGAGACAATAAAGGTTGAGGATCTCTGGAAGGTAGGTGTGTGAGTGTGTGTGTGTGTGTGTGTGTGTGTGTGTGTGTGTGTGGGTGTGTGTAACTCAAACGATAGAAGTACAAGTCGAGGCGCACACACAGAGTGGGGACATTTTGGCCAGTCCTTACAAAACAAAGAGCTGTTCGAGGATTAAGGTCTGTACCTGTAAATCACATGTATTAATGTCTTATGTTATTGACAGAGCTGATTCTTTTTGATGTAACTCTGCAATTCATGTGAAAGATTAAATATGTTAGTATCTGCCCTCACATAGGTAGAAGTATAAAAGTGTGTGAGTGTTTGCGTGTGTGTGTGTGTGTGTGTGTGTGTGTGTCTCACCACGTCACTGGGCAGGTTGTGCAAGTCTTCAAATGGACTCTCCAGGGTGTTGGTATCCACATTCAGAATAACCACATCCTCCAGTGATCGACTGCGTACTCTCTGAAGGAGAACATGTGCAGAGTTATTGGCAAAGCACAGTCACAGTAATTCAGAACAGTTCTGACCACTGTCTAAAAATACTTAACAAATATCCAACTGTAACTATTTTTGTGTCAAATAGAAGTTTATATAATATATTTTTTAATTGTTGCTTAACAAATGTTATGCTTATTTATTTTTTTTATCAAAACCCAGCACATTTTTATTGGTTTAAATATTTGTTTTTTATAGGGCCGTAAAATATAAACCATTACCCGCCATATTTTTTTAAACAATTATGTACGTACATTATTACACTGGTAATTATGTTTGGCATATAAAAAAAAAGGCCGATCATTAAATGTTATTTGGGTATTTATTAAATCAAGATCAAATTTTAATCCTGAGGCCCATGTGTGTTTCCCAGCAGACAAAGTCATTGATGCCCTGAAGCAACGAGAAAGGAGAAAACAAAGTGGCCACATTTAAAACCACACTGTCGTCACACTGATTTACGATTAACAATGAAAAATGATGTGTGGGAAAACATAAATAATATTAAAACATCTTTGCTGTAACAAACTAACTCAGAGAATGAAGAACGGCACTGGGAGAAAACATTTGGACTGGGCAAACATTTTCAACAGCACCAACACCTCATGCATCAACAACAGCACAGTGATGCTGTACTGTGTGCATCCTGATGGCGACAAATTCAACAATTATTTCAGTGTGGTACAGGATGCAGGCAGGTGTGTGTGTGTTTGTGTGTGCAGGGGGGGGGGGGTCTTGTGTACAGCATAGTGTGTGAATTTCTAGTTTGTCACTTTTGTGACAGCCTGTGCAGCGGAGGCTCACATGCTGATCTGGACTAATTATGTAGTGGTGGAAAGGGGGTCTGTCATGGATGCAGAGTGTGATAAATACTGCCACTGCTGCAACTGTCAGACAAATATCACACACACACACGCACACTATAGCATATGCATTTGCACACCCTCACACACACACACACGCATAGACTAACATACGCATTTGCACAATTGCACACACACCCACACACAAGCTCAAATGTGCTTGTGCTACATGCGTTCACACACAGCAGCCATGTTGTTGACCCCCAGCCAACACACAGGGTTTAACAATGAAGTAAAAATGCTCTTTGCTTGCAGATGCTTTCTCTCCCTCTCTCTTTGTACGACAGGTTAAGAATTCAGGGTGTTTTTGATTTGCATGAGGCAAAACCACGTTACTCTAATTCATTTAATTATTTGAATTTTATAACATTATTCAAGGTCCAATGTTGCAATTGCAGCATTACAATAAACATTTACAGCCCTAAATTGTATTATTTATTTCTAGAAAATCTACAGACAATCACATTGAAATTCATAACAAACATCTAAATCAAATTAGTAAACATCAGCATTTAACTACTTATGAACAGAGTTGACACATGTGCATCAATTTGCAGCAGCACATGTAATTATGCACATACAGTATAATGATGTACATTTATACACATGCACATTCATATGCATACTGTGTAAACATACCCACAGATTCACTAACATACCTCGAGCAGACTCAGATGAACTCCCACGAAGTATGGCATGGGGGCACTGTGGAATGAAGAGAGGAAAACAAAGCAACAACAATAATATTATCAGATGGCTGAATGTGGTTATAATACATATGGAGGCTCCAGTATCACTGTACGTTCCACACACCCATGTGGAAAAGGGTACAAACATTGTATGTCTTGTGCCTGCTCTTTCATTAACACATTAGTCGATCTGCTGAAGTCAATTTAATCACTTCATTGATATTTGACTCATCTTTATTTATTAAACCATAAACTTGAATAAATTACGGCTCCTTTAATGTGTTGAGTGGTTTATCTGTATTTTAGAGCTGTAGCCCGAACGCCCTGAAATGACCCGACTGTGATATAACTTGTGATTGCGTCTGTGATATTCTACAAAAGAAATAAGGAAATATGGAAATTGTGAAAATTGTGAAAACGATTGTGCCACAACAGATGTGCAGTGGCTGTATGGAAAAATAGTCAGAGCTGTATAATTCAATTTAGCTGCACATATATAGATTATCCTAACAAGGGCAACAAAACTGTTTTCTGTTTAAATGTATTTACAAAAGAGCACAGGAAGTTAACATTGATTTAACCATCGTGTACCAGGACAAACAAACTCATCTTTACTCGGCTGGATTTTTGAAGTTGAACAACCATGTTTCTCCCTCATTAAAGTCGTTGGATTTTTGGTTACTGACTTGTTGATTCAAATGCTAAAAAGTTTATCTTTTGTATATTTTGTCTTTAACTATAACAGACATTGCAGAAAAAAATACAAACATTTGAAACGTTGAAACTTTTACTAATCAACTATATATTTAAATAAAGAAAAAACTTAAATTTTAGTATTGACAAAAAGTGTTTTTGAAAGTAAATTCATGTAGTTTTCCACTAACAAGATGGTAGATTCAAGTGCTAAGGAAAAACTTGTAAAACTGTAGAGAACTTTAAGAGCAGAATTGTCAAAAGGGTTCTCTGAATGCTAAATAAATATTTATCGATTCATGTTATTTTATTCTTATTCAATGTCATATTCATCTTCATATTAAAAGTTGTATTAAAAGTACCAAGATGAATAAAATCAACTTAATAGTCAAATAACAGAAAGCCGGTTTTTACGATGAGGTTTACAGAGGCAGCAACAACGGAATAGCTTTGGTTGAGTGGATGTCTGGCCAGAAAGATCCAGAAGCCACAGGCTCATAATTAACTTAAAGCAACAGAAACACAAGCAGCAGGCCTGTTGCTCTGCACTGTAGTAACTGTCCACTCTGTTATATGAACGTGCAGCACCGACTTTCCAAATAGGTTTAGACAGATACTTGCGCATACACACACCAGTTTGAGCAGGATCTCTGAGGTACTGCTCACACACATATGGCATGTAATATTATTTAGTTATCTAATCAGGGCATGGAGCTCACCCCTGTGATTGAATAAGATAAAGATGAGTCTTCCCAGAGTGTTGAAAATCACATTTTACTGTCAGTGATGAAGAGCGTTCTGCTGATGTGTCCCTCGTGGTAAAAAGCCCTGTACTGTACGAGCTATCAGCTTTAAACCAGCTCCCTTTACATCAGCTGACTTCCACACTCTGTGTTTTCTTTTTAACATGCACAGATCTGAAGTTGACCCGCACGCTCGCGGATTCGCAGATGAGCCGCTACTCTCCGTTCAGTTCCAATCAAGTCCATTCAGATTTGTCAGATTTGCATTGGATGGATGGTAATGAACCCCTGAGAGGGCTAAGATGATGGGAGTGTGGAGCTAGCGCTGGCATGAAATATGGAGCAAGGTGATCTGGGCTGTTCATTATGTTGAGGGGCCGCACAGGAGAAGGCGCACCACGAGAGGAATCGTGAGAACCACGCGAGGAACGGGTGGGAGAATGTGTGAACACGTGCATCTGCAATTTTACACCAAGGTTTTTAGCGGCAGAGCTCAGTGAATGACCAGCACACATGGTGGGGGTGTGTGTGTGTGTGCGTGTGTGTGTGTGTGTGTGTGCGTGTGTGTGTGTGCGTGACTTTTTCCGAGGTGGTCAGCCTTACCAGCAGTAGTCCAGAAGATGCGGGGGCAGCACAGGGATGAAGATGTGCTGCCAGTACATGGGAAAGAGCATCGCAGCCGCACCGTGGACACATGCCGTTAACTACAGAAAGAGACAAGAGGACAAACTCAACCTAAGTTTCCACAACAACACAGAAAACAGAGACAGAAAAAAAACTCTTCTGTTCTCAGAGTTTGACTGAATTCACTCCCAAAAACTGCCCCTAAGAAAGAAGAGCAGCGAGGTGAGAAACAGTCTTGTACATTTACATTAAATACACTGATGTTCCTTTTTCTTCTTGTTTTCTTGATTTCTTGAGTTTAACTGCCAAGGTCTAGAGAACAGACGCTCCATTTCTAACCATACCCTGGTAATATCCTGTTTTTAAAAGAAATCTGATCAAGCACGCTGAAGTTGTGATGGTGTTGATGTACTTTGATTTCATTGAGTTATCACTGACAAACGTGCTGCTGTAAACCTTTAATCCTGCGCACAAACAAGAGCCCTCAGAAACACATGGTGCACTGACATGCCAGGCGCTTTTGTGATGAACACACGACCTGCAAGCTATTGTTGGAGAAAGAGAAAAACAGCCTGAAAGCTAAAGATCAACCAGTTGACAGGAGCCTGTCTTTAACCCCATGAACGTGGCAGAGGGGAGGAGGATCGATGGGGAGGTGCAAAGGAAAGTATAGTAAAGACTGACCTAAAAAAACAAAGAAAAGGAAACAACTGCTGAAACCAGTGCTTCCTGTATACTGATTCAATTGTGGTGGGTCAGCACAGCAATGATATTGCTAAAATTGCACAAGGCGTTTTTCAAATTGGATATAAAAAAAACAAAACAGATTCAAGCCTGTTTCAAACACAGAAATGAGCAAAACACCGTCCCTGCGTTCCTAATTAACTGCTTTTCAATTTCCACGTCAAAAATAAGAATTGTGCTGCGACCTGCACTAAAGCAACAAAGGGAGTCTGAAACAGCGCTGACAGGAGCCATACAAATCTAAATTACCCCAACTACCATGACTAAGAAATTAAAGAGAAAATATGGAATAATTAACCTCTTTTTTCAGCAAATAATGAGAAGCAATCGCACGAGGATGACATTCCTTTTTAAAGACGCTCTCTACATTGTCAAACCAACATTACACATAAAATTAAAGTCATTGTCTCCAGCGTCTTAAAAACCAGCAGCACCCCCCATCTTGACATTCCCGTCTCATAAAAACTCTGCTATAGTAATGACCTGCAACACACACGCATACAGGCACACACACCAGGCAGGAGAAAGAGGCTTTAGCTCATCCCCCAGATTAAAATAACATGATTAAATATGGAAAGAGAACAGAGGTCTGAGGGGCTCCTGCGGGACTTCATTAGGGCAAATTGCCAAAGAATGAAACATGAGTTAGCCAAGAGAGACTGCGGGCTAGGCCAATACCGCCGGGACCCCGGAGCAGCAGCCGCTGTTATACTGCTGCAGCTTCACAGTCAATGTGTGAAGCGGACACACACTATCACACACACAAGCACAACTACCAGGAGACCCCCTGCTCACTGACACACACAATGTCACAATTGACCGGCCAAAAGTGGGCGAGCTTTTGGCGGCTGAAAACCACTGCTGCCGGAGAAAAAAGAGAGAGGGGCCCCACCCTGCACGATCCACCCGAACATCAAGCCTGGACATCTGAAAAGCTCCCAGCAACAAAACAAGTGTGCATGTGTTTGTGTCCCTGCCTGCATGTTTAACTGCATTCATTTTTCATATCGGCCAGAAAAAAAAGGAGGCAATGATCTTCTTTCCTTTTTTTTTTTTCATCGTCTCCGTGCAATCTCTCATAAACCCAGTCCCACAATAGTTAGGACTTAATCAACATTTAATTGGTGTCTTGCTCTGTGTATCTGCATATGCATATTTACACTGGCTGCCGTCTTCAAATAAAACACAACAATGCCACGCTCCTGTCAGGATTAATTCCCTGGCAAACAGTTTGTTTTCTTGTTGTTTTTTTTTGGTTAATTCTGAAAATAAATCAATGCTATGAATATTAATGTGTGAAAGTGAAGCACTTGGTGGAAGAGCGACTATTGAAATCAGCACACCCTTCTCCCTTTTCCAAAGCTTTGACATTAACGGGCCATTAAAATGTGATGAAGAGAGGTCAGCAAACCGGCTATGGGTATACACACACATATGTACATTCGTCTCATGTGCGCACACACACACACACACACACACACACACACACACACACACACACACACACACACACACACACACACACACACACACACACACACACACACACACACACACACACACACACACACACACACACACACACACACACACACACACGCACACACACATTTAGCGGACAACCAACAGGCAAGTGTATTTCTCCTCAGGGAGTGTGAGACGAGCCCCAGCCATTCCCTGGTACCAGGAGGTAATAGCACAGAACACCTCGCTAACCAACTCCAATTATCTCCACCAGACCTCAAGGTGAGTCCCTCAATTGGCATGATTTACTCTCAGGTTGAAAGGGAAAACAGGAGTCTTTCTCTCTCTCTCTCTCTCTTCTTCTCAGGCTGGTTGGCTGGCTTGAGGGAGTTGGGGAGGGAGGAAGGGAGGGGGGGGACACTGAAACTAAGATAACGATTTATAAAGCAAATCTAGATTCCTGTTTTCTTTTATTTGTTATCTCCAAAGCGATGGAGGTGGCAGTGTGCCTGAGATAGGGCAACTTGGAGGGAACTGCAGAGGAATAGTTCACATATCTGCTCCGCTAACTGAGCTTAATACGTATCCCTGTGTCCTTGTTCAGGTTTGAGAACAAATGAGGCAAAAAGTAAAAAGGGAAGATAAATGGGTGAAAAAAAGAGAAATTGTACTCCTCTCTTTTTTTCCTTCTTCATTTAGGGGGGGACTTCACATGAGAGTGGGTCATGAGAGGCTAAGGCTGATAAAATATTTGCCAGGCTGATAAATAATAGATGAGTGGAGCCAAATGGCTTACACGCTCCACAAAAGACCTGGGTGCTTAATATTCCATTCAATGGAGAATCACAGATACAGTCCCCAAGAACAAATACGGGATTAGGTGCTGGGTCCAGTCCTCAGGGACCAGGGCTCTGCCTGGTAATGAGGGGCTGGCTGACTCTCACACTGTGTGCGTGTGGGTGTGTGTGTGTGTGTGTGTGTGTGTGTGTTGCCCCTTCCTCTGAGAGAAGCTAACCGATTATACAGCGACAGCCTGCTTCAAAAAACAGTCAAGGTCTTTGGTTCTGCCCTGAGAGCTTTCTTAGTGCGCTGTTGCTGAGACAGAAAGTGTCCACACTAACACTGGTTTACCCAGATCCATTCAACAACACTAAAGGAAGAGAGGGACAGAAAAGAGAGAGACACGGAGACTTACGGAGATGAAGAGGCGGAGAAGAAAGTGGGAGATAAATTTGCATTGCCACTTTGAAGTAGGTAGCAATAAACTGTAGCTAAGAGGTCACACACTAGTTTTGTCAATAAAGAGGTCTGGGCGTGAGTCACTGGCTGTGTCTTGACTCCAGACGATATATACTTACAGTCTACTGTGTGTACGACATAATAAATGTCTTAAGAATATTGCTTTTTCAGTTTGTATACATTCATAAAAACACGTTGGATGTCAATCAAACTACCTCTTTGGAATAAAACTTCACAAATGAGACTGTAAAAGTTTTAATTATAAAAGTTTTTTTCTGCAACTTACAAAGCTCTTTCACCACAAGTCAGAATTTCTTCTAATATTTTCAAGCTGTGAGCGGTGACTCCTTCTTTGTGCAGTGCATTGTGGGACAATGACATCCATCAACAACACACTTAAATATCGGGTTTTTATACACAGCACGCATACAACATAATAAAAGCATGCTTAGAATGAGTAGCATGAATACAGCTAATGGGCTTTTTCTACATGAATTTAAAGGTAACAATTTGGACACAGACTTCACCAGTTAACAAGAACAAGCTGACAAACAGCTGCCACAACTCACTGCTTTCTGTTTTCATACATCCTCATATCCAGACAGGCTTGTCCCTGTACCTGCCCCGAACGGCCACACAAACCAACAGTGATGTTTCCCTAAAGAACAAGACCCACCAGTGATCTCCCATCGTCTCAACCCTGCAACTCTGAGCTCTGCAGACTGTGTCAGCCAGCAGTGTGTTTCCACCCACACCCTTCCTCTGAACCTAAGCAACCGGACATGTTGAAGTAAAGCAGACAGAAGTGGAGAGAAAGCGACTGTGGGACCCGCGTACACCACCTCTCACATATTACTTTACATGTAAGGGGGCAGTAAAAAGGTGGATGTGGGCCATTTTACCAGATTGAACATCGACTCTCAGAAGGAGGAACCTGTTGAACATGTTAAATTATAGTGAGAGCAGAGTGTGAGACAAATAACTGCTGCTCCAGGCAACGTAATTCAATTTGACAGGAGGAATGGTATCAACAGACTTGTTCTTGACCTCCTCACACCAGCCTTAAACAATCATTTCCCCTTCCACCAGCCTTTACTTCCAACTCTATCCCTACGCACTCTCCAAATGTAATCCCCTCTTCTACTTTCCACGTCTAATTTTCATCCAAGTTAATTTCTTATTCTGTTTTCCTCCTCTCCTCATGCTGTCTTGCTGTACGTTGCCATCTCTCCCTTGTTTCTCCTGTTTGCTTATCGTCGTGTTAAGCCTTCCCCCTTCCCCTCACCAACTAAATCGCCAATTACCCGCGCTCTGCTTCTCCCTCTGTTGACATACAGGGATGTCAGGCCCAGCACTACGGAGGTGTGCCACAAACAAGTAGGTGGCACAGGGAGAGAAAGAGGGAGAGAGAGGGCACACAGGACAAAGCGGGTAACAGCTAACGCCAGGCCTCCCACACATGCACACATGGTCACTGACTCTGAAAGAAAGACATACGGCATAAGGTACAAACACCTGTGAGTGCAGGAGACGCGAATGAACAGATGCATGCAAAAAATGCACAGACACCCGCAACGTGCACATGTGCACATACACGGCCCCTTGTGCCACAACACAAACGTTACAGCGAGACACATGGCACAGGGCTGAAATAAGTTTATTGAGGGTAAGGGAAGGGGGGAGGGGGGATTTCTGCAGATGCAACAACAACAGAGAGACACATTAAGACACCCAGGAAGAATGGGGTGAAGTCAGAGAGAAAGAGCGGTGCAGCCAGAGTCCGTGAGAGACAGATGGACATGAAATATCAGTGAGCAGGAATAACTAAGATGGAGAGAAATAGAGAAATATAGAGATAGACAGAAGTCAGGGAAAGAGAGGAGAGGAACAACAGAGGAAAAGGCAGGAAACAGAGAGACAGCTGGCACTCTAGGGCATGGCGGATGGATAGCTCCTTGTTAGCATAGGCCTGACAG
Organism: Pleuronectes platessa; assembly: GCF_947347685.1. NCBI lineage: Eukaryota > Metazoa > Chordata > Actinopteri > Pleuronectiformes > Pleuronectidae > Pleuronectes > Pleuronectes platessa. The sequence goes on from NC_070634.1 coordinate 21,210,111, forward strand.
GCTGATGAGAGGGCTGCTGTCAGCTGGTGCTGGGGCTGAGCTGTGTGAGTTTGGGCGATAGGCAGGGCAGAGGCTGGGCTCCAGAGCTGGGGGGCCTCGGCAGATGAAAGACACGGAGGGTGGTGGGGCGATGGTGGTGGTGGTGGTGGTGGTGGGGGTCCTCCCAACTGACTAGTTAGAGGAAGGGCGGATGCAGCCCTATTATACGGCCCTATGACAAGGCTGCACGCTCGGCTGGCTCCCACCCTTGTGCCACCGCCGACCGGCCTTTTAAAACCGTGGTACCATTCACCTCTGGTCACGAAACAGCAATAAGTCAACTGACGCATTGTTGTAAGATCATGATTTATTCCTTTGCTGTTGGCTGCTCGCAAGACACGCCGGCCATGTACCGACAGACTGACACAGTGGGTTCACCGGGGGCTTTAACACAGGCAGCACCTAGAGCAGGCAGAATAAATGCAATATATCTGTGTGTGTCTGTGTGTGTGTGTGTCTTTCACTCTCCCTGCTCTTTGAATTCCCTGTTTCTCTCTGCTTGGCTGAGAGGCTGGACAGGCGGAGGTGGTGAAAAGCAGCTGGATGGTACTAACGATGTTACTAACAATACCTTCTCTCATACATCCTCTATATCCGGGGCAAGCCGACTATAGAAATATTACCCGTCTAACCGCTGACTGCTAACACTCACTTTAACAAACATTTTGACAAACCCTGACATTAATTATATATTTCTCATCCTTTAAGATATTTGATCACAAGACAAGTGGTGTGGATAATGAGCTGCACTCTCTCTTCTTTTTTCAGTTTAGTATGTATACACTTCGAGAATCCTGGAAGACCTTTCCACTTGAACTAGGAGGTCAATCTACCCAGCAGCAAAAAATAACGCATCACAGGAACAGTAATAACACAAGGCCTGCTAGTAATCCCAGTGGGGATGTGAAAATACCTTTGTACTACAGCGCCTGACATATATCGCTACCAAACCAAAACACCTCTCCCTGAGGAAGATGGATGGATAGACAGATGAGTGGAGGAAGGATTGCAGAGGATAAAAGGCTTACAGAGGTAAAGGTCTGACGTGGAAGCTCTTAAAATATCCTGTCGGCATATATTTGTATAAAAAATTAAATAAAAAAAAAAGCCAAGATTTGTCTGTGCAGAAAACTGTAAATCACAGACAAAAGTCACCCCCCCCTCACCCCAGTTTCCCTCTAAAACGAAAACACCTTCACCCTTGAGTCTGGTAATTTACATCGTGTAACCTCGTGTCACAGCAGAGTGTGCTAACTCGACACTGAGAGGAGGTGCTGCTGGTCCAGAGAGCTGAGGGGAGACAGGTGAGACTCTCCGAGGGCTGGCTGATTTCTACAGCTCGTCCTGATTAGAGCTCCTGCGGGGGAACCCTGGTACCGTTTCCTCCAGCACCCATCACCACCAGAGGCCCCTCCGGCTGTTCACTGTTCTGCAGCCTTCCACAAAGATACCGAGGCAGAACCACGCCGCTACACTGCAGATACAGATATGACTTGGATGACATCACTTCCCCCCGTCCATCTCATCTGTCATAAACATTTGGCTCTGCCTCGTCGGTCTCAGAGATAACAGGGAGGAGGAGGAGGAGGATGGAATGAGGAAGAGAGGGAGGAAGAGGGGGAGAGAGACAGAGATTTCCTCCCTCGTACAGGCTGAAGGGCCTTTAAATTAAGTGAAAGAGCTGAGACACATAATAACGGATAATTTAAGACTTTTTGCCCATTAATATGTTGCAGTTATAAGACAAACAGTCAAATATAATCCAGCCTCAGTGTGGATTTCACAGCTTGTCAGAGCTTGGCGATGGTGCGGCTGCCTGACTGCAGGATGTCTGGGTGGGGAGGCCGACAGATCAGCTCAGCGCTCCCCTTACAAGCGGTGCAGCCATGTCAGATAAATATTCTCATCATACTACTTAGGGTTTGATATCCTGTTTGAATATTGATGAAGAGAATCATGTTCTATCTGGGGAATAGTCCCAACATTTCAGCAATACACTTTTTTGGGCAGTTTAATTCAATATCTGAATTTGATATGAGGCCAAAAATTCGCAACCATGACTCAATGTTGCAAATTTATAGTCATATTCTCATATCTGATTTTTTTTTTGTTGCTTGGGATGCAAGAGAGACAGCAGACAAGATGTTTACATGGCAAACTGCAAACACCAAGCATTACACACAGACTGGAAACTCTTCATTGAAACCCGATTAAAATGTAAAAGAAACTTACACCTACACCAACAATGTTCAGACATGAATCATCTTTCAAGACGTCGTTGGAGGTTGTTATTTTTTCTCCTACGGCTGATAACTCTAACAGGGAGGATGACTTGGAGGGAATGGACTCACAGTGCTAAGCTTGCTTGAGGTAATGATGATGCGTCGTTCGTGCAGCATACAGGCGTAGAGCTGGAGCATGTTGTTGACGTCCACGGCCACAAAATACTCTGTCAGGTTCCTCTGGAAGACAGACAGGAACAGAAGGCACATCACAGACTGTCGTTGTTTACAGTTAAGTGTGGATGCTTCAGATGGGGAGAGTTCCACAATGTGCCATAAAGAGAGACATGCAGTACTGGCTGAAAAAAAAAAAGGACTTGGACTTCCACGTGTGCACATATTGTTTTGCCTGTCATGACATTACATATTTTTTTCGATACAATATAGTATTCGCAGTTAAAAAAATAGATACCATATTAACCAATGTCGCTTTAAAATGCCAGAGCGACTACTGTTCTCAGCGGGTCTTTTATCTTGCCATAAAGACTTGCTAAACTCACGTTGAGCTACAATTTGAATACAAGCTCAAACAAAGAACATGTGTTCAGTTTGAATCCTCTAATACCCGTGGCAATCACTGAACTTCAACTTTAAAAGTACAAGCACCACAGGAGATAAAGCTGAGACAAGACGGTGATGCAATAATTTCAAAAGGTGACAAGTGTATCTGATTAACAGCGATTAGAGGCAGAGATGTTTCCAGAAGGGGGGGAACTGTCTTTGACTCCCTCTGTCTCTTTTCTTTTCTTTTCGTGTGTGTACTTACACTCTCAGGGATCGTTGGCAGTCCATTGATATCCGGGGCGATGAAGTACGAGTGCTGCGAAAACACAAACATGTGGGGGAGAAAGAAGAGGGAAGGTCACGAGCGAAGCACACCACTCACAGAGGAGAATGAGGGGAAGACGGGGGGAATAGGCCGTTCACTTTGTTCTATGATTTATAGCTCATCTTCAGCTCTGTCTATATGAATTGCTGAGCTGGTGTCTGAACTGTGGCAACGCTTTTATCAGGCCTACAGAGCAGAGAAAGCTCAATAGCAGCTCTGTTCCCCATAGACACAGACTGGGGTGATGTCTCCAGTGGAAAGCTGAGTCTTTATTTAAGCATTAAAAAGGCTTTGTGGAGCCACAAGACACAGACAAAAGTACCCGTGCACATGTGCACACGTGTGCATCCACAGACGCACGCTGGTGCACACACACAGGTTGTTTAGAGGATCACAGGGCTGCCTGTCTCACTTTGGGAGAGCAGGGCAGGTTCGGTGTTCAGATCAAAGGGGCCAGAGAGAGGTGCTGTTTGGAGACAGGTAGACAAACCACCAACTCCAACACACTGCTGTGTCTCTCACACACACACACACACACTCTCCTGTATCCGCAGTACACCTGCGTTTCTCTAGGCCTCCACTCGACCATCTGTTGCAGGTCTTTGCTGAAATCCACTGTAGCGTGGACAGTAGTTGTTTATCACACTGCAAGCAAAGTGAGTACAGTAAAAGATTACAAATTATTCATCTGTACATGGCTTCCCGCTATTGACTTGGGAGGCAAATTATATCAGGCAAACACATAGTCAGTGTTTGCTGTAGTGTTAAAGAACTGAATTTGAGGCTCAAGTGGCAGGAACAATGGCATCCAGCACCTGAGCTGTGGTGGTAAAAAGGTATTGAATGAATAGACGAAGCCTGATTAGAAAACAGGTTTTAATTATACTAGCGCCATATTTAAATCAAAATATAATAAATATGTATTTAAAGAAATATACACCTAAATACAGGTCATCCTTTTCGATGAATAAAGAAAACTTGACAGGTATACATTATATAAACAACATCATGGCTTACAATAAACATGCTAAGGCATTCAAAATCAGCAATACTAAGGGAAGTATCTCCACCAAGAGAGAAAGACGTCTCCGATTATAGAGACTAGAGATGATGAGGGAAGAGAGGCAGCCCGTCACAGCCAGAGAGGAAATGTAGGGAAGGAAATGATAATAATAACTAACTAATTTAATGTCCTGGGATAAGTTAAAAACTATTTATTTTTATAGGACATGATACAAGTTCAAAATACTTAATTCAGTGCAGGATAACCCTAACCCATGACATTATTTATTAACTGATTCAATGTTTTTTAAGTAACTACGATGTTGGACATGAGCATAAAGTATAAAGTGCTGCTGTTCAGTATTTGACTTGTGCCTGATTCTGAAACTTCCCTTGATTTTACATGACATCTGCAGGAGAGAATTTTCTACCAACCTCTGAAAAGACTGATGCTCAAAAGTCATATGTGACAATATGAAGAAATAAATCACAAACTAATAACTTACAAGAATTGGCAGCACTACCACTTACTTGTTTCGTCTATTAAGGGACAATTTTGAAAACAACATGTGTAAAGAATTGTCATACTCCCCAGAGGGGGGCATTCATTGTAGTTATAATAAAGCTCAGAGGAGACGAACATGCAGCGCGAGCAAACTCTAACCCGATACCCACATCCAGAGCTTTGCCTTTTGAATTTATTTTCTGGGCGAAAGATTGATGTTCATGTTGACTCCTACGTGCCCGTCTTTAAGATAAGTGAATTTGTCATACTGTTTCAATTATTACAGCCATATTTCATGCATATTTTACACAGCTACCATTAGGACTTATAAATGGATCTACAAAAGCAAGCGGGCGATTATTTTAAGTTTTATTCTAAATTTAGCTGACATATCTGGAAATCTGTTTGCAATGTAAGAATTTGTTGGAAATTAGTTGAATCTATTTTCCCATGTTTCCAGCAGCAGCATTAGGCTCAATATAATAAGTTTAATATCAACAATGTCATGAAGTTAAATAAATGTTTTATTTACAAAGTGCCTGACAGAGCAAAAGTGCCAGTTTTTTCTGCCCTGCAGTAATAAACAGCTGGAAATGTAAGAAGTACTTCATGTTTTTAACTTGTTTATTCTGATGACAGTTAATAAATCTTGGGTAAAGTTGCTGTATTGAGCTGCAGAATTTTCTTTTTATGTGTAGTTTGCATTATAGCTGCTGGTTTACTGCGAAGCCACAACTGCTGCTACAAAAAATATATTGTGTAGACATTAAAGGTTTAAGACATGTGTTATAGTGATAATCTGTATGGATTTTATCGAACATTAATGTTGAAAAGTTGAGTTGTTACTGTTGTGCAAGTGAAATAAACTATGACTGAAAACTTTAAATATCCTCAAATGAAGTCAGATCTTCACTGTATTACCCACTTCTCTTTCCTGTTTGTTTTATTGGCAACATTCGGGTTTAATAATTTTCAATAAAAGGAATGTTTTCGGGGCAGAACTTGTATTAATGTCATAGTGTTAAAAGTCTTTTCAAGTATTTTGTTTGGTAAACCAACCGAAAAGAGAACCGGTACCGGGCCAATTATAAACTATATGAGTCGAATAAGTAAATTGTGATAGAGATTGAAGTAGATTTGGACACCCCCTGTAACCGCCACACAAACAACAGTTTACCGTACAGTAGAATCCTCTTGGCAGCTCTCTTTCTTTTCTCTTCTACGCTAAATGTTTCCTTCCCTATTGGTCTGTAAATTCATGCTATTGTGATAATCACAAGCCATGCTCCTCAACTCAACCCAGACTTTCATTGGCTGTTTGCTTGCTTATCCTATCTTTATTTTTTTTCATCTTTCGATGACATGTTTATATAAAAACATTGAAAGTGGGTTAACTGGAAAGGCATCAAGGAGATTTTTTGAGTACAATTGCCTTTGCTTTAAACATAAGGAGAGTGTGGAGGGAAAAAAAAAAACTTTTGATATTCAGAGAGAGAATATAGCAGAGTGGAATGGCATTAATCATTTACAAAGTTTGATTGTTTTCCAGAAGAGAAGAAACACACACCAAGGCCCAGGATAGTTTGTTTTTGTTATATTTAAAAAGATAGAGCAGCTTATTTGGCCAAATTGGAAAGCCGCGGCTCCCATGCGATTAGTGCAGCGGCGGTTTCATATTTCACAGCAGCCTCCTTCCCTCCTCCCATCTCTGCTGTTCACTCATTCCCCTCCACTCACCATCTCCTTGCTTCCCCGATCTCTCAGTACTTGCCCAGTGGCAATATACAACTGCTCATTCTTGCACAATGAGAGAGGGAGAGAGAGAGAGAGCAAAACAGGGTTCACACATGAAAGGGGACAATGATCCTTCTTCTTGGCTGCCACGATAAAACAAAAAACTCTTTTAGGGAATAATTCTGCTTCATCAATTAAATATCAAACTAGTGGCTTCTCCAGAAAAAGAGATGAAGCTATCACCTCTGCTCTCTGGGGCTTCTTTTCCAATGAAGCTCTGAGACTCAGATGAAAAGGTTTTGTTCTCATGGAGAGCCGATGAAAAAAAAAAAAAACTGACACAAAGAAAAAATTAATCACAAGGAATCTTAATTGACCTTGTTAACCTTGCTGGAGAAATATTGATTACCTTGAATTAGTATTGTTATGTTGTATATTCATCTGTGTAATTAGATGGGTATCCTTCTGAGACCTGTGCCGCAGAAAAGACCCAGAGTAGCTTGTTTAATTGGTTAAAAAAAAGGAGGAGGGTTTAATCCTCGAGCACAAAGGCTAACGCTGAAACTCTTTTGATCCCATTACGCTGTAGAGTCTGAGCAACTCAGAAACACAGATATAAGTGAATAAAAAATATCGTGAGTTAAACAGCCGTTAGATGTGTTAGGCTTACTGGAGTTTAAGAGTGATCTCTTTATGTATGAGCTGGAACCATACAATGAGATTGTGTGTTTGAGTTAACACAAACACAGGCGAACTTTGAGGGACCTGGGGGCCGTTAATCCATTCCAGTTTTTTTGATAAGCAGGACACATGAGGAGTTGTGAAAGGACCCTTCAAGTTGAAACATGCCCAGCTCAGGCAAATCACACGCAAACCTGTTAGCGCCACTTCTTGCTTCCAAACAGAGTGTCAGTCGTGGGCCCTCAGTGTCTCCCCTCGTCCTACCTACAGTATCTGATCCTCCCCACTTTCTTTCTGCTGCTCGCTCATTTATCTCCTTTATCGCAACCTCTTTACTTTGTTGATCTCTCCCCGTTTCTGCTTGTCTGCCCCATATTTTTTTCTTCGTCTGTTTTCATGCCATGTCCTGGTCTCCTCCTCTCTTCTTTGTGTCCATTTCACTTTGGTTCTCATTATTCCTCCCTCTTTGTCTCCAAACATCAACTCGAGAGAATATCTGGGGAATTTAAAATGTTTTGCCTTTAACATGAAGTCCCAGCAGTAGATTTTCCCGGTCAGATGCGTTCCCAACGATAAGGAAACGTCTGGAGTGTTCAGTGGGTGTCATCTGGGGAGAGCGTGCAGGGGGCAGATCATCATGTTTACACAATCTCATTCGTTTTCCAAGTTGACCACGTTGTCGGCGTCTTCTACACGTACGCCACCTCTTTCTCATACTGAGATATTTGTACTGTTTTTGTTTTGGCACCTCTGCCAAGAAGGTCATGTTTTCATACCTGTCCAACTGATTGTTAGCTAGATTACACAAAAACTACCACAGATTACCACAGACCTTGGTGAAAGGATGATGCATGGGTCAGGGAAGGTGGATCCACTTTCTTTAACATTGCAATAAAATTTTCCTTGATTTCTCAGAGAGTAATTCGTGTTTAGGGGTCTAATATCTATGAGTCTGTGTAATTTGCTGCAGATCTAGATAAAAATTCAGATCTAGTGAAATTGAATGTGTTTTTTTTTTTAAGGGGACTGTTGTTAGAGGTATGAACTCTGCTGAGCGTCATTCTAGTTTCAGTTTTGCGACTATTGAATGTTCAGAACTTCATCAATAGGTCCACTCACTCACTGTGAACATTTTCCTGCCGTATTCTCACATGGCCTCACTCAGACATTTTCCGGACATTTGACTGGGGGGCTGGCGAGACATTTTCAAGAAAATACTACACATTTTATCGTTGTGCTATAGTCTCCTTCCTGATGCAATCCACTCCTAGAGCAACCAACCTGGCCCTCTCTCCTCTCTCTTTCTGAGTCTACTCTAAGCTGTCTTACCTCTGATAAGGGGGAATATAAGATCTATACCTACCACACTCAGGTTGACTGGCGTGAAGGGCTTTGGCACAGGCAGATCATAGAGAGAATTCAGCATGTCGTTCAAGTCATTTTCCTGGGGGGGGGGGGGGGGGGGGGAGAGAAACAAACAACAAAAATAAAAAAGATACATCAAAACACACAGCACAAACGAATTTCTATTTACTTGTGTTGTTGATGTCGCGAGTTATGTGTCAATCTCAACAACAGCGTTGGGACTGATGCAGACCAGAGGGCAATCCTGCAGTGAGGCCTGAAGGGCTCCAAAACATCCGACTGACATATGTTTAACGAGCAGTGGTGAGGTTAAAAGACGGCTGAGCGTAGGGCTGCAGACGCTTATTATCCTGCAGCGTTGATTTATGGCTGAGAGGGCTGCCGGTAATTAAGCAGGGGTCTACGCTCTGAAGATGGGGGCTTTCGGAAGCCATCATAGAGCCGGCTTGACCACAGACCAGGCCCCGAGATTATTCCACCCGCGTTTATGAGCTCTACAACAAGACTGCTATTTACACTCCTGAGCCAATGGCTGGAAAACCCGAAGGGGGACCAAACTTTGCAACGTGTACTTAAATAACGACTGTGAGCGCAGAGGTTGAGCATTGTTGGTTTTAGCTCCTTTTTCTGTTGCCCTCTCAGGGAACTTTGTTTTGGTTTTGGCTGCCAGCAGTTGTTTGAGGAACTGTTTGTTTGTGTGCGCGTGCGTGTGTGAGCCTCAGAGAAACAGAGACTCAAGAGGAATGGGTGGCGATATACAGTAAAGAAGAAGAGGGTGGGAGAGGAGGAGGAGGAGGGGGGGTGTCGGGGTGTGTGCAATCGAACAGCCTCCTGTCATGAGAGGCTCAATGCTCACACGCATGGTCAGCAACACGGCCTGGGGAAACAGTTCATTTACCCCTCGCCTTAAACCCTCATCGCTCTTCTGTCTTCCCTCGTCTGTCAACATCTCCCTCTCGCCTGGAACGGACAGCGGGGTAAATAGAAACCAAATCATGCACACTAACACTTCAGTCACTCAGGATTTCCAGCAATCTTTCTGTCTCTCTCTTCCTCATTCTTGCCCACACACAAAACTATCCTATTCAGCTTCTCACTCTCTCTGTAGAATAAATATATATATATATATTATATATGCGTATAGCCTATATATATGTAATAGATTATCCTCCTGAATCCCTTTTAGTCGGAGAAATGTGTACATGTTTATGTGACTGTCTACTTTGGCAAAAAGTCTGAGTCCTGATCACGACTCTCTGAGGGTCTCTGAGGGGAAGCAGTGACTACATGACAATTGAAAGCAGTCCCAAAGCTCTCTGCCTCTATCCTCTCCTCTCCTCTCCTCTCCTCTGTCTCCCTCCCTCCCTCCTTCCTCCTCTATCTCCCTCTTCTCTCTTCTAAACACAGGAACATCACCTACACCCTCTGCGCTAGACGCTGCACATCTCCCCAGTTTGTTGCATATTTTACATTTCCCCTCCCTTTGCTCGTACAATGCATTGAATAGTCAGGGGAAAAGACTTTTATAAAATGCGAGCATTTGTGCGAGTGTGTGTGTGTGTGTTGGTGTGCGCTTGTGTGTGTACGTGCGTGTGTGTTTTCTTAACGATTTGTTTTCCAGTAAATCATCAGGAATAACTTCCAGTGTCAGATCAGCGTTTGGTCTGTGAAATGTCAACATTGTTGCTGCTAACAACAGAAGCCAAGTCGAGCCAAAGACGCCGAACAAAACTTGCACACAAAAGATAACATGCAGCATCCAGAGGAAGAACAGAATGGAGGGAAATATCTTACCACAGTGCAGATTCAAAAACACAAAACTGTGCACTTGTTTCTCAGTCAAATCCTACAACCGTGCCTTGTTTCCATATCGTGTTCCCGTAACACATTTCATGTACATAAAAAACTCTCTATAATTACCTGTTGTTTCATTAGGTAATCCGACAGGGTGTTTAGCAGCTTGTAGTAGATTTCGAACCATGGTAAATAACTGGAAGAGACAAAAACAAAAAGGCTAGCTGGTTAATCATATGCATTAGACAAATAAAAGGCACAGAACAAATCAAAACCGATTAACATGTGATGCATCACAGGGTCTCCATTCCTGCAGGATGTAGAAGGACAACACATACAGAGAGATTCTGTCTCGTGGAAACTTTGTCACGAGGTCTATAAATAACTGGACCCTGCAAAACGAACAGTTTGTATTTGTACTCTTGTAATATTACCGGATTTATCTACTGGTTAATGTCTGCAACCATAAAACGTCAGATGTATACAGGACATTTAGAATGGTTTGTGTTTCACTGCAGCTCCTCCAGTGTCATTGTTACATCGGTAAAAAGAGAAGAGGCTTTATTTTGACATTCTTCGCACCCAGGGCTCTCCACATGCTAGGAATTCTTGACATTTCTGCTCTTTAAGCCAATAGGATGGCAGGGTGGAAGAAAAAAACAATAGATTTTAGATCTTAAAAAGAAAAAACAACCATAGCTTTAATGTGATGTGGAGGGATGCTATGGTTTACAAGCATGCTGCTCCCAGATGCACAAGCTTAACAAAAATGCAGCCCAAGATGCCTCCTGCCTCCTCCCTCCTCCTTTCTGCTTCTTTTTATGCCCTTCACGTACTTAAAAAAATCTTTGCCTTATGAAATGAACGTGAAATAAATAAATTCATTAACAAGCTCAAAATAAATTATACTGCAGTGTTTGTGTTATGGCTAATCACTAAGAACACCCAGCATAAGCTAAGAGCATCTGCAGCATGGCTTTCTTTACCAAGTTGACATATTCTTGGCCAAGTCCACTTCCAATCGGAGTGGAAGGTGGCCAACATCTTCTTTTTGGCACGAAAGCTGCTAGGGCTCAGTTCATTTGATGTTATGTAATTAAATGATAATAATACTTATGTCAAATTAAGGTGTTGAATCTTGATCTAGTTTGAGGGCTTTAACTTGTAATTTTCCAAAATTGCATGATTAACAATTCTTTACCAGGATCTTCTTAGCATCGCAATGAAATCAACAGAAACTCCCATGATTGTTTAATTAACTGGATTCATGAGTTGAAAAATAAATGAGTGGCCAATCATATTTTCTTACTGAATTTGATAAATATTCAGTATGTGAATTGTCTTAAATAACAGGAATAAAAACTATAATTCAATTAAAATTATTCTGATTAAATCTGCATTTCCATGATTATATAATTCATCTGTCAGAGTCAGAGTTTTGAGGGTGTGAGTTTATAAAGCGAAGACGTCCTGTTAGCTGGAGAATAAGGAGAATCCAGGGCATGGGTCACTGGCTGCTCTGTAGACTGGAATTAACAGACAACAAGAAAAACAATAAAGTGAACCTAATGCAAATTTTCCTATCGCTAAATCCACAAGGGGCCAATGACAGGCCGGGTTCCCGAGGAAGTGCAGCCAAGCGCACCAATCAGAGAGGCTGAGTGACCATTAGTCTGAAACAATCAGCCTCTTTACATGCCAATATTTTGACGTTTGCATGAGATTCAGTGCAATCAGGTCACACTCGCAGGAGAGGCCAAATCAAACACGCGTATGTTAATTCACGTGCTGACCGGATATCAACCTGAAGACCTATTTCTGCCACGTCAAACAACATGCAAATATCTGCATATGGGGTCATTTTACTTTTAACCATCACACGCAAAGTTCAGCCTGATATAATGATGCGGGGAGGGGGGGGGTGACTTTGTCTTCTAAAGCCAGGCTTCTGGACATTAATCCTTCATTTATCACAGTAGGAGGAGATGTAAATAGGGCTCTCGCTGTCAGAGAGACAGCCATCAGGCCTCACTGTTCTCACAGTCATTACACTCCTACACCGAGGTGCTGGAAATCCTTTGTCTTAGAGGAAAATGCATGATCACTATGGGGAAGGCAGCCAAGCCCAAATTATCCATATTCTTTCTAACACCGTCCTACAGTATAGATCATTAATTTTGTTGTGCTTTATTCAAATACAACCGAAAGTATATAACGTAAAAGGTGTATTGTTTTATTTTACCCCCACCCACCGCCCCCCCCACCCCACACGTTCCGCTGGCTTTGTTGATGTAAAGTTAAAGTTTAGAAAAGCTTAGAGAGATACTCCTACTCTTCACAGTTCATTGCTCAGATCTGTTTGTGCTTCGCAAATCCTCCGATAGAGAGAGGCATCCATCACTGGCGTGCTCAGTGCGTGGGGGCCCCGCAATCTCTCCTGCCATTTTAAACACATGTCTCCTCAAAGTGCCATGTATTCAAAGAATGAACCAGTTAATCTGTGGCCCACTCACAGCCCGCCGTGCTCTCCATCCCAGGCGCAGATATTTCCTTGCTGCGAGATGGTCTGATAAACGATAGAGCCGTGGACGTGCCTTCGGAACTTTTTATAATTATGCTTTATAACAGCAGCGAAGAAATACATCTTTCAAGTGAGTTGGTTGTATCCAAAATGAAACTTTAGAGTGAAACTGTCTCAGAATATTGTGGACTCACACTCACATATTACACATATAAACCGCAGTGCTTAGTTGTTTGATGAAACCTTAATACTAGAGCACTAATTTCAGCCCTTGGTGCAACCATAAAGCACTTGTAAGGTGTTAAGCTTGACATTTATTCATGTTCCTCCGATGAGTCTTAAATTTCCTTTAAAGCGCAGGCACCTGTAATCGTAAGTCATCTTACACTTTGTAGACGGCTCAGTGGAAGACTTCATTACACATTTACCTTCTCAGGTCAAGGGTTAAGCACAGGGGAAGGAAGTGTCATCTGGCAAGCCCATAAGTGACCAAATAAACAGAGCAACGCAGTCCCTGAATGTATGCTAAAGCCTCGGCCATTAAATAAAACTGAGGAAATCCTTACTTTTCATTTCTGAATTACACCCATTTAACAGAAAATCTGTCAAAAGGTGAGAAAAGAATGAGGGAAGACAGGGGAGTAAAGGTTTCAAAATAAAACCAGTTATAATTCTGTGTTTCCGTACGCATTTCTTTTTTTTGTTGGATGTTTTTCCTGGCTCTTTGGACCACAGCTCCAGCAATGAGACTATAAAGGGCTGTACACATAAAACTGTCCTACTCATTAAGGCACTTCCTCCCGTAAGGAGAGGTGACAATTTTATGGTCCCAGCACTTCAACAATCACACAGATGCAAACTGTTTTAATTACCTCTATTTTGTATCCATGGGAAATGATAGATTAAATGAATATAGACTAGAAGGCTAGCATGGGCCTTTGTGCTTTGGATTTTAACCAAACAAATTTTTTACTTACAATTCTTTAGGATGAACAACTAATATAAACTGTATTATCGTCATTCCTCTACAATTGCAAATGTTTCGAACAAACAAAAATCTACTTTAATTTTTTTGATACTGGCTTGCATTGCTAATATGAAGGAATGGGCTTAACTAATTGTAAACAAGGAGAACAAACTTTTAAACCAAGAGCCTTGAACACAGGAACTTAATTACACATTTCCTCAATGAGATACTCTTATTTATATTTTTGACTATTTCCATGAATCTTTTCACAATACTGTGGGGCTATTTAAGATGGTAAAAGGAAAAAGATCAGGGTTACAAAAAAAATAAAGAAAACTACGAGCACATAAACAAATTTGAATTAAAAAATAAAACTTTCTATACATTATTTTATTATAAATGAAGCAAGCCATGCAAACTACTCAGAATGCATAATGAATTTTATACATCATATGTCAAATGAATTAGCATGTCTAACTCAGCGAGAGGGACAGGGGAGCCTCTGCTAATTGGCAGCGAAGCTTCATGCATAATTATGGGCCAAGCGTCTTTGCTGTCGCACTGTGGCAGTAGCCGAATAACGAGGAGAAAAGAGAGAGAGGGAGGAAGAGAGAGAGAGACGGAGGGAGAGAAAAGAAACACAAAGGCCATGGAAGCTGGCCGGGAAGGGTGGGTGGTGTGGGGAGGAGGGACACCGTTCTTCACAGCAGCTCATCAGGGCAGTGACAAACCCACGACTGTCCATCAACAGACACACACACCCAGCGCACACGCACGCACATACACATGCATGCATGCACACACACACACACACACACACACACACACACACACACACACACACACACACACACACACACACACACACACACACACACACACACACACACACACACACACACACACACACAGAGGCAAGACAGCACTTACATGAGTGCTGCTTTACACTGAGATAAAGAAAGGGCTTTGTGCTCTGTCTCCAGTTTGGTGTTTGTTAAACTGTTTAATACACTCATTAAAAATTGATTTATTTTAAACATTCTGCACAGTTTATTCGAAAGTGCATGAGCCTTCTCACTGGTATTAACGCTGGGGTGCTCCTTCTTTGTGATGGTGAGGTAATCACACGTGTAAAAACGTTGTGTCAACATGCAATTACGCGGTAATTAAATGATAATAGCTCTTATTGAAGAGTAATTATGTGAGGAAAATGTAATTTTCCTGGGTTTGGTTTCCTCATTTAGGCATCCTGTGATATGATGAATCCACCTGTGAAATATCAAAAACTGCTAAACTTTTGGGTAATTATAGGCACACCACTAACATATTTGTGTGGGCAGATGAGAATATAAATTTGTTATGCTGGCATAGTGCAGCTCAGTGTGAAGCGTGAGAATGAATTGAAATGTTGTCTCAAAAAGCTCTATAAACTTCTGGGTTGTGTGAAAAAAAATATGTTTCCCTATCACACCTGAGAAACAAATGCAGATATTAAAGAAAGCTGGTTTTGACAGTGATCCGTTGATCATTTGAAAAAGGGCAAAACAGTCCAAGTCTTGGTTATTTGAATAAGTAAGTAAAGTCACTGGTGTTTGAACAAAGTCTCGTTTCACATATTCCCTTGATTCTGATTTAGAAGTAAAATGTGAAAGGTTAACTTTAAATGTTTGCATTTGCAAAGGGCGCATTAGTTCTCGGCATTTCCAGTTGTGTCTCTTATGACATTTGTTAAATTGATTGAAGTTGAATAAGTTTATTCTTAACGTGTGACATGTTAAAGGCTAAAATGAGTCTCAGTACATTAGGACAGAATGATTCTGAATGAAAAATAAATATATGTACCTTCGGAGTATTAAATTAAAAAAAAGGTAAAGCGATTAGGAGAGGGACTGGTGGTGGTGGGTGTGTGTTTGTGTGCGCGTGTGTGCGTGTGTGTGTGTGTCCTACCTGAGCAGACATATGCAGATCCGGCAGCCTTGAGTGAGACGACAGAAACCAAATCTCTGCTTGCCGTCGATGTCCGTCAGCACGAAGGTGAAGTTCTGCCCCACCTGACTCTGGTTAACCCTGGATCCAGACACAAGGGAGAAACACACACACAAAAACACACACACACACACACACACATATATATGACCAAAGCACATAAAGTCTAAATAATTGACTGAATACAGTAGGTTAAAGAAAATCTATGAAGTCTTTTTATAAATTCACTATATTTCAACACAGTTTAATGGGCCTGGATCAGAAACTCTTTATTGCTTTTCTCTCTGGCCATGAGAGATATTTCCATTCAGGGTCCAAATCTGATGTCACACATTTCTAGTATTGAAAAGCTGTAAAAAGCGTTTCTAACCTCAAGGTGAATTCCAGAGAAACTTGGTACAACCCTGCACCACTAGATGGCAGCAGCTCAGCTTCAGTAAAATACTTTATGGACCCCCCCCCCCCCCATCTTTACAATGGGAATTTTAACATGTAATTTTCCGTGCTGAAAATATGAGCCCGGTACTTTTCAGAGAGCTGCTGGCCTGACTAGACTAAAAATTTAGACAGAAACCCACTCCGTCATATTCTGGATTCTGTCACACGCACGCTCTCGTAAACACAGTGCTGTGAATCACACATGCAAGTGGGCTGGTCACTCGTCGTTATCATAAACATCTGTTCTCTACGGCACAGCATTAAGATTGGGGATGTTTTCATAACAGCTGTGTTTCTTTTTTTTTTTTTTTAAAGAAATTCATAAAGGGACATTTTGGGGCGGGTTTACATCCAGAAAGGCCTCTTGCAATAGTGAACGCACTCATCATTAAAGTTTGATAGTCACAGTAATCATGTGACAGATCCAACGAATGACGGTAACGTTACAGTTCATAACAGAAGAGTGAGAGGCAAAACACACAGATCATCTTTATATATATGTTAAAATGCACATGTGTGTTTATGTTAGTCGGAGGAGGGATTGTGTGTGTGTGTGTGTGTGTGTGTGTGTGTGTGTTCGTGTGTGTGTGTGTGAAGGCGACAGTGAGCCCCAGTTCAGAAAAAAATACGGAAGCGGAGAAGGAAAGGAATCGTACCTTTCCACGTCAAAGGGAAAGCAGAACTTTGGTATCGTCTGAAGGACCTCCTGAGAAACCAGAACAGAGAGAACACACCCTTTTAGAGAAACACATATCCCAGTAATAACCATGCATTTTTAAATCTCTTGAGCTTCTGCTAAGTAGGTGCTATCAACTCGCTGGACAAAATGAGGATTAATGCTAAATGCTGCTGATAAAAATCTGACAAGGTCCTCACATCCTAAACACTGCAGCCTAAATGCACTTAATCCAAATGAATGGGCAACATAAACCACTTCATTTGGTAGAACAGAGTGGAGAGGCTCCCCTGTTTTCAAGGGTGGGGAGGGATCCTCGATCCACAGCTTGAATAATTAGCAGTTAATAAGTTCATCGATTATCGGGTGCCAAGAGGAGATGAAAAGATGAAGGAAGAGAGAGAAAGAAAGAAGGAAAGAGGGAGAGAGAGAGGGGGGGGGTTGGGGGGGCACAACACGAAGGCTATGGTGGCAGATTGTAGTGACAATGGGCTAAGCAGCTCTGAGGGGTTAAGAGGTAGGAGCGACGGGGGGGGGGGGACAAGCCTTTAGGGCTTCACCTCCCAACACCTCCCCTGTGGGTTGGGGGGGAAGGTGCGGGGAGGGTGAGGGTCTGCATGCTCTTCGAGCGAGGTGGGAGGGGAGGAGGGGAGAGAGGGGCACCTTTCCACCAGCGGCATATGGATTTAGACAGGGAGCAGGAGCAGAGCGGAGCACCATATGGGTGAGCCACTCCAGACCAGCCACACAGCCACCGAGCACCGGGTCCCAGCTCTGTCTGTCGCTCCTCGTCTCTCTGGCTCAGAATAGAGGCCGGGCACCAGGTCCTTTTTGCCGTCTGTCTCTCTATTACCTCTCTCTCTCTCTCTGTCCTGGGCAGGCTCTGCCAAACTCACTGACTAATCCTGGGGACTGGGTGGCTCTTTTGCTATGCTCTGGCCTCTCCTGCCGTCCACCTCTTTTCTCTTTCGTTCGCCTGCCAAGCTTGGCTGCTGAACCCAAGGTCTGTCTCTTCTTTCTGACTGGAGATGACCAAGCTGAGAGAGATGCTCCACCATCCCCCCCCCCCCTCCCCTCTCCCCCTCTCTCACTGCCTCCCCCAAACACTGATCTGGACGACAGGTTGGATGTCTGCTGCTGCCGACTGTTGCTAAGACCTCGCCGTGGGGAGCAGTCACTGAATCCCCTGCCCCTCCTTATCAAAAACGTAAAGCTGCCACCCAAGCACAACACAACCATCACAACAGACAAGCAGACTAAGGCAACAATGAGCTACGACAGAGGGGGGGGGGGCTGAGGGTGTATATGTGTGTGTGTGTCCTATGTATGTGTGTGCGTTTGAGTGTGTGATGTACAGTATGTGAGTGCCTGCCTGCTTCAAGGACTTTGTGCTTTCAATGTGAGAGAGTGGTTAGATGTTAGATGTACATTTGTATGCATTTTTTGTGTGTGTGTGTGTGTGTGTGTGCGTGTGTGTGTGTGTGGGTAGCTGAGTTTGACTCGGCTATATGTTTGTGTGTGCACATTGCCACATATGGGGTGTATGGGAGGGTCGGGGAGGCGAGGCAGGGTGGGTGGGAAGTGGTTGTTTTTACTTATGAGGATCTGTGATAAAATTGAGAACTCAACAAAGATGGGGGCTCGGTGGCAGAGGAGGTCTCCGTCTCTGCTGTGGGAGTGAGAGTGTGTGTGTGTGTGTGTGCGTGTGTGTGTGTGTGTGCGTGTGCGTGTGTGTGTACATGTGTGGGCCTGCGTCTCGGTGTGCGCGGCTGTAAAATCTGTCACACACATCAGAGCTGCCATCGCTGTATGTGTTTGCTGCTATTATTAACCACCATGTACGCACACCAATATGTTCCAGCGAGCCCTCCCTGGCGCACTGCATATGGCACACAAACCCAAACACACGCTCTCTCACACACACACACACATACACACACAGGCACTTGCCTTCCCGACAAATAAAAACATTTGACTTGCCAGATTTGAGAGTTGTCGCAGCCCCGCCCACATCAGGTATCTGTGTTTGAGTGACAGCCGAGGGCCTGCAGGGACTCTGATCTCATACAGGACCAATGGGAAGTGGTGTGTCTGTATGTGTGTAATGTGTCACTGACAACAGATATCTTCTGTATATATATATATATATATATATATATATATATATATATGTATTTTTTTTACATTCTAAGCACCACATATCTTCCTCACATTTTCAATCTACTGTCTAGTCATTTAAGAGACTCAAAGGCTGAGGCTTGTGGGACAGATCCTGTGGCTGCAATTATTTAATAATCTGTTGATGGTTTTCTTTAGAGCAACATTTCCAAAACCTAAAGATATGAAGTTCACAGTTTTTGAATCAGATTCTCACATTTGACAAAGAAAGTAAGTCAGGCAGCAAACCAGGATCAGAACTGAACCTACAGTCACTGCGGGGGACTCAAGCCTCCGTATGGGGGGCGCCCAATAGCATCTTATTGATAGTCAAATAATTTCTGTTCAAATATTACTGAGATCAATACGATGACACTTTTCTGATGATGCAATGGGGCCTTGATATTTAACCACTAGTACATTTTCTAATGTACTATTGAAAATCTATAAAAGCTTTGAAGGGAAACTGCTGTGAGCAAACGCAGCCCAAAACATAACCTGACTAAAGAACCATTGTCAACAAGGCTAAACATCTGTCAGTCTGCAGAGCACTGTCAAATGTGTAATGCAACAAATTAATTAAAGGGTTAGTTCACCCAAACTACCAAAAAAGTGCAATCTAGCCAAGCAAATAGGCTGTTCATGGCCTTTATTTCTGCCTCCATCCCATCACAAGTGAGTCAGAAGAGAAGTAATTTCAGTAGAGAGTTGAAAAACAAAATTTTAAGGGCAACGTTTTCTTTTAAATCTCTGTTACTCTGGCTAATCCACAGACTTTACTGTCAAACACGTTTATTGGGTCTATGTCTCTGGCAGAATGTGGTGGTATTAACAAAGAGACCACAGGGACTAATATCTCAAAACATATAAAATACCTCAGGTAAAACCAAAATGATCCGCATGACTTTATATATATAGCACCAAAAGAGGTGAGAGAGTGAATATGAAACTTTTTTGTACTTTGGATGAATCAACCCTTTTTACTGATCTCAAATTTAGTTCTGGTCCAACACCTTCCCTCTGTGAAAATCAAAGACACAGGGACCATGTTTATCTTATACGCAACTCATCTGTCAGTCTGTTTTCTGTTTCCCTCATTAATGCTCCCTTTAAATTAAATAATCAATTTCAAACGATGGAAGTTCCCATGTTCTTCCAGTGTGTGACAAACATCCTCCACCATCAAACATGGCGATGGAGGAGCATTTCGTAAAAATGTACCTCTTGTAGACGTTGTGCAGTTTTAAAAAGGTGGAACTTTTGTGTGCATAAGTATGGACAAAATGAACTGAGAGAAGGCGCCATCTGGATTCGTTTCTATATATATATATATAGATATATATATAAATAACGTTGAGCATAAATGAGCCTTTACTGGTTCTCTTACACATCTGAAGCTCAGTTTCCGCTTCCCTCTCTGCATGCCTTGGCCAAATACCATGGGGATATCTAAACTGGAATGGCATAAAGGGGGTGTTCTACCACCATGTACAGTAAGGACCCCACCTCACACGCAGATGCATACACACACCCTGCTTGCCATTTTCTCAAGACAAAAGAAAAAGAGGCAGCTAATATATTTGCAGCTTTGTGTGTGGGGGGTGGGGGGGAGAGGGAGGAATCTGCTGCTAGGCTGGGGTTGGCAGACACTGGTGTATGTGTATGTGAGGGAGTTTGTGCGTGCTGTTTATCGTGAGTGGAGACAGGGGTATCACTCAGTGAGACAGAACGCTCTGGGTTCCCCCAGCGGACGATCCTGCTATCACGGCACCACAACACTACAGCAGCACACAGCAGCAGCAGCGTCAAGCTTTGCACCATGCCCCAGCAGAATAGCACGGTACAGCAGGGAGAAGCAGCTAACTTTGCAGCACGCGGAAAACACTCCCGCGTTTCTACTCTTAAAAAAAAAACAGGCCTAAACTTCACTTTTATTCCTGCTGCACCCTGATTCTTTTAGAAGTAATTGTAGCAGGTTAAGCTATATATGGTTGAGGCGCACAGCAGGCGCTGTGGGGATTTGACACGTGGTAGATCATACTGTGTGGGCTCAGCTTGACTGTTTCGAACACACATACACATGCACCTCCCCTCTTGGCCACTCACCATCACTATAAATGGGGGGGGGGGGGGGAACGCAGCTTTTAACATCATAGCATGGACAGAATGATGTTAACCAGTTTGAAAAAAAAGATGTGTCCCTTATAGGCAGATTAAATACTGAACTCAGCACCAGACCTGATGGTGTTTCATTTTGGGTGTGAACTTCATGAGCAATATTCACTTTCCCATATGCCTGCAAATATAAAGGAAAGAGAGAGAGAGAGAGAGAGAGAGAGAGAGAGAGAGAGAGAGAGAGAGAGAGAGAGAGAGGAGTGTTGTAGAGAAAATGTGGATGAAAGGAGGGAAGGAGTGTGGATGGAGTAAAAGGGCAATTTAATGCGAAGAGTAATAAAATACAAGGAGGAGAAAAAGATGGAGGCAGACTGAGAGACTGACAGGAGGGAATGTCATAAGGAAGGCAGAGACGGAGAAGACATTCAGTGGACGGACAGAACGGCAGAAGGAGGGAGGGATGAGGGGGGGGGGGGGGGTAAGCAGCTCAGTTCATGCCCCTCTCCCCATGCAGTGAGGACTCCTCCCTGGGGGGACTCAGACTTTAAGCCCCTGCCCTGCTTTATATTCCCCTGGATACTGCAGCCAGATCAATCTAGCTAGCTACCCAGTGTAACTCAACCTAGTTCAGTGCAGCCGGGCCCCAGGAGCCCCTTATACAGGATGTAGTTTTAGGAGCAATGGAGGCTGGTGTCAGGCAGATTTGTAAATGCACCACTGGTATTTATAATATTAGAAGCAGATTTTTGTTAAGAACTATTATCCGTGTTTTTGCATACATGCGTTAACCCATTACTACAATTCACATGTACTTTACATTACTGTCTGCTGTCAGCTATATGTCTGAATGTCTTTTTCACTGTATAATCCATCACAGTGTACATTGTGTCCACTCTTGTTTTTTTTTTGTCAAAGTTAATTTATTATTTCCTGGTAATGCAGTTGTAAGTGCAGGCTGATTTGAATGGCCTGCCCTGCGTTACCACAGAAAATATCACAATTCTGAATAATGCGGACAAGATGTTCACTGCTATGAATGACCCGACTCGAGTTAAGTCTTTGTAAGTAAAAAATGTTTTAATACCATATGGAAATGAATGGGAATCAATTAAACGCTGGGGAAGGTAGTAAAACACATTCAAACATCTATAATGGTACAGTAAGCTACACATCTGTGCATCTGTTCGACAATTTATAGTCCCACCAGGGGACTCGGGTATCAAACCAGGAATTAGGTTGCTCGAATTTGAACAACCTCTTGACCATAATGGATATAATCTAAAGCTAATATCTGTTAACCCATAATCGATGCAAAATATTATGGAATATGGTATTCTTGGGATTATCTTGGTCACGATAATTAAACTACTATCAAGTAGGTATAGGCTTACTGCTGCACACTTAATAACATGTAGGTAAAATATGAAACTGTAGTAAGATAAGTCACCTTGGCAGAATAAAGGTAACGAGGATGACACCACATGGTCTAAAGAATTACCCGTCAAGCAACATAAAGAGTCCAGGGCACAAAGCTTCTGCATCATAGACTTTATATAAAGATGGACACTATGGCCGCTCCCCATAAATGAGGCCAAAGCATTGAATCGTCCTCTGGAGGCTGACTACAGTACAGGTAATAAAACCTGCCTCCTCCATGTTAGTGGTTGGGATTATGGATCAAACAAAAAAAGCACTTGTGTGAGTACTTGTATCGATGGGACCTTGACACATTGGTTCCATCCTCCCTGATGGCTACAGCACAGACTGTTGCTCCAAATGAGCAAGATGGCCGCGTTTGGGAGGAAGTGGAGACGTGTCTTTCATCTGTATATAAAGCCCATGTCCTGCCCTTCTAAATCTTTAAACTTCAGAGGAAGACCATAAGATTTGCTTAAATGTCTCAAAGAATTACTGGTGCATGGATCTTGAGATAAGATATTTTGGTTTATCATTATCAAACTGTTTATTTTTACCTTAAGCTTAGAACGCTACATTGCACATGTTTTAAGGAATGCAGAAACACCTACTGGTTCCTCTACACAACTCTCTTGGTGACACTAAATCATTATCACGATCCAACATGATGACACCATGGTGCAATTTCATAAAAGTTCACTGGGTGGTTGACTTAATACATACTTCACATTATACACAAATGTATAATATCCCTTCTCAGGACTAGACATCGATATGACTTTTTCCTTCGATAGATGACTGCCCTGGTGGATTCAAAGCTTTGCTTCGATACTCGAGATTTCAGTTCCTGTTCGAAATGTGGTCGAAAAGAAAACTGTTTTTTACGAAGCTTTCTCATCCATATGAGCCAAGCACAGTTGGAGGATACAGCTGTTTGCAGCAGGCGGGAACCCTGGGTATCCAGCCAGCGCTTCAACAGTATAATGACATAGTCAGCAGGGCTACTAACACATCAGCGCTGGAAACCACAGTGTCTCCACTCACCCTTTCTTCACCTCTTCCTCCCGCACGCTCTCGTGCCCTCTTCATCACCTCCTCTCGTCCTTCCCTCCTTCACTACATCCCCCCATTCTCCGTCCTCTTTCACCTCCCTCCTAAACCCCCTGTCGTCATCTTAGCTTCCCCCCTTCCTGCAAACCCCACCTTTTCCTCGCCCTTACCAACACCCCTCGTCCCCCCTTTCGCCCCCCTTTTTCCAATTAGTCTGTCTGTGTGCAGCTAGCCAGCCGATCTCTGCCCATCCTGCCGGTGCTGGTTCGCTCACCCAGCCCCTCTGGCGAACATGACAAAGAGAGATCCTCAGTATTCAAACAGACACACTGCTTTCAAATGCCGAATGGCAGGGTCGACCTGGGTGCAGCTTTAAGCAAAATATTCAAATTCTCAGCCTTTCTTTTTTAAGAATTTGCATGGATATGCATTCATTTGCAATGTGTAAAGGCACAAGGACAGCTGAGCCTTGGTTTTAGAGCGAGAGGAATAAAATAAATAATGCAGAATAAAAATGTATGATGGTATGAAACCTTGATTGGGTAGGCTCGTACGATCGTGGATAAAAACTGAGCTCAAAATTGATAAAAACAAAAAGTCAGACTCAAATCACTCATAAATTATTTTTTGCACCAAATTAACTGTTGAACGGGAGACGATTATCAGTACTTTAAAGAGAAAGGGGGAGTGAGTTAGTCTTGTTCTAATATACTGTGATCAACGACTTCCCGGACAACTTCCTGTTTGTTCAGTAATCACAAAACTGCCCCAGACACCCAAAGGTTACAGGAAGTGATACTTCCATGAGAGGGACAGACACTGTGGAGACTGAAAAAATAACAGAGGCAAACATATTAAGAATAAGAGAAAGAGTGAAGGAATGAATACAGAAAGACAGAGGATCAGAGGAGCGATGGAAGTGGTTGTCCGCTGGTGGAGTTTACAATCCTCAGGTGTAGCGTCGATGTTGCACTGAGGTCAATAAAAAGGAAAGATATATTTTGATAAACCAGGACCGAAACCAGAGGTGATGCTAAACTAGTGGAATTTAAATGTTAATTTCCAAAATAGATATTCCAAAATCAAAACATTGACATTGTGAAATGTAATATAAAAGTTAGCATTGCAACCTATTACGTGATGAGGGCTTTCTGTTTTGCTGAGAGGAACACAAAGTACCATATAATATAGTACCATACATTTTCATACATCCTCCTGTAACGGTATAGACCACAGCATATTAACCCATTGCTTTATAAGTATCAAACAATCTATACCAGCAATTTCTGCTTCCGATAATGTTTACCAGCTCTTAAACAATGCCATTTTTTCCAGTCCTTATAAAATAAACGCCGGCATGCTGATGCCTGGAAAGTGTTGCATGAGACATATTGTAGTTAAAAACCCACATCACTGCACTTTGATCAGGCCAAATCACTTAAATGATAAAGCTACACGATACATTTTCTGTATATATTTCTTGAAAAGGGAGCCACTGCAGGGCAACTTTTACCTCTATTACAAGACATAACTGTCTCTATTGTAGGATAACACTTTGATAGGTGACACTAACCTCAAACCTTCCTGTCGAGGGGGGAATCAGTGACCTCATTTCTTATTCTTCAATTCGTATCAATGTGATTCTTCAATCCCCACTCTTCCCCATCTGCATGCCAAAGTGTATTTTGCAAGATACTGAACCCCTAAAAAATGGCCCCTCATAAAATGTTGAGTGTACTAAAAATGTAAGTCGCTTCGGACAAAAGCGTCAGCTAAATGACATGTAATGTAATGTAATATGAGCACACAGCTTGACAAATGAACAGGAGAGAAAACGTCATCTGAGACACACCATCTGATTAAAATGCAGGTAGAGTGAAACAGATGCAGAGTATGAGATAGAACAAGACAAAGGAAAAGACAAAGTGAGTGAGAGAGACAAAGACAGTGACAGACGGTAGACAGAAAAGAAGTCAGATTTAAAGATGGGATATTAAAAAAAAAACACGACAGAATAGTGAGGAGAGAAGCAGAAGAACAATGGGCAGAGGCACAGCCTCCTCTGGCCGCTTCAGACCCCAGACCCTGCAGAGATTCCTTTCATTAGGCTTTAATAGTATGCTGCCGGCTTGCCATTCTGACCTGCGCTCTGTGCCGGTAATAAGAACGGCCTTCAGAGCTGGACCAAAGCAACAGAGCTGCTTGAGAGTGGGAAGACGGAGAGGGGGGTGATAGGGAGAGGTGGAGGGGTATAGGAGCCGATGAGGTGCACTTTTAAATTGACACGGGGGCGTTACATTTTCACATTCTTGCTCACTGCGCCCGGGCTGATAGGAGAGGGAGACAGGGAAATAGGGAGTTTTGTCTTTCTGGATGTTTTTTAATCCCCACCGCGAGTTTCGGGTTACGCTGACCCTTCTGATGCAGAGCTCCTCTGGTGACGGAGGTTATTTTGGTTGACAACAGTCTGAGCTGTTCTTCAGGAGGTGCTGAAGGTGGCAGACTAATATTCTGGCCTCTTCAAGCTCATGACAACACCTGACAGGCATACGTGTTCTTATATTCATTTGTGTATGTGCCACCTCTATAGCGAGAAGAAACCTTGCTGAAAATACATGTCATTTTCAAATCTGCACTTTAGGACCCTTGAGGAAATCACAGCTGCCTACACCAAGGACAAAATAAAGACTGCGTTAGGCCTCCTGTGAACCACGCAACAGCACAAGTTTCCATTTTAAGACCTTATATCCACCTCCTCAATGGAATCATCACCGGGAAATCAACTTCCACAAGTTTCCGTCCTTATCGAATTTGTGTTAACCCCCAATGTCCAGTGCCAAACTCGTTCTCCATCTATCAGCTGTTGGAGTCACCTCCAATAAAGCATTTCAGTAGGGTACTACACATGTCATCTATTGTATAGCACTCATTTATTTTCTGCTTTCTCCACAATGGGTGTATTTATGTTAGTCGGTGAGGGGGCATATTGCGTGGAGAATAAGTATGTGGCGTCAACAATAACAGTGTGCATTATTCCAGTGCTAATACCCTGTCCTGCTGATGTCCTTTCTACATATCACAGATGGGCTCAGACAGGGGAGAGCGGCAGTATTATGCCTCTGCCGAGATCTTCCACTGAATATATTACCATGTGATAGGGGGAGATGTCTCACTCGCTAACCACACACACACACACACACACACACACACACACACACACACACACACACACACACACACACACACACACACACACACACACACACACACACACACACACACACACACACACACACACACACACACACACACACACACACACACACGTAGTGTTGGGCCAAGAGAGCTGCATATGCCCCAAACATACAAGCATGGGCTTCATTAATGAAGTGCCAGGAGAAGAGGGAGAGGGGGTGGGGGGGGTGAGTGAGAGAGAGCAAGAGAGAGAATGCACGAGCGTGTGCGCGTGTGCGAAGCAGCCGGGGGGGGATTTCCTTCTTTAAGCTTTCAGCTCCCACTGGGCTTAGCTCGACTGTATGAACCCTGATGTGGGCCTGCCTCTAACACATGGCATCACACACACACACACACACACAATCTCTCTCTCTCTCTCTCAACCACACACACACATGCACAAAGAATGTATACATTGACGCTCAGCGGGGGAGCAGCAGTGCAACACTGGCTCCTAAACATTTGGCTGTGGACGTCTCATTGACAGATGTACATGGAATCTTGCAGAGAGGGTCAGGTCATCGCTGCACGCTCCTCTTCCTCCTTTCCTCCTTTCCTCCTTTCCTCTCCCCCTCCCTCTCCATCCTTCTCCCCTTTTACACAACACCCTATTTGTTCTGCCATTGCTTCTATCTCTGTCGTTGGCTGGTGGCTGCTGGTCGTGCCATGCATGGGGTAGCGAACGCCAATTAAGCCACATCCTAGTAGGTGTGATAGCTCTGTTGGCAGAGGGAGTGTGTGGTTTCGGGTAAGTCTGGCATCTGATACTGTAAATATGAGCTTCCTGGCTGACAGGGACAACCTGTTTCCAAGTGGAGATGCACTCTTTCTTCCTCTGTGACGGCAGCCGTGATACTGACAGAGTTTGGCATCATTCTCAAATAAAATATACATACATTTGGGAGCATATGTGCGGCAGCTTTAAACAAGTCCAGTCAGCATATGTTCATTGCAAAACACAACTCTGACAAATGGGTGTTGAATTCAATATTTCATTACCAAACACAAAAAGGTGGAACAATGTTTCACCACATGTCCCTGTTCCCTCTTCTAAATCTCTGTTCCCTAACTGAGGCTATATGTTCAAAAAAAAAATTCAAACAGGCCAGAGCAGCAGCTACTTTCTTTTTTGGAATCTCTGATAATCAAAGAGGGCTTTGAATGAAAGCTGTGTATGTTTATGTTGAACTTGAATGTTTTTCTCTTGCAGGGTTGTCTTCATCTATTGTTTTTTGTGGTCATCCCAGCCGCTCTGTGCCAGCACCAGCGTTCCAATTTCGGAAATGCTAGAAACTTGAATCTTTTGAATGACCGCCAGTTACCCATCCTATGCCAAGTTCAGACTACACAACTTTCAAAGTCATGGGATCACTGTGCAGCTCAACATGGCTCGCTGTCTTGTGATTGGGAGTCTTGCAGTCATTTACTGACTGGGGGACAGGGGGTCACACACTGCACACCTTCACCAGGAGACCCTCTGAATTAGTAAGTCTGCGCCACATTTGTCGTCTGATTGGAGGAGGCAACATGTCCGCAAGCCTCTGGAACCGTGTCTTAGAAGAGCTCACACATTGTTGATTGGTGATTGAGGATGCTAAGGCTTTTCCCATAAATCTCTCTTAACAATGGTTAACAACGTCGCCTCACAGCAAGAAGGTTCCCATTTTGGATTCCTGATTCTGCCAGGATCTTTGTTCTCCATGTGTCTGCACTGGTATTCTTAAGGTAGTCAGACTTCCTCCGAAGCTTGATGACATCCAGGTTGGGGTTAGACCCTAAACCATCTTAATTTGCGAATGTGAGTGTGGTTGTCTTCATATGTTGGCCATGTAATACTCTGACGACCTGTCCAGGGTGTATCACACTTCTCGCCCAATGTCAGCTGGCATTGGCTGCAGCTCCCCTTATGACCCTTTAAAAGATAAGCTATATATAATATCCGATAAGGATGGATGGACGGATTATATTGCACATATCTGATGTTTCATTGTCAGGCTAGGAACTGGCTTAGCTCATATTTGTACCAAAGAGCTGTTGGCTTATCCGATGAGGTACTTTTGGGATGGGTGCATCTATAGTTGAAACCATGACTGTCCACCAGCAGATTGAGAAAGACAAGCAGCCAATGGTTCTCTACACTGCTGCCAAAACACACCACTGCTTTCTTTTCACCAGTCACTGGGCGATAGTGGAGAGATGTGAGCAACCAGGCGTAAAAACACTTCCCCTGCTCTCCTCCTCTCTCTCCACCACCCTTCTTCTCCCAGGAAGAGAGCCCAGAGGTCAGCGCAATCAGGACCCATGAGCAACAAAGGGCCCTAGTTAGGCGTCCAGCTCAGTGCCCGAGAGAAAGGCCAGCTTAGTGGGGCGAGACTGTCCATTAGGCAAGACCCCTGGAACACCCCAGGGATCTGAGGTGAAAGGGGTTAGAAAGAAGAATAAAAACACGATCAACCCAGACACATACACACACATATTCTCAAAGACATACACAGATCATATGAGGCCTTGTTTGACACTGCTGTCAGGGTGCAGTGAAGGGGAAAGACGAGAACCCGTGTCACACTGAGACATCACACACACAAAATACACACATACACACATAGGCGCACACATTCAGGCCTACACTTCTCCACACACGTAAACAAAAAAGGCATGAATTTCCATCTTTTTCATCTCTCAGTTCCCTACACCTAGCTGTTACAGCTTCATATAACTGGCTGCAGCAGCAGCCAAAGAGCTGACAAAATACTCACACAGCTCACCATAGAGCATCACGGCTTTTCTGTCTCCTATCTGTTTGGAAGATGGGCGGGGAAGACGGCTTTGTCTTTGTGAAGCCTGTAGTCTGACAGATTTGCCTTCCTCTGTCAACTGCACTCAGCCTACATGAACTTTACAATATGCTGCATTAATATGTCATTGAGTATATCACCTAATATTTTACTAATTCCCTGTATTCACACATAAATGTGCCACTTTGTCAAAAGCTGCAGAAGTGACTAGAATAAGGACAATGTGTCATTTTTGTAATCCTTTATCGCTGGGTTTGTAGACCTCGAGGCCGTTCGAATTTACACTTCCCGTAAAGAAAAACCTCAAACTTTCACACTTCTGAGTCTCATCACAGCCAAACTAACCCACTCACTTTTGCGGTCCTCCATTTTTTTTTTCACAATTTCGTTCCTGTTTTGTAATTCAACACGTCTCACTTTCCTTTCATCTTCTTACATGTCTAGCACATCGATATCATGACTTTTTCACCTCCTTCAACCTTAGCTGTCACACTTTATCTCATACATCTCTTTTCAAACCCCACTACTTCCCATTCCTCCTTTGCCTCCCCTTGCGTCTGCCCCTTCTCCTAAACAACATGTCTATTCCACTCCCTATAAGGTCTCAATAGGGCTACATGTCATTGTCTTTAAGTTAGCATCCCTGGCCCCTTGCTACGGACTTCTCAACCAACACTCTTACCCACTTTTTACTTCTCTCCCCAAGGTCAACACTGAGCTCCCTCAGGGCTGAAATCCACCAATCATGTCCCCCAGCTACATCCCTCAGACCACGGGACCCCTCAGCCGCCCACCTGACCTCTCCTCCAAAGAGTCCCCTCAATACATCCCCTACCCAGAGCCAGTCTACAGAGCTGTGGCCACCGATCACAACATGTCAGGCAGCCTGCCCTGATGGAGCATGGCGTCAGAGCAACACGAGGCTTCACAAAGGTTGAAGCCTCCAGAGACTGTCTGCCTCTCTTTCTCTTTGTCCCTACCTCACTTTCTGTCCCACCGATGACACAGTGAGGTTTTGAGTAGACGTGAACAGGGATTTTTTTTGACAGTATAAAAGTTGAATAAGAAAATGCATGGTAGTCAATCTACAGAGTCATAAGAAAACTGCTCAATAACAATAAAAGCAAACAGTGCATTACAACATTGAGCCCCGGCAATGCATCTAATATGACAAATTAATTATACATAGCAATGCATGTGTATCAAAGCAAAGATATTTCCTTTTAGGATCAAATCATAGCTACTGTAGCCTTGGCATAAATAAAAAACAGCATGTTATGTGGTCAATTCGATGCAGTATGCAGCAGGAATATCGAAGGTTCCTTATTCAAATGTGTGGAATGGCCATAGAGACTTAACATCAACTTAAGTTAGACCTTGCAATAAATCTATTCATAATTCAAATTTTCCTTTATCTCTTTCTGGATATTATGCTCCAACGAGACTGCTAGAAAAATAAATGTGTGTGTAGTTTGCTATTTCCTGCAACATTGGCTTGTGAGGGGAAATTGTAAATGAGGCTTTTGGAAACAAGGAGGTTGATAAACATGCAGGGAGTAAGTGGTAGAAAGGGTATTGAGGAGATGGAGGGTAGGTTAAAAATAGAGAAATTGGCATGAAAGTTGAGAAAGAAATAAACAAGAGGAGAGTGAAAAATAGGGGAAAGATTAGGAGCTATAAGAGGTTTCAACAGAATGAACCATAACAAGGAAGCAAAAACAACATTATCTCTTTTTGTATGCGTGTGAGTGCATGTATGATATACAAATGTACTGAGGGAGGAAAGCTGCTTCTAAACTGTAAGAAAGGAATGTGCAAGAAATGGTGCATTATCATGCTGGAAGTGGCGATTAGCAGATGGTAAATTGATGATTGATTGGTATTAAGGCCCAAGGAAACATCCCACACACGGCTTCAGCCACCCAGGACTATTGACAAATGGTCGGTTGGGTCCATGGATTCATGCCAAATTCTAACACTATCATTTGCAGCCTCAGCAGAAACCCTGATTCATCAGACGAGGTCCTGAACTGACCAATTTTGGTGAGTGTGTGTCTACAGCAGCCTCAGGTTTCTTCTCTTGGCTGACAGGGGTAGAAGTCTTCTCATGTTGTCCCCCATCTACCCCCAGGATGTGTGATGTTGGGCAATCTGTGTTGCTTTTACAGCTCACCGCAGTAGTAAAAAGTGGTTTATTCTGCAGAGCTGCCTGTCATTCAATGTTTTTCCCCCCACAAAATCCTGAGTAAACTAATGCAAGCCAATGATGTAAATTCTCATTCTGAAGGTTGAACCTATGGTTAGTGCCTAACTGTAGGACACTGGTTAGATCACCTGGTCGGGCTGGTGCCCCGTGTACGGTGGTTTTACTTTGAATGTGAACTACATCTTTGGAAGTGGAGATCCATCACCTTTATAGCATATCACTGACCACTGCTCAAAAATGTTTCTTGATGATTTAGCTAAATGGCAGAACCTGACAATGACATGGTAAATATAACCAAAGACCAAAACTAATTAAATAGAACAGAAAGACGAGACGTGAACAAAATGACAACAAAAACATTAAATAAACAAATAAAAAGTGTATTGCTGGAGGCTCTAAGCATTAAAATAAGTTTCTTTAATACACTTGGAAGAGGTGCGGCATACTTTAAGAAACAGAGAAGTAACTTCACATTTTTAAATGTTGTAGAGTTTCTCACAGTCTCTTAGTTTTCAAATGGTCTTCTGTCCGTTTGTGGAACTTGCTGAGTGTTTATCATATTATCTTCTGTTCTCTACAGAGAAGTGGGCCTTATATGCAACACGCTGTGGTTAGCTAGGATTAACTGGCAGAATCGTTTTCTGTGAGTGTGTGCGTATGTGCGTGTGTGCGTGCGTTCTGCCTACTGTGTTTTTTCCACAACTTTGGGATGAGATCTGAGAGGAAACGGACAGATTTCCATCTGTCTGCTCCATTTGCAAAAAATGGGGAAAAAAAACCTTCTTGTGATTCAAATATATGCTTTAGCCAACTCTCTCTCCATCTCTTCCCCCCCCCCTCCCCTCCATCTCTCCCACTCTTTCCAAGTGGCATCTGCAGATGACCAGGGCATCAAGAGTCTCTGGGGCTGAGGGAGGAATAGGGGGAGCAGGAGGGGAAAAAGAGAGGAAATGGAGAGGAGAGAGAGAGAGAGAAAGAGGGAGCAAGCGCCTCTCACTTCATATTTCCCCAGCACCACCCCGGCGTGCCAGCCAGCCTGCAGTCTGTTCTCCTTTGAGCTTTCTATTCTACCACAGAACAGAAAAAAATCAATTCATATTTCCATAATCCACACTCCTGTCTGTCTTCATGTCTTCGCCTCTCCCCCCTCCTTCCATCCCTCTCTTTCTCTCGCTTCTCTGTCTCCTTCTCTCTCCCCTTCTCCCCTGGGGTAGACTAACCCCTCCACCCCGATCCTACGGCCTACAAATGTCACTACGCAGAGCAACAATAACGGCCTAAACAAAAGGAGGCCTTGCTCTGAGCTCTGAGCCCCTCGACGGAGACTGTTGGCTGCTGCTGCCATATGCTGGCCAGCTCGGGCCGCGGAGAGAGACAGGCGACCGTGGCTACAGAGGACTCCAGCCTACAGCCCCACAAAAGAGGAAAGGAGCCCTAATCCTGGTAATGAGGCCCGTGAATACAGCCTTTATGTATACGGGGGAAAGGGCCAATCCCTCTGTACACAGCACGCTAACTAGCCATCTTAAGGGCCATCTTATCCACACAAACGATCTGGTTGACAACAGAATGAAAGAAAAGTGAGGAGGTGGGGGGGCTAAAAAAGAAGACATGCTGGAAGAGAAGGATGAGACAGGCTCATGTCAACTCATACACTATGTTTACACTATTTATATCCCCCCCCTTCACCTCTTTTGGTTTCAGTTGCTCTTTTTACCCGTCTTCCCTCACTAGCATTTCCTGTGCCTACCTCTGTAAGTCTGTAATTTCTTGCTCACACTCTCGTTCCCTCACTCCCTCTACCACTTACTCTGATAGCATGCTCTGGTTCTTGTGGGGCAGGCAGACATTGCCTGAAGCATCTTTTTACAAGCCCGTTTATTCCTCAAAGTGGATCAGAGAGGCAGGAGAGCTGTTTAAACTCGCTGGCTTGGCTGCTGTGTTAAGAAATAGTTAGCCTACGCACATATTGTTGTCTTTCCCTCAGTGTCTTTTTTCTTCTTTTTACTCGTGCATTTCTTCCCCTCTCTCCCTCGTGGGCTGCTGCAGTCATCTGTCCAGTGATTTTGCTCCAGGTCCCGTTTTGTCCTGTGGCTGCTCTTGGCACAGACACAATTCGCTCCACGTT
Source organism: Pleuronectes platessa (assembly GCF_947347685.1). Taxonomy (NCBI): domain Eukaryota; kingdom Metazoa; phylum Chordata; class Actinopteri; order Pleuronectiformes; family Pleuronectidae; genus Pleuronectes; species Pleuronectes platessa. The sequence goes on from NC_070634.1 coordinate 21,244,031, forward strand.
TTGTGTGTTTATTTTTTTTTTTTTTTTGTCAAATCTAAGTGTCGGTGCAAAAATCACACGCACATTCACTGCCTGGGAATTCACGGCAACAGAGATCAGGTGTCATGGAGTCACCACACGCTGGAGCAACAACAGGAGAATGATTCAGTCAAATCTATTTAGAGTACATAGTGACAAGCACGACGTAGAAATTAATACAGATTGGCGCTGTGATTGTTTTTATCAAGTTGGATCTCGACCGTTGTGCTTTGAAGGTGAAGCCAGAGATTAAAACAAAGGCACCCTGCTGAGACTGTGTAGTTTTCTCAGAGCAAAGATCGGGTCTTTTAAATAAAAGGCATATCAAATCCAATTTAAAAAATGTATTGTCCCCCAAAGACGGCAGATAAGAAATAAGACTGGCTAATGATTCAGCTTCATGACAACAGTGGTTTTGACAAATTCTATTAGTGTTAACACAAGTTAGCTACAGTGACTTCAGACAGGAATAGACTCCAGCAATCAAACAATAACTGTTCTGCAAAAAAAGACATTACGTTATATTATTAGGCATTACGTAACAATACAGTTTAACTCAGCTAATACCAATGTAATACCAGTAAAAAATTTATAAACCAAATTTTTAAATCAATTTACTCAGGAATGGTCGATATGCCAAAACAATTGTGTTAAGAAAAAATATTTCATATATGTGTCGGTATTTATAATTAGCACTATAAATGTCACATTATCAATTGCTTTAAATGTTAAGACTTGTCCTGCACTTGAATAAAGGTTGAGGTTTTAAACTCATCTTTGTGCAAAAAAGTAAAGCATTTTACATTTTTATATTTAATGTGACAATTATTTACTTTGTTTCATTGTGCAGTGTTATGTTTACCTCATCAACTGGAAGTGGAAGTGGGACACACGGCTATGGAAATGCATTGGCAGCCCTCCGTGACTGAACGAGTGTCATCCGTTGCACGTTACAGGCAGACTATCTACTTAACCTTTGACCTCTACTATATTTACCCATGATAGGCATTTGGGAGACTTCATTTATATTTCACCTCAAAATTAAGTAGATTATTATAGATTAGATTATATAACTGTTTGCTTGTGTACAACCTGTAACTGTAAACAATCTGACTGCTTGTGTTACTTGCACATTCATATTTAAGTGCAGCAATTTTCCCATGTTCCCAGGAAAGTGACTTTAGCTATTTCTTTTGGGAGTACAGTGTTATTATAATGGATAGCAGTTGAAGCTGTTAAATACTGGTATTATGCTTTAAACAATGTCCTCATCAATACAGATTACTAGGTGATACAATGCATGTATAGAGAACCCAGCAGTATTTAGTTTAGCGGGAACAGAGTGGCAAAACGTGCTGCAAAACTGCTGCTCTCAGATTGAAAATGAATCCGATAAACCTATAAATGTGAAACAAAAGGAAGCAGGCAGAGTAGGACAATGAGAGAAAAAGCAAGTGATACAAAAAGAGAGAGACAGAAAGAGAGAGAAACGGGGAAAACAGAGGTGTGCATTCCTGTCACGGTTGCATGATAATTACAGATTCGTCGGTTATTGAAGACCTGCTCACTGCTTTTCATTACCAGCAACAGACGTACAATGAGACAGAGAGGGAGAGAGGAGGAGGAGGAGGAGGAGGAGGAGAGAGGGAGCCAGAGAACGAGAGATGGAGAGGAAGCAGAGATAGGAATGAGGAGGAGAGTGGTAGTGGTGGTGGTGGTAGTGGTGGTGTTAGGTGTTGGGGGAGGTTACCACAGGATGGCAGGGTGAGGAAGGGCATTAGGAAAGGGAAGGGAGATGGGAGAGGAGGAGAAGGTGGAGGTTGTCTGTAACGGGGAGCGAGTGAGAGAGAGAGAGAGAGAGAGAGAGAGAGAGAGAGAGAGAGAGAGAGAGAGTTAGAGAAGTATGAAAAAGCAGAGTGTGTTCCAACCTGGTCTGTGTGGTCCTGGGGGAAGCTCCACAGCACGGTTGGATCTAGAGGTAATTGACAGACAGCATTAATCAGCTGGTGAGAAACACATCGTCTTCGCTAGCTGCCTCAGAACACATACATATTAATGAGAGGGGTGGGGGCAAGGGTGGCTGCTTCGAGTCTGTGCACGCAGCACGCACACACACACACACGCGGAAAGCGAGAGAGCGAGCGCACACATTGAAAGACAAGAGCGAGAGCGTCTCGGCTGTATGTGCTGTAAATATGCAAATCTATATCCTCAGTGTAGATATGATAGCTTATATTATACACCAAATCATGCGCGTTTAAGAAAGCCACATCAGCACATATACTCGGGTTTATTCCCTTAATTATTCGTACATTGATACAAGCCTGGATATTTGCTGGAATGAGGCAAATGCTTCGCTAAAGGTTTATTATTGTTATTATAATAGCGGTTGTGAAGGGGTTTGTGATTTTTTTTTTTTTTTAGCAAACAAATTAATGCTGCAGGATTTGCCAAGTACATTAACCGATTTGTAGATTGACAGGAAATTAACAATCTATCTGATATTGCAAACTAACTGTTATGTCACTTATTAATAACATATCACTATAGTGTGACTCGATTTACAGAGCTCAAAAGCTTCAAAAATGTCATTACAAATTGAACACTAAGGGTTTCCGCTGCTTCTAAGATAAAAAGCCTACAATTTATTTGCTTTGATAAATTGTGATGGGTATTTCTGTTTGTGTTTTTCAATAGAATACATATTAATTGATTAGTTAAAAAAAAACAAAATAATCTACAGTAAAATAACCAGTTCCAGGCAAAGAAAGAAAATGTTGTATGTATCAATGTTTTATATTAATAATAAAAGCAAATCAAATAGCAAATAAACAGATATTCTCTTATTATTGGATGTGATGACAAGTATTGTTCACTAAAGAAGCAGCACTTTGTACTTTGCGTTGAAAAGTGCTCTATAAATAAAGATATAATTATTATTATTATTACTATTAAAATAGAGAAGGAACTGTCCAATTTGGAGGATAAATATATCAAACTGCAAGAAATTGCCATTTGATCTTTTGTAGTAACCAGTCAGCCTACGATTGCTTTTGTGCAACATGTGTACATCTCTCTGAAAGCTATGTTCCAAAAATTATAATAAACACTCAGGCTTATACAATATGGTTAAAAGGAAGCAGCCAGCCAGCCACAGCCTGAACACAGGGGTCTCTGGTAAACATGGTTTCCACAGCTGCAAGGTCACCCTGTGACCTCCACAGGAACAGCGAGGGTTTGAAGAGACGCGCTCTCACATGCCAGGTTCACCGTCTCGGACACACACAAGGCCCACAGGCTCATGAACATACCAGACTTCTTTATCTGTGAGCAACAAACCTTTTGATAGCAGTGATACTCTGGAAGAAAACATAATAACCGAGTTCAACAAGTGTAAAACATGAGGTTGATTATTGTATGACCATTTTAACAAGGGTTATATCTGCCTTTGATCCTAACCTACACATATGCTCAAAAAGCTGAACATAAACAGCTTAAAGTCAGACGAGAGGAGCAGTAAAGAGGATATGCAAAAGCACCACAGTGTGCAGAGAAGCTTGTAAAGTGGCAGGCTGCCTGAGGGGGGGGGGGGGGGGTAATACAATGTACCAACGCATGACAGGACGCAGCAGAATCCATGATGGCTTACATAATCCTGTTGGATAATTTCATGGGCCCCATCTTGAAAGAGAGAAAAAAAAAAGGCACCGGAGCCCAAAGCTCTTTTCCCCAACTCCATCCACCAGCACCCCCCCTACACCCCCCGCCCCCCGCCCCCTTCTCCCAACCCTATGATCTGCCAAAGTTAGGGGCTATTTTATGCCGATTTACTGGGTGAGAGGATGGGAACTGCTGTCGGACAATGATACAGGACAGAGGAAGAGGAGAGGGGACGGGAGGTACAGAGGAGAGGAGGGGTGGGGGGGGTGGGGGGGGGTTGGCTTGTTGTACCCAGTGTTGGTAACTTTTGACAGCTCTGTTGGCTCCTCTGCAGAGACTGGCCAGGTGTGCAGAGGTCTGAAAACGGAGAAGGTTTACTAGCAAAGGGAAAAACTTTTCTCCACATTCCAGACGATCCTGACGGCAGTGTTCAAATTTACAGCTGAAGCAGTGGGCTCCGTTTTCACCAGACAAATGTATAATGTCGCTGTGTATCGCCTGTAAATACAATCATTTATATGGCTCGTCTTTCATTTATCTCTTGTTCCAGCCATTATAGCACTAGGGGGATATTATTCCCTCAGTGTGATAAATAGCCTAATGCCTATAGTTTTTTTTTTACTCCTTAGGTTTTCTATAACACAGTGAAAGCTTAAGAAATCCTGTATACTTTCCTCTCTCTTCTACAGGCTCTTTTTCTTTTCTTTCTGCTCTACCTCCACCTTTCCCTGCCACTCATTTGGCTACTCTTTTTCAGTTTTTATACTTTTACCTACTCCTCTTGTTTTTCCAGCCCGTTTCAGCCTAATGCCCTCTCCTCTCTATGCGTATACATGCTGCTTTTATCCCCAACATCTTCCAAAACCTTTCTTTCCCTATATATCAACCTCTGTGGCTGCCTCACGCTCCCTTGTGTCTGTATGCCCCTCCCTTCAGACGTGCTGGGCGTGTGGTGGACGCGAGAGGGAGCCTGAAGGGAGTTGGGGCTGTAAGTTGAAGGTTACAGAGGTGAAGAGGACCCCTGCTGCTCCGCCAGGGGACACAAATGTCACCATGACAGATCCTGCACTGGTTAATCCAGCCTCCCCTCATTCACACACAGAACATACACACACACACACACACACACACACACACACACACACACACACACACACACACACACACACACACACACACACACACACACACACACACACACACACACACACACACACACACACACACACACACACACACACACACACACACACACACACACTGACACACAGACAGACACACAAAGAGCTCTGCAACTCTGACCAAAAAATATAATGCAATTCATTTCTCAATTGTGCAACGCCAACTATGAAATATGCAGAATGGCTTAACAATTTTATTGCGAGCACATAAATTGTATCTCAGGTGAAAATGACCTGCTCATAAATTGCTTTGTGTAAATGTCATCCAAATTTGTCAATGCTTGAGGTGGAGGGTAGAGATTATGCTCAATACATTTCAGTCTGCCACCTCTGAGGATGAGGATTTTTTTGTGATCTTTCAAAACACATCTTTTACAAGTGCACTCGGCCTTTATAAATGTTTTGACTCATCCACAAGGTCATAAAACATCTTCTTCTTGCAACAGACGATAGAAGCTGTCAGTTAAAATTGGACCCACAGGGGCCCTAGAAGACATCAGCCAAGACATTTGCAGGTATGAGTACATGAAATACACACAAATATTTGATCCTCGTCAGGTTCCGACATCTGACATACACAAGCCAGTTTGAAATGGTTTTTGAGGCCTTATGCCAATATAGATATAAGGGATTAACAATTTCCAATACCAATAAATATGTTTTTAAAACCTGGCAATGATTTTATAAAATGTCAATCCCTGATGGTAGACACATGATTTCACAGTTAAATCGTAGACTTTATTAAAAAATTTTTTTAAACACAAATACAATCAAATATATTGACCTTGAATTAAGAAAAAACAAACAATTAACACCTAAACCTAAATATCTGTGAACGGCTCATATCGGCCGATTATTATCAACCAATAAATCTTTCAGGCACACCATGGTCAGCCTGCCTGCATAACACATGGATTTGTTTCCCATCAGCCTCCTCCTCACCTTTGTCCACCAAAGCCCCAAAAATGCAAACAATTGAAAACGTGTTTATTGTATTTCCTACAGTTGACAAAATCTATAAAGAGTTGTTACAAGCAGTATAAAAAGTGTCCATTTGATGTGACGCCACTGGCCAACCTATAGCATATTTCACCCCGGTGGAGCGTAAACAGATCCTGAGGGTGAGAATTGAATTGAAATCACCTATCCAGAATCAGATTCCTCCATTCACACCCCAGGAAATGGAGGTGGGTAAATGTGACGACGCGCTCAGGCGGCGACCCCTTGGTCTCCGTGCAAAGTGCTAGTGTGTCTGCGTGCAAATGTGTGCATGCGTGTTTACAGATACATGGCAAGCTCGGGATTGAATATTTACTGTACAGTACCATGTCCATTGATCCCTGAGGGCTTCAAGCGTGGGTGACCTCCAACAGTAACGACGGGGGCAACATGAAAGCAGCCCTGAGCCGTGACACAGATACAGGGGAGGGGGGGTGGAGATGGTCAAAAATCAATGTTTTGGCTATTCCTAAGACACCTGTCTTTACATGTTGGAGGAGGATGGAGAGAGGCGGGTTAATAGGTGAAGGGTGCTGGGAACTGAGAGCGGGGCAATGGGGAAGGAGTGGGAGGAGGAAGGATGAAGTGAGGGAAGAAATGGATGGATGTGTAAGAGTGGGAGGTAGACCTCTCCTCTCTCAGCTGACACCACTCCCTTCCTACCTTCACAGGTGGATCATTAAACGTGACGGGATTAAACAGAATAAATTAGAGAGGAACGCTTGCACCGCAACATGAGAGGAACAACAAATAAGCCTACCCCTTCATCTTTCATTTCTTCACTTTTCTGCATAAATCTGTTCTCCACGGCGCTTCCAAGTAGGCTGAAAAAAACTGAAAAATACTGGCATATTCATCTTACTGGCATAAATCTATGCTTCATGGGATTTCTGAGTAGGCTAAAAGGAGGCTGTTGGCAGAGAATGTCATTCCTAATGCTGCCCTAATGCTGCTGGCTTGAAGAAAAGAGTTGGCACGTAACACTACTGTCAGGAAGCGCACACTGCCCAACGCTGCACTGCAAGTTATTCAACTTCAAGCCATTTTGTCACTAACCTACAAAAGTACGATCCAACTCGCTTACTTTCTTTGAACGACGTCAAGCTTTATAAAAATAGAATTTTCAAACTGCCGGGAAAAGCGTATGGTAAACATGATACACACCCACAGAGCAGAGTGCACTGTGGGAGTGCAGTCTTTCTATAGGATCACCTTAGCAGCTCAATAACAGTGGCCTGAATACGTGGTTCTGGCTGCAACACTGAGAGAGACTTCAGAATAACACAAAAAAGGCCTAACCCTAAATCCAGTGTGAATACACATTTAGATGAAAGCCTCTAGTTTATAATTCTCTATACTATTTGAATCAAACACAGACTTAGAGCCCTCATGGCCATCCAATGTTCTAAAGGCATAAAAATGCACTTTTTTCACCTTATTCCATGAACGACTGAATGTGTGTTGCAAGTGAATAGGAGGCCTGTTTGTTAAGAGAGGCCAAATCCCATATGGTGAACAGCAGTTCCTCTGGTGAGAAGAGAGGCTGTGAAAGCCACCGGCAGCCCCTCTCCTCCATCCGTGCTCCAGAGATGAAGGGATGTAGTGCCTGCCTCTCCTTGTTCCTCCTTTCTCTCGCTCCGTTTGCCTCCTCTCCTCCCTCTTTCTTGGCCAGGGGTTAAACTGCTGCACTCTAACCTCCTTGGCAATGATTTCATTCACTCTGGTTCTCTCGCTCGCTCTCTCATCTCTCAGAGAGATTTATTTCACAGTATGTAGTGGATTAGGCCCCCCTCACATGCCCCCAGACAAAAGCATTGTTTTAGCACTAGCCTGTTTGCTGTAATGGGAGGAAGCTACCGCTACTAACCATCCACAATACTGCCATTGTGGGCACAGGGCTGCAAGGACCCTGCCTCGGAGGCCGTCTAGACTTTGAGCCTGGGCCGATTGGAGAAACAGAGGGAGAAAATCCCATCAGGCAGTGGAGTGAAAGTTAACTAAGGTAACCTGCTGTGAACCTGATGAAGATGTCAAGCCAACATATGGCAAAAAATGTCTATTGTCAGAACAAGGGGTTTTCTTCCCTCTGAGGGAGGGAATGGTGGAGGAGGAGGAGACGAGGTGTGGCGAAAGAAGACTGGGGGGCTGCACAACCTAAGGGAAGGAATAACTGTGGTGGTCATCGTTTTACTTCTGGATCAGTAGCCTTATTCTGGCCAGGAGGAGGCCCAACCCCTCCACTCACAATTAAAGGAGTAAGCAGATTAACGGGGGTCTTTCAAAAGCCAGCAGAAAGAAAAACACACTCACACACGTTTAAAACTCCTTCTCCCCCCCTTGGCCCATCAAGTCTCAGATTGCACACTGCAAATGGCATTACATTTCATGCTGATTTAGTAAGGTTTGGAGAAAAGAGAAACTTCTTAAACGATGATATGGTCCTCAAGTTAACTAATACTGATTTGTCACACTATGTTGTTCAACATGAGGCTTTGGGAATGACAGAAACCGTGAAAGACCTGAATTAAATTAGAAGACATTTACGTTTGATATCAAATTGGTTACTGGATCGCAAACGAAACAGGATGTGCTAATGCAAAACACTCAAACAGAATATTTCTTAACGCATTTCTTATAAAAGTGACAAATATATCACAGCAAAGATCTAGATTCGTTCTGCAAACAGGTCTGCATTTGCAGAGCAGTGATACAATTTAATTCCAGTTTTAGCTTGAGATTTTAAATAAACAAAAAGAAAACCTCTAAGGTAGAGCCTGCTTTACCAGCCAAAAAAAAATCAACTGGCAGGCTTCAAATGTGAGAGATGCTGGCCTGGGGGATTTCTAAGCCATTTCTTCAGCTACATCTGAAGAAGATAAACAACTGCCTCAGCCTCACTGGAAGGAGAAGAAAGAAAGAGCTGCATGGTGATGATGTGACCCTATTAATGCCACATTAGTTGTTCCGTCTTCGCGGCTTTATGAGGAAAAATGCTTCAGCAGGAAGAGCTGAGAAAAAGAGCGAGAGCGATAGAGAGGGAGAAGGAGGGGGAGAGGAGGTGGGGAGGGACGCAGAAAGAGAGAAGTGAAAGCGATACTGTCTCCAGGCTAGTTGGGATGCAACCCAATTTCACAGCTTCACGAGTGAGTGGCACAGCATATGGATGCAACCTTTGTGACAGCCTCTGTGTATCACCACATATCAACGCTGATATTCCCAGTCAGATTCCATACTGGTCCAACATTATGTCAAACAACAGCTCCGCATGACTGCATCTTCAATCCAACACACAGACAGCATGTTTGTTGGGGGAGAGTTAGCCTCCTAAGATAAAGAAAAACAAACCGGTATCTCCCCAGACGGACTACTCTCCAACTTTCTTCACGCTGTATGATGTGCAGCTGCCACGGAAATCGAGCTCTTCCATTAAGGCAGGGATGTGAACCAAAATCTAAGATATAATTCAAAGTCGGAAATCCCAGATCTGATCTAGATGTTTATTTCCCAAATCCATGGAGAAATACAGAGGATATTTCGCAGCAGCACAGGTAACGGTGATTCCGTCACCAGTTGTTGGCTGGATGTTCTTCATGTAATTCTTTCCATATGGTTCAACCATCTGCTTCAGTCAAATAACAGCATCTACGAAGGCATAGTAAATTAATGTCTCTTTTATCAATCTAATATGCATAAAAAGACATGAATATTACCTATTCAAACAATACAACTCACTTTATTTACGCTGAACCATGTTGAAACTAAAACAGGCCCTTACGAAACCAAATATATATTTACTTGATCCAGATATTTATTGGAGTATAAATGTCCGTCCTTTAAACATTTTTTGAACCAGATCTATTCCTTATTGTCTGAGAAATCAAAATGAAAAAATTATGGAAAACACCCCATCTCGCAATGTTAAAGAAAGTGAAAAGAAATTCCTGGATCTGCATCCTTCCACCAACTTTTGTGGTAATCCGTCCAGTCATTTTTGCATAATCCTGCGAAATAACAAACAGACAAAGAAACAAGCGCCGACCAAAACAAGGTCATTATAAAAGATAATTTCGATTTGTTTTTATTCCTGGGCAGAGACTATTTGTTATGGTTGCACACTGTTATTGAAGCTCTTCTGTCAAAAAAAGAAATCCGTGAGTTTTGTGCTGACGTCCCATGTGACAGAATAGGCACCTTTGCCTGATGAGCCTGACAAAATATTGTTTTGGGGATGCACGACTTAAAAAGTTTCAGAAAAGCTGGAGATCAGGTCATTGTCAGACAGTTACATATGCTTGGGAGAGAGTTCCTTTTCTTGTCTTTGAGGTGGTGGCTGCAGCATCAGAGAAAACACTGTGTGTAGCACAGCAGCTCCTTGAGGTGTGGAGCGGATCGATCTCAGTTAATGTCATATGGCACAGCACCCAGAGGCAGCCGTGTGGTGCTGATGACAGTGTAAAGCCTTGCCTTTGGCGGCTACATGCTCGGTGCTGCAGAGCTGTGATTTGAAGTTCACATGCAAAGGCTGACAGACAGACAGCTCTCAGTCAGGCAGGCAGACAGCCAGTGAGTCAGCCAATCTTTCCACAGGGATGACAATACATCTGTATCTGTTAAAAGCGTACAAACGCGCTCACAGGGGTCTCAATGCACCACAGGACTGACGGTGGAAAAATGTGAACAGAAAAAAAAACAGGGCAAATACTTTACAACCACTGAAACAAACATACTTTGATGCAAACATTTTCCAAATATTCAACTGGCTTCAGTTAAAAATGTAAGAGTGAAGTTTTAGAGAACACCAACTTCTGAGGGGATTTTCTGTGATAGTCACTGAGGGAGGGGTCGAAAAAAGTAATGTGCAGGTCAATCTATTATTTGATTTCTCCATTTCCTTTTTTCCAGTTTTATCTAAGTGGCTTCAAGGGTTTAGGTTCAATCTAAAATGTCTATTACTTCTGTGTTCACTTTCAACGATGTAATTTTAATTGCAAACCAAGAACAAGATGCTTTGCTGGAATCAAGGAGCATCATGATCTAAATTCAAATAAGAATGTAAAAACAAACATCTCTTATTGCCTAATTATTACCATCGTCAACAATCAAAATCAACTGTACTAGTCACAATGCATCACTGATACTGCACCTCCTCTGAGTCTCACTGGAACTGAAATGTGCAAAGCCAACAAGTGACAGCACAAGCTATGACATGATAGTATAACAACTACACCCACTTTCACACACAGTTGGACCCATTAACTTCTGGCTGTAGTCCCAGCTTTAGGTCCATGTCCTCCACAATTCACATGCGACTCAGGTTTAATGCTGTAGTTCCATAGAGATGACTGATAAACCAATCCATTACAAAACCCTAAATTCTGAATTATTATTTCAAATTAATTAATTAATCAATAAAAAAAGAACAAAAGAAATATGAGGTATGAACCGAACCATGGCGCAAGTCACTGATTCAAACCGTGGATTTGTTTGAATTGTTTCGCCCTTGATTGCTTCTGCCAAGGACGTCATGTTTTTGCCCCAGTTTGATTGAATGTAGGATGGAGCGTGAGCCAACAAAGAATCCATTCAACTTTTGGGCGGATCTGGATACAGGGGCGGATCCAGGAATTTCTTTTATCACCTTCTTTAGCATTGGGAGATTTCTCTGGGAATAATACACAGATTTTGATGAAAAACTAATCCTGCATATTTAGGACTGATTTGAGGTTTTAGTAACAGGACAAAAGGATAAAACACTGAAAACATGGTCAGGTTGAGATAACTTGAAAATATAATAATTGTCACTGTTTATTTGAAAAGAATACCTCCTAAAATACCCAATTAAATATTGACTCCACCATCTACAATGATGCTACAATAATCTTTTAGCAATTGTATACCAATTTAAAAAAGATATCCTTTCAAAGTCAGACCAGTTCAGCCCTGGTTGGGAGCAGGTCCTGCAGCCCAGCTAAATAACATGGGCTTGTCCTACATTTTTACATCAATGTCAATTAAATTTAGATCCATACAACTGCTGGTCTCATTTTAACTAATTCCCATTCAGTGAGGTAATTAGCGGGTATTCCACTCGTAGAAAATCCACCCAACAATAGAAGCAGGCAGGAGGATTTGAAAGGTAGATGAAGAGAGGAAAGCATAAATGTGTTGTGTCTGTGCGTCTATCTACCAAAACAAAGTGATTTGAGATGATAAATGATCTCCGACACTCACAAAAGGCATCAAGATCGACCTATATTTTCAGTCTTGAAAAATAGGCCAGAACCCAAATTAAGGGCCGGTAGGAGTAACACGCATGTAAACGCCATCATCTTCACAGTAATTGTGTGGTGTTAGGCAACATAGCAGCGGCCTTGAGTGGAGAGACGTAGCCTCGGGGCATAGCTGTTGACATGTAAACCGTGAGGAGAGAAGCTGAAATGACAGCACAGACAGTGGCCTTGCACTACTGGTTCTGCTTGACATGGGTTTCGGCCTTGGCCACAGAATTAAGGTCTAAAGGACAGCAGTCTAGATGTCAAGATACCGGTACTCACATCATATCAATAAGTAGGTTGATTTCCTTAATTGCCGGAGAAAATAAATTTCTGTCTTTCGAATCAGTCATCTTTGGGACAGTTTCACATCAGTCTATGTGGCAGCAGCCCGTGACCCCAGAAAATAAGAGACATCATCCTCTGTAACAAGCTCCGTCTTTCTCTGCTTCCTCTGTGTGTCTGCAAATGCGATTCACAGAATGGCAGGGGATCCTTCAGAATACCTTTCAAATAAATACTTGAGATTTCATTTGGAATGTTATTTGCTAAAAAAATACAGTAGAAAATACAAATATATGCAATGTTGTTGAAATCTTTACACTTTCCTGCAAGTCAAATATCAGAGAAAGTTGTGTCTTGTTTAATATGGTTTGGTTTATATGAAAAGCTTTATAAATTTATAATATACAGGGCTGCAGGAATGTCTCCAAAACCCCTAAATAAGTTATACTTTTTGCACTTCTGGTTCCCTCATCCTGACGTTGAAGGGATTCATGAATGGGTTTTTGGTTTTACTTCTAAAATCAAGTCTGTGCAGAAGCCTAAAACATTTTCACATTTTACTCTACTACATAAATCAAACATTTGCGTGTCTAAAAACAGGGGGTTGCAAACAAGTTGTAGGGAACATTAAATGTCATCATGCCAAACATGAAAACCAATGTAGTCACACCTTGGTTGTGTTGCACTCCCAAACTACTACTAAAGCCTCTTTTCCACTGGTCAAAAAACCCACTACATGTGACTTTTGTCTGCAATGGGAATGGATATAATCGGCATTCACCAAGATGACTCTGCATTAGACGACCACACTAATTTCTTCATCTTCTTCATTTTGTCATGAGACGCTGACGCTGCACCTTTTGGTGGGTTGGTGCAAGAACAGCCAGCAGCCCTTATTCGTATCACACTCTCATCATCAAGATACATCACTGGCAATACAGCATTGGTAAATGGGAAAGAACTCCATCCCTTTTTGTAGGTGTATAACTGCTAATTTGGTGTTAGAGAGGTATAACTTTCTAAGAGAAAAAGGAGCTTGCAGAGGAGGTTAATGATCTAAATGAATTTACAAATTAGAAGCATATCGGTGGTGGTGCTGAAGTGTTTTGTGTAATTTATTTATAGACTTATATTAGCTTTTTGTATCTGGCGATTACGTTTAAAAAAAGATCACAGGGATGTTTATCTTTGAAGATTATCTTACCAAACAATAATCATAATCATCAATCGTCATAATCTCTAGTTTATCACAGAGGGAATGTTCTGTAACATTCCAAAAGCCAACGAGGGAACCGGTCTGAAACTTGCTTCCTGGGATCACTGAAAAATACGCCATTGCTGCAATCCCTCTGCGCATGGTGTGAGGAATTGACTGTTTGCTGTAGTCATGATGAGTGAGTCATCCCCAAATCCTGTTAAAATCCTGTCATCATAAAATCTGCTCCACTTGACAGTCATGGAAGTCAACCATATTTTTGAGCACATCTTTTTTTTTTATGAAATCCAATTTGTCAGACTAGAAAAGATTAACATCACTAAAGCTCCATTAAAGCAGGAGCTGCACTAATCCTGTTCATTTGTGGGCTAAACTAGGCCACATAGGTATTACATGCAGTAGAACTAGCCAATCATTGTTGTTCGAATAATTGGTTGCATGCATTTGGTTGTACATGCTTATGCCATCTGCTGTGCTGAACTTATACTGTAAACTCCTGGCCATCAATTCTACAGGAAAGAGATGGAAGCTGGACACTAACTTAGCCTTTGCTTTATTTATTTTTAACACATTGAATTCCAACAGCTCTCTAGAGCATAACTTAGAGCGGCCACATGGGAATACATTCATCTGCCATGAGAAAGATAAATAGCACATGCACACAAACACACAAACAAGCCACAAAACACAATGTTGTGAGGTGAAGGTGAGGTGACAATCCTCTTCTGCATTCATCAAAATCATCTTATTTTAAATTATTGATCAGGTCCCTCCTTTTCCTCACTTTTTCACCGTGGAAGGGGTCAGTCTAAAAATAGCTGTGAGAGTCAGTGCCTGGAAGTCTTTCCATGTTCTCCCCGTCTGAAGCATTAGTGAATTCAGATGAGCCTCCTGCAGCTCTTCTGTCTCCCCTTCTCATGCCCAGCCACACACATCCATGCTTCCATGCACACATACTAACACATACACACACACGATACACTGAAACATATAACTGCTATCACAGACACACAAAACACTGTATTCCCCTGGAGTTTCAGCGCTCCACTATCTCCGTGAATGGGAAAACTGCAGCCTGCAACCCCCACAGTATCTCACCTCTCAATTTATAGACTACTGCCATCAGCATATCCACCACCCCCTTCACCCCCCCCTCCATCTCCCTCCTTTCCTCCCTGTCCAAGTCCACCTCGTTTTGCCCCAGTTCCTCGAGAATTGGCCAATAATACCCTGTACTCGGAAGAGGTAACAGAAAAGTCCACTCGCAGTGTGTGAGTGCGTATGCATGTGTGAGAACATGTGTCGTGAGGTCACATGGCACCACCTAAAAATTTCCCAGTGACCTGTTCCCTCTGTTCCCTCTGCACAGCCCGTGTGTCCCTGTCATAACGAGTGACAGTCAGGAGGGGAAGTGAGAAGTATGGCACCTTGATTGAGACTGTGCAAACAAGGTGTGATCACAAAGAAAAAGTGGATATGCAAAAGGAGGAACGGGTCGAGACGGGAGATTTGCTACCTGAGTAATGCATGCATGTGTGAAACAGGCAGCTGTTCCTGGACAGAATTATTTTTATCTCCATACACCAAGAAAAACCAGAAGTGAAATAATATTGCAGGTAATGTGTAATTCTCCTGCATTGAACGTGGAGGATATAATTCACTTTAGAGCCAGACCAATTTATAAGTTGTCAGATAATGAGCAGCCAATATGAACCTTTCACAGACATATCGGTAACAGTGTAAATATATATAAAGCTTCTCCATATAGTCTGAACCCAAACCGGTTAGGATGAAATGTAAAGGGCAGCACTTTCTTCCACCGCTTTTAAATAAGAAAAGAGCTGGAACTGGACCCAGTAAGCAGCAGGCCACTACACAGCCACTGAATGGGTGAGTGACTGCGGGTAGGGAGTTACAAATAACTCCAGACCTGAACAAAAGAACCAGGCTGGAGACCACAGAGAAGCAATGACACTGACTTGCCAAAAATAAAAAAATATACGAACAAGCATTGGGTTGTATCCTACTGTGTGATACTCTTGAGAAAAGAAAAGGGGATTAAATCATAATTAAAGGCTCTGCCGTAGATTCACACTGATCTACACTTGGTTTCTAAATAAATAAAGATTCTATGTGGCTCTTTAAAATAGATTTTGCCTTTTTACCAAGAGATTGATATCATCTATACATTCAAATTTTATTTTTGATGAGAACTTTATGCTGTCAAACATTTTATGGATGTTTAGCATATTTTATCGTATAGTTCCAGTTACCTTTAATATGGTCTGATCTCCACACCAGTGATACAAATAATCCTGTAATAGTTCTGGCTACTGCTGTGAACCTTTGGAGTGCCGTCCAGAGGTCAAAGTTTAAGTACATCATGTCATGAAAACTCTTCAAAATCCCCTCTGACCCAGACCGTGGATGCAAACACAAAGAGAGGTTAGGCTGCTATAACTTGGATTGTGGCTCAAACGTGATCCTATCGCCACTCCGAGGACACAGAGTGAGAGGGAATTCTCAAAGTTAACTCATACTGTGTTAATTATCAAACCACGGTAGGGAAGTTAAGAGACTTCCTCCGTTCTTTTCAGAGGCAACAGAATAAAAGACAAAAGAGTCTTGGATGATATCTGATTCTTGGTAAAAGAGCCAATTTAGCGAAGTCATAAGAGTGAGACAAAAGAGAAAGGCAGGAGGGTTGTGAGATAAACAAAGTGTGAGACCCTGGGGTCCTCTCAGGAGTGTGAGTGGAAGAGTGTGGCCTCTCTAATGACCAATCAACACCCTCCTTGTTGCCATGGCATCTGTTAGTACTCCAATGGCCTCCCATCTGAGTGTGAGCCGTGAACTCCACACACAGCCGGGATCCAATCAGAATGCAGAACTGGCAACGCTCGGGTCAAGGAGCAATTCTGACATTTTGCAGAATGTCAACGTTCAACCTTTTCTAAAAGTTCTACAGAGGAGTTTTGCTCTTCAGGGTACGGAGGGTGGATATGGGAAGAGGTGAAAGCCAACGGGGAGAAAAATGGAACATCACAGTGCTACTTGAGAGGGCGACGGCAGAGAGAGAGGCAGATTGATAATAACTAGCGAACAGCAGGTGACACCGCGAAACCTCCGGGTCTCAGCGAAAATGTTCCTAGGATACAGAACTAAAGTAACTTTTGCATAATTGGACAAAGTGAAGCTATAAGGCCAAGTGAATCAAAGCATAAAACATGTCTACTCTTTACTTCTGCTTTCTGTTTTTTTTCTTGATGAATATCTGAAGGGAGTCGCAGAACTTATGAAAGTGCTCTTATGCTTTAACGGTTGAACCTCAGGCAGCATTTAGTGACAAACTCGTGAAATACCAAAGTAGACAATAAACCTGTCACTTGTGTCAGATGGGAAAAAAAAGACATATGAACAATGGTGCATAACTGACAGCCACAAACAAAATGACAACAATCCTTTTAGGCGTAACTCCACCCGCAGCTCTGATCCTTAGTTTACAAACTGATAATATTGAAAAATGCTAAAAACTGGGCAGGAAACTGAGGGGGGGGGCTGGATGTAAGAGTGACAGTGTCAATGACGTAACATTTCCGAATTGCAAGACACCTCGGCCACATTGGTCTCTTTAGAAGTTGAGGACTTTTCCCCTCATGAATCCCCTGAAGTGGGCATTAGTGTGGTGGAGGACCATGGGGAAGGTGCCACAGGTAATGCTACACTACTGGAATAAAAGACACAAATTGTAAATAAGGACCATTTTCCAAGTCTGATAATGAACCCACCAGTATTTGATTAGAGGGCATCAACTCAGCATCGGCCTTGCAAGGTCAAAGTAGGTTTTAATTTTCTGGGTGGCATTATGAGCCGTGTTCAACCCATGAAGTGCAGATTTTATTTTTTTCATATATTTTAGGTTACAGCTCAAAAGAAATATTCAAAGTGTGTGATATATGCAAACCCCTTTTAGGACAAATTTGTGATTTTTGGTCTATATCAATAAAATAAAATCCTAATAACTGTTGAATCCTGTGTTGGTATGGGGGTCTCAGGTCAGGGGTAAATGGCAGGAAAACAACCTGGACGGAATGTCAGTCTATCTCAGTGCACAGAAAAACATTCACGTCCACCCAAGGACAAGGTAGAGCTCCAAATTCATCTGACCTGCATATCTGAACTGTGGGAGGAGGACTGACGAAAAGAGAAAAGTCAGCGTGAGAAACAGGAGCAAAGCGCAAAGAGAGGAACCAGGGCTTGGTTTCAATCCCAGGATCTCACTTCTGTGAAGCCTCATTTCTAACCAAGCTGCCCTCATTGAGTTTTTTTCTAAAACAATAAATCATTCCCCTAATTGCAGCATGAATGTTGCGGTAAAATTGATATGCTGATCTATTAAGTTTATTGCTTTGTTACTGGGAACAATCTGGCTGGAGAGAGCGGGTGAGGACAGGTAGCATCTGTCCCCACCTACTGCCTTGGCAGCATTAGTGTCATCTGCTAGTTGTGGCAGCATCTTGGAAACACATCAATATGGCTTTATGTAGCCAGGGCCGCTAGTAGCTAGCATGCCAGTCACGCTCTCAGGCAACGCTCGCTCACAGCCTGAGCATCCACGGAGCACTGAGCCAACAGAGCTAAGCGGAACTGAGCACGCGCTGAACAGGGAGGCCAGGTCTCCGTGGACCTGCATGAGGAAAAAGGGCCAGTGTCTGTCATCTACCCACACATCCATGGTTAGAAGTGTGGGGCCAAGTCCAGATATTGACAACGCCACCATTGTAGTTGTGAGCTTAATTTTCTTGTTTCCCCCCCCCCCCTCCAGCAACACTCCAGTTATGGAATGTTGATGCTCTCTTAACATCTCAATTACTGACAAGTGTGGAGACCGCAACTCCAACAACCGGGAAAAAATCCATACTCAAATTAAACCTTCTGTATTATAATTACATTTGTTAAGGACTTGTGTGTTTGTTATCTTCGGCTTGAATGGTATGTTGTTGCTGTGGATGCTTGCCAGGAACAGACAGCGAAAGTTAAACCAACCCATGAAGCTCCATGCTGCCTACTTTAACAGTTTGTCCTTCGTAAACTAAATTTCTTTAATCAATTGTGCACAAAAAAAAAGTGACCAATAATTATTCATAAACAGATCTAAAAAACCCCAGAATGATATCGCTGTGATCAGTTAAAAAAAAGGGTAGTGCTGTCACTTCAATCTCACTCGCACGAAATCAAGCCGCAGTATATAAAAAATAAATTCCCCTTATCTTACAACAGCTAATTTGTTGTTCTTTTAAAACGTGTGTATATATCTACATGGTCAGGGATGGGCTGTGTGCTGCCGTTACACCACGCCTGCACCACTGGGTCAGATAACAGTTCCTAATGGTGCACAAGGCCCAGTAATCCCTGTTATAAGGGAAGTAAGCACAAGTCAAGCTACTAAAATTACTCCACACATGGAACCTATTTCCTGCGCATGCACAATTACTGTCGGGTGATTTTGTATATTTGTCGGTTAATGTACTTTCTATCCAAACTTTTACAATTAACATTTACTCATTAATTTTAAAGTATTAACAACTTCATTATGAAAATTCTGGCTTGCAAGAATTATAACCTTGTTGACTTCAAACTCAGCCAGTTTCTGTTCCAAAATGTCACGGATATAATGAGTGAGGAATCTATTCGGAGACCAGTGGTACAAAAAGGTCACTGTGAGACAACTTATTAAATAAAAGCTTATAGGAACCCTGTCTGCAGATATGTGGGTGTTATCTGCACATATTTTGCAGACTACAGGAGGTGTGAAACCCAGTTAACACAGGAAGTTGTGGGAAAGCCTTACTGACCATCTATAAAGAGGCGAAGCCATTTTTGTCTGACTTCAGTGCAGGTATTTTTTACCTCTGCATTTTGATCATTGCAGCTACTAACAAATTGATCTGCCCATTACACTCTAAGCTAGATCGTTTCATGCTGCGGCATGTGGATCTAGTTTCAGACCTGCACAACCAGGATGTGGTGAGAGTGGCAAAACATTGGTGCGGCATCAGCAAAACCCTGAACACACACACAAACACACACACACACACACACACACACACACACGCTTTCCAGGCACACAAAGAGTATACACCCTTTCAGTCATGTTAACGCACAAAGCACAGTTAACCAAATTGCCGGTGGAAGGATTTCACATAAACGGAAATCCATTCAGATTCACTCTAAATTGAAACGTGAATTCCCTTAACTGTGAGGTGATATCAAATATATGAGCAAGCCGAAACCTTCCACTTCTCCAAATGCTTTTTATACAACGTTGCTATGACGATGTAATAGTCTGTCACGGCTGCACTGTTATTTGTTTGCCTGTGTGAGGCAGTGGGAAGATAATGTGTGAATGTGAAGTGCTGCCTTTTGGCAAAGCACCTAATGTTTGGCCGCAGAAGAAGCAGCTCCAGTTTGTGGCGAGTGACTGAGAAGGTTTCATATCTTGGCCAAAGCCGGTGTGTTATGACTCACAGCATTAACCCTTTCATCGCATAATAAAAGTACCTAGCATGACACTAAGGCAAATGCAAACAAGAGCTAAGGGAAAAGCCATATTTAAGAGCTTGACACATGTACATAAATAATATTTTTAAGCAATCAATCCAGTTAGGCCCTAAGAGTCCATTCAGCACAGTTTTAACATTCAAGAAGCATTTCAGTTCCTATAAACTTAAGCGCAAGCCAAGACAAAGAAAGGGAAATTGATTAGATTCAGAGAGAAGTGATTCATTCCTCATATGGCCATCTGAAACTGCTCCTTTAAAAAACAAGCCACCACAACCGTAAGCCCCTGCTGGCAGATATACATCTACAACATGACTTCCTCAACGGGGATGTTCTTCTGTCCAATCAGGGCTCAGCACAGAGCAGCGAGTGTGCTTCAGGCAAATGACTGCGCAGAATGCTCATGTTCCATTTGACTGGAGGGGTGTGCAAACGTTGCTCCGTAGCTGTGCTCCAGGGAGCAGAAGTCCGGATATGAGTCTGACCCTGGATCATACGTGGGGGAAGTCAGTTATTACAGCACAGGCCGGTGGTTTATGAGTTTGGTTTAAAATCCAATATCAGAACTACATCCAAGGACAACGTTCAGCCTACTCTGGTCAGCTCAGCAGCTGCACGAGTGAACCATCCACATAGCACCTCCTTAACGTCACAACTCAGTGGGCAAAATAAGACAGCTGGTGTAATATGCAGTGAAAATGTTTTTACATGATATTTGACTTATGGGTGACACTGGATACTGATGTGAAATATTGGTCGCTTTATTTCCCATACACATAAAGGCAGAATATGATGTTGTTCTTCATCACCTGCAGTCATTTCCCAGGCTAGCCCGACCGCTTTCTGTCCCGACCACGGCAGCTGGAATGTTTGACCACCGAAAGCAGCAGAACTGTTAATGCAGCTTGCTGACCAAAGCGTGATCTCTCTCAAACAATCTCTGTGGGGTCACAATTGCAAGAGAAAAGGCTACAATGGTGAACTTAGTGTCGGGGCTTAATAACAGAATAGGTTCTTCTCTGGGGCACACACACAATAGCACAGCAGACATAATGATTGCTCTCATTGTGCAGGGCTCGACTCAGTCCTGCACTGTTGTGTGATGCTCACTGTCTGTCCTAAAATACTGTGCAAGAACGTTTTGGTAAACACAGCTGGTGACGTTACACGACACTTTGGCGGTGCAACCTTACAATTACCGGAATTACACAACACACAGTAATATTTGGCAAAAACAAATAGTGAACAAAAAAAATTCAACTGGCAAGCACACATAAAAACCTTCATGAAAACAGAAGCTAATGCCACAGACACAGTAATTTAAAATTCTGTATTTATCAGTTTTTTTTCATCAAATAATTACTGATTTTCTTTATAAGATCTTGGATCTGTTTTGCTTGTATGTAAAAAAATACGATATAAGAGCTATGACACTGAGAAAATCCCCACTTTCAAAACTCAGGAAACCAAGAATGTTTGATTAATGCCCAGAGTCTAATAATTTCACTATTAATATATGTTTCAATATCAAAGAATCTACAGATTCCTTCCTGATCAATCAATGTCATCTCATCTTCAAACGTCAGATTTGGTGGAAAACTTCCCACATATCAAAGTGTGATCTTCAAAAAAACAGACATAATTTGTATCTACATTAATATACAACAATATCACCAATTTCCTTTTCTTTGTCTTTGCTTTGGCTTCTGGGTTAATAGGAAACTAAATGCAGATTGAGTGGTGAAACAGACTCTTGCGGACTGATCGTGTGCAGAGACCTTTTATGAATATGTGTCAAACACATCCTCACGTCTGACCAATGCATGAACTCTTTTTTTTAGCAATTACCTTAGTGGCAAGCTATGAAGTTAATACAATAACCTTTTGCACAGTTTTACACTAAGGAAAACTTGTATCAATAATCAATCAATTACTAAAGCAGTTCAAAATGCTCTTGATAAAATAATTAAGTGACAACTTGTTTCAACTGTATCTCTATTCATTTTAGATGAGAAACATGTTTTTAAACTTGTATGACCCAAACTGATCCCAGACAGTTGTAGCAGTAACATCACATACCTTCATGCTCAGCTGCTGGACAGGACACCTGCAGAACCAGATCAAATGTTCTCTCTGGACTCTCCCTGAAAACACAACAAAAAAACACACACTGTTGATTCTTGGGGATATCACAAGCAGCTGTTATTACGCTGACAGCATCACACGCATGTGTAACAACAGTGTCACTGTTCGATTCCTGCACATTCACAGCATTTCTGCGCTCCTGAGGTGGACCTGTGCCGAGGTGGCCTACTTCAGTGAACATGAGTCGCAGCTCCACGCCAGCAGGTTAGCTGCAGCTGACACCGCTTTGCTCTGCGTGTATGAATGATACGTGTTCATGTGTGCGCGGAGGACCGGGGGGGGGGAACACCGGGGTCACGGCGAGCAGGACCCGGCTGGTGGAGGTGATGGTGAGGAGCGCGTCGTGTCCACAGGTAACCCCCGGTTTAGAGGCTGTCTGCTCGGCTAGTGGAGCGGCTAATATGCGGTAGGCTAGCAAGAGCAGGGCAACAGACTGGTTGACCCGACTGCCGAGGAGCCAGCTGGCCTCGGCGGTTAAGTCCACAGCCGGACATGATGCCGGGGATGGCGGTGGAATTACAACATTCCTCCGCGGCTCACGTTCAGCTGCCGCCGGTTAGCCAGAGCTACACTCTTAGCCATTAGCTCGACAGTTGTGAACGAGAGACGAGAGCAAACTCTTACTTTATTCTGCTGTCCATGGTTTGGGCTACCACATCGCGACAGCTCCGAGGCTGTCGGCGGCTCCGCTCGGCTCGGCTCGGCTCGGCTCTGCAGCGGCTGTCAGGTCCGTGGCTGTCCCCCGCGTGCCCCTCCTCGGTCCGGGCCGTCACTTCCCCGCCCGTCTCAGCTGACGCCACGGACACATGCTCGGAGGTCGGGCTGGAGGTTGCAGTTCGTCCTGTCCTCTCCCAGGTCCGACTCCACGGTGGTAATTATTTCCCACAACAAACACGACTCCAGGAAGTGCTGTCACAGACCTGCTGACGTCAGCGCGTCACATCGGCGTCTCCCCCTGCACGAGGGGTAACAGGTTGGATGCGCACGAGCTGACCTGAGATCATGTGACCCATGACTAAACTGTGAGTTCACAAACTGAACCTTGTTTTCATTACAGGTGAAACAACGACGAGGCGAATTTACTCATTTCTTACTTCGGTTACAGAGCAATAGGGAATTGAACCATTCGCTTTTGAGAGGGGATTTTGTTTTGGGTATATTTGCTTGAAAAAATGTTTTAAACAAAGAACCAATTGTCATTATTGTTGCCAGTGAACTTCAGACATCAGATATATAATTAATTATCTTAACATTTCAGTTTAAAGGGATAGTTCACTGAAAATGATGATTAATGTTGATTATTATCTGATCACTTCTCAAATGCGAATAGTTCAATTCCCTCTTTTCTAAGACAGTAAACTCAACATTTAAAAAATGGGGTCTTTTCCACCAATTTCATTCCATACACATACCAATCAATTGATTATTAAAGAACATTATTGTCAGACGAATTGATGATCTAGATAATTATTGGCTGTAGCCGTACAGTTTTCCTATGATAGAATTATACATCCTTCCCAGGACATCTCCTTCTATTCATTACTTGGAAAATAAAGCAACTTGATTGAACACAACAAATGAGCTCAATACAAACTCAAAGGAACACAACACCCCTCCACAGGTGAAGGGTCACAAGATGATAATCAGCGTGGCATAGCCGTATGTTTGTTGTGTGTGCTGGACTTGACAAACAGACATGACACTGTTCGTACACAGTTCACAAAGAGCAGTATGGATTCTTGGAGGTCAACAGGGGCCAAAAGCAAACTTCTTTGAGCCTCTAATAGGCTAATCTGCATGGATACAGTTTACCTCATGTGTCACATGTAAAGGATTACTTTGTGAAAATGGCCATTTGACTATTAGTTGTTGGTTGGAGTTTGACATACTTATTATGTCGCCTCAAGTTGCACCAGGGGAAAAGCAATCAAATTCAAGGTCACCTTTTTTAACCTATTGGCCTAGAATTTTTTAGCAGCAAATTTTATGTCTGGAGCTTGTTTAGCTTGATCTGAATGTGAGAAGTGAAACAGCAGTGCTTGCCCCTCCTCCGTCATTACCCCCATTGAAGGTCTTTAACCCTCAACACAGAAACTGCTGCGTCGCCAACAAATCCCACTGCGGTGCACTGGGGAAGTCTGGTAGGCGCTGGCACGATTACCTCACTTTCCTCCACGTAATTACAGTGTGTCATGAGCATATGCCACTTACACTAACCATGTTAGACTACTGCTGTCCAAGCGTGAAATCAGTGCTGATGTTGCAAAGCATAACTCAGTTACACTTATAAATTATGAGAGACTGTGTGTGTGATGATGTGTGTAGGATGTATAAAGTTATCCCACTGTGTATGGCGACTGGAAACTGCTTCAGCACGCCCCTTCAAACACAAAGTACATTTATTTTTTATGCTTTTATTTATTCTTAATGTTATTTCAAAGCTCAACAGTTCAGGTTTCAGCTCCTTGTTTCACACGCACACATGTTGTGATTCAAATCATTTAGTTAAATCTGATTTCAGTGTAATATCGCAAACAAAACATCCTCTGAGCTGAGAGAGTCAGCTGCTAATTCGTCAGTGGACTAATTCCCCACAGTGACACCTAATGACATTATCAATTAATAACTAGAGGCTCTGATTTCAATCTTAAGGGACATATTTGTTTCTTTGTAAGTGTTTATTTTTACCTTCTCCACAATCACTGCCGCTATTCCGCGCCATGTGAATTCTGTTTGCGTGCAGACTTTTTCCTTTTAACGTTTGAATTGAGTCTCATGTTTAAGCAATATTTGTCCCATGGTAAATTGAAACCAATAGCTCAGATGTAGTGCTCTCCCCTCTCCAGAGAGTCTGACTGGATCAGAGCCAGATTTCTCCAGGCTGACTGGAAGGTAATTAAGTGGCAGCAGACTGGGGCATACTGTTTCAGGCATCCCTATGAAATGATAATGGTGGCGCTGCAGCGTTAACATAAAAAAGACAATATGACACATGCAAAGCATTCACATTCATAAAGCATTGGGTACTGCAAACCAGTGAGGATTCATATTTCCAGACAGTCCAAGATTATATTCACTGATGAGAAACTAACAATAAAAAAAGGAAAATTAAGTTTTATCAGGCCCAGAAAAGAAAACCCTAAACCTAATGCAGCAGAGTTATTACAAATGATTGCATTGTATTCTAGAGTCTATGGCAATATCGTTAATAAAACCTCAGTTTTTTCAATATTTATCAGTAAGAGCAGCTGGATTGAAAATACATCAGATGCAGAAAGCTTGAAAATGTACTATTAATTAGATTTATTTTTTGTAATTGTCTTTCTTTCTGTTGAAATAAGGGGAGGACTCATGTATGACTCAGGAATAATCCATCTAGGCTTCTTCCTTTGCCGCAGTGTCTTTTCTATATATTCATATAATATATATTGTGCAATTTTGAACTAAACTAAACTGAAAGCATTATGTACATCTACCACATTTCGATGTCCTCTATGCCTCCAATAGTAGGTCTGCATATTTTTTGTACGAGTGATGTGTAATTTGTCTGATGGTAAATTGACCTCACAATGTCAGTCAAAAGACACTTGTCAGGTTTCATTACCCAGAATTCTGGAGTAGACGCATCATCGGAGGTGGCTTACAGCGGTGGCTAACCTTGGTGGGACTCATTAATGTCCACTCATCAACCTTGCAGTGCTTACTCCAAGTCCCCACATTACTTATATTATAAGAAGTCTTTTTTTGCACTCAATGGCAGTCAAGGAGACATAGGTTGTAAAGAAGGGACAGTGGAGGTTTAGCTGCTTCACCACCTTGCACCTTTAATGTGGTCCACTAAAATGTTATATTATTCTACACAACACTCTCTTTTGGTAGATAGTAGTTTCAATTAAACTAATCTTAACCTACAGATTACGCAGTACGTTTTCTTAGATAGATGATAGATAGATACTCTTGCTCTATGTAACTTCAGTGAGCGAGATGTGACTGACTGATAGTCACTTCCAAGAAACAGGTCCATTGAGTTCTGCTGAACTTTAAATCAGTTAAAAAGAATAAAAACGACGCGTTTATCATCAATCTCCAGAGAGGAGCTTTTAGAATATTGAGAAATCTCCACAGACTTTGGTGAATTCATAGATATGCAATCTTTAGTGTAAGTTCAATGTAAACAATCTTTTTTGTGTGTGTATCGTCTCTTTTTTTCATTTTTTGTATATACAATACCAGAGGGAGACGTATGTGTGAATTGGGGCTGTGTTGTCAGTTAAAGAAGTGGTCGAGCCAAATGCACATAACATAGAAAAATAAAACAAATGTTTGTGTGTGTGTGTGTGTGTGTGTGTTACAAGGAAGTTGCTCAGAAATCTATCTACAATAAATCTGTTTTCTTAAAGCTGTGGTGTAAGATTCAGGTGAGGAAACTATTGGCAGAAATTAAATATAAAATAATCCTAGTGATGTTTTCACGAATGTGTTATCTACATTGCACAAATTGTGGTTTTCTTTTCCCCTAGAATGAGTCTTTTAGATTTAAATACTTTATATTTACATCTGGAGCAGGTCCTCTCTACGGAGGCCGCCATGTCGTCTAAACTGGACAAATTAAACACCCTTTGAGTTTTCATGATAACTGAAGGTTTCCACTGGTTCTCTTTCATGTTTGGAAGGTGGGGGGGGGGGGGGGGGTGGTGAGGGGTATTCAGCTGCAACATGAAACTTCACCACTAAATTCTACACACTGAACCTTTAAGTTTTTTATGCAGTAAAGTGTAGACATCTTCACTTCAGCAGTGGTTCAGGAGCTGCTGCTTGTGGCCAGCAGGGGCGCTGTGTGGACCTGTGGATGAGACGGTTACATGTCACCCATGTGACGAGGAAGTAGACACTGGAGGCTTGGAGGTAAACATGGAGGTAAACATGCTACACACACATAACACGTTATTGAATAAAGAGCTGGTTTGTGTTCCCCTGCTACACGTGACCCTGTGTGAGGAGTTTCTACGTGTTTCTCCCCAGTGACGACCTCCAGCTCCAGGAGCATGTTCCCCCAGAACCACCCGGGTAAAGCCTTCGTCTGCGGGCTGATCCTCCTCCGCTTCAATAAACGACTCTTAACGATGTCTGGACCGAACCTCTCCGAGGAAAGCTCGGGGCCACCGAGGAGAAGCGGCTGCGTGACCCGGGTCGATGCCGACGGGAGGCGGTCCGAGCCGGGGACAGGCAGCGGCAGCAGCAGGGCGGAGGGAGAGCAGAACCAGGGGAGGTTCTCCCAGGAAGAGATGGACGTGCACAGGGTCCATAGAGAGGCGTGTGAGGTGAGAAGCATCAGCTCCACCTTCATCTGGGGCTCAGTCATCTACTCGACTAGCTGTGATGAATGAGAGCTTTTCTACTGTTTGTTGTGTGATAAAACTTCAGTGCACAAAGTATTCAGATAGTTCCTTTACACTAGAAATACAACTAAAGTCTATCATTCCCAATGTGACACAGATACAAGTACATCCATGTGAGCCTTGTGTATTAACAGCAAAGTGCCTGCATACATATAAAGAATAACTACTCATCTCAGAGTGTTATTATTATTATGCTCTATACTTGTATTACATATAGTATATATACTATCAGTTGGGTTTAAAGACTGAATTTTGCCCCTGAGTGAAGGAAACATTTTACAAATCAAAGGTATTATGTATTTATACCTCCTCACTATGTATCGGACTTTTGTCATATTGCTTTTAATGATTACTGTTTTATTGTGAAAATTATTTATATCAGTTTATTGCCAAGTCATGATTCTAAACCTGGAAAATTTAGAATCTATACGAGTTTATGTTGAGCGTCTTTGTGTCGTGCATAGTTTACTCATTGGTTATGAGCTATAATATTCATATTTGAAGAGACTTTTTGGGAGCTGTCATGTCATCCATCTTTATAAACATTCTATGAGGAAAATATACAACAACAAAAAACCTTGCTATGTTAAACAAAGTGATAATAACATTTCTGGATCTGTCCATTCGTCCAGATCTCCCCCAAAATGCACCAGGTTCTGTCTTTGCCAAAGTTCCATCCAAGTTTCATGGAAATCTGTTCAGACGCTTTTTGAGTAATTTTGCTGACAGATGAAATAGTGGTGAAAACATATTCTCCCTGTTTGAGGTAAAAATGATACTGATGAATTTAGTCATTGGTGAATAATATTATAGCGAAACTGCTGAGCTGCAATGAAACAAACACAACTCACTACACAGGCTGAATCTCAATCTTCAAAATGTGTTCTAAGGGTAAATGATTTTGTAGCTAAAACCAATAATCTCTATTTTCCTAAAAATATTGACCAATAATTTATTTTGAGGATCCTCGTACAAAGCAGGATAATTGTGTAAGACATGTCTCCTTTAAGTGCTTTTTAAAAACACCATATTTTACATGTAATAGCCTGAGACCTGCTGTCAGTTGCACAAGAAGCCTAAAATTATGAGATGCAAATGGTTTTGGACCAATACCAACATTGTTTATATAATCTGATGCTGTACCAGCCGTAATGATATGCTCGCTGTGGTGCTTCTCTAGAGCCCATCTGTCTCCAGGGCAGAGATCCCCCATGGGTCCCCGGCAGAATGAGATGTTGTCATTTCAATTACAACTAGTGGGTATAGTGCTGCAGAATAGACTTCTTTGTTTTGGTATCAGATTTCACTCGTCTTCTCTCCCCAGCTGTAATATTTATTATTTTCTGAACCATTTAACAAAGAGATCGTGGCTGGATTCACCGCATGTGATGTAAAAACCCTTTCAAACAGTAGCCTGGAGATATTTCAAGACGATTCCAGTCCCAGCAGCTTTGTTACTGTTTTCTTTAGAAGCATAGCATCTCACATGTTTTCCACCCAGCACATGTCATAAAAGCAATGATCATTGTCTTCATCAGATCCATCATATTCACTAAATCCTCCTGGCTCTTTATCAGGGCCAGTGAGCTCTGATGGCCGCAGTGTACGGGTGTCGTCTTTACGCCTTTGGGCTTATTCGCTGTAAATACTGTGCTTCTGACTGTGGGTGAAGCTGAAGCAAGTTGGCTACGACCTGAGGAGAGTGGTAGAGCCGGGGTGGGAAAAGCACAATACAGAGGGGGCCGTGGCCGTGCCAGCTTCACTATGTGGCCCTGCAATGCCATGTGAAATGACAGGCTGTGTCACCAAAGTGCCCGGGGCCCTTTTCCCTTTGTAGCCTGTCAAAGCTCACCAACTAGTGGGCTCTCAGTTTGAAACAGACTGAGAGCTGACATTTTCTAACTTCCTAAGGGATGGCAGAGGAGTTCAGTGTTTTCCACTCGCAGAAGGTGTTTGTGTGTCTGTGCGAGACAAACGATCGGTCCAAACACAACAAATAAAAGAGCCCATTGTGTCTGGAATACGTTTCGTTCAGTTTCCTGCAAATCTGCGCTGAATGAAAACGACCGTCTTCCCGTGCACTGTGAAATGCTCACAAAAGGACAGCACTAACTAATTAGTAACATCATAAGAATTCGACTGTCTTACATCTGTTTCTATGCATAGAGGTCATCCATTGTGTTCGAGTCGACCCAAAGCAATCTGTCTCCATGTGCTTGAGCATGCCTTTGTGTATATGTAATGTATAGGGTTAAGTATGCAGGGGTCACACATTCCCATATGTGTTTTTGTGTCACACTAATCATATAATAATATCTTCATTATATTCAGGCGAAGAAGCAGCTGTATGTCGACCCTTCCAGTGGGTACAAGGTGTTCACAGAGTATGCCCACCTTCAGAGAGGAAAATGCTGTGGCAGCGCCTGCAGACATGTGAGCTCTTTGTTTTCTGTTTTACCAAATGCATCTTCCTCCTCAGCCCTGTTTGTCTCTGCGCTCTATTGTGTTCATCAGTTGTGTAGTTGTGTTCTTTTGTGTTCTGCTCAACCCCCGTTCCATCCTGTCCGGTCCTTTTCTGTCCCGGGGTCTGTTTCCATACTATAATTTATAGTCAGTGTTAAACTCCTGATTCCATCGTGTTAAAACAATTTGTATGTGTACAGCAGTTCAGGGCAGCCTTAGTTCAGCTGTCTATGGTGCTGATGAGGATGATGACATTATTTATTTAACTTTGACATTTTCACTGTTAGGTTTTTGTTTAAAAAAACAACACAAATACTTAAAAAATTAAATACAAAATCGTTTAACTAAAGCTCATTTAAAGCTTCCACTCTGTGCATCTATATGACACATGTTGATCAGTGGAAGTTGATAACAAGTGAATGTATTGTTTAGCTCCAGATCTTAGTGTTGATTCTTGAATGTGAGCGTGTGTCATCACCTTCCTGTATTGGAAAAATCAGCAATAAAGTCCAAACAGCGCAACAGAGGCAGGAGATGACTTCAACATAAATTATCAACATCTCTTTAATAACCAAAGCAATGTCTCTCTGTTGCCTCATGTCTCCACATGTGTTTCATGTAAAGAGGTGACTAGTGGTGGCTGAATAAACAGGTGAGCAGCTCATTGTGCAGCAGGTGTGGTGCAGACTCAGGGTTCTGTGGACTGAGTCTTTACCTACCACGGCAATTCGATTACAGCAGGTCACTTTTACAGTTTCAGAAAGAAAGCTGCAACCAGCATCACCACAGGCCGAGCAAACAGCCCATTCCAAACAGGCAGGTCTAGAACCTATACACTTCACTACTGGTGGGATTGAAAGGCACAGATCCCAGTTGATTCTGTTGGTGTTTGGACTTTGTCAGAGGCTTCTGACCTTTCACAAGTTACCTGGATTTGTTTTCAGTTTTCACACCTCTTGTTTAAACACATGGGGGGTGCAGGATGGTTTTCATGATCTCACTCTTGTTTTCATATCTGACATGTTCTGGTCTGTCGAGTCCACATCTTGTCCCATCCAGCCTCGTCTCATTTTCTGTCCTGCCTTGCACCATCACATCTCCCCCAGTCTCCCAGTGGTTCAGTCCTGATTCGGTTCCTCCTCATCCTGTTCCCCTCTTGTTTCTCACTTTGCTCTTCTCTTATATGTTCTTTGCACATGTTACTCTCTTGTTCACTGACGATCTGTTCCACACGTAACCATTTAACACCATTATCTTTTTTGATTCTCCTCTAGTGTCCGTATGACCAGGTCAACGTGAAGGACCCTGCAATGAAGAAACAGTTTAATTCTTTATTTTATGTATAGGCCTAACACACTGGTGCCAAAGGTAGAATGTAAGAGCCTGTTTAGAATGGAGCGCATGTTGCTTCTCTTCTGCCTGTCGTTATTTTGACTACTTGAGTCATTTTTTTATCAGTGTACTAAATGATGAAATATGGGTAGTGTCTGTGCAATACTTACCTCCTATGAATCACAACGATTCTTAGGATTATTTTCATTCTCACAAGACAAGGATGGAGGAGGAAGGATTCTTTCCACAGAGCCTCATGTAAAATAGCCTTTTATCACGTCTCTGTTTTGTTTTTCTTTTTAACGGTGCTACTCGGATGTCCGTATCTACTTAAGACTCTTGAATAATATGTGGTGTTCTCTCTCGTCTGATACATTTACCAGGGTTGTGGGAGTATGGAGATGAAAACTGAAAGAGCATTTTAGATCTTCGCCCTCAAGATAAAGGGCACATAAGCAAAAGTATCTGTAGATAGTCGGACAGAGTCTTGAGCTCGTTTGCATCTCTCGTTATTTTTTCTCCCAAATGTAAAACCACATGAATATTTGCATCATTCTCACTCCACAAGTGCTCGACTGAACTGTCTACCTCTGACTGAAATACTGTGTTATTAAAACTAGGCAGGGGCCAAGGGTCAGCCCTCACACTTGGCTGCGCTGCTTTTACACCACTTGATGGAATCAGGCTGTTAACAAACATGCCATGGACATCAACAGCAGCCCTCCCCACCGGACTCGCAGCTCAGCCTCCTGGCAACACTTGGCTACAGCGCAGCTCCCTGCGGCTGCTCTCCTGAGCTGCAGCCTAATGAACTCCTGGGCCCTGTTATCCCAGCACTGCGCTAGATCAGCTCATGTTCAGGAGCATGCTTAGACGCACACATGCATAGGAAGGCTATCTCCATCAGACTACCCTGTGGCTCCTAATAGGCCAATATAGTATAAAGGTTGCACTAAGCACCGCACACTGTAGCCCACAGTAATGGTACAAGGTGGGGTCAAGCGCTCATTCGGAGCTACCTTCGGAGCTAACAAGAGATGTTGAGTTGAGATGTGCCACTTGATTTGTGAATGCATGTGGGTAGGCAGCGCGATGCCTTCAGGCGCTGGCTCCTAACCTGCCACACACACTCACCCGTCTCCACCTGATTGGGCAAACCGCGTCGGGATGAGAGGATGTGTCTGCCGCGGAATTCTGTCGCAGCCGCCTACTGGCGCGGCCACAATTTTCCTCGGCAGGTGGGTCCCAAAGGCAAGTGCTTAGTGATCGGAGCAAAGCCCTGTGAGCGGCTACAAGGAGATTCATGATCCCAACAGTGCTGGGGAGGACAGGTTCTTGGGGACGCGTCGTCAGGCGGGATGAGAGGCGAATTTATTTGGTGTTATTCTAAACCGAGGCAGCGGAGCGTGCGGCAGCAACATTCCTACAGCGGGATGGTGAAGGTGTCACACTCATCAAGTACCTGGGCCTGCTTGCCTGCCGCGGCTCTGCGGGTTTTGCCTAGGGACTTGTCTGTCACATTAAAGTAGATGCATTGCCATTCAGGGCCTCGGCGGTCCTGCAGCCTGACCATGAAATAGGCCAACTTTCATGTCTGCCTCATCCCTCCACGTCTCCCCAATCCAGTGATGGCACAATTTGAAATGGTTTTTTTCTCCCATCATGTTGTAGCCGAGCAGTCGGTGACTTAGACACAAACAGCACAGCGATGACTTCGACAGATTTATGGTGAAATTTACTTGAACATCTATGACCTGAATGATTAAACATGATAAATAAAACATTTTGTGTTTTTTTAAATCAAGCATTTTCTTGAGTTGTGTTTCTTTAAATGGGCGATTCATAATTGGCAAGAAATCATTTAACTTGAACCCCTATTTAATTTATTTACAACACCTAATTATTGCTAATTTAGTTTTCAGTTGACAAGTTTGTCACATTATTCAAAACAAATTTATTCTACCTAGTTCATCAATTCATTCATTTGTTGATTTTGTCTGTTTTATTAAGTACCAGTAGAATTATATGAAATAAAGAAAAAAATAAGGTTTTACTTCTCAATGTAAACAAATATACACACACACGCACTAACCCACAGCCAGCGGTATTCCCACAGCGCAGATGTGCCTCCCAAGTTACAACCGCCAACCAGACGTGAGGTGTTTATTTCAGGCGTTTTGGCCTGAACATCTCTGACCTTCAGCTGGAGCATATGCTGCGCTGGAGCAGAGTGGCAGCTATAGGCCGTGTGCCTTTCCACAGGACGGTGGCCCTAGCCGCAGAGAAAGAGAGAGCTGTCCAGTTTGGAACTGTGACCAGACAGGCTCTAGTCACAACCAGTTAACAGGCCGAGCAGACCCCTCACCCTCCCCCCCCTCCATCTCAAACAGGCACAGAAGCCCCACGGCCAATGGCCCCAACCACAGTCAGTTACAGTGTCTCCATCACTGTTGGCCAGACCAGCCAGGAACTGACACAGTGTTGGTGGAGGGAAGGAAAAAAAACAACTTGAGTGTCAGCCGTATGATGGCTGAAAGGAACATCAGTCGCAGCAATTGGCCGGGCACTGCTTTGTGTGATTGTGTGTGTGTGTGTGCACGTGCGGCTGCGTGCACGTGCGTGTTGATATTCAAGCAGAATTTGAGCAGCACCAACATCAACGTCTGGTCGCTCTACACAGACAATGTCAGCTCGCCTCGGGGCAGCAGCCCCCACAGTGGTCATATGGACAACCAGATCCCTGTGGTTGAATTAGTGATAAAAAAACAAAAACACACTCACATGGCCACTGAGTGACAGTCAGCGTGTCAGATGCCTTTGGACAGACGGGGCTGCAAATAGCACCGAGGAGCGGCTTCTCCCTCTGACCGCAACTGGTGGTCAGGCTCATGCCAGGCCAAGTCCAGGCTGCCAGATGAGCCCAGATGAAAGAAGCGTCGGGGGCAGTCACGGGGAACCTCGAAGTGCCTGCAGAGAACTTTGGCCTGTTTACTTCCGTCCAGGTCCCTCGCTGATGTAATCCTATCTGTGATTTCTTGTCCACATTTAGAAGACAAGTGGTGCCATTGTTTTGTTTTTTGTAACCATCTAAAGCCCAACCTATTTATCATGATGTTCCCCTCTGACTCCGTCTTGCAGTCGGAAGCAGGGGCCCGTTTGACAGGATAACAACAAGCATCACATAAACCGCTGGGCCTCCTCCCAAAAAGCTGCTTTTACCCCATAAGGTTATACAGCGATAAAGAACATCCATCTATTATGTTTCCATGTCCTTTCTAGTGTGGCCAGATATGGACTAATACGTGCACCATTCCTCAGGAGGATACTCTGTCCCCAGAGGAGATGAGAGCGTGTGTATGTATGTGTGTGTGTGTGTGTGTGTGTGTGTGTCGAGGTGGCGGTGTGCAGTCGGAGCTGTTCTGGAGGCAGGGAGGGGAGGCAGGCAGCAGTTGGTGTGCAGAGAGCAGAGGCTCAGGCTGGCTAGTTAAGAGCTTCTCTCTCCTATCCTCCATCTGCCAGGGACCGGGGTTGTGATTTGAGCTCCAGCAGAGCAGAGCAGGGAGGGGATCGAAGGAGGGGGGGGGATGTAGAGAGGTAGGGCTGTTGGGGGTCGGGGGGAGCGGCGTAGAGAGGGGTAAAGGGAGGGAGGGGGGAGCGTTGGTTGGATGAGACGGAAAAGAGAAAGTGTGGAGGGAGCGGGGAGTTTGGAGGAGGGAGAGGGGAAAAAGTGAGGGAGAGAGAAAATAAGGATGGAAATGAAAAACAGGATACATGGCGACCGACGAGATCTATTTATAGCCTCTTCTATCATTATTATTCTTAACCCCTGTTAAACATTTGAGTTGCAGGCATCAGAAATAATAAAAACATTAGTGTGGCTATATTCTATCCTAATATTTTAATATTTCCACACTGCCAATGACTGTGACTCCATGTCCATGGTGTGTTTGTAAATATTTCCATATCACCATCCTCTCACCACACCACCCACCCACCCAGACTCATGTGACTGGGATATCCAGAGCTGCACTCCTCCCTCTGTTCCTCCTCTTCCTCAAACCCCCTCTCCCTTCCCACTCCTCTCCTTCATTCTGTCAGTGTTTAGCCTGTGGTTCCCTGAGCCACAGTGGATCCTGGGATCGCCTTCCCACCTCCTCCTCCTCCTCCTCCTCCTTCACCTCCCTCGGACTCCTTGCCCACGTCGCCTCCACCTCTCCTCCGCTCCTCTCTCTGGCGCTGCTTCGGGACCCACTGAGGGTTCCCTCTGTGAGACTCGAGTGTCACTTGAGGTGACCCAGAAATGATAACTCCAGATGAACCCTGGATGTGTGGTAATCTAACCGCCGTGCCCTACAGCAGAGAGGAGCCATGGAGCCAGGGAGGGAGCCAGGGAGGGAGGCAGGGAGGCAGGGAGGGAGGCAGGGAGGCAGGGAGGCAGGGAGGCAGGGAGGGAGGCAGGCATCCTGGTTGGTGCTGCATCTGCGGCTTCACTGTTGAACCAAGCCCGCTGCAGAGCTGGGTATCATGCTTGGAGAGCGCTGTGTGCACAGTACGCGTCATAGTACACAGTGAAATGGATCTCAGTGCCGCTGCATTATTGATGAGATACATTGTGATGTCAGCCCAGGCGGAAGGAGCAAAGCAAAATGACTGTTAGCAATATGGCACATGATCATTTATGCAAGCAGTACAGAGGTGTAATTAATTGCCACCCTTTGCTCCCAGTCCCAGCGCTCACTCACTCAGTATTCACTTGTCAATTGGAAACCAGTCCATACGTCAGTGGGTTGTCCTCCATGTGGCCAGTGTGAATGTGGTTTGGGACATCCTGCCTGGTGGATGACCTCCCTCTGTCATGTGAACAGTAAACATACAATCCAGAACATGCCCTTTAAACTGTCTTACATTGGGTTATTAATTCTATTATTATTTAATGGCCTGTTATTATGCTCAGCCTCTCGGGTGAACAGTGATCCAGCGATGCACAATGAAATTAGAGCAACATTACCATTACATTACCATGAAAAATATTGATATTGGTCATTTTGTCACAGCAACACTCAAACCTTCTTCCAAACATTAACTGTATTAATATTTAGTAAAATATTGACATTATTATTATTTCTTCAATCAGTATTTTTGCAATATGAGGCCAAATGGTGTGTAAAATGCTTCCTGGCTTTATTGACTGTGACTGTTTATCTATACACTGAATGTAGATGAGGTTGGTCGCTTCTGCTCCTGCAGGTGAGAGAAACGGAGAAACATACGTCACAGTTCAGGGGAAACGAAATGTGAACACAGTGATTCAGTTATTTAAATATTCTGTATTCAGTGCACACCCAGTGAAAAAAACACACGTTATACATCCTAACCTGTAAATTCATATTTTGTTTTACATTTGTACCGTTTCATGAATTAAAGTAATCATTCGTTTGCCATTTTAAATCATCTTAAGTAAATATCTGCCAATCACTCTTGAATTTGGATTTTCTCCTAAAATTCAGAAATTAAAATCTATTTTTTTTATTTCTAATCTGATTTCGATTTGATGTAATTATTCAGTACCCTTTCCTTTCCACAGGCACGTGTTGTTGTGCTCCACGTGTCCGTCAGATTGATTGATCTAGTTTGACTGTACAGACCTTTCCAATCAGTCCCTCCCACAGACCTCTGCTCTGCAGCCAGTGGAATCACACTTGTGACCATTTGACGTCTCGTTCAGTTTTGACCCACACATTATGTAATTATCATTTTAGGATATAATCTACTATTCCTTTTCATTTCAAAATTCGTGCTTCAGGTCCAAAATAAAACTTTGGGGGGTGAATTCAAACATAAGTTGTATTAAAACAAGTGGAAAGTGGGTTAAAAATCCTTGAATCTGGTTTCAAATCTCTCTAATGATGGTTGTTTACCATTTGGCGACAACTGACTCCAGATCCTGCAGATTAACCCTCTTTAATTTACGAGTATGCATCACACATTATAACCTACATGCTGAGTAGGCCAGTGGCTCATCTCCCCATTTTTCCAAGTGTGTGTGTGCGTGTGTTTTGTGGTGCGCTGAGGGCCGCCTGCACATGGGAGAGGAATATTTAAATGTCTTGTGTTTTAATTGACGCTTGAGCTGGAGGTGCAGGCTCAGAAACGAGGAACAGCCCCCATCTACCGGCAGCGTCTCCTCCGTCTCCAGCTCTGCGCACTGCGCGCACAGTCCGGAGCGCCTCCGCCTGCGCGCTGCACAGGGATCTGGATCTCACTGCGCAAAGCCTCAGGTAAGACCTCTTCTATATGCACGTGTCGGACTGGGAAATTAAAAATTCAGGGGAGAGGTTATAACAAAAAAAAAGAAAGGAGAGCAACGACAGAGGAGAGCGTGTGAAGTAATGCGCGACTGATCTGATGCCTGATAAATCCAGTGGCATGGGCGATAGAGGCTCGTCTCCGGGATAGACGTAGTGGAAGGTAAAACCAACCCCTCATTCATTTCACCGATTTATTTATACACCGGTTATTGTAAATACGTATTTTCAGCAATGAATGAATGCAATCTTAAATTATTTAATTTGTTATTCTGGAGTTTGGTATCAAATCCAAATGCAGCCCCCCCAAAAAGACGCCTTTCTTCAAATACACACCCAGTCATTTAATTCTTATTAATAACTGAGATGGGAGATTTTATTCTTTTTATTTATATGACAAAACTCATGCCCTGAGACATCATCGCCCTTTTTAAAACACCACATTTGTCATTGTTTATATTTTGGTTTTCTCTTTTTTTGCAAGCGAGGTTTAAATATGAAAAAAACATGAAAAACAATCAGTGATTAATTCGGATTGTTTCGTGTTTTTAAAGCTTTAATTTGCTTTTACAAGATCGTGCAACTTAAATTAGGGCAAATCATCGTCTGGAGCTAAACGAAAAATGACACACCATCGCCCTGATTCCTTTACCTCCAATATATCTGAAGCCACTAATGAAACGTGATGGGAAGCATAGAACTACATTATTTAATTGGCAGGGTTCATTTCCAATTCATGCAAAAAATATTGCCCCTTTAGTTTTATTAGAAAAAGTCTTGCATGAGCTTTAGTTTATAAAACATCTGCAGTTTAATGTGATGCTTTAAAATAATACAAACAAACACGTCATCAGTGTGTATTTATTTATTTATTTATTTACTTGCAGGTAATATCCCAATTACAAGGGGGGAAAAGGGGGAAAACGTAACACAACAGAACGACAACACAAAAGACCTGATTCCCTCAGCCCCTCACTGACACAATGTTACACCCACTTCAGTCAAATGAAATGTCACTGCTGCAGGCAACGGGTCACAACACTCTTCTCTATCCACATACATGTCTCCATCTTGAAATATAAAATTAAACGGGAGCATGCACAAATGGGAAAAAGTCATATTCTCATCATAAATCGCCTTTATTTAATTTCCAGGGTGTATAGAAACCTGCGGTGAGATTAAATATCACGCAGGGCTGAGCTGATGCCTCCTCTCAGGGTGTCTTTGTCCAGGTGAAATCAGATCCTCGCGTCCCCCCCACACTCTCTTTTCAAACCCACCACCACCACCACCAGCAGCACTGCTGCGGAGACACTGACAGAGCGCACATGAACAGCTGCAGGTCCAGCTCGTCCAGGAGGGGCCCCGAGCCTTAAAGTCCTCTGGCTGCGTTATCAGGGGGCCTCCAATTAAAGCCAACACAACTTCATGGTGGTGGGTGATGTCAGTGGTGGTGGTGGGGATGGGGTGGGGGGTGGGGGGGGCAGAGACACACGAGATAATGTAACACGTCTCGAGATGAAGTAATGAAGCATCCACACCTGCAAACACCTCCCACCACCACCACCTCCCTCCCCTCAGTAAATCTATTAATGGGACCAGAGTCACAGATTCAGACAGTATATATATATATATTGTTTTAATGCAAAATATATATATTAGTATTTTTTATATCTATATATATATATATATATATATATATATATGATATTGCAGGGAGCATGCAGATCTCGTTATCCGGATATCAGCTGTAAAGGCCTGTGTGGTGTTTGTCAAAATACCTCAAAATACTTCTTTCTTGGATGTTGTCACCATTCCTCGTCCTACAGTGAGTCGGACCTTAAACTCATCGGTTTGCATATATATATATATGTGTGTGTATATATACGTGTGTGTGTGTGTGTGTACTTTGTGTTACAGAGTTTTCACACCCTTTAAAACGGACACGGATCTTTTATTGTAGCTTCACAGCCTCGTGCACAGTGTAGATTATATATATTATGGTAAAGAATCACGTGAAAATATTATGGAGGTGTTTTTTCATGCTGCAGGGTCCATAAGAAAACACTGAAATATATATGGTCTTGTTTCTGTTCATGATCAGAACCAGTGAAGCAGATTTTAGGTCTAATTCCAGAGACCCTGCAGGGACCGTGTTAATGAGGCTCGGTAAAAATCTATGATGCTCGTTTGATGGAGATAAAAATTGATTTTGCACCGAAAAGACCAGCCTGTAAATGTAGACTATAAAAGAGGGAGTGGTTTGTCGCCTGCTCAAATTAAATCTGTTTTCAATACAGCAAAAAAAATGAGCTTTGGTATAAGTGGGGGAAATAAATTTAAAATGTCAAAATTTTCTTATTTTAAAGGAGTTTGACACTGAGCAGATTTTATTATTTTATTAGTTTTTATAATTTTTTTAGACAGTACTAAATTTAACACAAACACACACACTAAATTCAGATTCACAACCAATTAAATCCCTAAATATTAATGTAATTTCACGATAAAACTTATAATAAAAGTTAATAAACTCTCCTGAAATTAAACGTCCTGTAATTATAACTAAAGACCATTCATTTTAATTAAGATGTAAATACTTATTTAAGATGTGTAAAATGGATGAAAAATATGCGTTTAAATTATTCAAAGTTTATTTTAGTTAATTTTAATTATTAGTATTATCTTTTTGTTGTTGTTGTATGCATCGGTTGTCCACAACGCAGCGTCCTCGCCTCTAAATGAGGGAATAAAAGTAAATGAAAAGGTCAGTACCATGAAGTGGTGGTCCTTCGCAGCAGCGTGCAGCCAGCATCGGGAGGTTTTTGAGGGAGAGAGTGACAGCTCTTTGTTGGTGAATAGAAATTCAGTGGAGAAGGAGAGGGAGGGAGAGAGAGAGAGAGTGTCTGATGGAGAGAGAGAGAGGGGGGGGGGTGTGTGCGTGTGTGTGTGTGTGTGTGTGTGTGTGTGTGTGTGTGTGTGTGTGTGTGCGTGTGTGTGTGTGTGTGTGAGAGCGAGAGGGAGAGAGAGGGGAACTCCTCCTACCAAATTATTCAGACTGGGCAGGCTCCGCTCCCTTCACAAATAGGACACGGTGCTGAAATCCAGTCAGTCCCAACCTGACCTCCAAACACCGCGGAGCCCCTGACTGGGAGAAGCGGGAGAACCGGGAGAGAGAGAGAGAGAGAGAGAGAGAGTGAGAGTGAGAGAGAGAGTGAGAGAGAGAGAGAGAGAAACAACAATAACTGTGTGTCATTATTTTGGGAGAGTGTTCATACTGCACCCCCTCCCCTCCCCTCCTCCCTCCCCACCACCACCACCACTTCCACGCCGCTCTGTCGCACCAGTTGGACTATACAATCTTTTTTTCTTCTTCTTTTTTATTTTTTTATTATTGTTGTTGGTCCTGTCTTTCTTTCTGGAGGAGAGACATTTGACGGGAAGCAGGAGAGAACGCTGGTGCACCACACACACCACTCCTCCTCCTCCTGTCCCACCCATGCTGTAGCTTCTTTTTTTTTTGCCTTCCTCCTTTTCTTCCAGTTGCCTTTGCACTGTGGCGAGGAGGTGATCTGAGCCTGAGTCTCTGGGGCTGTGTGGCTGCTGCTGCTCCGGTTCCCCGCGCCTCCCCCTGAGCCCCAGAGCCCACGTCGGATGCGCTGAGGTATATGGAAGTTGTGGGCTGCAAGAGAGAGGCAAGCAGTTGCAAGTTGCGTCCAGGACCGGGAGCCATGCTTTTCCACGGGATCTCCGGGGATCACATCCAAGGGATCATGGAGGAGATGGAGAGGAGGTCGAAAACGGAGTCGCGCCTGGCGAAGGGCATGCAGCTGAACGGGAGAGAGTCGGTAAGAGCCGGGGGTCGACCCGTGTTAAAACTCCTTTTTCTACCCTCGCTGCTGCGTAAACGGCGACTGTGGCACCGGTAACGCGCAGGGAAACGTGTTGTAGTTGTTTTGCGGGTGAGTAGGAGACTGGAGAGGAGGATCTCAGCCACTTCTTTATGGACAAATCAAATTTAAAATGTATTTTAGTCCAACTAAATTTGTTAAAACTACTTTTCGCTTCCTCATGGATTGTTGCAATTGTTGAAAACTTTATCAGCTGCACAAAACGAATTACCAAAAGCAAACTGGCTGCAGCTTAACATCCAGTTGTTTAAATAGCTGAAACACTGAATTTCTCTTGTTATTAAATTAATCTTTGTACATTATTATAATTAACAGTAACATCTCGTTGTCTGTGGGCTAATTACATCGTTTTAGTTGCAGTTGGGTTTATAAAATAACTTCAGAAAATTGTCTGAATAATAGTAATTATAATTATTATTATTCGTGTTATTGTTGTTGTTAAATTTGTGCTTTGGGATTTTGGCAGAAAATAATTCTTTACCTGTTTTCAATATGTTTAATACATTAAATATAAGTGAGTTCCTAAATCAGTTAAAGTGAAGTTGTTGTTCACGGCTACAAATAAACAGCAGGTTAAACTCGTGATGTTAAATCCAATGTTTTTAATTCTGCTCGACATTTCATGGATTTTTGAATCACGGTTGTTCAGCTTTTATTTCTTAATTTGGGCCCGAAGCTTGTGATTGTTTAACATCGTGTTGAAAAAGCTCCAATGGCCTCATCGAGGTGGAGAATCAAGTTTAACCAAATGTCCAGCTATTGTTGTGTATTATGTGTTATATCATACTGTGCATGTTCCAGCCGGTGCAGTAAAGTGTAGTCACCGTGTCCTCTCCCTCTGACCGCAGACCATGCCCTCCATGAGCCCGGAGAAGCCTGCTCTGTGCGCCGGCTGTGGAGGCAAGATCTCGGACAGATATTACCTCCTGGCCGTGGACAAACAGTGGCACCTGCGATGCCTCAAATGCTGTGAATGTAAACTGGCGCTGGAGTCGGAGCTAACGTGTTTTGCAAAGGATGGAAGTATCTACTGCAAAGATGATTACTACAGGTAAGAAAAATCCAGGTTCATCGTCTATTTACACGTCAGTTCCTGTCACGCACACACATGCACGCGCGTAGAATAACCCACCCAATGCACGCATGGATCCGTTTATGTTCCTGGTGTAATGTAAAAATTAAACTATATTTAAAGAAAGCAAACTACATACACTGTTAGCAGCGATTCAACAGGCTGAGACTGCTCGTCCGGATTAATGTTTCTGACTTCTGATCCAATCAGGCCTCATGTTTATTCTTTTATAAATCACAACTGTCTGCATTAACCAGGCTTGTTGTTCAATGGGAATAATCTTAAATTGTAATTTTAAATGTTTGTTCTTTAGACTTTCCAGCTCTGGCAGTATTATGTAAACTACACATTAACTTGAGAGTCACTCTCATAAACAAAGAACAACCCACATTACACATTCCTGTTTTTGTTTTGTCAGCATGAATGGAAAAAATAAACATATTTCCTGGGTCACGTGTTAACCTATATTTTAATATAGCCTATACATTTTTTTAAATCCATGCACAGTCCAGAGTGGCTTTATAATGCACAGCCGCAGTAAAG
Organism: Pleuronectes platessa; assembly: GCF_947347685.1. NCBI lineage: Eukaryota > Metazoa > Chordata > Actinopteri > Pleuronectiformes > Pleuronectidae > Pleuronectes > Pleuronectes platessa. The sequence goes on from NC_070634.1 coordinate 21,287,393, forward strand.
ACAGAGAAATGCTCGATGTGTTGTGAGCTCTCTCACATTCTAATAACATGTAGCCTCTTGTGTTTAATGTTAAATACACCGGGTTATCAGTTTTATTTCTGGCGTTGTAAAGCTTCTTATTTATGAGTGAAAGTATTTGTACACAGATAGTATTTTTTAAAACCCAGTGCGACTCGTGGAGCAGGCAGCCGTCAGCCAGTTGCAGGCCAGATGTGGCTGCTGCAGCTCAGGTTGTGATCTCAGTGTGTTGGCTTGTTGCAGCTGAGCAGACCCACACACAGGGAGGCTGCTGAGGGGGAAACACACGCGTGTACATCACATGTTGCTTTTTTACATATATGAGCCCTAGTGACCCTGTGCGTGTATCCCGCTCCGGTGCTGGTGTGTGTGTGTGTGTGTGTAACCTGGTGTCCATGTATGAGGTGTGTTGACGATGTGTCTGTTCCAGAAGGTTCTCGGTGCAGAGGTGCGCGCGCTGCCACCTCGGGATTTCGGCCTCGGAGATGGTGATGCGTGCGCGCGACTCCGTGTACCACCTGAGCTGCTTCACGTGCACCACGTGCAACAAGACGCTGACCACGGGCGACCACTTCGGCATGAAGGACAGCATGGTGTACTGCCGCCTGCACTTCGAGAGCCTGGTGCAGGGGCCGGACTACCACCCCCAGCTCAACTTCGCCGAGCTGGCGGCCAAGGGCGGCGGCCTCACGCTGCCCTACTTCAACGGCACCGGCAGCGCGCAGAAGGGCAGGCCGCGCAAGAGGAAGAGCCCGGCCATGGGGATAGATATACCCAGCTACAACACAGGTGAGGGCTGGGCCCCACGCACTGGGAAGAGGATATCGGTTTATGTGTATAAATATATAATTCATACATAACAAGGCGAATAAGGTTCTCATTCTTACTATGGTGGAAAAGCAGCCTTTAGTCTTTGACTGCAGGAGAACGGTGAGACCTATAACGTGAACTCTAATGTTAATTAAACATGGAGCCATTCTTTGAGGAGCTCGGGTTAAATATCCACTTAAAGACCCATTTGTCCTTGGACCAGTTGAGAACCTTTTGCCACATTATGGTTTATGTATCTTATACTAAAACCATACTGGCCTATATCCTTTATTCATTTAATTAGAGCCCGTAAAAATAAATAATAAAATCGCACTTAAATAAATATAAATATTTTTTGTAATCTTCTTTTAATCGTTAAAAACAATATTTAAAATATTTTCTTGGGGTTCCCATATTTTACGCACATCTCCCCAGCCTTGGGTTCGCTTCCCATGTTATAGGACATGAATCCACGTGCCCTGTAGGCAGATGCAAATATAGGTGAACGCCCGCGGCCGAGGGCTAATTAATCTGCAGCTCTCTGTTGTACGTGGTCCTTGAACGCACCGTCTCTCTGCTTCTAGCCGTGCGGGAGAAGGATCGAAATCTGACCTCGGCCATCGACTTCTTCAATTACCATTAATTCGGGTCAAATTAAATGTATGGAGCGAGTGTGAAGGGATTGAAATGTGGCGCAGGGTCGGTGCGTGGAAAAGAGAAGAAGAAGAAAAAGACAAACTCGCAGCCAAATAAACGTCAAGAAAAATCATCTCACGTTTTGCACGTGCTTGACCTTTTTTGCGGGCGGAACAAAAGCAGTGAGGGCGGCGGACACTGAGCTACTGTTGAATGTAGGTTTCTCCTGAAAACTTGCTATTGAATCTGTGGATGTTATATCCCGACCCCCCGACCCCCCCGCAGCGTCCCCATTCTGCTGTCGCTTTCTGCGCATTAGTGCGCGCTTGGGAAAGTTTGTCATTGTGCTGCCAAGTTTCCTGTGTTCCCGGTGAATGGGGAGGAATAAGGGTAATCTGCGCGTTAATTGTTCTCCGTTAATTGGAGGTGACGTTGGAATCCCTGGCCTCCTGTGCGGCGGTCAGCGCCGGTTCTCAGCGCCGCGCAGAGGGGCCTGCCGCGGGGAGAGGGGCCCGGGGGCTGCGGACCCGGCACTGTACACCACACAGGGGCTGGGGTCGGTTTCCCGGATAAACACAATTCATAGGACATTATGCAAATCCTCAAGTTTTCATGCGATGAGAAATAACCAGCGAGGGTCTGCAGGGTTGTTTTTTTTTTAATGGGGCAACACGCATTCCTCAAACAAAGCTATAAAATGAGTAACACAACCACAACAGGTACAAAAGTCACACAAAAGAAAATGCAGAGAAAGACCAAATGCAGCGAGATGATGTCAGACCAGTGAAAGACCAACTGGGAATATTATATGACCCAATGGGGATTTTTAAATAGAATCGAATTCTTTTATTATATCAAAAAAAGAAGAAGCTAATTGGCTTTTTGTTTTGAAGTAAAAAAAAAAAAAAGTTAAATAAATGCTGAATTTAATGCCACCTCACAAGATTCTAAATATCCCATTAACTAAAAATTAAGTGGAACATTTTAAAATAATACTTGAGGGCACAACTGATTCATTTTGACATTTCCCTTTTTATTCCTTTGTTGTGCTGTTAAATCTTTTTTTTTTTTTTGTTGCCCCGGTTAAAATGTGGCTCTGCAGATCAGGAGAATCTCCTTCTTGACAAATGGGACGAGGTTTTGTTCGAGGTTTTGTTTCTGCTTTAGCGAGCACATTCATGTTTGTTTCCACCAGGGAAAGGTGTGGGTCCACAGAGTATTCCACAGCACTGTGGAAACTTGGGTCTTGTTTGGATATAGAGACCCCTAGTGGGTAACATCAAGTCAAACACAAGCCCTGTGAAGGCTGCAGCTGCACAACATGAGATGTCCATGACATGTGTCACGAGGAGAAGTAAAACACAAACACATAAAAGCCACTGTTCCTCATTTAAACTGATTTGTGATTTAACTTAATGATTCATGCACAGGAAAGTGTTTGCACTGCACCTTGTGTTGAGATCGTTCATCTGATCATTTATCAGCCACAGAGAAAAACTACTGCTCAGCATTTAGGACACACGCAGGGAGACAGGCAAATTACAGCAGCTTACTTTATGATTTATATTAAAATCTGTGCTCCTCTGCATCTTCAGTGGAATAAGTGATGAGGTTTGTTTTAATGTGAAACCTACATTCTATAAAAAAAATTGATGTTTTCATATAGAAATCATGTCAATGTTCAACAGTCACATGCGAGAATTCATTAGACAAAGGGATTGTCTCTGTTGCAGCAGAACAGAATTATGCACAGATCTCTTTTAAATATATATTTATAACTGAGTGTTAACATAGATTTTGTCAATGCTTTGATGAAGATTTTCAGCCTCAGCGTTACATTGCACACACGCGTTTAATATAGTGGAGCCGTTTTTTTGCACATCACCATCTTTAAGTATTTTACATGCTCAGCTATTGACAAATGAGCCCCATTAGGCCTGATAGTCTTAACAAATACAAGCAGAAATAATTTAGCCCAGTCATCACTTTGCTTTATTTTCATTTAATTTCTTCTTAACTCTCCGGCGCTCACAGAAACAAACACGATAACCTAAACTCGCAATGTTTTAAATGTCTGCAGTTTCATCAGGTCCGTTGATTTACTTTCGCTGATTTGTATTTTCTAACTACGTATAAAAACTTCAATTATTTACTATGCAGCACATAATAATACTCTGTAGTTGGCTTAGGTCAATGGAAATATACGTATTTACTTGAGTTCATATAGTGTGTGAAGGCCATGAAACACGTTTATCATAATAACGAGTGATGGCTGTCTCTAACACACGATTCTCACTGAGGTGATTTGCTTCATATAGAGTTCATCATCACCGATTGTCCCACGCATATTCCTCAGACAACGTTTTTTTTTGGGGGGAAACAGAATTGCTAGAGAATGAAAATGAATGTGTAGTTCTCCGGGTCTCTGATCTGTCCCTGTGCTCTGCTCCCTGACCTCTCAGGCTGCAACGAGAATGACACGGATCACATGGACCGGGACCAGCAGTCCTACGCCCCGACGCAGAAGACCAAACGCATGCGGACCTCCTTCAAACACCATCAGCTGCGGACAATGAAATCCTACTTTGCCATCAACCACAACCCAGATGCCAAGGACTTAAAGCAGCTGGCCCAGAAAACGGGGCTCACTAAGAGAGTTCTCCAGGTAAGCCGCGAGTCCGTTCTTCTTATTGATCTGATCAGCCCATGTGTGTGTCTGCACCCCACCCCCCCTCCACGTCCCCCTCATCCCACACCCAAATGATCATCCACGTCATCTTTTTTCGTTTCTGTTTGTTTGGTTGGTCCATTTAGTCATTAGATGTATATCCAGGGGTTATTATCTGAGATTTTGTAAATTATTTAATGTTCCTTTTTGGGAAAGAAAGGAGAAAAGTAGCTCTTAAGCACAAAATAGGTCAGACTGTTGCTAATATTAATAATAACGAGAGTGCACATGTCCTTTTTATCTCAGTAGCAGAAAGAGGTGTAATTCAACTATCGCAGATAAAAGTTTTGATCAGGATTATTGTTTGATTTGCTATTAAATATCTTTGTTCAGGAGCTAACTGGTTCATAGCTATCTGCCCCTTCAGCTCAAAATGCCGTATAAAGATTTATCTATGTGAGGAAAGAGCAGCTTGATAGAGTGACAGCTGTGATAACTTGATGTACACATGATTCTTTTTTAAAAGTTAATCCTACCTAAACACAAAAAGTAAAAGCCACACTGGGATTGGTTTGCAGGTTTGGTTCCAAAACGCAAGAGCCAAATTCAGAAGGAACGTTTTGCGACAGGAGAATGGAGTTGATAAGGCTGATGGCACCTCACTCCCTGCACCCTCATCCGACAGTGGGGCCCTGAGCCCCCCCTCCAGCGCGGCCACACTAACAGACCTGACAAACCCCTCTATCACTGTAGTGACCTCCGTCACCTCTAGTTTGGACAGCCATGATTCGGGGAGCCCTTCACAAACTACCTTGACAAACCTTTTCTAACAATCCATCTCTAGCGGATTGATTTATTTTTATTTTTTATTTCATCTGATTTTGATTTGCTGGTTTGTTTTTTGAATTTTTATTTGATCTTCTTCGATTGACATTTTATTTTTTTAAAGTGACACCTTTAAATGAACCAGAGACAGCTCCTTGGCACAGAACGTGCTGTACTGTGTACACAAACAAGAACAACAGGAACAAGAACAGCAGCGACCACATTAAAAGACGAGGAAATCATTTTAATGTGTAGCATTTGAAAACCGCACGGCAGCCATGACTGTAGTTGACTCGCAGGACGCAGATCTTGGACGGGACTTTTTGAAGTTGAAGGCATTAGAAAAGTTGTTGTGTGTTTCACAGCTTATTTGGAAAAAAAAAAAACTAAACTTGAATCCTGTCTGGAAAATAAGTAGTTCTACTTGATTTGACTTGATTTGTACATTTGTATTGAATTATGATCAAATGAGCCCTCTCTAATTTATGGTTAATTGGTAAATAATATGAATATTCTGCACTCAGAACCCTGTATATGTATGCAATGTGTTCGCACTATCCAATTTAAAGAGTTTTTTTTCTGTTTGGAATAATTTGGGTAATAAACTTGTAGAATGTTCTGTATTGGGTAACTCCAGAAAACAGGCTTTAATTATTTCCGAATGTTTCAGTCTGTGAGACTGAGTTGGATGGAATCGGACATTGGGATATTTCACAGAGCTACGTGTAGAGCGTCTGAATTACATTACAAGCACCAAACCATCGCCGGTTAGATGGCAGGCAGATGCCCCAAAAACCACACACATACACATTTTTTAATGTCTTTTCAAAAAGCCAGTCCCACAGTCTGTACAGTGGTGACTGTTCGACACGTAACGCAGTCACATCAACACAAGAGCTTGGTGATGAGAGGCGAGCGGGAGGAATTCAGATCGGAGAGCAGTTAACGGGCACCGTTGTAATCGACTGTTTCCGTGACAGAGCACTTTTTCAGATTCGTTGTCCTCATCGATTAACCGCAGGCAAATGGATGAATCCTAGCAAACATATCCACAGATCCACAGCTAAACTCAATTGCACAGTGACAATATACTGCCCAGTGAAAAGTGCATTATCGTTTTTATCATGTTGCTCAGGGTAACAATGTGATTTTTTTGACAAAAAGTAAGGGGGGGGGGGGGTGCGACGTTGCAGACTAGATTTGTCGAGCTGACACAAACATTCAAATGACCTCAGATAGGTGGAGTCGTGAGAGGCAGCCAGTGGGAAGTCATCGTCCATGTGTTCTCTCTCTTTTGGCCATATTTATACTTTCTTTAACGACACTTGCCACTGAACAGAAACCAAAAACATGTTTCTTCTGGCTGAACGATAGAGGAGGGAAACGAAAAAAGGAGAGAAAGAGGGAAAGAGCAAATCTTCAATGGAGTCGATGCATTTCATTGTGAGCGCGTCACAGTTTGTTCTACTGTAGAACAAAGTGGTAACTCTAGATCTACTCGACGAGGTAGACGCCTAACTCAGTTCTACTATGTGCCTTATGCTATAACTTGGGAGAAAGTTTGTGAACTTCAGGATATATGTGTTCTTTGTTAACTGATTCACATCCTTTTGACGCCTCACTAGTTTTGTACTGTTTTGCATCTTATTTCCGAAGATCTTTTTTTTGGTGTATCCTGTTTTAAAAAAAGGGGGCAGCGATGTCATAGAAAGCATTTGTGCACTCTTTCAGATATAGTTGGGTAATCCAAGAACCTTATATATTGATCTTCGTGTTAATAGTTGAGTACAGTAAGTGTTCTATCAAGATTGTCCATGTTTCCCTGTTTCTTGATAAAGATGGTGTATAGAAACTATTTCCCCTTAAATATTTATGGACCAAACGGTTGTTATATATCTTATTAAATTTGTGTGAATAAAACTACTTTGCTTTAAATGGGTTTTCTTTTTCATTACACTTGCCATTTTTTGTGTTCCTTCTCGAAAACGATTCCTTTTGTTTTGTCACATCAACAAATGAGACAGCATTCAGTTATTGATGACCAGTTAAACGTCCTCATTTTTGCCTTCATTTTTTATTTCTATTTCCTATTTTATGATGTTTATGGTTTTTTAACGTAATGCCCCATGGATTTGCATCTAAACCCTGCAATCAAAAATATGAAATTGCTTTTTAATGCATGAACATGGCTTTAAAATTTAAATCCAAGGAATGCTGCAAAGCATTTATTGATATATATATATTTATGCATTACATATTGGTAAACCTAAAATGAAGTAAGAGTAAATGCAGACCCAGTAAAGCCAGGTTGCTCTGTAGTTAATATATTCTTACTCTATCATTTCTTTCAGGGAGAACAAATCTTGGGGCATTACAGCCATACATCCCGACGTTTGAAAATTCCCTAAAGTATTAAGAGAAGGGGAAAACTTTGATGGGAATTCATCACCATTGAAGACAAAGACAATATTAGGATAAGATGATAGCAAATTGAGAACAAATAAACAACCACCATAAAATCCTGTTTCAGTTGCAAATGTACAACAGAGGATTTAACAAAAAAAAAGAAAAAGTACAAAGGTTTGTCCTGAATGTTTGAGTCCATCAGCGGAGGAGAACCAACAATGTATAAAATCTGATATGAATGTGATAAAAAAGAAGAAAATCTTTCTGTATTGGAATTATAAGATGCACAAAATTATAATAAAATGTATTGTAACATAGTAAAAAAAAGAAAAGAAAGAAAAGAAAACAGAAAGAAACAGGATGTGACAAAAAAAACAAAAAAAACATGGCATCCGACATGACAAGAGTGTGAAACGGAGACAGTATGGATGTTACTGAAAGATACACACAAACACACACACTTCCCCCACTTCCTTGCTCCTATGTAAGCACAATATATACATCCCAACTATACTTACTCTATACAAACACACACACACACACACACACACATTGCTGCCCCCATGCACCCCACCCAAGAATCAGCTTGCTAAATAGTAGTTTTCTTTTGTCACGAGTGTCATTTCATAAACACATGGCCTCCTTGAAACTCGGCAGCAGGATGCCCATCAAACCTGATGAGTGTATGAAGGGGGACTGCAGAGCTGGAGCTTTGCCATCTGGCTGCACCGAGGGAAGGAAGTGAAGAAGAAGAAAAAAAACACAAAGCAGATAAAGAAGAGATCCTCATTTTGCATGCGCCTCATCATCTTGTTAACATTTTTCCTTGAGATGTGTATTATTTCCTTTGATTCACTGTATGAGTCATTGTCAGCTGCAAAAAATAAAGCACGATAATGATAAGATTGACGTCCCTGATGCCCGTACAGCACCTCACAGTGGGAAACTGAACAAATGTCATTGTAAGGACACGGACACGATGCTTCAAGATTATTTGTTCACGACATTCAGGTCAACATGGAGGGTAACACACATTATCGTCCTTTCTACTGATTTTTGCTAAATATATTTGGAGCATGTCATAACACAGCTAAACACTCCTATATATAGATCGTACAACATGTGGCACTATCACAGTGTATTTAACACAACAATTATTTTCAATTCTATTCAAACTCAATGGGATTTAAAGGTAAATTCACACATTTTCACACAAATGTTTTTTTTTGCAATAAAAACCACAGCTCGTTATGATTGAAGTCAAATCTGACATGTATAGTAAAATGGTTGGAGAAGAAGTTAATATGCAAACTACAGAACACACATGTCTTCAGAGTTTGGCAGCGTACAGTCTCATTACCTAGTATTTATAAGCTGTGTGTGTGTGATGTAAGGAGAGGGTGTGTTGTGGAAAGAGAGAGAGAGAGAGAGAGAGAGAGAGAGAGAGAGAGAGAGAGAGAGAGAGAGAGAGAGAGAGAGAGAGAGAGAGAGAGAGACTAAAGCCACATGGGGACCAGTAAACAGGCTGGTGTTGAATTCCAACAATGTGGGAAACAGCAAACACTTCAGTCAGTCCAAGAAGAAACCTCAGTCGCTGGGGTGCCTGCGCGCTGTGGCAGCCGGGCTGGCGTTCCCCGGGTCTGACGGTGGGCGGGTTGACACCACAGAGCTACAGGAAGCCGGGCTGGAGAGGAAACACAAACAAACACAGCCAGCGCCGCTCAGCTTCTTCTTTTTTTGCCTCCTTTGGAACTGCGGGATGAAAAATTCTGGACAACATCACGGCCCCGTGTTGACAAGAATTTCAGGGGTTTGCCTGTTGGGGTTGTTGTTGGTGACTGGAATGCAGCCTATCACAACACTAGAATGTGAGAGTGGTGGTGTGTGTCTGATCAACCATCTTCTTCTTCCCAGCAGGATTGCTTCACCCCAATTCCAGGTATTTCAAAATATATATTAAATGATATGGAGACTGGTAAAATAAAGGGGGGGGGGGGGGGGGAGGTTTCTGAGGGGAGAGAGAGAATTGCTGAACTAGAATGGTCCTCAGTAGAGAACCTACCTCCAGTTTCCTTAAATTCAATAAAGCTGCACCAAATTTCACAGATTCATAGATATGAGATCCCTAAATATACCTGATTGTTTCCATAAAGGTTCATGAATTATTCCATGGGAAAATGGTGAAAATGTTAAAATCCAAAAAAAAACAGAGTGATAAAAATCCCTGATCTGGATCCGCACCTGACTGTGATGGCTTCCTACCCGTCCATCCAGTTGCTTATGGGCAATCTTGCTTTCAAACAAACAAACCAACAAACAAATGGACAGGGGTGGAAACATAACCCCCTTGTTGGACCTAATGAGGACTATATTGCATACAAGCATTTGAGCACATGTATATTTGTTGATCACCTTCCTGTGAAAACTATAGAGCGATATCCCTCCTCAAGCTCTGATCCTTACTTTGCATCAATCGATGAATAAATAAATAAGTAATATCACCTCGTCTGTGTAGAGGCCTCGACATGTGAGAGAGGAGGGTCTCTGCCAGCTCACGTCCTCCTCCCACCTCCAACCACTTCCTCCTGTTAAATGACAGCGTCTGTTTACAATGACTGTGCAAAAACAATCCAGACAACCCGAGGTGTCTGCTGTCACACGAACAGTTTGTCCATAAAGCTTCAGTAATCCTATGGTGATAGGTGTGACACTGTGTTTTACCTTTTCAGCTTCAATCTCCATATAAATCTTGGCCAGGAACTCGACCCCCTCTGAGACACTTCAGATGTATAGACCAGGGGCGGATCCAGGGGGAGGACAGGGGGGGAGGGGGGCTCAGGCCCCAGCTTAAATCTGATTGGCCCCTGAAGTGTCCTTGACATGTCAGTTGTATTTTTTAAATACACTAGTGAAAATAAAGAAAAATTAAAATGAATTTTAAGTCCTTATTATGAAGACATTGTGCTTGAACAAGGACAAATTTCCGAAATATATTCGATTACATGTGGCTTTCATCACAGCTATAAAGCTATAACTATACAAACAATTAATCAAATGTGCACCTTCCTGAATCAGGTAATGTGGGTAGGTAGATAGATAGATGGATACTTTATTAATCCCGTGGGAAATTCAAGGATGTAGGACATATTTTCGGCCCCTTAGTGTAAACTGTGGCCCCTTGATGGCCCCTGAATTAGAATCCTAGATCCTGGTATAGACAATCAATACTAATACTGTAGCTGCTGATGAAACCTTTACTGGAGTCACATGTAATTAAAAGGGTCTATGATCCAGATACATGTCAGTTCATCAGGGTTATGTTTTAAAATCCTGCTCAGTTTTGTGTCATTTGAAGCCGAGGCTTCTTATTTGATAAGATCTGCCTCAGAAAGTGCATCACTCATAAAGGTCACATGATGAACTAAAGGTATGAGCACTTGACTTTATCAGTCATAACAAAAGTGTATCAGAGGAAATCTCTGGTCATAATGTGGACGTCAGATATTCCATCTTGAACGTCTTCCATCATAAATCAAAGTTATTCCCCACATGTAACAACAGATGTGTGATTATTTCACAAACATGTATTAACTCCGACAACATCGTCCCTTCTGTGTGATCAGCAAGTCTCTGCAAGGTATTACACATGCATAACCACACACTGCACACACACACACACACACAAACATACACACACAGTGACAGGCGACAGGGTCAAAACAAAGTATGGAGTGATCACTGAGGCATAGGTCTTCACTCTGCCTCAACCTGCAGTTTACATGTGTCTCTGATGGTGTTGTTTCTACTGTCGCTGCGTGTGTGTGTGTGTGTGTGTGTGTGTGTGTGTGTGACATTCTGCCAGCTCCACCTCAGTTCCATCCTCTCATGCTAGGTACCTATTTAACCTCACCTTGCACACCAGCTACCCTGCTAACACAAATACACACCGGCACCAGGACACACACACACACACACACACACACACACACACACACACACACACACACACACACACACACACACACACACACACACACACACACACACACACACACACACACACACACACACACACACACACACACACACACACACACACACACACACACACACACACACACACAGGCAGATGTCAGCGGGGTGATGATGTGAATGAGACGCAGCTCTACTGGTGTGTGTGTATGTGTGTGTAGCCACTGTAGACGTATACAGCGACTAGTGTGTGTGTGTGTGTGTGTGTGTGTGTGTGTTTCTGCATTTGTGTGTGTGTGTGTGTGAGAGACTGAGGCCTGCCCTTCTGGTTGACGCCGAGCAGGTGGAGAGATCCACTGTGCTGGATGTTTGCCAAGAGCAGGAATATGCTAACAGATACATTTGTGCACATGCATCCACGCACACACGCACACACACACACACACACACACACACACACACAAATGCAGAAACACAAAAGCAGCCACTGAGAAATAGATTTTCTTGCAGTGATCTAGGCAGAAATAATATGCCAGTTTTGTCCTTCACATTACCGCAGACTATCTCTCCTGTGCCTCATTTGCGCGGCGCTCTCCACACGCCATAAATCCTCTATTTCTCTGTTGTGCTGTTATTCTATATTTACCCGTGTTTGTTATGTGACGGCTCACATCTAAACAACCTTGAAAATGCTGCGATCAAGGCTGATCACTATGGGTTGCAATTGCGCTTTGAAGACAAAACAACATTAATTAGCAGAAAATAAAATGGAAATGCAGTCATCACATGCTCGCTGCCTCCAAGTTCGTCTGGGTATACGAAGGGAGAGACAACATTTCATACATATTTCCATCTGTAATCCCTCTCTCTCTCTCTTGCTCTAATGGCTGCGCTCTGTGCGGCAGATAAACAGGAAGCTCGTCTGCATTGATACGGCATGCTTCAGTGTGTGACAGGTCATCTTTGTACTGGCGGAGTGTAACCTCTCAGTTCTCGCTAAACCTTCAGGATGCACGCAGCTCCTCTCCCCTCCATCTGCTGGTCTCTATGAAGTCTGCACCCGATCACAGGAGCTTTGACTGCAGCTTCTGTCTCTACCACATTGCAGTCATACCTAACCCCTGAGCCAGATCAACAACACAGAGGGAGATATAAAAGACATGAGTGAGAATATCAACATTTTCTCCCTTTTTAAGTGTTTAAAATGTGCTTTTCAGCCTCTGGGTGCAAACACTTCTGCATATTTAGCAATGAAAAGCCCAGGTAGAATTGCAGTGAAATGTGTGTCTTGAAGAAAAACAAAAACTGAGCAAGCGTGCATGTGTTCTCAGACTATCACAGTTCTTCTTCACAATTTAAATATTCATGCTTACAAATTATCTGAAAGTAGCCTAAAGATCAATTTGAGCCTAATGTGCCTCTAGATGACGAATAAATTCAACTTAGTTGTCATCAGATTACATTTGTGCACACGAAAATATGATCGAGAATCAAAAGCTTCAGAGTTAAATGACACGTTTACAGTAAAATGTCCAAAGCATCACTGTAACTCCAGCGATTCTACCTTCCTCAGAGCATCCGGAGGAAGGTCCTTGGATTCGGGGGGTTCACTGCGAGCGCCACCAGAAAGTTTTAAAAGGGAAAAGATTGAAACAGATGACATCACTCTCTTCACGTGGAAAAAAAAAATATCCCCAAATCAAAAGGAAATCCTCTCTCTGTTAAATAAACAATATCAGCAAAAAGAACACAAAAAGTTTGCCATTGGTTTAAAGCGCCAGATCAGTGCAGAGAGCCACTTTTAGAACAATGGAAATTCGACACGATTATTAAACAGTTTTTCTACCAAACCGACGTGGAGGCATGCATGTTGAACCAGAGGATCTCCGGGTGCAGCTCCCCTCGCAGACTGATGCATTACTTTTCATCCATCCATCTAATTATTCCCTCAGAAACCTGAAATTTGAAGATACAAAAGACCGTCCCTATCTGTCACTGAGCGCCATTGATCTTATTGAAAGAAAATGTGGGTGTAGAGGAAACCCAATATAACTCATGCCATTAAATTCCACACAGCATTATTCACATACAGAATTGACAGATTTCCGTGAGACGTTTCTTTTAATCTTCAACTGTTGTTGAAGAAAAAGGGGGAGAAATCCTACACTCCAGGCATCTCTCCCTTTTTCCGTATTTGCAGTGAGGTTAACAAGAAAGGCTATTGAAGCAGGGAGAAAAAACACAAACCTACCTAACTTGTTGATTATTAACAATGGGGATGGGAAGGAGACAGATGTGTTTCTTGTGTATCAGCAGTGTTTGAATTGTCAGTCTGGAATCAGCGCCGAAGCTCTTATCAAAGCAAAGTAAGCTGATCAATTCCAGATGCTCTCGCTGTCCATGCGTGTCAATCCGCGATACCATTTTTGTCAATAAATTCTCATGATATACCCAATTACCCGCTGCGTGTGCGTGCGGGTGTGTGTCATGGGACGTGTGGGTACCCTGCATGCATCTGCGTATGGTAATAGTGAGCCAGGCTCTGTGTGGATGTGTGTGGATACCAGTGTGTTCAGCAGATTCCATTAAGCCTGAGCTGGCTCCGTCTCCCTCTTTCACACGTACACACCCACACTCGCTTACACACCTTCGACCAATCATCCTGCGTATTGTGAGCAAAGTTGCATCAACCAGTCTTATTGTTTTTGTTGCAAGTATGTGTCACACAAAGTGAGTGAAAGTAACCGAGTCCATTCACTACAATACTTAAATTGAATTTGTGGAGAAAGTCATTCCCACTTCTAAACCACTTCAATTCATCAAGAAATATTGTACTTTAGTTTGACAGCTACTGCGTCAGTTTATAAAGTTTGATGCATGTTTATAGATTAAACGACCTAACATTATGTTTAGTATTTTGCTTTTCTCTATAAAATCAGAGTCAATTTTCTGAGTCAAGATTACTACTTTTTTCAAGGCCTATCAAATCTTTAATCTTGAAGCAGAGAAGATAAATGAGCTCTGCTTCAACAATTGATTAAAATGAAAATACATCACTATTAGTGGTGGCTGGGCCTCAGGAGAGAGAGCACTAGTCGAAGGGTTGGTGGTTGGATTCCCAGTTTTTCCGGTCTGCAAGACAAAATGTCCTTTGGCATGACACTGACACCACAAACTGCTCCAGATGGCTGTGCCGGTAGAATGTGATGCATGACATGATATTGTGTGAATGGGTGGACTAAGCTGTAAAGTGCTTTAAAAAAGGGCCATTAAGAGGAGAGAAGCACAGGATAAACACAGCCCATTTACCATAATAATAACACAATACAAGATTGGATGACTACCTGGGCAGAGCAAGCAACTTACGTGCTCTCATAACTCCCCAGGCCCCAAAACACCTATGTCATTTTTCAACGATTACAAATTTATTCAGGGCATTTGCATTATCATCCTAGATAACAAACATCCTTTATAAAGATGAAAAACACCACAAAATGCAGTGGGAAGTGTGTGCGCACGCAAACTTGAACACAGCTGACTGGAGAGAGGACTTTAGGCTAAACACATGGTGTAAATGACGCAGTTTCAAGTTGAATTTGAATGTCGGGGCTTGGATGACACCACAGGACCAGTATGGTTACACAGGACCAGTATGGTTACATTTGAAGAGGTGGTCACCATTTACTTCAATTGTGTTGGATTCGGCTGCAGCGCTGTTTCCACCCCTGAAGCTCCAGGTGTGCTGTGTGGACTCGAACACTTCACCCACCTCCTCCATCGGCACAGTGGTGAGTAGGTAACCAGTGCATTTTCATTTTCCAGGGGCACTATCCCCTTTTAAAACCATATGTGCACTGGGATCAGAGGAGAAGCTGCAACCAGCATCAGGTCAAGCAAACACACACACAAGCAATGTTCACAACAACACTGGTGAAACTAAAACTGAACTCAAGTTGTTTCCTGGGTAAAGAATGGACTCACACACTCACTCACCATCACACACAAATTAACACACATTTAACATGACTTCAATAAAACCCCAGTGAAATGGAGTGAGGGAGGTCTGTGCTGGAGTTCCCCGGTTGAATCTCCCTCCGCTCCTCTGACACCGGGCCCTCCCGAGAATGCTGCCGTGTTGACACAACTGGCACGCGGGTCAGGAGAGCCGCTGATGACGGTGGTGGAGGAGGAGGAGGAGGAGGAGGAGGAGGAGGAGAGACGTGAAACACGTACACATCTCCACTGGCTCCACAACACAGCCTCTGTCTCCGCTTCACGCACACACACACGCAGACAGACACACACACACAAGAAAAAAGTTAGGCGCTCAGACTCGGCAGTGCCACGCAGGAGAGACGAGAGGCCCCCGCCGCCGCAGACACACGACTTCCCCCGGAGCGACCTTGTCGAGAAAAGGGAAAGTCAAAAAGACGTGCGCCATAACCGCGAGGAGGAGAAGAAGAAGAGGAAGAAGAAGGAACAGCTTAGCAACCAGAAGAGTCCCACACTTCCTGGTAAGAACTGACACAGCGTTACCTGACACCCAGCTCGTGAAAGTGGACCACAGCGAACGTACAGTGGTATCACCCCCCCTCCCCTCCATTTTGACTCGGTTGTGTAGCTCACGTTCTGGTTGTGTGACGCTCACTTCGGGAAAGTTTCTACGAAGTTTCGCGCAGCTAGCTTTAGCCTGTTAGCTCGCTAGTAGCACGCCGTTTGCTAACTCGCCGCCGCAGCAGTCCGATGCTGTCACTTCGATCTGACAGTGTCACAGTAACATTAGCATAACAGCGTGTTTTTCAACAGCTTTAGCTCCACGTAGCTTTCAACCTGAAGTGGAAAGAAGGACAGTTACACACTTAACAAGCATCACGCTACAGCCTCACGGTGATGTTGTGGTAAGGTGCTACACAAATACCAGTTCATTTATAAGTTTTACTGCTAAAGATGAGGTGGCAGAATAGGTTTATCTACTCTGCATACACTGTTCCACGTAAGTTAGCTCATGTGTGTGTCTTCATGTGGTTTACGGATCTAAAAAGTAGCTAAAGTTCTCTCCTCAGGGATTTAAAAGTAATCATCCACTCATCCTGCCGTGTTTACTTTGGACTATAAATGTGTCAGGTCCTGTTAATAGTTGAATAAACACTTTGATATCTTTCTCCTCCGTTTGGACACAACACACAGTTTCAGACCGGGCCATCATTAAGAGGGCCAAGTCTAGAACTCAATACTCTGACCTTTAGGCCTCCAAAATTATAAATATGGTCAAATATTTCATACTGGGCCTTAAAAAACTTTTAGGTAGGTCCTAATCATGTGAACGTTTATTTAACGCTACTTCTGTTGCATCCCATTCCTAAATATTAGTTTTTTGTTTTGGTGACACACATAGTTTGTTGTGTCTCCATGTGTTGTAGTTCTAGCTACAGACAGTGGCTGAAACAAAACTACAAACAAGACCGTTGTTTTGTTTAATGTTGTGGGTTTTTGTTTTGTTGAAGTGGGAAATATATATTGACAAAGTGAATCAAAATACAACAATCAACTGAAATGATAACTTTGGGAGGTTGAGGTAATAACTCATGCTTGACATAGGTCTTGAATTTCATGTATTATGGTTTTACAAATGTCTTAAAGTCTTCAAGTCAACTTGTTGAAACCTGCAGAAACCCTGATAAATCTGCAGATTCAGATTTAGTTGTCCACATTTGCTGCTTGTCTACCTGATGAGTCTATTTAGGGAAAGAGAGAGGCTGATGGGTATATACCCCTTTTTGCCCCTATATGTTATTATGATCTTTTAAAGGTTTCCTTTTAATCTATATTTGGAAGTGGGCAGTGAGGAGACAGAAGCTGCTTTCAGACGTACACTTAACTCCGGACCTTTTCCTGACATTTTCGGAAGGGGCTGTATTTGAGAACACATATCCAAGTCAGTTGCTTTGGACATTCTCCAGAACCTCCTGCCAGCTGTCTATTAAAATATCTGGAAAATATCAGAGCAAATGGGTGTGTTGATGATGCAAAAACAGATAATTAACTAATATATTGCGGGATATTAATGAGGAGCCATACACGTAGCAGACGCCGACGAAAATGTCAAATTGAGAAAACGAGAATCGCGAACGTTTGGACATCACGTCCTGCCTCCTGGATGCTCAACCCAGGCCCCAACCTCTCACCTAAATGATCTGGACATTTTCCTGTTGTGGTAAACACATCTGATCCAAATATGTGAAAGGCAAATCCTTGAAAATACCTGGACCCAATTTTCTATACAACAATAATAGAGAAGAGGAGAGAATGAGAACGGCAATGATTTGCTACACTGGTCCCCAGCCAGTATCAAAACATGTATAACTTTATGTTGCATCTGCATCCAATGAGCTCACTCACATACCACAAAAGTAGGACACGACGAGCATTTTATGGATGTTCACAGATGGAGAGCAGATACTTCAATTACAGCTGTACTCTTATCCATGCTGTCTGTGCTTGGACAAAACTTTATTGGTGACTTAACCTTAGGGTGTCTCCTCAGCTGTATGACACTTAAATTATATTAGAGACCTGTTGTTGAGTATGAATGGTTGAATAAAAATTTGATAACTTAATACAGACCTGATAGTAAAAGTAGGTGATGAATAGGCCTTTAAATTGTAATTTAATATGATATGATTAGATGTGATTTGACAATGCAAAAGAGTGAGGGGCTGAAACCCCTAACCCTAACCCTTCAGGGTTAGTTGGCTTAAATAGTTTAATGAACAATAAATATGTTGAATAAATTGATAATTTATTTAGTTATTTGAATCAAATAATTTCTTAATGCCGAATTTAAATAAAACATGCAATGGAAAATTATTATCATATAATATATACTTCAACCAGCTTGGTATTTATCAGTTCAGTTCTAATTGTCATTTATGTGGCAATATGCAGTGTTATTAAACTAAAACCAAAGCAACCATATTCTAAAACAACATGCTCTTTTATGAAAATTCTAACACAAGGACAACTGTGTGTTTCTTCTAAACCCTTATGGCTGTGATTTCCAATTCTTACCACCAGACAAACATTTCTTAGCCATTAGATTTCACCCGAAATTGTGTCAGTATATTTTTCTAAACCATAAAGTTTATATGTGTATTGTATCTCTGGGAAAAAGGAGAGACTTGGCCCAAGCACTGCTCCCAGCTGTCTGTTTTACACCGTTAAATCCCAATAAGAGTTATAGCCTGGAGGACAGGGTTTATTTGGAAGAGAAATACCAGTAGAAATGGTTTATTTGAATGAAAAATAAATCTAGACGTCTTCTTTAGAGGAGGAGAGTTTTCTTTTGTGACTTAGTGCTTTTCTTGTGCCGAAACCTTTACGTACTGATTGAGTTCATAGCTGTGGAATTGAGTGGCCCATTTTGAAAAAGCCTTGTAGTGAATATTTATGATCCCAATAAATCTTAAACGATAATTGTAATAATAATATAAGAGGATGACATGTAACCAAAAGCCTCGACAAACGCATAAGAAAATGAGGTGAGAGCTGAACCATACAGGTATTTAGGCACCGCCACGCTTCTCTGGCCCTGAACATTTCATAGGTCACACAAAGGTTTAAAACAGTTTCTTATACCATGTTGCTGTCGCTGCCTATCACAGCCAAATAACTCCGGCGTCATACTATCACATTTGGCTACGCTGCACAGAGATGATTCAGACGAGAGTTAGTGGGAACTGACATACCTTGTTGACCCAATTATTACTCACTTCTCTGTTGCCACATACGATGATCGTCAAAGACAACAGGCTTGAATGTGCCAGCGTCATCAGGTGATGGAGATGAACACCGGCTGGCTCTGTGAAGTTGACTATCAAGGAATGTGTCATGAACCGGATGATCAGCAAATCACTGCCAAATGTTCGTGTCAGTCTGTGTGATGAGGGATTTCTGCCAGTACACCCTGCTTTGAACCTCAGCTGACGAGAGGTGGATTACTTTTGACAGCTTTTGGCAAAACTTAATGATTTTGATTTCCTGCTGCAGTGTTTTCATTTAATAAAAGCAGCAGAACCAGAGAGATATTATAGCAATGGCATTCAGTAGTGTTTAGTCCGACGGAAAATAGAAGCACAGAAAGAGATTTTTTGTCATCAGACTTAATTGGGGCTGTGCAATGTGACAATGTATATTGTGCTACAATTGAAAAATATCTCTCATATTAGCTAATGCTTATTTCACTTTAACCCACACTGTTTGTTAATTTGGATGACTTGTTGCGTACACATTCGGGCAGAGAATAAGCTTGAAAACAACTTAAAGAAAGTCACTGTGACACACAACACAGTAAGTGACAAAAGGAGAAGGACTCTTACCAGCTGAGTCAATGCGTAGCTCATACATAAAAAAGGAGCCACTTCTCTTGCATGTATAAGTCTGACACAAATCAGAAAAGTGTAGTTTGCAAATTATTCCAAACAGTGGTCCCCCCAAACCACCTACACAAGAAACATGTCAAATTACAGATGAGAGCCACAACTGTAAAGTCGAGTGCTTAAAACAAATCCCAGACGATTTATATCCTCGAAGGCATGATCCCAATTTACACAGAAAAAATGTATTCAATTTGACAGAATATGTGCTATCTGCTTCTATTGTTATAACAGATTTTGTTCATCTCACTTGACTTTATTTTCTTTCTGTATTTTACTTGTTTACCTTCTTGGAAGCACAGATAAAAAAGTATATCTCTCTCTCGATAATTTATCCTGGTCTCAGATACATAAATATTGGCCGAGGCCATTCAGTACATGTCTTCTCTGTCGGTGCACTTTTAATGGCTTTCTACTACTAAGACATTCGCAGAGAGAGAAACTACAATGCTAGTCATTGGTGTGGAGAAATCTACTGCACCCACAGAAGTGATTTAGCGCAGTGGAATTTACCAAATCGCTCAATCCTGTGAGAGTTTCCTGTTTTAGCCCCGGAGCTGGCCCTTCCACTGGATTAAAGATCAGATGAGACATTTGTCATCTGACCACTGTAACAGTCATCTTGCCTTTGGGTTTTCGTAAAGAACAAAAAAATAAAGCTTGCCTTTTTTTCTTTCACAAAGCATATTTAAAGCAAGATGCTTCCTTAGGCGACTTTTGAGCTACATTAAACACTGTCTTTTGCATGATGTCAAAGACCTTGGCCAAGCCTTGTACAGAAACGATGCTGGCAAAGGTAGCAGATCACTGCTTAGGATATGGGCTACTTTGGTGTTGGGGCTTTGCAATTATCTGTTAGATTATCAGATGATAAAAAGCAAGGAAATTCAAAAGATAAACGGCGAACTAGAAGCCTTTCCCAGTAGAATTAAGCATCGTCTATCCTTTCCAGGCTCAGTTTGGTTAGGGTTTAGAGTAAGGTCTTTGGCAATGAGAGTGGGCTGTCTGAGCTGCTTTTTACACTCCCCTCAAACAGCCAGCCTGTCAATATTTTTCATATCCATCTCCTTTCTATCTTATGAAGGGTCACTGATGTTTCAAACATTCAAATATCCTTGGAGGATGCCTTGCGGCTCCCCACGTCACGTGAAAGTTCTCGGTTTCACTGTGGCGTCGATGCCTTTTCTCATTGGGCTCTATAGTGCTCTGGGGGGAAACACACTACAAAGACATGCAAACACAAAAATTACTGACCTAGGACCCTGCTTAAAGTTTATGAAATGCTGTCAGTGCCCCTTGGTCAGCTTGTGTCATGACCACACAATATCAATGGTTTATTTCCCCGCAAAGGGTTTCTGAAAAAAGATTTTATTCATTCTTTTTTTTTTCACAGTTATTGTCTTTGCTTTGATTCTGAAATCCTGCTCTATAAAAAAGTCTATTTATGTGTAATTGAGTTATGAACCTATTAAAATAATGGATTAATCTAAGAAATAACATTAAAGCGTTTTCCCACTCGCATTAAATAGTCTTAAGCAGAAATAATGTTTAAACAAAGATGAAAAAATAGCCCCATTACGCCTGCTTTTTATCCACTGCTTACTGGAAAGGTTAAAACAAGGTCTACTCGGTAACACTGTTGTAAATCCGTACAGAAAATGAGTAGATATTTCATTAATTTCGATATATTGAACTTAAATAGTTTGCAGCTTTCTGTTTTCATTGTTAGGAGCTGCTTACTTGACAGAGTATAGGTGTAATATAGCTGTTATAAGTATTTGTTTAAGTACACAGACTCTTCAAATTTTATAGAGGACTGTAATCAGTGAGTTTTTATTTCAAAGTCAGGCTACATAAAGAGCCTCTTAGTTTGTGGCCTACCTGTATATTTATTATACAGTAGATACTGTGTGTATCTCTACCTATAGAACCATGAGAACTGCGCCTGTGGGTTCCTGCATGTTGAGAATTATACTGCAGTTT
This sequence comes from Pleuronectes platessa, assembly GCF_947347685.1. Taxonomy (NCBI): domain Eukaryota; kingdom Metazoa; phylum Chordata; class Actinopteri; order Pleuronectiformes; family Pleuronectidae; genus Pleuronectes; species Pleuronectes platessa. The sequence goes on from NC_070634.1 coordinate 21,309,143, forward strand.
GTTGCCATCTAAACCAGGGGCTGAGGAACCCTTTTCTTTGTAGGACTATTTACATTTTATAACATTTTTTTATTATAATTATATTAATTCAAGAATAATTCTTGTCTTTATAACTTGTGATTGTGATTTGTATCTGAAAGGTACTATACAAATACATTTGCTTACTTTACCTAAACACACGTATGTAACTACTTCTCTAAGCGAGGCGTCTGATGTCAGATGGTAGTGATGATGACGATGATGATGATGCTACATTTTAGCCTAATCAACTTGCTCAAACAAATCGTCAACTTTGGTAGTTCCATGCTTGGCAAAGACAGTTCCTTCTCCCTCGTAACATATCATTGTCTCTGAAAGAAATAGGTGGTCGAGTGAAAGTTTGTGAACCATAACCACAACACCGAAGATCCTTGATTCCATCCAAGCTTATTTATCCTTGCAACATATCCAGTTTAGCATGTTTTTAATGAAAGAAAAAAAATTTAATGATGCTCAAGATTGGACATTTTAATTAGTGGGAGCACATCACTACAAACCAGTTCCAATGGTCAGTCATTATTGTTTGTCCGTTTCTGTAGGTAAGCACTACATAGAGAAGGGACCCCCCCTGAAAGACATGTTGGGATACAATCTGCTGTTATTTTCTGAGAAAAATTAATTGCCATCATAAGACAAATTGTATTTGTTAGGATTTAGTATTTTTTAGTATTTTTTTATTAATCAATTGTTTTGTGGGCAGGGTCAAATTGTTTTGAGGCCTGTATACAACCAGAGCCCCAGATGTTGTCCACATTTGATCAAAACAGATACCAAAGTCATGTTGCCATATTTTGAACTGCACTGAAAAGATGGCTCTCAAGCACTATCTTCCTTTTTTTTTATATTGGAGATCACTCTACAAATGTCCCCTCTCCCGCTCTATCTCTTTTGATTATCCACATGCAAAAACACAAATCCCTCAGGATACAAATTCACTTTCACAGAATAATTACAAGATGCTGGATGCCAGTGTAAACACCACATCAGTGACAGTGACAGTATACATTTGTCATGAGATGAGACAAAAGCAGAATGAATTTGCACTCATGAACGGAATGAGAGAGGAATGTTTTTTTGTGTGTGTTGCTTGCTGACTGTGCTATGGGCGTTTGTTCCAGCCTCACCACAAATGAGCGTTAATGTTTCACACGGGATTTGCTGCAGAATTGAACAAATTTGTATGAGAGCATTTTGTGTTGACAGACTGTCTGTTTTGCCCTCCCCCTTTTCAGTGTGGAAAAACTAGGGACAGTCTCTCTTGCAAATCTTTTTAGTTTAATATTCTGTTTTTTTACCTTCTATTGACGTCGCTAATTGAGCTGCAAGATCAAGTTTAGGGTTGAATAAGGCTTTTTTTTTTTATTGAACTGGATCAGGTTTATAAAGCTAGAATCTTTATTTGTAACACATTGTACTTTAACATCCAGTTTACTTAGTTCGTGTTACAAAGCTACCGAGCTGCTGAACAGCACAAACAGCAGTTTCAATTGTATTCATATTGTCATTGTTAGGAGCTAAGCTACTGGGAGTTCAAACAAACAACAAAATAATAAATATCATGAGAAAGTATTTCAGAACAAGTTTGTGATAAAGGCTTTTCTACATGTTTTTTCAATGTTGCTGCCAGATATATTCTAACCTGGATTGACTTTTAATAATTTTAATAAAGTAATGTAATTAGGACATTTTTTATAATAGAGCATTTTTCCTGAAAATGAATCTCATAAGACTAGGATCACAGAAACAAAACAACCTTAATTGTGAAATCTGGATTATTTTCATTCTCTTTGTTTCACGCTACCTCGTTTGGGTGCTGAGGAAATTGTTTCACCCCCCCTCTCCTCTCTCTGCATTTGTACCCTGACTCACAGCAGTCCTCCCTGGTTTCCCTGGTCCCTTGGTCTGGCCTGGGGCTTTGAGGTTGTGGTCAAGGCCTGGGGGCATGAAGGAGGGAGCGCAGTCATAATGAGAAGGTCCCCTTAACTCCTGCTGCCGAACATGTCCTCGAGCCCCTTTGTCTCGCTCCCTTTCCACATCCATGCCACCCATGTCTGTATGACTGCCTCGTGTATTAGACCCTTAGTTCCTCTTGCTGACTTGCCATTCGTCTCCCTACTTAGTTTTCACCACTTCTTCTTGCCTCTGCCCACCCCTTAGCCTCTGTCCCCCCATTCTTGACTCTGCTCTCCACTAGTGGGGGTCCTCTCCCGGGGGCCTCCCCTCAGCCTCATTTTCCCTGCCCAGCCTGGCCCTCTGTCAATGGGAGGCAGGCAGCCTGACTCCCTAGGAGCAGCAGGAAGCTGCAGCAGCAGGGGTTAGGCCTGTATGGCGCTGCCGGCTGGCTCTGTCAGAAGTCCTGCCAAGCCAAGGATGAGAGACCTTTGCCAGTGCGGTATTGGGGCACAGAATAAAAATATTTTACAGATGTCTGAAGGCAGGCATCAGGAGTCAGCAGAGGCCTGCTCCGATATAGAGGAGAGGTGGCTTTAATGTGCAAATGATATGTGTGTTAATGTATTGGTATGTAGTTATTTATGATGAACTAAATGTACTTAAGTAAGAATGGAGGAGGATTTGGGCTTAATAAAGGTCTCCTCAGGAGGCGAGACACTTCAGGAAGTGGGTGTGGTAAGAGGAGGGAAGTAGACTGGTCTGACTCTGGATTCGCTGGAGAAGGAGTGATGGATTTTTATCGGGTTGCATTTTGGGGGGGAGGAAGAATCCTACGCCACTGCATTGTGAAGACCTGGCTGGGTTCCCAACCAGTTCTGGCTAGACAGTTTAACAGTGAATATTCAACATTGCGCCACTCTGCGGGGCTTGACTGTAAACAGCAGTCAGCAAGCAGCATAGAAGCAAAAGCCTGCGTGACGCTGGGCTTTGGTTGTGAAGCCCACCTAAAAACAACGCATAAGCAGAAAGCACATCTTGAAGTTCTGGTTTTATAAGAAGGCAGATGGCATGGGCTGGTGGTGTCACACTGTAAAAAAACAGAAAACACCAGGATCCCCTGATGAAAGCGGCTCCTGCTTGCTTTGAACAGTGAGTCTGTCATGGTTGGTGTCTGCTGTGTGGCTCCAGGTCAAACTGTGATACGCAACTCCTGGAATTTACGCTTTTTAAGTTTTTCATGTTCAAATCGTCTAACGGGAAAAAACAGAGGGGGAAAAAAACAGGAAGTCTCATTAATATTAATATTGTAATATGTGAAGGAGGCAGGGAAGACCTCTTTGGTTTGGCTGCCTGTTGTGGAGCTTTTTTCTCCCTCTTACTCTCTTTCCCTCGATCTTTCTCTGTAATTTTGATGACTGCTGTTTTCATTTTCTGAATATTGACAGCTCTATTCTCATATAGAAGCCTTTCCTCAGACTCGTATTTCATAGTTTTGGCTTGAATATCGCAAAAATATTATCAACCCTCTGCACTTCTGGTTATGTTAAATGTTGTGTCACACAAGGGCTCTTCAAATCAATGTGTGATTGATTGATCATTGATAAGGGATGCTAGACAGTGATTGGTATTCTCTTTAGACCGATGGTGATGCTTGAGTTGATATGTTCATTGTTGATTAAAGTGCAGATCAGTCTTTATTTATCATTTGGTGTATAACATTGTAATTCTAAGAAATGCTAATGTATTCTCACATGTAAATAACAATTTTGCAAGGTGATGGCTTGTTTTGTTCAACTAACTCTCTTCCCAAAAATGTATGTCAAAGATGTAGCCACAAATCCTGCTTTTTGAGAAGCTTATTCAAAACAATAAATAGATTTTCAAAAATAATTCTAGGTTATAAATAATTGATCAATCAATAACTTTTGGAATGTATTTTTCTACAGTTATGGATTTGTTTTGTGTATTTACCGTTTTTTCAAAGGGATATAAAAGCAAAAACCTTTACCATGCCAGCAGCTCTCATGCATAAGAGGTCAGTGTGATTTTTTTTTTTCTTAAATAGATTGTGTCCTATAATTATTTATAGAGGGAGTTTCTCATTGTTTGTGGCTATTTCTGATGACAGAATGAAGATGTGGCGGAAGTTACTATATTAAAGGAAGGACAAGAGAGAAAATAAGAAAGGAATTGGTTTCATGATGTCTAGAATGGAGTGTGATGGATCTGTGGACAGGGTTAAGAGAGTGGTTAAAACAGCACTCGCTAGAATGAGGTATATAAAAGCGACCGTTTAAAGGGCTGTGGCCCTTATTCCCATCACATTTTGATTATATCCTGTTTTTATTTAGCTGTGGATCTGTACAGCTCCATTTCGAGTTGATATCTAGAATTGAGGCTGATTGATGGAGTTGGTTACAGATGTTGGGTGAATGGAGGACAGAGTCCAGCCTCTATGTGAGGGATGGTGGAACAGGTCTGACATCTCTCCTGGACTGAAAAGGGAAATCCCTGCAGGCACTGAGCAGAGGGGTGCGGGAGGAGGGCGAGAATGGAGGGAGGTGCGACCCCTAAGGGGTAACGTTATTCTCTGATCGTCAGCTCCTTACACTCGCACACATACTGGGGATGCTCTGTCAGCGCGCTGGATGATGCACTCATGCAAAGAAGAATGAGCGCCTGAGGAATAAAATAAACGTTTAACTTCCCGCGTGTGCATTTGTGCGTCTGCCTGTGCATCTTCTCCGTTCACATGCATATTAGTTCATTGGTTTCTCTAACAATTTGTTTCAAAATGTACATTTTCGAGACGTTTGGCATCTTGGCCGAAGTCAGAGCAGTGTGAGCGTTAAACAGCAGTATAAGCTTCTTTTCTCATTTTATCACTCCATTGCTGTGCAGAGAAAACAAATATTACTGTACATAGAATATGTGAAATAGAGAAGTGGTAAGATATAGAAGATTTTTATTTTCTCGAGTACTCATTCCAAAAATGTTGACTGGCTTTTGTATGGTCGCCCTTTTCCTTTATTTTCAGTCCCAAGGTTTTCCTCAAAGGTACACCTACTCGTCAAGACTGAACCATATGTCTAGAAATGAACAATGCTTGCCTGTCTGCACCCCTGATAATAATCATCACATAATGTCTGTTTTTCAAATCCCAAATTCAAAAGTGTAAAACAAAACCTTGAAAAGAACCCTACCTTAGCTGCTATAATTGGCTTTGCTTTGTAGATTAGCATATTTGGTCAGGCTGAATCATCTCTGTGTGATGTGATGTAGGACGGGGTAAATTAGGCTACTGGAATCAACTGACATACTCCTGTTGTTTTTGGTTACATAGATAGGAGTCATCCTATTTGGCAGAATGAAAACAACATGGGTGTATACACACACTCGTATGCAGCATCAGTATTGCATTTGACCTCTGATTGAGTAGCAGTACTCTGGATCTGGTTAGATGATTGTGTGTTCGTGTGTGAGGCAGCCAGCAGGGCCCACCACAGAGGCCACAGCAAGTTGAAACTGATCCAGTGCCAGACCAAAGATTGATTTTTGTGGAGCCATGCTCCCATGGGCTCACTATTTGTGTGTATTCATTATATGCATTCTATTTAAATCCATTTTCATATGTTTGTTTGGGGGTTTGTGTGTGTCACATTTATGTGTTGACCACACTTGATGTTTTGGAATCTCTTTCTTCAGTGTGACACTGTTGAGCTCAGGTTGGTTTAGGTAGAGTCTTGATATTTCCATTACTGACCATGGAGATGCTGAGTGGTTGTGGTCCTCTTTTTCCCACCCCCTTCACAGTCTATGAGAAGGCTTGGGCTCAGTAGAGCCCCAACGTGAGCCCTCACGTTAGCACTCAACTATGTAACAAGACATGCCTGGGAAATGCTCCTCTCACGTTACTAATGATTTGGACATTTCCCGTTAGACAAACTTTGGGGATGACGCAGGGTAACAGTCTCAAACTGTCCAGGGAGGGGGGAGACTGCTTAAAAGGAGTATGAGAAACTCCTGGATTTATGTGGAGGAAAAATAGACTACATTCACCAGATGTTTTTCAATAGTCCTTCATAGATGAGAAAATCATATCACAGGTCTCATTGTCTCAAACAACGCTAGGGCCCTATCTTACATTTGGTCAAAGTATTGACCAAAAGTATTTTTTCTAGTTTCAGAGCAACACAGTTGTCGTTTTTCCTCAAGCACCCACAAACACAGAAAATGCACCTATTTGAGCGCCCATGGTGTGGTCAGGTAAAGTTTTGGCGATCTGAAAATAATTTGACTTTTGACCGATTTGTTGCAGAAGTCAGTGATGCAGCATTTCATTGTTATTTTAAGAGCTAAATAGTCATACACGCCCCTATACGATGGCATGGGCACTACTCATGTATACTGCTTGTTACACACACAGATCTGTTTTCTCTGCAGATGCACTCTTTCTACCTGGCCAATCCACCCTTGTAATAGCATCTGCCATGGTGCCTAAATGGTAAAAGGACTGCATTTATTCAATGCTTTTCTACTAACGACCACTCAAAGCGCTTTACAATAGGAGTCATATTTACTCATTCATGCAGAAGCTGCTCCTGTATATTGATATATCTGTATCAAGTATTTAGATCCCATTCTCACAATGACAATCGAACAATCTTGTTCGACCAATGCACTCACATTGTTAAAATGAGTCCTGAGATGGATCAGAATAAGAATAAGATAAAAGAGTAGCTTTTTTATCTCCTTTTTAAATACACACCGAATTTCTGGAAAAAACAAATGACTAATTGATTCTTGTCTGCAAGGGTCCTTACTATGTTCCGCCAAATTATTTGCTGCTGTATCCCAGGATAGTCGAGTCTCTGTTGCCGTGGGTTGTTTGCTTTTATGAAATTTTCAGTTAACATGGGCCATGTCAAGCTGCCTCCTTTGCAGCCTCATCTCCTCCTCTATAGATATTGCTAGAGGACAAAGAAGGGTAATGTAATTTCAGACGCTGCTTGGAAGATGATGCTCTCATCTGTTGACTCCTGTTAGCATGATCACGAGGTTATAGGCTTCAGAAAACACAGCCATCCTGACGAAGACCAGACTGTCACTGCTGACAGGGCTGTGTAAAACAATCCTTTATTTAGAACAGTGCAAAAATAAATAAAAGTGAACATGCCATTTCCTTATTTTATGTTTTTGTAAAATCCCTTCATTTGTCCCCATTTTGTGTCTTTCTCTTTTTTTTACACTAAACACCCTGGAGCCTTGCAGACAAACAAAGCCCCTGCCCCGTGGTACACAATGTCACATCCGATAAACTCGTTCCAGAGGTGATGAAGCTAATTTAGTGGTCAGTCAGTGACATGGCTAACAAACAAAGTCCTTATTGGTCCCCGAGCACTGAGAGCTCTGCTCTGCTGTGCAATGCTCTGTTTTGCATTGTGAAAGACCCTGAGTCGTTGCTACAGGGCACTAATGCAACCGTAAGCCTTGGGACCTACTCATGCTGTGTTGTGCACATCTGGGTGGGGATATTTTCTTTCAAATGTTTAAATGAACTGATAATGTTATTGATTATAATATAATCATCATTTTTATTTGTATGGCTTTTTTTTAAATAAACTTACAAAGTGCTTCACAAGATAATAAAAGGACGGGACTCGAGTCAAGGAAGAACCCATTAAATGTTGGAGTTGTGTCCGATTTTGCCCCCCCTCCCCCCATATTCTTTAAAGGGCGTGATAGGGCTTCAGGCTTGGCAGAGGTGTGCAGTCTGAGTGCCCTTCTAGTGTCTGTGTAAGTTTTAATTGTCTCTGTGATGATCCACTTCATTTAATGAGGCATTGTCATCCTAAACGTTGAAAACCCTATAACCCTCAAACCATTTACAGTACAACCAGGAGCTGGATGTAAATCCATGATTGGAATGGTCTTAATGCACTGGTTTCATGGGAATCCTCTGATTTCTTTTAATAATTTTTTGTAAAAAGTTCTTGCATCACGTACAGCTAGATGAGCCAGCATGAATTAAGTGTCATTGACGTTCTTTCACGTCTTCAATTTATATGTTTTAACTGGGGTGTGATGTTGAGATGGCATCTTGAAGGGCTGTGAATTTAGCAAGGGTGTGCAAGTGTAGGCCAAACCCCCAGGGTCCCCTCTCCTGCACGCCTGGGGGGGTTCTCTGCTTCACACAGACTGCTCCGTCACTCACTAGGGTTTCCGAGGGATCACACAGCTGTCTTAAATGCAGCTATGTTTTTGCATACTATAGCCACATGATTTTGTCTTTCCTTACACAGTCAGCAATTTGTCATTGTACCCTGTTTATTCTCAGTGACTGACAGTATGAATTGGATTCACCTCGGAAAAGGTGGATTTTTTTAAGGAAAAAAGAGAGCGGGTTGGTCTGGTGTGCAGTCTTTTAATTCTACTGTTACCATGGCTGTCTGTCACTCTTCTTTTATCATTGAAATTGGAGTTTATCTTTTACAAGCTTGAGTAGAATGTTTTTGTTTTTCAAGTGATTATTAGCATCCTGCTTGGCTGCCGTCTCCGGCTGATGAAATGAGCACATCAAACGGTGCCTCTGCACTAACGAAGCGGTTCGGGCTGGCTGGCTGGTTTCTGCCTTTTGCTGTAGGGCACCTGCTGAAGTGACGGGCTGGCAACAAAGGGCCCCTCGCCACAAGAGAGCCATCAGTGCCGAAGTGTATTGGGCAGGACAATAGAGCAGAGAGGTGGCCCGGGCTCTTAGCCACGTGCCAGCTCGTGTCAACAAGACACAGAAGCAACAGAGCACAGAGGAGCAGGGGGGTGGGGAGGAGGTGGGGAGGACAAGTGTGAGGGAGATGGAGAGTGGCTGACACCTGCATGTGCTTGAGTTCTTTTCACAGTGTCGGACATGTTTACTATACATAGTGGCTGAGAATGTAAAATGAAAACTGAGATGGAAGCAGATACAAATGTGCAGGTGGGCGCGCACAGACACACACAGATGAAGACAGAGCAGGGTCCAGTGTAGTTAATGGGTTTACTGGTTCATAAAAAGGCCAGATGATAGTGCAGATGTTTTATAGAAGCTGCAGTAGGTGAAATGTACACACACCAGAGCGGAGCACTGTGCTACTTAATTAGGATTGTTGGGGAATAAATCAATTTGGGCCGCACATGAAGCCCAGGCTATTTGTGCTGTGCTATTTACTTCTGGAGTGAAATAATCATTAGCCTATAAAAATTGGAAAGTGAAAAATGTAAAGGAGGACTATAAATAGTTGGGAAGCAGCATTATGGATCACTGGCCTTGTGTTGTCCCAGCGGACCTGAGTGGTTTTTCTTTGTTTTAATTTCCTTTTATTTTTTATCATTTTGCTGTGCTCTCTTCACAAGGGAGAGGGGGAAGTTATCACACAGACTCACAGGCACATAAACGCGTAATGCACGACACATCATAGATTACATGTTTTCAAGTTGTTTTTCCGGTCTCTTGTTCTACAAACTCTTCATCACAAACTTGATTCACAAGCACATCTGTGCACGTGTGTTGCCCCCTGGTCATTTAGGACTTGAATCATCAGTCAGTCCGACCCCCTTAGTCGACTGAGATTCTTCAAGTTCTGAAAGCTCCTAGCCTTTATGCTGCGGTGTCCAGCTGGGCTGTCTGCTTGGTGAAGATTTGACAGGTACAGGCAGCTGCAGTAATCAGTGAATGGATGAAAATGCATTCAAAAACCAAAATATCCATCCATCAATGATCTATACCACTTATCATTTAAGGTCACCAGGGGTCCTTGAACCAATTCCAGCTGACACTGAGTGAGAGGTGGGGTGCACCCTCGACTGTCAAAAATATGTAGTGATTTATATTTGTCAGTTTATTTTTAAACACAGATATTAAATAACCAATTGTAAGGGAGTCATATGGATTGTGTTTTGCTTATTTAAGACCCAGAGTCACATTCAGCCATTTGAACACACTGTCACAAAGTGTTGTTCTGTATGACTTGGGATCAAACCACCAACCTCCTTATTATTGTTTGACTTGGTCCATCTCCTGAGCCACAGCTGCTCCTAATTTCTCCTTTTACGTTGTAAAATGCAACAGGAGCATCATAATTTGGAATATTGTTGTCTGTGTTCGCTTAAAAAAAATAATAATACAGTTTTGGTCAGACTATAGTTGGAAGAGCCTGAAAAGCTACTCTGGGTTTGATCAGATACATTTATTTGTACATTACACTCATTAACTAGACATTCACACACTATATCCAATCTGAAGAGACCTGGTCATAAATCGAGCCATGTTCTGCTGGTTGAATAATGAATCCTGTTTGATGTCCCTTTTGTTGTTTGGATCCTCTGTCTGACTGTTTGAGATTCTGTTATATTCTCCCAGTGAGCTGCTCCCTGATTAACTGAAGGCTTTTATAGTCACATTTGGGGAAACTGAAAAGTCCAAATGCTTCGACTCGTCGTGTTTTTGGCTGCCTCCGCAAAGCACATTTTCAAAGCCTTCCCCTTTATCTCCATGTTGTGTTTTTTTTTTCTTCTCTTAGATTGAGAGACAATAGTTTCCTCTCCTCATTTTCTATTCCATCAAGTCTTGGACCGTCTTACTCAAAGTCCTCAAAGACTGGCGCACACGCTGAGGTGTAATTGCTACCCTCTCGCTCCGCGACTCTCTCTCGGTTCTCGGTCCAACGAACACGAGTGCTCGCACATTTGAGCTAATGATTTTGAATAGTGATTAAAATGAATTGGAGAGCGAGCCGCGTCTGTAGTATCTGGACCCCTCCATCATTAGTGGCTCTCTCTTTCTCTGTTCCTCTCTTTCCGTTTCTGTGTCATCAGTGTTAGTCGAGCAGGGGTTTCAGACGAGGCCTGGGGTGGCCTTTCATGAGCAGAGACTCAAAGATTTCTGCACTTCTTGTAATCATGGACAGCACTCTTATGGCACTTTCACTGTCATCTTCTGCCGTCTCAAAGGTGTCTTTGATTCCCTCACATCCTACACCCGGGCCGGATAGTGTCGCATTATATTTTTCCGCTCTCCTTTTTAAATACCCCCGCAAACCCCTCTCGTCACCCCCGTATCTTGCCCCTCTCTCCTTTCTCTCCTCCTTAGACCCAAGTTCATCAGACTGTTTTCACATTTATCGTCCTCAATCGAGAGCTGATTTTGCACTCTTCTATTTGGGACCGCTTAATTCCAGGACCCTTCCCCTTCACTTCCCCATACACCCCCACGCCCCCCTCTCACTTTGCTTGATCCACCTTTTTTTTCATAATCGGCTGCCGCTCTTTGTTTTTCCTCTTCTCCGGTTCTAAATGAATAATGCAGTAGGGAGGAAATGGGGATTAAAGAGGCGCTAAAGCCAGTGCCAACTTCTGTGGTGCGCAGCTCCACACCGTCTCTCACACGACCAGGAGCACATCAGGGCTAACAAGCTTCTTTTTTTCTCTCTCCTGGCGTTTTTCTCGGCTCTGCATCTGTCTCACTCTGTCCTACCTCATCCCTGCTGTGCCCTACTCCCACTCAGTTTTGCCACAGATGATTGAAGATATGCTCTTTCATATCAAAGTTGGACGCCTTGTTGTCCACTGTGTCTGCGAAAAAGCCAACTTGTACATACTTTTCCAGAATGTCTTTTTGAGGCTCAGAAAAGCTCATCACCATAGTCATTTGAGAAATAATAAGATGAAAAATTCTGCACAATAATAAGATTTATTATAATAATTAATCCACTAATAAATGAACACAGGTTGAACTTGCTTTTCTCAATGAATAGACCATGAAACCTATGAGGTCGCATATCTCTTATGGAATCTTATAGTTTTCATTAATCCAAAAATGTATTATCCCTTTAAAAAAAATCTTTGTCATCATCCTCTACATACATGGCACTTCTTTTGCTTCCCAAGAATATTTTCCCAGGTTCACATCCTTCTGAATATCCTGTTGTATTCTCACACTGTCTCACTCAGATATTTTCCAAACTTTTTACTAGGGAGCCTGAAAATGTCTGGTGCAACTGTCTCGGACATTTGCCTTCTCCCGTAGATCAGAGCGCACGTCTGAAAGCAGCTTTTATGTTGAGTAGGAAACAAAAGCTTTTGCACAACACAGTGGTTAATTGATCCGGTGTCACAGGCAAATAAAAAAAACACAGATTAGATGAGTTTGATAGAATTTAAATGAGGACTGGGGACATGCAAATCCTGTCATTTGCTGAAGGAGGAAGACGAACGCTGTTCACAGAAAATTGCTGAATAGCTTTGTTAATGTCTTTGTCTTTCCTCCTCCTGCTCTGCCTCACTCTGTTCCTCCCTTCCCTCGTCCATCATATCATATTCTTGTTGTGATTGGGCCTGCTGTGACAATGTCGGGTTATAATTTCACAAAAAAACATTGTTTACACTGAGTGGTGGTGGTCTGGGTGGCAGAAAAACAGCCATCAGTCTGTCTGGAAGATAAATTAGGTTCTTGCTTATCGCTTCTTAATATAATGTAGATCTCCCCAGTATTCATCTGCTAAATTATTTTATATTCACACCTGCCAGCCTACAACGGAAGAATATTCCTGGATCATTTGTTTGAACCGTTATTGTTTTAAAGTTTAACAATATAATTGTATGACATTAGATACGAGACTTCACAGCAGCGAGATAACTCCTTACTGGTAAAAAATGAAAAAAATTTTTAGGAACACTACTTGTATATTGCGCATTAACATATTTAGGCTACATGATTCTCGACCGCATACCAAACATGAGTTTATCCTGGTGTAAACAGCAGCTGTCTTAAACCAAATCTCTATACTAGTCTCTGACAGGCATCTATGAATAGTTAGGGGATTTAGGCTTTAGCTGCTGCTGCTCTGCTGCTGCCAAAATCCCAGTCAGGCCAGACACCATATTCTCATAGGCAGACTGGTACCTTGAGTTTCCACTTCTCTTTTTGTCAGCCAAATCTTTTAGAAGTCAAAAATTCCTTTCCTGTGATGACAACAGGACCTTTGGGGGTTGATGAGAGAAACGTTGCAGTGGGGGAGTGGAAAGAGTGATTCAGGGAGATTCACGGTTAATATGGTGAAGGTTTTAGTCTGACTTTGCCTCGCTGACTCCCCTTGATTGAGTTAGCTTCGTTAATTGTGCTCTTCCTCGCCGTGCGTTAATCTAACATGGCAGTCTTAATTGATCTCGTTAATGTGGGACGTGGGAGGCAAAAGACCGTCAGGGACCTCGGATGCCTCCTGGTTATTTTGACATGTCGACAGTCAGAAACAATAGAGGGTGAGGGAGAGGAGTGAGGGTGCCAGCCCCAATCTAACGAAACACAAGGCTGAAGTGCAGAGAGTCACGGCAGGAGGCAGGAACGCTGGCTGGTTTGATAACATGCAAGTCCCCCATGACCACAAAATCATAATAACCATGTTGGTCAGCCAACCAGTTAGGCGTTGACTTATAAGTCCTTTTTCACCTGGTATTAAGTTCTCCATGCATATCTTATTAGTCATATGAAAGGCTGGAGTGCAAAATTCTTTATGTGGCTGAAGTTTTCACTCATTTTATTCCAGGATTAAGATATTTTTTGCTTGTACAATTGTCAACCAATTTAACTTAATCAATTTGAAAGTTTTTTTATCAGTCTTCATTTAATTTGATTATAATAATACATATTTGATCATAATTTACACAACAATCATCTCATCGCTGTGGTCTAAAATATCATAATGGAGCCCTCAGCATGTTTTAATCAGACTCTTGTTAATCTTGCTAATTCAAGAACATCATGTCATTGGCTTTTATTTGAGATTTTTGAGGTGTCCACTATAGAATCATTTATCTAATCAATATGTAAATCACCTTGCACACATCTGCAAAACCAATTTTCCTGACGCTAGCTTTCATCCTTAATTCATTAAGCTGCCAACCACTCATTTAACATGTGAAGATAAACATGCTTAAAAAATTACTTAACAGGCAACACCTTCATTAACGTGACAAAAATCCACATTAACGGGATCATGCTCAAAATGTGATGATGATTATATAGAGATTAGAGCAGATTACTGAACCCCAGATCTTTCATTGTATGTGACTGGAACCTTTATCTATAGGAAATTTAAGTTTTCAACCCATTTGTCTACTTATTAAGGGTTTGCATGGGTACAACATATACTGCGATTATAGGGAGTGTGATTAATTTCAGTCTTAGTGGTTTTCTGCCTGTGTAAACACTGACCTTCACATAATGGTACATTTCTCTGGTTGGGTTTCTAAAAAGTACTGTTTTCTTATCTTTTATTATATATTATTTTATTGCTCCGTCAAAAAGCTTGTGTGGAATCACTGTTATGGTGCATTGTAGGTAGCCTAAATTTAAGGCAGACTACCTAGTACCATTCAGTGTTTAGGCCTTATAGTGGTTTTCAAGGAAACAGCCAAAAATCTATCAACATGAATATGTTGTTTATTCAGCCTAACCAGAGTTAGACCTTTATGAAAGCTGTGGCATTATTTGGCTTTCAAAAGTTGTTTTACTTTAGAGAGTTTATTAGGTAAAAAATGGGAAGCAAAAAAGATCCTCAGGACCGGACATTTTACAGTGTTTGCCTCTGCTGCCTCCAGCAGTGGTTGCTTTTAAGGCCGTGTTATTTGTAAACCCTTTTCAGATCTGAATTGATTTAAACTTGTTTGAAACAAGCTTTTAATGTAAATTTCAGGAAATAATATGCCTAATATAGCCAATATAATCCCAGGAGAGACAGCGCTCTGCAAACACTTATTTTCCTGATCTTCAAAGCTCACACCAAGGCCAGTGAACGCCCGGAAAGAATAGCTGAACTAATCTAAAATAAACATCCACAGTATTGGCACAATTGTTGCCTGCTCATGTGGACATTTACATTCTTCTTACATGCACATGAAAGCGCTCAATACACACAAACAAGCTCTAACAATGCTGTGAATTTATTTATTTACTCAGTGCTGGTGTCTAATTAGCATTATTAACCTTTAGTGAATGGGACTGACAGGAGGGACACAGCTCTTCTCCAGTGCGGTAACTTCCACAATGACATGCTTGAGTTTTAAAACTCATCACTTCTGTTATGTTTAAGCATGGCCTGCCAACTAATACAGAGAATTTTGGAAACGCTACTGGCACTATTTTAGTTTGAATACTCTGAGGCTGCCTGGTAGTTTGGACAGGCAGCCACCGAGGCATTTGGAAACAATGACGCAGTCACCCACATTCACTTCCTGACTGGGCCTTATCATTCACAACTCAACTACCAGCTGTAAATGCTAAGACTTACTGTCGATGAACAGCAACCGTTACACAAAAGCACACGCACACAGATATGTTCTCCTCTGCCTCTTTTTGGTATGTTAAAAATACTTTTTCCGTAGTCTTACCCTAACGTCTGACACAAATAGCAGCTTTCTCCCTATTGAGGGTGTGGCTTTTGTCCCCAAATGGACAAGCCATCCCCAAGTAACTGGTTCCTAGAGTGAAATTTGTACTCAAAGATGACAGAAACACCCTCAGACAAACATTCACACTCTCAAATATCACATCAAAAGTGTGAATATATCTCAATAGCATAATTTTGAATGTTGAATACATGCAAACACCTCACCTCACATACGCGTTTCCTTGAGGATGACACACTGCATTGTATCCTGTGTAAATTATGGATAAATCGGTGTTAATTTTTCGGCTATGCAACCACATTCTGTGAGTTAGTGTGCACTGGCAATGATCCCAGAGCATCTGCCAGAATCCGAGTTCTTCCCGTACATGAGTTGAGAGCAGATTCTAAAATCCTAAGCTAATTGCACGTGTGAAAATCATTTTTTCATCATACTTCTCTTAAAGATTTGTGTAAATTATTCATTCAGGTAACATATTATGCCACTGTCTGTTTTAAGTGAGTTCATAAGCCTTGAAACGGCTGGTGGAGTATCTTATGCAATTAGTTTGCTTCGAGGCTACAAGCCAGAACATGCATGTATATAGCTTCATGGCATACACCCACACCCAACACATTTACCTTTGTGTAGACTGTGTTTTCTCAGTAAAGCTAGAATGAAGCGGAAGTGACTGAATGCTGGATTAACCAATAATTCCAAGGAAGAATCTATGACAGAATTCCAACGAAAAACAGAGTAGCATTGTCTCGACTTCATTCAGAATGATATTGCTGCCTGTCGTAGTTGCGCCATGCTGCAACTTGAGAAGGACCCAGAGAATGAGTGTCAATCCACAGGCGTGACGTGGGATCCAGTTTGGCTGAAACAGGACACTGTGGCAGCAACCAGCACTCAATAGTTAGCTGCTGAATAACAACAACGAACATTGGCCTAGTTGATTAGGGTCATTAGTACTAGTGAAAGGTTTTTAAAAAAAATATTTTTAAGGGAATGACTGCTGGGGTGGATAATGGTCGTTTCTGTTTCTTAGAGGTGTAAAGGATCAAGCTCCTGACACCATGGATATGGATACGCAGCCACAAGGACAGCAAGCAGCAGTGCCAGTCTTCCAACCCCAGGTAACCCCACACACGGACACACACGTGGAGATGAGACAAACTAGCCCCATGAATTAAGATGACAAATAAAGTAAAATGAATTCATTTAAGATTCAATTGAGGCAATGCTACCATACTAAAATCAGAAATACTTCTATAAAAGATTTTATCTATTTTGAATATCCTTGTAACTAAGGGTTTATTTTACACAATGTGTGATTTTCGTGAACAAGGAATTGTGGAATGAATCGTTTTTTTTCTGTAGATTAATTTATGAGGGAAAGTGTTCAATAATTTATGATGATATATCCCTTCATCCATTCATTGCCAGCATAGTTTCCCACCTCTTTCACATTTTGAACTGTAAATATCCTTGCCCCCTCGTTTTGCCTGCGTCAATCAAGATGTGCCTTACAGTCCAAACATCCTGCAGACCACTGTGTGTGAGACAGACAGCAGTGGATGAATGTTGAGTTGTTTTATTGATCAGAGCTGTGGAAGCTGGCAGAGCCTGGCCTCCCTACATGCCTCTCTTGGTTCAATACAGCTCAGGTTTCTGTGCAGCTCTGGTCATTGTTGGATTTTAATACCGCCCTCCAACATCAGGCCCATTGATTTCTTTCCAGAAGGATGTTTTTGCCTCCATAACTATTGAATAGACTTTAAACAAAGAGGATCATCCATATGCCCCAGAGTAATTTTTTTTCAGAAAGAAACAACACTAAAAATAGGCCGGTGCTCTCAGTAGTTGTTTTTCTTGCGTATGCAAGGGCGCTGCAACATTAACACTGGAATCGCCAAGGGGTTTAATTTATTTTAAGATTTGTAATTGGAAAATTAAGGATAATTGGGTTGTGCACAGAAGAAAGTCAGATAAAAGCTCTAATGATTAATTTGACTCAGGCAACAGCCCTCCATGCTTACACACACAGGCACTACATCTTCTGTGGAACTCTCAGCAGTTGATTATGTATTATTGTTCAGGCTTAATGATTTCTCTCTTCTCTCTGTTTTTCCGATCTATTTCTAGCAGTTTACGTCAGTTTTATTTCCAGGCCTACTTTTTTTTATTGAATGCACAGTGAACTTTCTGTGTGGCATCCTGTTTTTTTACTCTGACAGAACATGTCTGAACTGATATCCCATTTAGTGGGAGCTGGAGAGAGAGAGTCAGTTAGTATATGTAGATGGCTGTCTAGCCAGGAACCAGATGGGTGCCTTTCAACAAGTCCTCTATCTGTTTCACACTTTCCAAAGGTTCAGTCTGTTTTGCAGCGCAGGAGAAAAAAATCCACCAGCCTCCTGGAGAATCTGAATTGTATGTGCAATAAAGGAAAATCTGTATTGCTTGCAATATCATTTCTCTTGGTCCCGAAGGTATGATGCATATGCATTAGGTAAACCAGATGAGCTGGAAAGGTGTGCATTTTTAATGCCGCATTTGCTCTTTGAGTGAGTGGGAGGGTTGGCAAGGAGGCCCCCCTCAGATCAGATTTTGATCGTCACTGCAGAGTTTGACAGACACAGATCTGTCGGTAAGCGCTGGGACAAGGCGGAGCAGTTGTGGAGCAGATTGAGGGGAGAGGAACGAGAAGCACCTTTGGGGTGAATCCTGCTGGTTTAACTGCCTGGCTGGCTCACTGGCTGACTGGCTGAGGATGAATATTGCATGGTGCTGTGCTCAAGGGGGCTGGTGACTGCTGCAGAGGGTGGGAGAGAGCCCCCCTGCTTGCCAGTTGCTGTTTCTGCCTGTATCCCTCCCTGTCTGTCTTGGAGACTACATCCACAGTAGTCCCACTAATTCGGTAAACACTTTGTATGTATGAAAAAAAATTTTGTCCACACTACATCATACAGAGGTCCCTGTCCTTACTAAAACATTAAGAAAATGAAAGACACAATTCCAATTGGACGACGCTATGCCTTCTTTCACATGGCACAGGTGCTAGCAGGAAATTTGCATGAAGGAATCATGGAGGAGTGTGAATGGGACACAGTGGGGGGTATTTCCAAACATGAGAAGGTTCTCTGACCAACCGAGACAAAATGAGGATCTCTTACCTACTGACACGGACCAAAACACTTGGCAGACTATGTCGCAGACCAGTCACCGCAACCGTCTCAAACATCGCAATCCTCTTTCATATCTAAAGAAGAATCGTGACAAACTGCAACGAGAGAGTCAACAAAAGTACATTTGTGGATTCTTCCAGTGTCTCATCACATGTTAAAGATTTACCAAGGTGGATATAACAATTGCTGCTCAAGATCCGACAATAATAAAGAAATGATATGTATCGTGGACTGGATTACGATATGGCCTCAATACGGATATGAGATTATCGGCAGCTCAACATCACATCAATGTCAACACATGTTCTGTGTGATTGGGCATATTAACATTTGAATCAGTGATCTCAGGCGTCCTGGTGGCCAAGGGGGGAAGGCGCCATTGATGATACACAACATCCCCGGTTCATGTCTGGTCTGGGATCATTTTCACTTCTGATATTTTTCTATGATTGTATATCTAATTTTTTCCAACCAAACCAAAGGATGTGACCACAGTGTTCAGGTTTATTCCAGCAGACGTTTTTAATGCTCAGTGTGCACCGATCGAAAGATGTATTTTTGGTGGGGGTTTTTTCCCCGAGTTTAGCCAGCTCAGTGTGGACGTGCCCTGAGTTTCTCTCTCCCTCTCTGTTTCTGCATCCCCCCTCTGTCTCTCTCCATGGGAGACAGCACCTCTCTGCCGCCGCTGGCCTTTCTGTGGCAGCCGTTGGCACTGCTGGGCTGTCACATCACACCCTCTTCCCTCTGCTGCTTGTCTTCCCCCCTCTCACCCTCTTTCCCTCTCCCTGTCTCCTGCATTCCCTTTTCCACTCACCATGTGTCCTGTCAGCTGTTTGGCAATGGTGTCATTATCGGGCAGCCTGTATCACACTTCCTCCGACGAGCGGTCTGTCTGCTCTCCCTGTCTCTCGCTCTCCTTCTCTCTACCCCCTCTCTCTCTCTCTTTCTCTCTCTTTCAATCCCCCTGCTAGTGAGTTGCCCATGGCGGTTGTGTGTCACCTTTATACCCAAGACATGCTGTCCCTTAAAGACTTTTCCCATAATTCCTTGCACGGCTGCCACCTAATTTCCATCCCCTGCAGCTTGTCTCCATCACCAACCAGAATGATGTGAGTGAAAAGAGGGAGCACAGCACATTGTACAGGGCAGAAATGTGAGGTGAGAAAGAGATGAAGAAACTATGCAACACCAAAATCCTAATTTAGAAAGAGACTGTAAGAATCAATGCTCCTTAAAGTAATTGCTTCTTCTTCTCAACCTCTACTTGTAGTAAAGGCCTGGAGTAAATTATCAATTCTGATAACTGATGTTTTATTTAAGATTTTTATAGTGATCTTAGACTTTTTTTTAAAGATTTTATATTATTCGCAGATTTCAGCTCCAGCTGTGGATAAAAGTTGAGTAAAGTGATTAATTAATTCCAGGTAAATATTCAGCTTTGTTTGAAATCTTCTGGAGAATTATTTTAAATGACTTGAGTAGGAGGCTTTTCCTGACCTGCCTTATTATTTCTTTTGTTCTTTTAGATTTTTCATGAACATCCCATGAATGAATAAAACATTTAGCCTTGGCAGCATTTGTGTGATGCTTAACTCATTCAGATAAACATGATACACATGACCTGTTCTTCTGAAAGGTCTGTGATATCCTCATCCTTTAGCTCAACCTTCTTATTCAACATGCACCTGAAAGTCATGTTAAGATATTTTTTTCTGTATAGCCCTAGCAATTTTGCTAAGACACTGACCCTGTGTCCTTCAGGGTCATTCCCCTGTGACTTCCTGTGTGTGTGGGTGTGTGTTTGTCAGGGCTTTGTGTTTCAGCTGGGAGCTTCTGATTGTGTGACACCCGTGTGCGGCAGATGAGACGGCCTGTCAGTCAGCTGCGGCCTGGCTGCCCTTTGAAGGCCAGGCCAGGGGGCGAAGAGGTGCCGCAAATGGCCTGTGAAGTTTACATACACTGCCCACTGCTAAACAGATTAGCTCTAATGAAGTGTCTAATGCCGGGGCTGCTGGCTGACATAATCCTGCCTGGCAGCCCGGCCCCTTGGCTGCCAAAAAAGCTGCCCTCCCTCCAGCCCTCTCTTCCACCCTCGCATGGCCTCTGCTGCCACCCAGGGCGACTCCACACGGGGAGGTGCCCACTGTTAATCATGCCGGACAGTGTGCGATCTGACATGCAAATGTAGGTCATTGCATATGTAAATGTGTGATTACGGGGCTGGCATGCCAGGACACATTAGCGAGACTGTGCTCTCAGCAGGCGGTTGTCACAGCGCTTTAGAGGTTCATGCTAACATTTGTCAAGCTACCACGCAGCGAATGAAAGCAATGCCCCCTTGTCCTCTCTCTCTTACTCATTCTCTCTCTTCCTTTACTCATTCTCTCTCTCTCTCGCTCTCTCTCTCTCTCTCTCTCTCTCTCTCTCTCTCTCTCTCTCTCTCTCTCTCTCTCTCCTTCCCTTCCTCAAAATGTTCATCCTTCTTCGTTAGTCATTATTAAGCATAATTTAGCCAAGTTTAAAGCATGACACGCCCCTTGTAGATTTTTGTATTGGTATGCATTTAACATAAATTAAATACAAGTTAAATTTATTTTGAAATCCCCACTGGAACTATGATAGTGTTGTGAAAGCATTCAGTGGTTATTACCAAAGAGACACAACCGTTCTTTTGAGCGATGGTAATATTAAACAGTGGGCTGTGGAGCGGAGTGTCATGCTCGCTGTCAGACTGACTCTCAGACAGCTTTGGATGATGGTGGTGTCATGCTGAAAAATGCACACACCTCAGCAGTGTTAATTGGACAGGGCATCTCATTGGCTCACACCTCTTCCGTTGGCTGTCAAACATAAAACAATGACGTGCTTAAATTGGTTATTTACCCAACCCCGCACCCACCCACCCCCCAACCCCAGCCTTGGATGAACAATCCTTGGAATCATTCATTATGAATCTATGAATCAGTTCCCAACACCTCACATGCAAGAAATTATAGATTTTCTTGATTCAACATGATTCAACATTATTTTGGTAGCTGCTTTAAAAAATGTCAGACATTTTGCAGACTAGAGTTTAATTTGATTGACTGAGAAAATATTGTGAGAATTATTAGTGAAAATAAATTTGTCATTAGTTACCAAACTCTAGTTTAGTTCAAAGATCATTAATTCTTCAATGAATTTGACCTGGTCTTCCTTGGTAGTGAGTTGGCAGCTGAAGGAATCCTGTACAGCCTCTAGTCTTTTCATGGTAACTTTGTCAAACAGTGGCACACAAGTGAAGCAAACAAGTGTGATGACACTCCTTCTTCGTGTGTTTTGGTGGTTGGGAGACTTCATTTTTGACCTTCTCCCCTCTCCTAGTCTTCCTTCTGTCTGTCCTAAGTCGCCTGCCCCAGAGCGGCTCCCACAGCTACGTTGGCAGAAGCACTGGTGACATGTGGCATTCTGATATCTGTCACCTTCTGTTTGCTCCCGCCAACGCCTTGTACAAGTTTAACAAAAGGCTGGAAAGGTCATGCAGACTGCTCTGTGCTTTTGTTCCTCTCACATCATATCCAAGGGGCTCATTCTGGTTTATTAGTGTGTGTTAGTGTGTGTGTGTGTGTGCAAAAAATAAATCTAGATTTTGAGTGTTAATTTGTAATCAAACAGTTGGTGCCAACATGTCTGGTGTCCTACTGCATGCCTTAAGGTTATTGCTGGCTTGCCTCATGTAAGTAACACTTTTGAATTGATAGTTTATTAAATAATAGAAATTCTGTTGTTTCCTGGATCTCTGGGCTTTTAGTGAGGTGATGTGTTGCTACAGTTAAAATTGTGCAGATTCCTCAGGACCTTTCATAGCATGACACATCAGCAAGATGCCAGTCAAATCATCAGAAGCCTTCAGCAGCCTCTCAGCAAAACATACCACAGAGGCTGGGCCTCTCCAGTTTTACCCACAGCCTTCAGCTATCATTCTTTTCCTCTTCCAGTAATGTTGAGAAGTTATTCCACGAGCCATGTCGCTTATCCTGTCAGTGTCGCGGGGGGGGAACCAATCTCAGATGACTTTGCGTGAGAGGCGGGGCACAAACAGGACAGGTCGCGAGACACAACCATTCACACCCACAGGCGGGCAGGTTTTCACTCCCACATTTTACAAACATGCATGTCTTGGAACTGTAGAAGGACATGGTAGCAATTCGACTATCCTAACTTTTTCCGCAGATTTGATCACTCAGTCATGATTGGACCAAAAAATTCCTGAAACATGGAGTAAGGTTTAGTTGATAAAATATCGGAAATATTTTCGATAGTTCCATCAACCTGAATCACGCTCTTTCAGGTTCCGATTTGAGACACCCCAAATGTGTGTTTGTGTACAAACTGAATAGAGTTTTTCTTCTTTCAGAAACCACTGCAGCCAGATATGGGCCATAATTCCCTCGCCAACTTCCAGATCGAGAAGAAGATTGGTCGTGGGCAGTTCAGTGAGGTATACCGGGCGAGGTACCTGCTAGACAACACATCAGTGGCCCTGAAGAAGGTCCAGGTAAGTTACAGAAAAATAAATAAATATAAAGTCCATTTGAATGACTAGTGCAGCCAGTGGTTTTAGCAAAAGTGAAATGTCGGCTATTTTTGTGTCCAACAACCTTTTATCACCTGTTGTTATGTTGACATTAGGTCAAAACAATCAGTCAGACCTGAAACAAGTTTACTTACAATAAAGGGAAGTTAAGCACTGGGGATTTATCTAGAACTTAATCAACACATGGGTATTATTATGTTGATGTTTCTGATATTGAAGTGTAAACAGAACCACAAATTAACTTAGGAAATTAAAATAAATATGAAATTAACTGTATCAATAGATATCATGTTGATTATGCGCATACACTGATACTGTACAATATTTACCGATTCAAATACATATTGACAAAACCAGGAGGTTACGTTTCTTTGGTACACACACACACACACACACACACACACAAACACGCACACAGAGTGATAGGTCCGTTTTACACTGATGTGAAACACCTGTAGTCACTCCAACGCCACTGTCTAGATAACAGCAACCATGTTTTCTGTTAAGTGATTCCCTCCCCACACACACTTTCTCTACACTTACAGATACACATCAATCTTACCATTTCTTGAACATGTCATAACACCCCCTTTCTCTCTCCCTCTCTCTATCTCTCTCTTTCTCTCTCTCCCTCTCTCTCTCTCTCTCTCTCTCTCTCTCTCCCTCTCTCCCTCTCCCTCTCTCCCCCCTTTTGATCTCTTGATAGATATTCGACTTGATGGATGCCAAAGCTCGGCAAGATTGCATCAAAGAGATAGATCTCCTTAAGGTAAAGAACCAGAGAAGAGGGAGACAGCGTCATGCGCTGCGCTCTGTTCTCTTAAGGTGCCTCAGCTGAGACCTTCCACCACAGGAAAACAATTGATCTGCACCAGACGGCTTGGATGTGTGTTGTGTGTGCGTGGGCCCATGCATGTGTGTGCGCGGGCCCTTGCAGGGTTATGAATGCAGAGGGGGTGTTTTTGTATTCGTGCACACACGTAAAAAGAGTGAATGAATATGTGTGTGTGACTCTAAAGTACGTGTGTATTGTGCAGCAGTGTTACATCCCTCCAGGCTCACATTGACTCCCTTTTTAATGCCAAAATCATTGTTTTTTATCTTTTTGTAATGTTTAAAGCCGGGCAACAGAGCATCGGCATGGAAATTTAGCAGCCTCCCTTATGTGCTTCTTGATGTTTTACCTCCTCCGGTTCCTCATTCTTCTTTTACTGTCTTTTTTCCAAGAGGTTTCATTTATCAAATCTTAAACATGTCAAATGGGCTGCTTCCAAATACTAATGAACAACTAATGACAGCTTCAGTATTTCCTGTCTGAAAGATTGTAGATGTGTGTCAAAGTTGTGTGTGTTTGTGGTTTGATTGTGTGCATTCATGCATCCCTTGTAGTGTTTCCCTCCGTATATGCAGCCCCTCTGTGTGCGTGTGTGAGTGCGCACTGCAGGCGGTTTGTGCACATATGCGTGCTCACACATACACATTAGAGAGAACAAGAAAACAAAACCAATTAGTTTGTGCCACTCAAACACTTCAGTGAAGCTCCCGGGGCTCTGCGGGCCAATCAAAGACAACGATACTCAGATGCGAGCGAGATCCAGCAGAGAGCTGTAATCTGAGTAGCAGATCACTGACTTGACGGCATGAGACAGCCGAGTTCGCCTGGGTCCGTATCTCTGACCTCCTAAGAGGGGTCAGTGCAGGGTTAAATGTCACCCTCTGCCAGGTGACTACATTTCTTATTTCCTTTTATGCATCTCTCTTATCTTGAGTCTTCTTTTGTCTCATTATATGAATCTTCTTCCTCCGTACCATTCCTCTGTCTGTCTCTTCTGCTTGTTCGTTTCTCGTCGATCTATACCTTATTCGCCCGATTGCCATGTAGTTCCATCCATCCCCTCCTCCTTTCACTCTCCTTCTCTCGTTTTCCCCCCTCAGAGCTTTTAGCTTTTTTGTGCCCTTTCTTTTATCGTGTAAGCTGATTGGTAGTGAACATGGAAGTTATGCCTGGCCCTATGCTGCCCAGCCAGCCTTATAATAAAGGGCCGAGTGTGAGAGAGAGAGACAGTCCTTCTGCCTTATCCCCACTAGACAGGCCAACAGGAGACACAGCCAAATCAGAATAATGAGAGGCACACTGGCATGGGCCGACTGGAATGACACACATACTTGTGCATGGACACACACACACAAACACGTATACACACATTCAGTCATGGCCTTTCAACAGTCTGCCTATTTGTTTGTTTGTCTGTCTGTGTTTGTGTCTGCTCATTCAACTGTGTTTTCCTGTTCTGGCATGATGATTTCAACTTGAGAATCTCACTTCTCACTCGGTCCTTTTGTCTAAACCCTCGCTGATAGGAATGTTGGTTGCAGAAATAGCCCGCTCCCTGCCAATCTGCCAGCTTCACCATTCTTGAAATCCCACAGCTGTGTATCCCTCTCGCTTGTGGTTACTATCAAGACTGGATTGTATTCTGAAGACTAATGATCCGCCCAAATTAACAGTGAAGAGCAGTAATGATGTCTGTCTGCTTGCTTGTCTGTGTTCTGCGCTGTATGTATTTGTGTAAAAATGTGTGTGTCTGTGTGTGTGTCTGTGTGTATTAGAGTGCGACTACGGCGGCATATTTTGATCTGAACCTGACCCGAGTCTGAGAGAGTAAACGAGCCGACCCGAGCCAAGCAGGCATTCTGTTTTTTTTTGTTTTTTTTCATTCTGAGCATGATGCAATTAATTTCAGCTGAAGCTCTGAGTTTAAGTTACCCTGTCATGGAGTTGTCACCATGGTCACAGCTTGCCTGTTTACCTTGATTACATGTGGGTGGGCAGCTTTTAAATGACTGTCAAAAGACACTGATTTATATTGGCTATATGTAGATTGATTTAATACACAAAGTTCAAATATTATTTGACTGAGATGACCAAACGGAAACCGAACATTTTTTGTTTTTGTTTTAATCTTTGTATCCACCCTCTAGCGTGTATGTCAGGGTTCTGCTTCTGATTAGATTATTCCAGCGGTTTACTGACAAGACCAAGAACTGGCAGGAAGCAGCTTCATTTAACATGATACACACACTAACTGCACTTCTTTAGGTCTGTTTATAAGCTCTATATTTCTTGTAGCAGTTTGTTTCTCCTTCAACTAACCAAATTTCCATATGCACTAATTTTCTTACTCTAAAATATGAATATCTGACAATACAAGGCATTCAGTTCTGCTGGTGACGGTGATCAGCACACCGGATCAATCGTTATCAGCTGAATATAATCATGTAATTGAATTTTATAACTATGATCCAATTTAGTGTCATGGTTAATTTTAAGCCCTCAGCATTAATCAGTTAATTGTCTTTCTTTGAAACACATCACCAGCTCACCAAATACATCACACGGTCCTGCATGATTAAGTGATTACACACACTGGTTGGTCTCAGCCAGCATGTGTAATTACATAATCAAGCAATACGCTATGTGATATTTCCCAATGAATGATTGTTGTACTGCAGGAGGCTCCAATCCATCATTTACATAAACATCTGCACGTGAACACATCTCTTTATTTCTCTGAATCCTCCGCCGGAGGTTGAAGTTGAGGAAGAGGAGTGGGTCGGGACGGGTGGAGGAGGGGGCTTGTCATCGTTCCCTGGCTGTGCGACAGCGTGGATCCGTGCAGAACTGCCACCCTGAGCCAAAAATACATCTGGCAAGAGCGGACACGGGAGGGTGAAGGAAAGATGGAGACATGAGAGAGGGAAAGGGGGAACGAATGGTAAAGCAGAGGATTGCGGAGGGATGCAGGGATGGAGTGGAGAGTGTAGTGTAGCGGAGTGCACTGTACTGTGCTCTCCTTTCCCCTCTTGTCTGGATCATCCAGAGCATGAACATTTCTTTAATCACAGCAGAGAAAGCAGAGTGGAGCCGAGTGGAGGACGCTTGTCACACCGCTCCGTCTGCTTGCATCACGGGCCCCCCCTCTCCTCCACATCGCCACGCCACCCAGCTCCACACCTCCAGCTCTCCACATATCACCCTCCCACCCCCCATCCCCCGTTCACCTTCTCTTGCTATTCTCCCCCCCCCCTCATCTTTGTTCTCTTTTCCAAACTCGTCACCCCATCCAGTTCTGCCTCCATCATTCCTTTTCCTTGTCTGTGTCACTGTGTCATTTGTTTCTTTCCCTTCATTGCACCTCCCTCCCTCCCTCCCTTCCTCCCTCTCTCCCCCTTTTCCTCTCTTGCTCTGGATGGATAGAGACTTTGTGCTTACTACAGGGATTGCTGTTCCTGCCTTATTGGCCAACCAACAGGAAGGAATCTCAGGCAGAGATGAACCCAGGATGCTTGTTTTTCTGACTGCCAGCCATGTCAGCCTGTCAGCCGTGTGTGTGTGTGTGTGTGTCTGTGCTTCTCACACATGGGTTGTTGTCACCACAGACAGAGGGGTTGTTGTGACATATCACCCAGCTTTGTCACACTTGAGGACAAAAGCATCTCATTAGGTCCGCATTTACCAATATGGAATCCAAAAATGGATCCAACTGTTTTATTTTAATTGGTGGTGAAAGTATAGTTGATTGCACAACTTATGAAATAAACCTCTGTTATTTGTAAGCTGGTCGGTTGTTTGGATATAGAATGTGTAACAGGTTTGTAAGAGGACGCTGCCGGCCATAGTTTCGACAAGGGAGGATTTTTCAGTCTTGGTTTAGATGGTGTGACCAAGGACGCTCTTAATGTGACAAGTGTCACCAACATGTCTCGTGCCTGCTTTTTCTTTATCTCTCTCATGACATGTCTTGATTTTTTTATTTTTTTCTCTCCCACAGCAATTGAACCACCCCAATGTGATAAAGTACCACGCATCCTTTATCGAGGACAATGAGCTAAACATAGTCCTGGAGTTAGCGGATGCCGGGGACCTCTCACGTATGATCAAGGTAAGGAGCTCAGCCCAGCAGCTGTCTCTCTAGCTGCCGCTTGTGTCCAGGAAGCTGATAGAGGAGTGATTTGATTCTGTGAAAACTTCTATAACACTCAACCACAAGAGGCTAGAATTCCACAGATGATAGGAAATTATACAGTAATTTTATTGCATTTAAAGGGAAAGTCCTAGACCAGTTTTGAAAGTGGTCACTTTGTTTTTTTACAGATTATTGAGTTATGAAAACTAATGTGATTTATACAAATATTAACACTGACTTCACACTACTTATCTTTAGAACTTAAAACTAACGCAGTCAGCAATTAGAGATTTATTACTTAGTACTTTAATATGATGATGAATAGGTGTATAACTGGTTTTAATTCATGTTCTGGCCTTGGGGGACAATATCTGAACATAAAAATTGCCGGTCCGACATTGTATCTCACATTTTCTCTCTGAAAGAAATGTTAATATTGTAGGAACAAACTGCTGACGTGGCCTTTTAAGACTGAAGGAATTCGGTCTGTGGTTTGCGGCTGTAAAATGATTTTGACTACCTGGACACTGAGTCACGGTGATTCATCCACTCCACAATAAAACCAAAGCCAAATAAAATAAGGCCTCCTGCAAACTCCTTTAATCCCGAAAGTCTGTGACATGTGCCTCGACTGGGAAAGGGAAGTTGTTAAAAATCCAACTGTGATTAATTGTTCTGAAGTTACAGCATGTTTTTGTATGGGGGGGTTTGTAAACAAATAACCAAGATAACTTATTTGGCTTTAATCTTAAACTTTAACTCATATCTTTTACAGATATAATCCTGAAGTTGAAGTCTGGTTATATTTTTATGAAGATGTGGGAAAACTTGAGGTTTCAAATCTTTTCACATCATTTTTTAATACTATATTACACTATACTATAATACTATAAATACTGACCACATATTTTTGGAATCAACTTTCCCAGCTATTCATCATAGTTTGATATTCTTAATAAAGGAGATGCATCAATTTTACTAGCTTTAACCATTAAAATAACCCTTAATCAATATAAAAGCATATGTATGGTTGAATAAAGTACATCATGTGTGACTTTGAGCACATAGGTGAGTTGACCTCAATCTTATTTCTTTTGTTCAGATTTGTTGCTGTTGAAATTGGAGCAGAAGAAGCAACATTATTGTTTAAAAGTGGCAGCGATTCCATCCCCGGCTCATCCTGTTATTCATTTTTGTAGTTCAACCAAAATCCAGAGTTATGATAAAAATCCTGCCAGTATAGCAAATAAGTGGTGTGCATGTAAAAACCCTGGTCTTCTCCCATGCATAAATGATGCGGCAGCGTTGTATCGGTACAGCTCGACAAGCTGTTTGCAGTCTTACTCAGCAGCAAATTAGGAGAGGCGAGGATTAGCGGTACAAGAGAGAAGAACATGGCAGGCTCATCACACACATACACACACTGGTATATATATCCAGTGCCGACACACGCCTACAAACTGAACACATAGTGTACATATGCCTTGCTTTACTCCAAGGTATGTACAGACACGGCCATGGAGACACCCACAAAAATGTTCAGAGATTCACTTTACAAAGACATAACATGGCAGCTTGAGGAGGTAAGGTACACAAACCACTGAGCGTCACTATCTTAGCCAAGCTACTGAGGATGCTGGGAGCATTCAGACTGTGCCTCTGCCTTATGGCTGCTGACACCACACAGGGCACATGTGCATTTGTCTCCTGCACCGCTCTAAATGATTTGTTTTCCTAATGTAACAGTGGCAGTCCAGAGGTGCATGCCAGGGCTTAGCCCCACTTCTTTGGCTGTAATGGGAAGTAAACACATTCGTACAGTTTTCCATATGTAAAACTGACACCAGCCCCCCCCCCCCCATGCATGAATTTAACATTTTTTATTCTTTTTGATTTCTCGTCTTCCTTGCTGCTCTCTCCTCCTTCCCCTATTCCTCCTTCATTCTCTATTACTCTCTCTGACCATCTCAGAATTAAAATGAAATCAAATGGTCCTTGATTTGCATGCACTTACAGAATATTGCATGTGCAGTGTTTGCTGTTAAAGGCATGGAGAAGAGGGTGGCGGTGGTGGTGGTGTTGGTGTGCTCCCCCATTGACATCAAACAGTCCTCTGATATGGAAATGGGAGGGCAAGGGAAGAATGGCTCCTCACTGACGCTTTGTTTCGATGTAGGCCAAGGTCTACCCTCCATCCCTCCATCTATCTCTATCCCTCTCTTTCATGCACACCATCCCTCGTTTTCTGTACCTCTTACCATCGTTGACATCCTTTACTTACTGATTCTTCATAATGTTCCATCACCTCATCATTATTTCTATCTCTTTGTTTCTTTTCTCTTATTTGTTATTTGAATTAATGAATTTGTAATAGTCACATCCTTTCCCCACCTTGACCTAACTGATCTGACTAGAGATTATTTTTCACTTTGATTCTATAATAAATGTCTCCTACTAAATATTTTCTACTGTAATCTGGTCCTCTAAACACTGCACAGCTAAAACAATCACACACATGCTTTGTCAACATTTTTTAACCGTAGTTTTATAAGATACAACTAAATATATACATACACAGTTACTCTGTGTTGTAAGTTAGATTTATGTACTGACCTCTATGATATTGAACTTAATATACCGTAGCTCTTGTCATAGGTTTTCGCAGGAGTCTCTGCTAAATGTCTAAACTGTAACTGCCATGTGCAGGAGCTGGCTCAAGTTGAAGCTTTTCCGTCCTGTAAATAGAACCACGAAAACACCCTTTAAAAATCCTGCCAGTAGCTGTATTTCCTACATCTTTTTATACTTAGACATTGCTATGAGGAGGAGCTCCAATTGTCATTTAATGATTTTTGTCTTTGTGGATCAAAAAGCCACGATGTCCAAGTTTAAGTTCTGTCATCAGTGAAGCTTTTCTTGGGAGGGACCAGAGTCTAAATGATCCAGAACAACCCCCATGAAATAAATAAATAAATAAACTGAAAACAACTGGAACCCTCGTCCCACAAACCTGCACTTAACAAAAGAGCTGCTGTGTGCCAGATGGGAGCCTTTTGGAAGGTACCACAAATTTCTTCTCTCTGTTCTCAGGGAATTCATGTGCTTCTCATTGTAGGCCATAGAGAAAATGAGATGGAGCTTGGTTAGGAAAAAGGACCGAGCGAGAGGAGAGCGGTCTGGGTTGCATTAGGAGTGGAGTCACAGAGCTGAGGACTGAGGCCGGGGATTGATGCGGCACAAACGCACGCAGACATAAAAACTTTTGCTACAATCTTAAAATTGTATTCCTTGTCACACAAGACCTTTTTACCATCCCTATTAAAGTATTTTATGTGTTTTTTCTTTCAGGCAAATTTCCCCACTGTGTTACTAATAAAGGATTATCTCTCTTACTTTTCAGCACTTTAAGAAGCAGAGGAGGCTTATCCCAGAGAGAACGGTGTGGAAGTACTTCGTCCAACTCTGCAGTGCGCTCGAACATATGCACTCCCGGAGGGTCATGCACAGAGGTAATGTTAACACACACACACACACACAAACACACACAAACATACACCGACACACATACCAATACATAGATTTATTTTAATATATAGAATCTCTCAAAACCTGAACCAGGTTGTTCTTATAAATTGAGCCTCCATGAATGTAAAATTGTTTCAGTAGTATTGGATTATGTATTTTGAATGCAGAGATTTGTAGAAATGCTGCTCAGATCTGTTCTCACCTCCTATGAATTTTATGGATAAGAAAACACAGAGGCAGAGGTACCACTTTTTATTGACAAAATTAAGTCAAAGATATGAACTCTTACATTAGCCCTTGAAAATATATTTTATTTAATTTTATTCAAAACCGCTTTTAAAGATAATACTATTTTTTCATTTGCTGCATTGGTGAATTTTGCATTTTTTACTTTTTAAATGTTTGTATGAGCTTAACAATTTAAGTAAAACTTTGAATCTTTGAACAAATGGACTTTGGAATTTTATGACTCATTCTATCCCTGAAATATTTCCCTGTGTCCCAATGACCTTAGTGATGCCACAGAAGGCTCAGCTGTCTCAGGGGTAGGGGTCAAGGGACTGTGGAATAAAGGCAATGACAGTCGGGACTCCTTGGTCTTCATGTAGTTCTGGCAGTTTGTAGCTTTGTGGGTTTGGGGTCTTTGTCCTGCTGCTCTCTCCACACATATGCAAACCACAGAGTACAGCATGTGTCTGAAGAATGAAGTGGTAGCTCTCTTTGGTCAGAGTGTAGTCGATTCGGTGCAGGTCTCCGACTCCAGAGTAGGCGAAACACAATAGGACTTGAATAATCTCTCCACCATGTTTCGCAGTCAGTCTAATACACCGATGTATCATTATCATGTTTGTCTCCTTTATACACTCCTCTGT
This sequence comes from Pleuronectes platessa, assembly GCF_947347685.1. Taxonomy (NCBI): domain Eukaryota; kingdom Metazoa; phylum Chordata; class Actinopteri; order Pleuronectiformes; family Pleuronectidae; genus Pleuronectes; species Pleuronectes platessa. The sequence goes on from NC_070634.1 coordinate 21,341,622, forward strand.
TGCTGCCTGCAATTTCAAACTTGGATCATCAGTAAATAGGACTTTTTATTTTTTTCAGTCATCCACAGTGAAATGCCAGTACTTCTTAGCCCGCATCAAATGTTTGGCCTTGTTTCCCGGCTGAGGAGCCGTTTAGAAACTGCTACTCGTCCTCTGAGACCACAACAAGACAGCCCTCGTTTGACAGCTGATTGCTGTCTTGAATTCTTTATTTATCTGTATCTGTGACGAGAGAGATTTCTATCTCTCAGGGAAAGAAGACGGATGTATTGATCTCTTGATGGTGTTGTAACTTTTATTCTTCCTGCATCTTTAATGTTTCTTCTTTATTGCGCGTGAAGAACGTCTTATGTTTTTCAATGATTTTGAATACTCGAGCTTCTTAATTATTTCCAGGTTTATATGAATATATTAGCTTTTCAGGCTCTTAAGGAGCAGGGTTTTCTGTGGAAGAGAAGGACTCTTGCGTTTTAAACTTAGCAGACCTGTTACATGCACAAAAAATGTATCACAAACTAAAGGAAGAGGCGAAACCTCAAAAGCATAATGTTGGCATTTTTAAGAAGTTGAAGCATATCATCTCCCGATTTGGATTAAACACAATCTCTAGTCATGGTTCAGAAAATGACAGAAAACAGAACATTATGTCTGTATTTCAATCTGGGTTTTCTTTACTGTGAATGACCTTGTTGCATATGACAGAAAGTTTAAGTGAAGCTCTTAAACAACACATAGACCAGAGAACATAGTGTTTATGGCCCCACATGCTTTCAATAGGGCCTGGTCAAGTCCCAGATTCATATACATAGGCTGCTGCTAAAGACACACACGCACAGACACACACACACACACCCACAGACACACACACACACACACACACACACAAACCGCTACAGGTGATGTACTTCCGTTGGGCTGACTCTGATTAGGGCACCGGGACAATAATGAACCCTGAGCTCAGAGTTTTAATGACCACTTGACAGAGACCGCCTATTCAAAAACAGCTTAAGATTATACGGGAGCAGTAAATTTCAAAGTCTGATGCGTTGTCACATCAACGTTAAGTTTGAAAAAGCAACAGAAATCGGATGCTAACACACAAAAATACCTTCGATTAACATTTCATTGTTCAACTTATTTCCATAACGCTGACATGTTTACTGGGCAAAGAGCAGATGCAGTTTTTGTTTACTATAGTTTATCCCCACCACAGGTGTGGTTGCTGCTTCTGTTACTAATATATAATTTATATTAGGCCCTTAAACAGTGAGTTTCAGTTAAATTCAACCAGTTCATGAATGCCTTCCTTTTCTCTTTTACTGACTCCTCTCCACTCTTCTCTTCTCCAGATATCAAGCCAGCCAATGTTTTCATCACAGCCACAGGAGTAGTGAAACTAGGAGACCTGGGACTGGGACGATTCTTCAGCTCCAAAACAACTGCCGCTCATTCGCTAGGTATTTTTTCAACAGTCTACACAGACACACACACACACACACGCACACGCAATGAAAGAGAGAGGGAGCGAGAGCGGCCCCCAGTAATCACCCAATGTTGGATGTGTTTCATTAGGCATGGTGAGCCCAGAGCCATGTGTCATACAGTCATGCTGCCTGGCCAGGGCTGTGCCCACCCCCTTCATAGGCCACTTAGCCACTTCCTGTTGCCTTGACCTTTAACCCTAACACAGATGAAGAGTGGGCAGAGGCAGGTTGAAACACAGCTCTGATTGTGACTATGTGCCATAAAACAAGCCGGCCAACTTTACAATCGGGGTTATTGTTGGCAGTGCTCGGGTGTGTTTGTTACTCGTAGGAAATAAAATCATATAACACTAATATTTTTTAGTTTCAGGGAAATTACATTTTTTGCCACAATAACTAAGACGTAACAAAAAAAGGAGTTGCTTCATCTAAGACTGGACATACTGACAAATTGAATTGTACCACATGTTTAAAATCCATTCTTTGGTGTTAACCGTGTTCAAGGACAATTCTATAAACCTTTTTGATCAAGAGGAGAGTGAAATAAAACTTAGTAATTCTTGATTTTATAAATATTATACACCGACAACTCTACCACTTCTAGCTTTTTTCTTGTCAGGGAAAACATGTAGCTAATCGCACTTACCCCACGACACTGGCTTTAACACAAATGCACACACTCGTCTCCCTCGCTTCATGGGTGTAGGAGTGTTCAAAACACTAGCTTACATTTTTAACAATTTGTTAACTGTCTGTTCCTACCAGCCTTTTACCACTGTGCCATACTGTTTCAGTCTCTCTGCTCCAGCACCTTTTCTGGTGATTAACTGTGAGCATGCTGTAAAGTCAAGAAAGAGTCGGAGCATAATCCCTATTTTGTAATGAACTAGAAGATGGAAGAAATCAAGAAAAACACTAAAAGCTCAATGTTCTGTTTACTGTTCAAGCCTGTAAATAAGGATGTTTTCCAAGGAACATTTTAAACCACTGATGTGTTTTGAGAATGTAGGGATATGCGAAGACTGTCCTTCAAAGAAGGAAGAGGGAAAAAGGCCAGAACACAAGCAGAATTTTCAGTGTTTTACACTTTCAATCATGAATTAAGATAAGATGGACCTCTGTTAATGTGAATGCATTTCCTGCCAAACCTTGCTCCAAAGCTACAATCACAAAGAATGATTTGTTATAGTATTAAAAATATCTATAGAAAATGTGTCTAAATATATAACTATATAAGTAATAAAAGATAAAAAAATCTAAAAATATACATATAGATGAGTAATTGAAATGACATGAGAAGTATTTCACATGATAATAAATGTCATATTGCATATATTATTGTATAAGATAATAACAGAACTGATATTGTACATGAAATAATAAAAAATAATATTACACTGATAGCACAAAAAAGTAATTCCCTGAAACTCAAGTCTTTAAGCAAGAACGGGAAAATCTAGAGAGTATATACACAAAGATATACGCCGTCATTCGCACTGTCTTGCTTCCCTATTTCACGCTGTTATTACCACAAGCGGCGCGCTATATGCAGCCCCTGTACAGCCGCAGCCCAGCCTTTGAAAGTGTGAATCACATGATGAACTCAGCAGAAGCTCAAACAGCGAAGCAGCCTGCGGTGCTGGCAGAGCGGGGTGAAACGTGCCTGTGATTGCTCATTAAACGTTGAGTCCGCAGCACCCTCTTTAGGCTGACGGAGGAGAGGCAGCCCCACAAGCTGAGGGGTCAACTGGAATACTCCACTCATTAATTCCTAGCAAACAGAACTGATTTGTTAATCTACACAGCTCACAGTGTAATATTTCTTCCAGTGAAGATTGAAATCATTTTTCTTTTATATGTAGATGCATTTGACATGATATCATAAGCATGATGAGAATGCATATGTTATTTTCAAAGATGACTTTTATTTGTCCTTATGTCACTAGAGTAATTTGTATTCTTTTAAGAATATTTTAACCAAACAAGGATGTTTGGTAGAATGTTTTCCAAGATGATCTTGTGCTATCGAGACGGATGATGTCCTAGGTTATTGTGACCTGTCAACAAGGGATGCTGAGTGCGTCACTGGCTTTCCACATGACATTTCTTGCCGTGCGTTTTAAACAGCTGATCTCCTCTTTCTTTGTCACCTTTCCTTCTCTCCTGCTGCTTTTTCTTCATCTTGCTCATCCTCACTTCTCCTCCCCTCTGTCCCTCCCTCTGGCGCCCTGACTTTTAGTCAAAGAGAAATACAAAGGTGGAGGAGAAAGAGAGAGAAGGTGAGAGAAAACTAGAGTTGGAGAATGGAGGAAATCACACAGAGAGAGGAATAGAGAGAGAGGGGAGAAAGCAATATGTCAGAAAAAGAAAGGTGCATAAGAAAAAGAACGAGTGACAAAGAAACCAAAAAAGAGTGCCGGGTGCGAGAGAGGAGAACGTGACAGTGACAATGAAAAGAAGAGGAGACAAAAACAAAGCAAAGAGAAAGGGGAAAAAAGTTTGCAGCAGTGTAAGAGGAGAGAATATGACAATGTGACATAAAAAAATGGAGGAGAAAAGGGAAAACATGAGTGAGAGAGAGGGATAGAAAGAAAGAGTGTGTGTATGTTCGCTTGTGTGCATGCACGCACACACAAGTGTACTCGCATGCCCAATCACGTGCCAGCGTGGGTCTGTAATGAGCCCAGCCACCCAGTTGAACAGTAGAGCAGGGTGGTGGAGCTGAGATGGAGGTCCAGGCATACAGCCTGTCAGCTCCTAGGCTTTCAACTCAGCTGCTCAGCAGCCTGCAGACACTCAGACTCACACACACACACACACACACACACACACACACACACACACACACTCTTTGTCTCCTATACAGATGAATGTTGAGATGTACATCCACATGGGGGTTGGACGAAAGAACATACATATGAAAGAGCAGATAACCATTCACATATAGTCATCATCATATATACATCATACATATCCACTTGGGACTTAAGACAAAAATAAACACAAGCATGCAAAAGACACCCACTACACACGTTATGCTTTCCAGTGTTGAGGATGTAGGGTTATGGAAAGAGTTGGATGAAAGCAAAAAAGAACAAAAGCAGAGACGTAACAGGAAAGCTAATGCAATCATTAGAGAAAAGAGAGACCAGCCAATTGGCAGTAATAAGTAGTATAATAAACCTATAATTAACACCTGTAATGAGAAAGGTGTTGAAGATGAGTACTGGGGGAAAGGGAGGAAAAGAGGAGGAGAGCGAACAAAATGGAAGCAGACTGGAGTAGGAGAGGCATGTGTTGACAAAATATATTATGACTGTTTCAATGTGTATATGAAGACTTTATTAACTTATAAAGCCAAACAAGCGAGACATGAAACGAAGAGGCGTAGGTGGACGACCAAAGAGGGAGTGAGGGCTCACCAAGACGTATAGAACACCAAGGAAAACATAATTGGATTATAAGAAAATACAGAAAACCTCCCTTGACTAAGAGGATAAATCGTTTCTGGCTGTGCTCCTGACTAATAGTTGAAATCTTTTGTCTGTTAAAACCCGCTGGAGTGGCGGTTGCACTGGCTCTGAATCAGAACCGTGTTTCTACAGATTGAGAATTTATCATGACTGATGTGCATGTAGAGATTCATGCAGTTCAGGGAGGGAGTGTGTGTAACCTAGGTCATCTGTAATTAAAATTCACAGACATCCACTAAATACCTTAGATCCAGAAGGTAGATGCTAGTTTGGTGGTTGCACACAGAAAAGCTTCAAGTCCCCACAGCAGCAGAGTCTCATCCCTGTTTAAAACACACAGATGTAAAAGTGGTGATGGATCACAGATTAGGGAACGTTAACACATTTAATGAATGCTATGCACGAAATGCTTCACTATATTTGAAAGTTCCATTTAAGGCTTTAAGTGTACAGGAAATTGCAGCAAGTCTGTGTAATTATATCAATAAATGTATTTTAAACGACAGGACTGGTTAATTTTCACAAGAGCAGGGTTCTTTAAACTGGATAGGATCTCACCTCCTATACAGTAACGCTTACCCTGTTACACAGAGAATACAGTGTTGTCATAGACATCCACAATAATGGAAATCAATCCCAACATGACTTTCAATTTATTTGCATGAATAAGTAATGTACCCTTAATTTAGCATGCTGAAGGAGCCAGAGTCGGGCGCTGCTGCCTTTTTTTTATGCTACTATTAGCATAAGAGAGGCTGATTCTTTTAATCAACTAATAATGAATGTTAGGGGAGCTTGTTCAGACCGTACCATGAGATCTCACAGCGAATACACACACCCACATACACAAACGCACACACGCGAATACACACACAAGAAAAAACCACAGTACAAACCTGATGACCAATTAAAATGGCAATCCCCAGTCCCCAGTTTATTCTTCTGCGTGCTCTCTCTTGCTTCTGGCTGTGCAGATGCTGATTATTTTTTGGAATGACAGGTAACACTTCATTATTCAAAACCGCACCTTTTAAGATAAAAGCGTGTTTTTTTTTCAACTCAATTAGATGTGCACCAAAATTAAAAGTGCTACCTTTCATTTCATTTCCCATAGACTTCAAATCTAATACCCCCTCTGTATTAGTTCTGTTAATTGCAATTACATCAGTTCAGTTTCCTCCAACCTGTAAATGTGCAGAGCGGCTCTGGAGAGTTCGTGTGCGTGAGTATGGAGTATGGATTTTTTCCCCCTCTATATTACTGCAAGCTGACTTTCCTTCGGAGTTCCACTTGAAAGCTGCTCTCACCCCCCCAGCTCACTGCAACTGTTGAGTGTGTATTGTAAATGCAACAACCATCAGATCCCCTCTATCAAAACTCATCACTACAGTATAGGTCAGATCTGATAGGGTAAACTATTTTTTTTGTAAAGGAATTAATTTGAAAATACACTGCTTTTAAATAAAAAAATTGTTTATCTCATATGTACAGCAGATCTATGAAGAAGTCCATAGTTAGCCCTTTCATTCTGTGGTGTTAAGTGCTATTTAAGATTTAAATCCATTAGTTACTTCACTTTTTTTTTTTTTACTAGTATTTGCACCCTCAGAATTAGCTGGTGTTGATTGGACTGAAAAGCTGAGAATTATTGTACAGCACCGGACACACAGAATTTTTAATTAGCAGCAAATTAGAGTAAACAGTGTGAGGTTATCTTAAATTTAAAATATACGAGGTTAATAATCATTGTGGATTTTAAAGATAATGCCAGAAGATGTTGATTATTTTGGCATTTAAAGCATAAGTAACACAGCCTACCCACTCTGCATGCTGCAATGATACTGATGGAAGTTGAACAGCAGCGCATCAGTGTCCGAGCAGCTGTCGTCATTCTATTTCAGAAAGTCCTCGACTCACAGGTTTGTTTGAGAGGGTTTGGAGAGAGAAGCCTGAGAGCTGCTATGCACAGGTTAAAGAGCTCCTAAGATTTCCATCCTTAAGCCCTATGCGATTAATGTGGAACCTCTGCTGGATGTGCTTGGTGGACTTTTACATGGGAAATCACAATAAACAGAAAGCAAATGCAGGGAGGAAAAAGGCATCTGGTCATATTCAGCTAAGAAAGCAGCAAATCTCCAAAGCTTCCTGCGGTGCGTTATGCATGTGATGTGGAGAGCTGGGGTTCCTTGTCGTGTCCGTTCGGATGAAGATCTGATTCATTGGCACTCCGCCAGTCGCCATGGCAGTTGGGGATTCTTGAGTTTCAAAACCAGAACCAGAAAGTGGCCAACTTTAAAGTTTCCACCACTGCTCCCCGGGCATATTCACTGACTACTGTTTCAGATCATTACCGAGCTCCAGTAATCAAAACTGATTTATGTGTATTTTGTGTGTGCGTGTGTGTCTGCTGTACATATGTTTGCAACTTTGTGGTACTTGCACAATTGCATGCACTGTATATGGGTGTACATGATGAAATGTAACCTTATTAAATTTGATCTTACCTAGAATTAATAGAGGGAATCCACTTCTACGTCGGTTTTGTTATGGTTTTTGTGCTATTGCTAAAAAAACGGTAAAGTATTGCAGACCCTGAATGTGTCACAGTTTGAGACTTCACCTCCAATCCTCGCCCGCTTCTCTGTGCTGTGTGTGAGCTGTGTCAGTGATGCTGATGAACTGGTGGGGGGGGAGCATGGGTTTGCAATGCAAAGTGTTAACACTCACTCTCTCTTTTTTGTCTTGTTCTCTTGTGCCTCCTATCTCCTTCTGTCCTCCTCCCCCCCACTTTCCGCCTCCCCCCCCTCCTTCCCCCCTTTGTCTGTGTTCCAGTGGGTACTCCTTACTACATGTCACCGGAGAGGATACATGAAAACGGATACAACTTCAAATCTGACATCTGGTCGCTAGGATGTCTGCTCTATGAGGTAAACTATGGGAATATGTGCACATACTGTCACCCTGCAGTCGACTGCAGGAGTGACGTGAGAACACAGCGGCTGGGACACACACACACAAACAAACAAACAAACCTTCCTCAATCCCACATATAAGGGAGTACTATAAGAAAATATATACAGATATTTACGCTTCCCCACAGAGTGATGCTGTATTTACAGTGAGCATCACTAGACATGCAAAGGAAAAAAATTCATGCTCTTTTGTCACAGTTTAATAATTAAAATTGTGAATGCTGTGTCATAATTCTTTACCTCATATCCCTCGTGTTCCTCGCTTCTGTCCCTGGTTCAACTCTGAGACTGAGTTTTTTAGGCAGGGTACCTGCTGAATGTTGAAAAGCTGTTGAGTGAGGAGAACTGACATGGCCATGTGTTTTAGATAAGGCTGCCCAGTGACACTGACTAGTTTGATTAGTCAGGAGTAAACCACCACAGGGCTACGGACCACACTGAGAGCAGACAAGCCTGGGAGGAGCCCACAGCGCAGGGAACAAAGAGGGGAGAGTGAGGAGCTGAATAATGATGGACATGAATGATAGCAGTCAATCTGATTTTTCACCTTGCCAGCCCTCACATGCACTGAATACAAACAGACAAGCACGAAGTCAGAGACACACTGCCGGGCAAGGAAACACCCACAGTTTCCTCTCCTCCTCTCTCCCAACTCCCCGGAGCTGCTGATCACTTGGGCTGCATTTCAACGCACCGGTGACTGCACCTCCTCTACAGCGCCTCAGGCATAGAGGTGGAGAGAACGCACGGAAGAAGTTTTGAGCTCATCTTGCAGGTCATGGTTGCTCAGAGACCACAGTCCTTCATGCTAATTAGTTCCCCACAATGCACTATGGTAATGCACGGCTGTGGTTGGCTTACAGCGGTGGGTGCTGCAGGTCACAGTCTGTTTTTGTACTTTTTTATTTGTGGTGCACTCGTGTGTTTTGCACAGAAGATGCTACTTGAGTTGTTAATAAAAATCAGATTTCATTGTTACGTTGCTCCAGTTGTGTAGTTGATGTAGGTGTCATGATTGTGTAACCACACAAGCACCAATTGGTTTTGTTAAATTGAATTGACACACTTCCTAGAATTTATTTCAAATTTAGTACGAATGTTCAGTTGGACTCACAGATGAATTGATTAGATTTTGGTGGTTATCTGTCCTGGTGGCCTCACAGCACGTTTTTGGCCTTTTGTACTTGATATCTCATCTTTATTTTTCAGTAATTTATTCAAATTTCACTTGGACTCAAACCAGACTAATTAAATGTCAGTGGTCAAAGGTCATGGTGACCTCATTATTGTACATGCAACATGTTAGGATCACCTGTAGGGACTGAATCTGCCCTGGTCGGACGGAGGGATACAGCTGCAGGGCGGTTTTTCTCATTTTCAACATCAGACATTGGGCTTTGTTGTTTTTTGACATTTTCCAAAATCCTTCCACTGTTTTGTTGGGGAAGCTGCTCAGTTTGAAATTGTCATGGTGCTGCATGTGGAGCCTTAGCATTGATTGTTTTACAGTTTCAGTCGCGGTGCGGTGCATTGATCTGTTATACCTTTCACCACAGGAGAACTGCTAGGGGTCACAGTAGAGACGAAACACTGAGAAAAGCCAAGATGCAGACCAGAAATGAGGAGAGCAACGAAGAGAGCTATGGAGAGCAAACGTGAAAAGATGGAGGGGAAACCTATTAATCCCTGAGGAGGTCAGAGGACTGTGAATGAAGATATAAGGTGGAAAAGTTTAGGAATCCATACAGGAACAATATAGGAAGCTAGTGGAGGGTGAGGGCTTGGTCCTAAGAGAGAATGAGATGAAAGAGCAGATGGAAGGTTAGACAGACGGGGAACAGAGGGCGAGAAGTGGAAGGGAAAAATAACAAATAGCAAGAGCAGGGTTATAGATTGCTGGAGCGAAGAGAGAGATGGGGGGTGTTCATTCAGAGAGAAAGTACTGTTGGTACATGAGCAGAGACAGAACTCCAACCACCAGGTCAAGGTGAGCCATGCAAGGAGCCTGTGGAGATAAAGATTTTACAGCCTCATTGTTACCAGAGGAGGGCTCACCACGTCATGCATATTCTCTTTGAAGAACAGACCCTTGCTTGCCAACTTCTTGGTAAGTGGGCTGCGCGCTACATTTTGGTGTCAGGAAACTTGCCTCTTTCTCTCCCAAACTCTCTCCTCCATCCCCCTCTGCTCTGTTCTCCTCCCCTCGTGTAGGTTCCCCTCCGTATGCCTCCCTTTTCTTCACTTAACCTTCAGGCATCAGAAATTCACATAGAAATCCATGCCTGATCCCTTTGGTACTCATTGATTTCACTCTGGACATACAGTGGGGGCCGAGGTTTCGTGTGTTGAGGTTTTTGCCTGTGTGCATTCACGATCACGTGCGTTTGTATCCAAGGGAGCTTGGTTCCTTATGTGTGAAACGGCTCAGTTTGAGAGCGCCTGCAGTTTTCATTCTTGTGCTCGAGGGTTGGTTAAGGGTCCGAGGGTCCATATGTCAATACCTGGTCGTTGTATCTGCGTCTGTCTTCATCTCCCATTCTGTTTGATCCCTTTCTCCTCGTGTCTAACCTCATTACATCACCTGACCCTGCCCTGTGCCTCCTCACCGAGGTAAACAGGGACGCTGCTCTCGTCAGGGCTGTCGCCGAGAGTGACAAGGAAAATGTTTCGTTCGCATGCCAGTCGGAGATGGCAGGGGTCTCTCCTTTTGCTCCCAATCAAAATGTCTTATTAGATATCTACATCAGTAATTCTCAGGCTCTGTGCATTACACGCACACTCTCTGATCTCCTTTTTGTACGCATGTGTCGTGGTTGTATAAAGGTTCGTAAAAGAAGTAGAATATCTTGAAAAGCTTTACAAGATCAGTCTCCTTCCTGTATGGAACTCACTCATCCATACCTCTCACTGTGCCTCTGTCCCTTGCTTCCTGCCTCAGCCCGTGTCCCTCTCTTGTTTTGCTGTTGGTTTTACGAGACCCAAAAAAGGCTGGGTTCCAAGGAGCTGGGGTTTTACATGTGATGAGCTGCCCTGTGGCTATGTCTCTGTATGTTTTTAAAAGAGAAGTTGTTTTTTTTCATACTAAGCCTGCTTGTTCTTTAACCCTTTTCATACTGTGTGCCTCTTTTGATGCGTTAACACCCACGTTCCTTGCACCAGTATCAGTGTCTGGCCGTGACATGTCCAACAAACTGTTTAACCAACGTTTGAGCTGTATCTCAAGCATTTTATTTTTTACCACTTTATAAATGTTTTGATCCCTAACCTCTCAAATCCATCCACTCTCTCCCTCCATCCTGATGAAACACTTACTTTATGGTTTTTTATCTTTATTAATAACAAATATTCAACTCTGTTGTACCTCTATAATCTCATTCCATGAATGTCAATTAAATAGAAACTAATGAAGTCTTCGTTTTGGGACAGATTAAACAAACTTGAAAAACAATGTAGTGATGTTTTGGATGAGCTTGTAGGGAGATGTTTAGACAGAGCCGGGCCGTTTACCTGTTATAAGCTTAATGGGTCGTCGCTTCATATTTAACTAACAGCTAACTGGTATCGATATTTGGATCAATTAACTCATAAACAAGTTTCCCAAATTGTTAAGTTTTTCCTTTTATGTTTCACATTTCAAAGGCCAGCTTTCAGCTCAGATGGGGACACTGGGGAAACACTTATTATCAGTCTTCCTCAAAAGTTCAGCTTCGTGGAACAATCTTGCTCTTTTACCACATGTGTCTATTCTTCTTCTTCTTGTCTTTCTTCCTTCCCTCTTCCCTTTTTAGTGTGTTGAAGTAGAGAAGTGATGACTCCACTGGGTGTAGGTATATTTTTAATGACTGTCCCTGCTCTGTGACTTATCGCCTTGATTAATATATCATCATAAAGCCACATGAAGGACCAGTGAGAACATGAAAAAGTCATGCTTTGCTCACTTCTACAGTTATATAGTTATGTGTGTGTGCGTTCGTGTGTGTGTCTGTGAGGGTGAGAGAGAGAGCTAGAAAGAGAAAGGAAGACTGAGGGATACAAATATTCAAATATACATGTGTCTTGTATGTGTGTGTTTACATTTAGATGTTTATTTTGATGTGGCATATGCCTATAATTGTATGTGTGTTTATAATTGAGTAACTGAGAACTTATGAGAAGCCCTTTGGTCCCAGGCTGTAAGGGCTCCAGGGATGAAGGGGGAGGAAGAAGAGGAAGACGGGAGCCTTCCGTAGCTCTTTTTTAATTGGTGTACAGGGAAAGATACTGAAAGAGGAGGAAGAGAGAAAGAGATGGATCGGTGTTAATTAAACTGGAAGACCCCATCCAGACCTTGTACATGGACAGAGATGCTGGCTTTACATGCCTGGGCTGAGGAGGGCACAACCTGGCCAGCTGAAGATGTGCTCAGGAACAAAGGAGTGTGTGTGTGTGTGTGTGTGTGTTAATGCGTGTGTGCCTGTGTGTGTGTGTGTGTGTGTGTGTGCGTGCGTTGGTGTGTTCTGCCACCAGCAGCTCACACCCCTCAGACAGACAGCAGGCATGCGTGTGCATTGTATGTCTTTCGAATATCAATGAACCATATACACACACACACACACACACACACACACACACAGTCTCACAAGCACACACCAGGGATGCAGAGGTCAGAGAGTGAGTCAATCATCTAACCCTGCGATGACACAGTCTGAAAAAGGAGTAAGTGTGTGTCTGTGGGCATGCTCGTGTGTTTGTGTGTGCGTGTGTGTGTGTGCGTGCGTGCTGAGAGCAGGGGGCCGGCAGCTGTCAGGGGCTCGGAGCAGCAGGCACTAATGAAGCAGATGAATAGTGCAAAAACTCCCAAATACAAACAGGACAGTTGACATTTTTCATCTGTCAAAAGCAGAAGATGCATGAAAATACGATGGGGTCTTGTTTAACCCTTTGCCTCCTGGTGTCTCGGGCTGGGTTTCTTCCTTTTCTCCCTCTGTTTCTGTCCCTCCCCCCTTTTCCTCTTACTGAGTTTCTGAGAAGCTCTGTGCAGTCCTGACACACAACCCACAAACATACACACTGCCTACTAAGTGGTGTAAGAATATTTGTTTAAATCAGTGAAGAGTATTTTCACATGCGGTTTTTTGGAAAACATTTAAGTGTTAAGAATATAAATGTATATAATTAATACAAATCTTGCATCGCATTCAAGTTTCTGAAATAAATTGCAATGCCCGTTTAGGCTACCTTAAGATGCTTTAAGACTCAGGACATTTACCGTTACTTTTCCTGCCAGCCACTTAAAAAAAAATTCCTGAAAATATTCCAATGAGAGTTGGAGTGTTGATTTTTCCAACATGCGACATACGCAAAACAGGAAAATACAAGAATTTGAAAATAAATGAATTGAAAACAAATATCTCAGGTTGAAAAGGAGGTATCATACGCGTAAAAGACAAATGGCCAAAGCGGAAAGACGATGAGATTAAAGAGTGATGAGGGTCCCCGTCTCACAAACTGAGGATTTGTTTATAGGCCCTGGTTGATGGCAATTGAGCTGCTTAAGCATTTTAACATTGTTGCATCTGTTTTTGTCTGGCACACCATATGTCGCACCAGATACCATATATGTTAATTCTAAGTGTGTGTCCTTAAAAGTCTGTAGGATTAGTGTTTGTATCTGTTTGTCTCTTAATCACTGTACAATCAGATGTGAACTCTTGGGTGAGAGATATGAGGCTTTGTTACAAGTAGATGTGCATCATTGCTGACACACACAGGAACGAGCGTCTCCACACACCCCTCATCACTGTCGCCCACCTGCTGTGCCAGTCTCGGTATTAATCGCTGGAGCAGAGGGAGAAAGGGTGTCCAAGGAGAGAGGGAGGGGAATCCTCTTTACTTCCTGTTCCCATGCGTTTTTCGTGAGGATGTATCATATTAATGCGAAGTGTTTGATTAACTGAGCGGATGAGTGAGCGATAGTGTATGGTGTCCAGAAGAGAGATGGCCCGCTGAGATGCTGCTGTCATCTTGACTTCCCACTGGAAGCTGTGACAGAGACGCTGTCAAAATCGACCCGATAGGGAGCGGGAACTTTTCTCTCTCTGCAACATCAATGTCTGACACATTTTTCAGTGAAGACTAAAATGAAGAAGCTGTTTACAAATTGGAGATGTGCTCTGCACTTTTTGGGCAGCGTCTGTTACCCTCATAGCTACAGGCAACAGAGCTAGAAACCCCCGACTTGGTAATGTTAGGTAGACGTAATAACCGATCTAACATTGATGAAGAGGCCTGTTGAATAGAGACTGACCAATTTATTTGTTGGCTGATAAAAGTGTATACTTTTCAAGATACTGCTTGAAATGTTGGGTTGGGCATCGGTGAGTATGTGAATCTCTGTACTGATCCAATACCATTTCTTTTAAATATATTATTTTCCACCCAGATAAAATTGCAATTTTCTTTCCCGGTACTCACTTCTTCTTCGCTGCTCCAATACAGCATATAGTTTTTGTAGAGCGGGGAATAAGTGATTTCTGGTATCATACCAGAGCCAGAGCTAAGATGTCAACAGTTTGGTTGTTTGATTTCACGCTGGAAAGTCCCTCAAGTAAAATTGTGACATATCTCTTTGGGTTGGCTAGCCTTAGCAATAAACCTCACAATAAGGATTGCAATCACAGCAATCATTTACATCCAGGGTTAGTAGCATACAGACAGTGTACGTTATTTAAGACCAGCTATCGGAATCAGATCAGGAAGGGAAAATGGTTCCCGTTGCTGAGACTGTCTGGGCCCAACACATGAGCATCAACAGTTTATTTTGAAAGAAGAAAAAAAAAGAATTTCAGTGTGCTTTTTATGCAGGTCTGCTGTCAGCTTCACCTTGCACACTCCTATTCAAATAACAGGAAGTCAGTCAGTCACAAGTCTGGCAAAAGTGCATGCCATGTTTTATACTCTAAGAGAGGCAGAGTTTTTTTCTCCCTCGTATTTCCACTCACCGGCGAAGGTCTCATGCTTTCCACACTTCCTTACCATTCCCATTTGCCCTCCCTCCGTTCTGCCTGCTTGCATTTGTTTTCAGGAGGATACAGTTTTCGAGCTGCTCCAGCAAATTGAAAAATTCGCTCCCACCGCATCCCTGCACTCCACCTCTCGTTCTTTTCCATCCTCAAATCTCTGTTTCCTCTCATTCTCGTCTCGAAGTTTTGGAAGCAGTGCAGCAGAGAGGGCCGACAAACTGGAGGAAAACACACAGACGCTAAGGGAGGAATTGTCTATCTTGGTTCACTTGAATTTTAGAGCATCGCTCATTCCACTACGAATAAAAATACATACATGTATTTTTGTATGTTCACAAAACTTTTAGTGGAATAGCTTGATAGCAATACTTTTACTACACCACATTATTTTCTGAGTAGCACCTGTTGAGAATTTTACTTCACCCTCCTATACCTCTAAGGCCTCTTGTCTTCTCACCATCTCCTTTCTCTCACATCTTTACTTTTCAGATGGCAGCTCTACAGAGCCCGTTCTACGGGGATAAGATGAACCTTTACTCCCTTTGTAAGAAGATAGAACAGTGTGACTACCCCCCTCTTCCCTCAGATCACTACTCAGAGGAGGTGAGTCCCGTCTCAGTTGTCTTTTCCTGCCACGGACCTGCTCAGTGTTTTTAAAAGAGCTCCCGATCGTCTCTGCTCCTTTAAAAGAAACTGTCGAAATATTTAACATGTTCAAACGCTCAACTGTTCTAAGCAATAGTGGCTCGTTCCGCCTCCTCTGTGGAGGTTCGCTGATTTTTTACTTCTACTGACCAAATTTATTTTTTCTTATATGTAAGTGTAATCCACCCAACTGTCTGAACCATGATATTACCCTGTGATCAAAAGGCCGGCTATGATTTTTAAATTAAACGCAAATATCAAAAGCATCTGGCCGTGCTACAGAGTGAGGTGAAACTAAATGGGCTGGAGAGTCATGTTTCCCTAAACTAAATGTTAAATCATCTGCTGTAATTCTGCGTTGACTTGTCCCTGCACCCAAAAATGTAATTTAGTCGGGTTGTGGTCAAATGTTGTCTTATTGGTGATTGCTGGTGACATGTGTATGAGTGCGCATGGCTTTGTGTTGCATGTCCTCATTGTGTGGGTGGCATTTCTTCTCTCTCAAACACACACAGACACACACACACGCATACAGTCACACACTATGACTTCAGAGGACGTAACTTTGAC
The DNA here is from genome assembly GCF_947347685.1 of Pleuronectes platessa. NCBI lineage: Eukaryota > Metazoa > Chordata > Actinopteri > Pleuronectiformes > Pleuronectidae > Pleuronectes > Pleuronectes platessa. The sequence goes on from NC_070634.1 coordinate 21,357,767, forward strand.
TTACATTGATTTCCTTCAAACCTTAACTTGCAACCTAACTTTAAACTAAACCTTTCTTTAAAACATGTCTTCACTTTACTTACATTTTGTCCCCATAATGAAAATAAGTCCATATTGTGTGACTTTGTAAACAGATTCAGTTACAGTGACATAAAATAGAGAAAAATTTGCACAACTTTACATATGAAAGCCACAAACTATAACATTTCTGATTGTTAAAGTAAAAATGTCGGTCTTTGAATCCAAATTTAATGTCAAAGTTCTTAACAGCGGTAAAATCTTCAGACTACATTAAAGTGCAGATCAAGTATTTATTACTGTTGGTCTTATTTAAGTTTAATTTTGGACAAATTAGTTTTAAATGAATCGAAACTAACTTAGAGCCATAAAAAGTTTCCATTTTATTGTGTCCTTCATCTCCTTGCCCTCCTCACTTCTATGATCCGGACTGACACAGTCCACAGTGTGTTATTTTAAGTGACTATCCTAATTCATGTCTCCGGGGTCAGACACTAATCCCTGCAGAGCCCGATACAGTGAGATTTACTCCTCTAGGCTGATAGAGGCTAATTGTAAAGTGTTTCAAACCTCCTCGGTGTCTGATGTGTATTTTTATGTATGCAACAGATATTGTGCAAATTTTATATTTGTTACTGAAGCACACAGACACACACCACAGTGAGCGTCTGTGTTGCCCCACATGTCACCCCCATCCAGGAGAAAGGGAGACAAAGCGAAAGAGAGAGGGAATGATAGAGCGGGAGACAGGGCGATGGAGAGATGGAGATGAGGGGGGTGCCTGCAGCGCCTGTCGGGATGTAAACAATGCTCCTGAAGGATCGGCAGCAAACTGTCAGCTGCTCATCTTTGTTGTGTCATTTAACCATCTCCATCTATGCTTCCCCCCCACGCCTCCCTTCACTCGCTCCCACTCCCTCCACCTGACACTCCCCCACCCCACTCGCCATGCAAAGAAGCACATGAATATTTTACATATCTGCCTCCCCCCCTCCACCACCACCACCACCACCACCATTGCCATTCTGTGGGACTAATTCTCAGACTGTCTGAATTTGCATGTTTCTCTCACTTTCTCGCTCAGGCACACACACACACACACACACACACACACACACACACACACACACACACACACACAGACACACACACACGTGTGTACAGCGGCTGACGAGAACCCATCCAAGCTGGTGCCATGCAACAACGGCCGTTGGTAGACGGTTACCATAGCGACCTCGAGTAGAATTTATGTTTTTTTTTTCCTCTTTCCTCTCCATCTTTTATTCTCTTCTTTTTTTAATGATGGTGGTGGCTGTTCCGCCAGCAAGCCTGTCTATCTATCTGCTCCAATCAGCCGCTTCGCTCAGCTTCAAGTGCCGTTTCAGGATGGCAATGGAGTGGCAGCAGTGTGTGTCTGTGTTTGTGTGTGTGTGTGTGTGTGTGCGCCCCCATGCCAGACGTTTGCCGGCGGATGTGCGCGGGGGGCTCTTGTACAAATGGATTGAGCCGACCAATAAGTGATTAGTGCTCTAACCCATCTCCACGTCTTTGTCTCAGTTACCTGTTGCTAATGAGAAAATTAGCAGGTCTGTTCATTTGCGGAACTGCTCTTTTAAAAAAATCAGTTTCATTACAGTGTCAGTGACTAAATCATTTCTCTCTACCTTCCCACCGCCCCCCCCCCCCCCCCCCCCCCCCCCCCCTCCTCCTGTTCGTCTCCCTGCAGCTGAGGAACTTGGTAGATATGTGCATCAACCCCGACCCAGAGAAGAGGCCGGACATCACCTACGTGTACGACATCGCCAAACAAATGCAGAACCACACACAGGGCAGCTAAGCCCAAAGTTACACACCTGACCGCTTTGCAGAACTTCTCCCGACACCACAACCCCCCCCCCCCCCACCCACCCGCTTTTCATGCTGGACTTGTACACATCTGTCAGCTTTTATACAACAACTTAGTCCAGAGTTTAGCTCCCTGTGATAATTAGAGCTTGAAACAGATTGATATTTCCAGGGTGATGCCACAGTCTACAACACCACTGACTCCCAAACCATTTCTGCCCTACGATAAAGATTATAGAGATTATAATTGTTTTGTCACGTGGAACTCCCATTCCTTAGGTTTCAATGTTACACCCCTGAGAATCAGTGTCTTGTAGCTCATTGATGTGTTTGTTGCTGTGGCTTTAAAAAGCATGTCCGTTGTATTTTCACATAAGGAAGTAAAGCCATTCCTCGGAAGATTCTGTTTAAAGCAGATATACTAGAAAATGTTCAAATTAGCAAACAGGAGTGTGATGTCCAGTGTTGCCTGCTGTCCTCAAAGCAATTCATCAATGCAAAGATTATTCAAAATAGCATCTTTTGTTTTGATGCGTCCCGTGTTAAACAAATGACTCAAAAAAAAAAAAAGACCGTGAAAACTTTTCGAACGACGGTACCTCCTGAAGTGAAGAGATTCTCTATCCATGTCAGAAGAAGTGAGAGACGTACAGAGCGGTATTGACGGTTGAAGTGTTGTTGTGTTGCACTTTAAAAAAAGAATCCTGGTAAAAGAAGGCTGGAAGGGCGATCAGGCCTAATGAATGTATTAGGAAAGGAAAGATCATGTGCAGGGTAGACTTGAGATGCGCTGGGGGAAGGAACATGGGCAGATGTCTCCACAACACTTTGAATGCAAGTCAAGTCGACACCTATGTATTGTCTTTGAAAAGATTCAGAGTGTCTTTTTTTCTTGACAGCCTGGAAGGAGTGGTAGAAACTGTTACACAAGCAGTTTTACATCTGCTGTTTACCTTCGTCACCGACACCTAAATATCTAACTCCCCGGTGCAGCTTTAGCAACATGTACTGTTATTACTTAGTGTCAGGTTTAAAAACAAAAAATAGATATAATCATGATAAAGCAAAGTATGAAATGATTAAACACGTAGTTCTCCATGGACCCACCAGCTTGTTAACGTTGCTGTGTCCGTTTGCAGTGTTGTTATGATGTGTTGAAAGAGATCAGTGCCTCGTGTAGCGTCCATTTCATGAGAAAAATCCCAGCGCGCCTCCAGAACTTCTGCTGAGTTACCAAAGAGTAAAGTCACACATAGAGAGAGCAGCTTATATATATTTACAGTGTGTTAAAACTTCATGAGAAATGTGTCAGACAAACGCAGATATAAGGAACAAGCACCAATAAGGTTTATTTGCTACTGTAGATGAGTGAAGAGGTTCCTGTAGTTTTAATACCAAAGGGTTGTGATGACCCTTTATTCATTTGGAGGGAGGGAACGGTGATAGATTTTTTTCTTGTAACAGTATAAGTTTTACACCAGTGGGTCACAGACGACCATCACTGACTTGGGCTGGTTTACATAAAGACAGTCAGGCCACATGGAAGGTACAGCATGTAAACAATGATTGATAACGCTTTATTTGAGTCTCTTATGACTTATCAAATAGCCTCATAACTGGTCGGTTGAATTATCGCTCATGTTCTCCATGTTTTAGTTTTTTCTTGTTTTTTTTAATTAAATCAAAGCTTGTAGGAGCAGGAAAATAAGTTATTTTATTATGGTTAACAGAATATTTTGATAGTGTGTTGCTACTAGTTATATTTTCTCAGACGTGCAAATACAGTGTTTGCAATTATTGTTTGCAATTGTCTATAATTTTTGCTCCTTTCTCTTCTAATGAAATGATTTCTTTAAAAAAAATGTAATAACTACCTTGATTGTTGTTCCTCTTCACCCTCTGTGCTGTTTACCCTCTCTCTCTCTCTCTCTCGCTCGCTCTTTACTCTCTCAACAAGCACATCTGTGTTACCTTTCAGTATTGTTGTAATTTCAGGGGAGCAATCGCTTCAAAGCACTTTCTATATGTTTTAGTCGCTATGCAAAATTCCTTTAATAAATTGGTCATATTTTACAGCAGAAAAACCCAAAAATGAATTCTCCGGTGGTCGATGAGAAAGAGAGTTTGAGCTTTGACTGTATCCAACCAAAGTATCTGTCTTTTCTAAGAGCTTCAATGATTGATTTACGTTTACACCCTTTTTAGACTCCAAAGCACTGCTGTTGTTTTTTTAAGGATTATTATTTTATAATCCTCTGTAGTTGAGAGTTTTTATGCCCGAACGATGTGGATATTTGTTTTTCCTCTGCGTTCGTGCTGCTCGTCCACATGCAAACAGCGTTTTAACTAAAACTAAGATTTCTACACACAACTTCCAAAGAGCAGACTTTCAAAAACCCTGTTTCTGTGTATCTGTGTGTACATGTAATAAGTCACGTTAACACTTTGTCTGTGTCTTGATACTGAGTGTTTTTATGTTTTTATGAAACATGACATTGCTCTTCTATGTCCCGGCTTTTTTTGTTTTTACCTCACCTGACCTTCCTTTTCTGTACACTCCCGAGAGTCCAGGCGTTTTTTCCAGAAAGTGAAATATTAAATGTTACGGTTAATATTTATTCTTCTGGTAGTCTAATTGTTATCTGAACATTTCATGTCAAATTATAGACCATCATCACGAATGCCTTGTATGCTAACTAAGATGCAATAAAGCTTTGAAATCTCTCTTGGACATCGGAGTGAGTGCTTGGAGCTCTTGGAGGTTTTGAATTGGTCTCATCTGATGGAACAAACTTTTTAAACTCACCACAGGTTTTTAATTGTAAACTTAATGATATCGATTAAAAACCTGAACGCAAACATGATGATGTTTCTTCAAACTACCGAAAACCAAACTCAGAAAACACTGTCTTGTCCCAGCTGCAGTTCAGAACCACTGTCGGCCGTCACATGCAGCGGCACAGGTTTCATGTTCCCTGAGTTTATAATCTAAGTGTTTTCATATATCACTATAATGTTAAGTTTATCTATATGAATAAAATGTGTCTATAACGTAGCTGGAGAAGCAACACACTGTCTATTTTTGTGATTTCATTTGGGGGGGGGGGGGACTTATGACAAACAAGGTTTTTAACACCTGTGAGGAATAAACAGGTTTTCATGGAATGAAGCTGACAGGTTTGTGTTCACAAGCTCATGAAGTCTATAATTACTGCAAATGTGTATTCAAAATACTTGATCCATACATTCCCTCTGCATGGTTTCAATACATTGGAATGTTCAATGTGTGAGGTATGACATGTTTGGAGGAGTTGGCCATGAAGAGAGGAGTGTGAGTGTGTAGCTGGAGGCTGAGGTGAAGGAATGCTAACAGAATAATAATTAAAACATTATAATTACCATCTTCACGTCTTTGTGCCAATCACCCATTAAAATTTTCACCTGGAATCGTAGAAGAGAAACGAGCCTGAAACTTCAGAAGTTCGAGACACACCCCAGCTTTTATTTATAACATTAATGTTTATCTGTTATGTTTATTTACAGCTGGTCGGACATAAAGCAAAAGAAACAAGGTAGCAGTGATTTCATGATTAGCTAATTTAACAGTTGTTTTCTGGTTCTTAGAAATTATGTTTACAACTATTTAATTTCTACACAATAAAAGTACCTCAGTTATTTTGTACCAGATGGTAACGCCACTAACCGAAATAGAAAGAGGAAAAAAGTTCAACGCTTCTACGCAGCATTTTTTCCCTATAATGGCAAAAGTTCAGTGTGTAGGATTTAGTGGCCTCTAGTGTTGAAGTTGCATATTGCAGTCAACTGAGTACCACTTGTCTCATGGAGACTGGAAACGAGCCTGAGCCTCTGGTTTGAAACTCAGACTGGTGACATCTGAACACTTTCACTGTATTTGTATTTTTCTAACACCAGCTTAATGCTCTGAGTCACAGGATTTGCGCGATTTAGATTTAAGTCATTAAACCTGCAGCACGTGAACATTTTCCTTCTCCTTCTAAAGTATTAACTACTTCCTGTTTTTACTGTAAAAGTAAAGTTGCAGTCAAGTCGCTGCAGTATCCATCGATAAATATACACAAAAAAAACAACACACAGTCTCTTTTCTCCGAGTGTAAACAAAGAAAACATTCTCCCATTCGCTCCAGAGGGGAATGTTTCTCGTTTGCGTCGTTTCATTAATTTCGACTGTGTTGTTAGTGTGTTGTTAGTGTGTCTGAGGTCATTACGTGAGTGTTTATGGTCTCCTTCCTCCCAAGTGTTCCCCTGAGTACCACCCCCCCTCCTCCAGTCACACCCTCACTCCATTCAGTATAGGTTTCATATACTCCACCCACCAAACTAACCCATCCCTCAGGGACCTCTGAATCCCTCTTGGCCGAGGAGCTGGGGGGGCACTGGTTTCTCTCCCTGTAATGAACTCCACGGGGACGGCTGTTCAGTTTCATCACGGCAAAGATTGCTCCCATGGAGCCGCGAACACAGTCAAAACAAACAAAAGTAAATATCTGAAATTAATACATAAGTTGTTTGGCGCTTCTCAGCGTCGATGGGCCCTCAAGGCCTGAAGGTATAGAGATATTTATATATATCCAGAAACTGGCTCTGCACTTTGGGTGTAATGATTAAAAACAAAAAGTTAGGCAGCGTTCAGATAATTATTTCCTGTTGTTTACTGTACACCCCAAATCCATTCATACCTAAGTCCATCTTGTGGTGAAAAGCCTTCACTGCAGTTTTCTTCCCCGCTGAGTCCTTTTATTCCATCAATATTCATATTTTATTTATTTATCAAAAGCAGATACATGTATATTATTCCTCTTGCAGGCATTAAGCCGTATTAGTGACGAAATGAGAGATTAACGTTGCTTTTTACACATTTATCCAACCTTGTGTTTTTCCCCTGTAGTAAATAGTAGTAAAACCACAATGGACGTTAAAGTATGAAAAAGTGAATGAACCAGTTTTCTGAAGATAAACCTCCAACGTTCTGAAGCAGTTTAGTTAGGGTTGATTTCCTGGAGGTTGAAATGTGAAACCAAAGTCTGCTGCTAAAGGACCCTGTATCTGTATCTGCTCACACTTGTACTTCACACACACACACACACACACTTGTACTTTAAATAGGGTTTGAGCACAAATACATCAGGATCTTATAAGCGCAGTGTGTGTGTGTGTGTGTGTGTGTAGATTAAAGACAGAGCAGAATATTCTCTGAGCTCATCATCTGTCCCAGGTGATCTGTGGGTTCTGAGGCGTAGAAATGGGGCCATTCCAGAGGACATTGACTTGAAAAAAAAAAAAAAAATCTTCCCTTTTTTCCCCCCTGTTTGTTTGTTTTGTTTTTAGAAGCCGGGAATATCAATATTTTTGCACATTTGAAATAGCTTGTGGCGCCTCCTTGGCGATGGCAGCCCGAGCTTCAAACATATTAGTTTGCTGGGAGAAGCTGAATCACCAGGGACAGTCTCCAGACGCGAGGGGGAACTGCAGCACAGTCCTGTTCATCATTTGAAAGCTGCTATTGTTTGAACCTGAGTAACTTTAAACAGGTTAAACTCACATTTAGAATGAAACAGTTGTCTTGTAGGCCTCGCTCTGCTTCTCAGGTTGGGATATTTGTCAGCCGCCGCTCTCCGGGGAGAACATGGCGAGGTGCAGGTAGAGACAGACGCCGCCTGCAGTCATTTCTCAGATGGAAGCTGCACCCAGCAGGCCGCAGCCGGCGTCACTCCTCAGCCCCGCTCCCGACACACTAACACATGTGAAGGCAGGCGCACGCACGCTAAACACCACACATAATAAGCATGTGTACACACACAGGACCCCGGTGTAATGAGCGGCTCTTACTCTGTGCATGTCCTACATCTGCAACCGCCAGCCCAGCCCGGGGGGGGGGGGGGGGGGGGATTAGTAAAGTACAAGCAGCCTGCAGTGAGCAGAGCCCAAGTCAAAAGCCGAGTGGCTCACTAAACCCGCCAGGGGCTCTTAAAAAGGCCGGTCCAGCCTCTCCCTGGTCCGTCCAGCGGCCTGACAGGAGGTTTGTAAAACAAGGTCCCTGAAAACGAAGCTGCAGCCGCGGCCCGGCCTTCCGGAACGAGTGTTTTCACAAACCGTAAACGACTGGAAGTGAACCCCCGTCTTTAAAAGTTGTTCAAAAGAAATGTGATCCTCAGAGGAAGAGTTTACAGGTGGCTGGGGGTGTGTCAGATGTAGACAGGCCTCGCCAACGCACACACACACACACGCACACACACACACACACACACACACACACACACACACACACACACACTCACACACGCAAATGCTGGTTTTTACTTCCTATGTGAGACTTAAGTCACTCCACCCCTTCCCCTATAATGTTAGCAGAATACAGCCTGTAAAGATGTCAGGAGTGTGTGTGTGTGTGTGTGTGTGTGTGTGTGTGTGTGTGTGTGTGTGTGTGTGTGTGTGTGTGTGTGTGTGTGTGTGTGTGTGTGTGTGTGTGTGTGTGTGTGTGTGTGTGTGTGTGTGTGTGTGTGTGTGTGTGTGTGTGTGTGTGTGTGTGTGTGTGTGTGTGTGTAGGAGTGTGTGTGTGTGTGTGTGTGTGTGTGTGTGTGTGTGTGTGTGTGTGTGTGTGTGTGTGTGTGTGTGTGGAGAGAGAGTATGCACAGTAAGTAAATGTGTATTTGTACATATTATAAATAATATGGACAGAGCTATAATGTTGCCATAACACTGCACATCCACTCCAAACAGCTTTTCATATGCACGCAGCCACAATGATACACAAACTCAACAACGTGAAAATAATCATATTTGCCTTTAAATCACATTTTAATTCCGCTTTAAATCAATTTATTTGTTTTATTTCTCTAAAATAATATCAGGGCATTAATAAACGCTGTCACCTTCAATTGAAAACCATAAAATCTAATTTAAATTTTTAAATGAACCAATGAATTTATCAAGTGCTGGAGGAAGTGATTTGTGGATGTGATCATTTGTCAAATATTAAGATCCTGCTTTAAAAGCAGCTTTTATTCTGAGAGGAATAATGTCTCAGTCAAACTTCATCATCTCGTGATCTCGGACAGAACTCTGACATTTTTTTTTTTATTCCTCTTTTTTATAGCGATAAACATCAGGCAGGTTTTATGTCCTCCTAAGTCTCCTTTATTTCAACCGTATGCCAGACTTCCGAAAGGATTTCCCTCACTGTCACAGGCACATGTGCTCGGCTCCAGTAAAATAAGCGCTCTGGCCGTAAACTTGCCAATGAGCTGTCCCCAAATAACCACATCTGTCAGCTCAACTTAAACAGGCCCTAAAGAGTCACGTTTAAAGATGAAGGGATCCCAGCGGCTGCACACAGACGCAGTCGCAGGGAATTTCTTATCTCTGCCGTGAAAAGGAGAAAAGTCGACATCCCGGGAAACGACCAGCTTCTTCCTCAGGACGAGGGAAATTACTCTTCTGCTCTTTTAAAACCAGAAATGTTCAAATTAAAATGTTCTTTCTTGGTTCTTGAGCTGAAGCAAACGTCCTGATTAAAGGTGCTGTCTGAATCCACCTGTCAAGCAACATGATATAATACCTTCTGTTTGTCTCTAATTACCGCTCCACGAGGTGCCGGCTCCTTTTGTTTTATGCAAGTTAAATTTAAACCATCGTAAGTTGAGCTCGGAGGCAGATCTGCATCTCACCTCATAACAGGGACGATAACCTGATTGCAGGTCTCAGGTTCTGTCAGCGCGGTTTGAATCCCAGGGACGATGGGGGGTGAGAGATGAGCCGAGGCCCTGGGTTGTACCTGGTCGTCCCATAACTCCCAGTTCCCACGGTCCGATGCCCCCATGTGGCCTAACGACACCGACTGGCACCTCGTCTAAAACCGTCTAACAGCTCTTTAAAGGTTCTGTGGAGAGGACGGATGAAAGAGGGTAAACACGAGCAGGGAGGGGAGGGGGGGGGGTTCCTGTTAGCACGTCCTGGATACGTTTTGGACGTCAACCACAACAAGTCAGAGAAGCAGCTTCTGGTGAAGTTTGAGTTTATCACCTGAAAGACGAGCGAGGAGCCAGACACACTTTTTCATAGTTAAAAAAAAAAAACACAACTCAAAAAGGAGAAGACGAGGATGAAATAGAAAAACTTGTATGGTTGTGAAACGCTGTCTGTTCTGGATATAATCAATAGCTGAAGAAGAATCCAGTTCAGGCCTGTCTCTCTTATTTCAATCCCTTCTCCTCTGTGATCAATAAAAGTGAGCTGAAATCAAAGCGGAGCCTCTTTACTATTGTCTATTCAACGTTAGCAGACAAAGACTGAGGAGCCTTTGATCGCCCTGTCTGCAGAGCCCACAGCTAAACACAGACCCCATCCTCCCACTCCCACCCACCACCTCCAGGTGAGCGCTGTGAGTGTGTGTGTCTGTGTGTGTGTGTGTGTAAGCCGACAAAAAAAAACTCATACACGAACATACACATAAAAACAAAAGCACTTTTTATAGGAATCACAGAGAGAGAGGAGCCAAAAGGTTGTGTTATTTGCTGGCAGGTCATCACACAACTTGTTGGCCACTGTCTTACACCGTGTGTTACGGTGTGTTGGGTTGTGTTGTGTGGATCTGACTTCTCTCTCTGTGGTTGTGTTGTGCAGTTCACGTCTGTGATGATCTAATTTGTTAAGTTGCTTCTTCCTCTTCTTCTCGTTCTACTTGTGTTTTGTTTTATTTTGTCTCTCCTCTGTTTTTACTTATTGTTTCAATCACGTTTTCTTCAATTTCCTCCTCCTCTTTTTGTTGTTCATGAACATTTAGTTGTGTTACACGTCTGTCCCTCCTCACGCGTTTTTCTTTTCTCTGTTAAAAGGTTTCTCTTTAGTCGTTTTTCCTCATTTTTAGGGAAGAGGATTTCACTTTTAAGAGACAAATTGTGAATCTGTGCTACATGAATAAAGACTGATTGATTGTGTTTATTTTTCCTCTATCGTTTGATTCGTCGACTTGTCCCTGTCTTGTCCTCTTCTGTCTCTCTCTCTCTGTCCTGTTCCCTACATGTGTCTTCTCTCATCTCTCCTGTCTTAATCAGTCTCCTCACAGTTCCTCTCATGTCCTCTCCAAATTTCTTTCTGTCTCGTGTTTTATTTTCTTTTACGTTCGTTATGCTGATTTTCAGTTTTAAGTCTTTACAATTACCTCTTCACTTTTGTCATCCGTCCTCATCTCTCTTTTTTGTCCCTGTCTTTAGTCTTTATGAATTTTCTCCTCTGTCTTTGAGGGATTTACCTTCTTTTGTCCTTCTCAGTCTTTCCATCCCCTGTTTTGTCTCTATCTTGCTTACTGTCTCTCCTTCCGTCCTGTCCTCTTCCATCTGTCCCCCCTCACTTTTGTCCTTCTTGGATCTGTGTTCCTCTTTCACTCTACTCCCGCTCTTTCCTCCTCAGCTCAGCCCCGCCTCCTTCTCTCTTGACGTGTCCTCCTCCGTCTCTCTCTGTCTGTCTCCTCAGTGTGTCGTGTTTTCTCTGACAGCTCAGAGGAGACACCAAAGCAGCACGACCCTCGACTCCTGTTTACGAGTCCTAAACGACAGACTGGAGCCTCAGAGGAGAGCGAGCGGCAACACAAACACACAAACACACAAACACACAAACACAGGCTGACGATGACAGACTCTAGCTGATTATATGCGGGTGCACACAGGTGAGGATTCAAACCGATGTGCTCTCCGTTTGGCCACGAGTGCACGTTGAGGTGTTCTGTGTCATCGTCAGTGGTGAAAACAAAAGACGCTTCTTTTAAGTAGAAGGTGGGAAAAAAAGTGTAGCAGAGTAAAAGTGCAGAAGTTTTATGAGAAGTATAAAAGTGAAAAGAACTCGACCCTGTGGAATAATTGGCTTGAAACCTCACTGTCTGTTTTGAACTCATATTTCAATGTTTTTTTTACTATTTCTTACATTTTATTTGATCCTTTTTCTTTACTGTCACCACTTTTTATACAATGTTCTATTTTATTATGTGTTGTACTTGATGTTTTGTTGTGTTTTCAATATATTTTTTTGGGTTGTGTGTGTGTGTGTGTGGGGGGGGGGGGGACTTGGTCTGAATCCACACAGAAAGGCCCCCAGCTAATTGGGGATTCGAACCCAGAGCCCACTGCACCACTGTGTAATAATTCATATTTGTGTCATCTAACATGTGATATTAGCAGGTTGTTAATACTTATTCGTGTTTGTGACAGAAGCCTCAAACTACTTTTCTAATTTTAAAACATTTGTTAAATTATTGGATGTGATCATAAAGTTGAGTAGAAGTATAAAGTAATTTATAATAGATACAACCAAGTGAACTACCTTAAAAAAACGCTTGGGTAAATATCCCCAGGCCCTTTTCACTTCAGTTTATTCAGTGTGTCATACGCTTGTGTACGATCGCACAGCAAAACACACGACACGCAGTTACCGACTAACTCTTAATTAACACCCCCACCACACACACACACACACACACAAACACACACACACACACACACACACACACACACACACACACATCTTCGCTGTCACCATGACCAGAAAAGGTAATTCTGCCACCTCTCCCCAACCTGCCTCCTTGTTCGCCCCTCGTTCTCTAACTCGCTCATCTGCCACATTCCCGGTGCGAGTGCGCGTTCAGTCCGTGCGCTCGTTAAATGTCTCCCCGCCGAGGAGCCGAGCACACGCACGGGACAGGAAGCTACATAAAAAAAAAAGTTGTGTGCGTTTTCCCGCCATCGCGAGTGACGCTCCATCGAATCAAAGAAGCTCCTGTTCAGAGAGTCATGTCCACACAACGAGAGGCGACTGTTTTTATTCATTATTTGTGAAGCGCGCCGCCGGGTCCATTAAACACCGAGATGTTATTCAGATGCCTCAGAATTAATAGACGCTGTGAACTTTATAACTTCCCTCTGTCGCGTTGTTGTGGAAGTCGGGGAAGGTGTTCCGACGCAGAATGAGAAGCTTATGCATTTATGCAAGTGAACAAAGACGAGGCTGGGAGTGTGTTTTGTAAATTTGTTTAAAGGCCAACATTAGCATATAGCGACCGACAGGCTGGGCTCCTCTGACTCCCGTTCAGAACTCCTGGTCCACGTTGGGTTCCCTGTTGCCCGTCAATCACCCCCGCACCTCTGGAATGAGCCCTGGCAGACATTAAGCAAACCTTTCCAACCGGGGGGGGGGGGGGGGGGGAGAGATTTCAACCTTCCAGCCACGGGTTCCTCCTGCATGGCGGCAGCCGAGGAGCCTCTGCGAGCGGGAAGGAGAGAAATAAGAAGATGCAAAAGTTCAGAACTCCGAGGCAGAGCAAGTTTGACTCTCTATATGTCTAACCTTTAGCCGAGTGCCCCCCCGCGACTGCTGGATTTCTGATTAGTTTACAGTATGCTCCCAAATCAGCATAATAAAGCGTGTGATGAGGCTGATGAGATCTAACAGGCTGCTCTTGTTTACCCCGCCGCAGCACCAGCTCCTTCTCTGCATGCGTGTGTGTCTGACCCCGAGGCACCGAGTCACTTGATGCATCTTGCATCTGCCTCCAACACACATTTACACTCGCACACGCACGCACACACACACACACACCCACACAACCCCCCCACTGGTAGAAATCCTAGTTGTGCTGCCGGATCTCAGCGGAGGCCGGGAATCCACATCCCCTTTAGGCTAGTCCTGGGGTGCATTTACACCGCACACACACACACACACACACACACACACACATTGAGAGAAACAAACAGAAACAAACACAAGGCCATAAATACATGCATGTGCACACACACACACACACACACATACACACGAGTACAGACACACGCTGTATCCTAATGAGAGAAGGAGATGGTTCTATGAAGGCGACAGCAGAATGAAACCTACTCACCAAGGACTGACCTGTGGTTCAGGGGCGGCAGCGGCACGGCGGGGAGCTCCTCTCCCAGCGCTGATCAGAGGGCTGCACCGCCGAGGCTGCTCACGCTGACGGCGCTGCAAAAACCAACTGATTAAACGCCACTGTCGCCTCAGCTCAGCTGCTATATGGAAAGAAAGCTTCCCTCCCTTTTATATATTTTTTTCACTCACTGTTTGTTTGTCAGTCTCCTTTGTTTTCTTTGTCCTCTGCCGAGACAGCGGTGCCGGCGGATTGGAGCAGCGAGCGTCGGGGATTTGCGCGTAATTAACTGAGAAGCTCACCCAGGCAAGCACCAAAAAGTTAAATTTCCAACTTTTTGAACCGCACTCCTTTTTTAACGGTCTTTTCACTGACACACTACTTCACTTCCAAGATCAAAAAACCCGGCTTCGCGGTGGAAAGATATTTTATTGGAGTCTTTGGAGAACGTGGACAGCAAAACAGTGCTGCCAACCTGCGAGTCCCATTAACAAGCCGCGGAAACTTCAAATTGTGCAACGTGTTCAAATGGAAAAAGGCACGACTGTGAGAATACACAAGCACATCGATGACATGCTAACAGAGTGACAGAGTAATTGGATCCACTGACCGGTGGTTTTAAAAAACGTGGAATTGTCCCTTTAACGCAGCTGTGAAGCGGTCGAACACGGAATAACACCTCCATGTCGAGGACGTGGTGAAGAACCAGGAAGGATTTATTTTGGGATAATGTTGAAGTCATATGTTGAGGTTGTGATAACGCTGCAGATTACGTCCACCAGATTCACTGCAGGGTTATGTTATATATTTAATAGTTTTACTCATGCTGCCCAGAGGAGGAGTGCACAATACCAAAGGAGGTTGTGTTGTCATTGCTATTTGTTTGTGGACAAAAACTATAAAACCGATTTTATCGCAACTTTTTCAACGTTTTTTTTCAACATTTATGTGAATTTCTCACGATACAATGAGATAATGATGAAAAACGTTAGGCATATTTAGGAGACCGATATCTATAGTAGTGTTTGAAACATGATTGAATCTATGGAGACTGTTGGGCGTGTGCACCCTCCTGTCATTATAGAGTTATTATATTAACTGTACAGTATTGGGACATTTGTATGAAAAATAAGAACATATCACAAAAACTGCTGATATTAACAGAATTCATTTGAAGCTCCGGCTGCTGATCAGTAAAAATGTTTAGTTTATGTTTTTAAAGAAGCTCCGATAAAATGGTCGTTAGACATGTGAGGGATGAGACGCAGGAGGTGATGCTGCTCTGCAGGTCAGAGGTCAGAGGTCGACCTGGTCCGGGTCGCTCGCGTGCCTCCTCTCTCCACAGTGGCCGACTCAGAGTTCCTGTGGACTGAATAATGATCCTCTGCCTGTTTGACTCTATGCGGTGCGGATGCAACGTGGCTGAAGAGACATTCTGGCACAAACAAAGGGTGAGAAGACTCTGCCCATTATGTGTGCCCTCTGGCCTGTTTGGGCGAGTCATCCAAGGATGGGCAGCGACTGTGCCAGCCCGGGGCCGGACTCTGCCGACTGCCAGCCCCTTCGTGCCTCATGTACAATGTCAGCAGGCTTTTATGAGATGGTCTCAAGGTGATGGAAGTCGAAACAATGGAGCTGTTTCTCTTCGTTGACATCTGATCGCTTTTATTATGATGAGGAAATATTTGGGACAGGACTTGGGAATGTGAGCTGAGGCCGGTGTTGGATCAGCCGCCCTCCACCCTGCACTGCACCTCTCGCCCTTGACCGCCCCAGTTTGGCCGGAGCTTCTCTGGCCAGAGCCGACAGATCATGTAAGGGCTGGAAGGAAGACAGGATGGGGGTAAACAAAGGAGGATGCTCGCTGCCATGCCCTTGAACGATGGTACCGATGGCCACACTTGCATTTTCACAGTTTCGCCGACTTTTTTTTTTAAATCTGAAAGTTGGCCTCTCTCATTTCAAAGTCAGCGTCCACCCCTTGCCCTCGTTGTGACAGCCAAGAGAGAAGTGCATACCTCTGGGCGAGAGAGAAAGAGAAACTGAGCATGATCTCATCTGGGCCCACTGGCAGCAGATGGAGGGAAAGGAGGAATAAGGAAGTAAAAAGGAAGGTAGAAAAAAAAAAATCGGAGGGCGAGCGGGGAAGGGGCAGCTTCGGGAGGGGAGGGAGGGAAGCGATGGCTGGCAGCACAAAGGATGGTTCTCCCTCTGTTTTTCAGCTCCATTAATATCTGAGCTGCAGCCTGCATATACCCTCATTCATTATTCATGAGGCGACCACGAAAGACTGCGAGCGGGGAAGGAAGGTGGGAAAGCAAAGGCCAGAGATAGTTCCAATCACTCCCGGTTTAAATGACACTGAGTGACAGAGCCTGGGGTTTTATGGCTCGCTGCTCAGATGAGACACTGTGCTGTGTGTAGGAGCTCCACGTTGGCCAAACGTTAACGACCAGCGGGATGAATTAGATGCTGCGCCACTCGTACAGCTGGCCACCACACTGGGTAGCGAATTTACCCAAACCTAACTTATCACGGTTCCAGGCAGACGTGTGAACGCAGCCACACGATGTACTGACCCGCATCTGACCCGCTCTAAAGAGAAAGTGTCTCTGGGCAGCATAGGGCCTTCTATTCCGTCACTACCAGAACATGTACACAGCGACTCTACTTAACAAACACAGCGCTTTGCTTCGATCAGAGAAAGTCTTATGATAAATGTAAATAAAAATGTCTCTGAAGTCACTGTGAACATTTTTCTGTATTGAAGCACAGACTGTATGAGGCCGGACGACATGACGGCTCCCAAAAGTCAAAGGGTCTTGATCGCTACATTCTGGCTGGTTGCAGCTTCAGTCATTAATCCCACCTCCTCCATGTTAGCAGATGGGACATGGGCCAAAGAAAAACATTTCTTAAAGTTGTTTTCTGTTATTTTTTTAGGAAGTTCCATAGACTGTTTATGACGTTCCTTTCTCCCACTATCCAGTAATCCCATTTCTATGGCATTACAACTTACTGGAGAAATGAAAGCTTGGACATGCATTATATATAAGGAGCTACCTGGAAAAATGGACCGCATCAAATGTATTTGATTTGTATTTTGTTATTTTTGTTTTGGTCCATCTCCACATGGAGTGGGCAGGATTTATGACCTATACTGCTTGCAGCCACCAGGTGGCATCAAGTCGCATTGGCTTCACTTTTAGGTGCTGTCATTTCCTACATCTTTATAAAAAGTCAATGTATTAAACATAATCATAAAGAAGTTAAAATATTGACATATATATACAAGTCTGTAAGTATTAAAATAAACACATTGTTGATTTTTTGTTATCTCTTTGGAAATATACAACCCACTGTATTACACCACAAAATAATCAAATACACTTATTTCATTCTCACATACACGATCTGTAATTTAAACTAAATGTATTGTTTTATTCTTTGGGAGCGGCTCGGGTTCCAATGAAGCACTCCCATATTCTCCTGAACATTATATATTAAATCCCATCACTGCTCCTGATGATGAATCTAATGCAGCTCATGTGATTCTAAGTCTTTTTCCCTCCGTGTGCTTAAACACTGTTAAATTGAATTGAATTAGATGCTTAGTCAGATCAGTGAACCACCGTCCCTCAGGCACTGATGTCACTTTAAAAACGCCCACCAGGATTATTGTTCACAGATTAGTCGACAGAAATGAAAACAAGCCTTTCGATGAATATTTTACAGCAAAAGGGAATTTTTAAGCAGAATGTATAGTAAGCATTTTGTAAAAGACTCAAAAATATTTTATCATCTCATGGGGCATCTGGTGAGTTTGTGTGTGTGTGTGTGTGTGTGTGTGTGTGTGTGTGTGTGTGTGTGTGTGTGTGTGTGTGTGTGTTTTCCTGAAGTCTCAGAAATGGTAATGCCCTTAACCCCAATGCAGGGGAGACTTAACAGTTGGTATTGACTTTGTGAACATTTACCATTGAGGATTCAGACTATTCAATTCCATTTCAACTGAGGGCTGCAAAGAGAGAGGGAGGAAGTCCCTAGGCTCCGTGTTGCTCACACACAAACACACACAGTCACACACCCACACCCACACCCACACACACACACACACACACACACACACACACACACACACAGACTGCGTGTTGCATGTATTATTCTCCAGTGATATCGACTCAATCGGATTTTAACCCCTCTCTGCTGGAGCCATACAGAGACAAACGCTCTCAACATAACAAAGTCTGTGTGTGTGTGTGTGTGTGTGTGCACTTTTTGGATTATTGTCTCAGATGTGTAGTCCTTTGAATAACCGTCACACAGGGGAGTACAAATGTGCCACTTCAGTCAACACAAATCAAAATAAAAACCATAATTTACATTTTTATCCACTTCTCATTTATACTTTTTTTTCTTTTTTACAAATTTAGTTGTTCCTTAAAGGGATAGTCCAACAATTAAAAAAAAACGGAATATGATATCGAGCCAAATTCATGCAGTCAAATGCTAGTTTGCTCTTATGGTTGTGTGCTGGGTTGCTTGGGCTGGATCAGTAGTTTCTTGAAATCTACTCCTGCTGCTCAGCAACTCATCTTGGCCAAGAGGAAGTCTGGTGCACAGCCCTCTTATAGAAGGTGCAACTTGAGTTTTAGTTCCTCTGTTTTGTTTGTGAACTTGTGAGCTTCGAAGATGTTTGTAGGATTTTGATACTGTTTGACTGAACTAGGCTGATTCCTGACTGGATATAAAGATGGATGACAATGATTACACTCCTGTTGTCTGTGTCTGTGCACTGGTGATTGTTGTGTGGAGCCAACATCAAATTTCCTATTTGGAACGCCGCTCGAAGTCGGAGCTCCGACTTGGGATCTCGAGGCAAATCCATCTACCCTGACTTCAGGGAAGCAGGTTTCTGATGTCACACAACAATGGCGGCGCTCATAGAGAATGGACATTTCTAGATTCTGTAGCTGAGGCCCGTCTCTGTTGGACTCGTTTCCTCGTTTCTGTGATTTTGTGACAGTGCCTGTGTTCTCTCCCTCTTATATATTAGAATATTTCAATTATCAAAGTGCAGTAAATTAAAACAGAACGCTTAGAAGTTGGAAGTTGGAAATTTCAAGATGGAATATCTGACTTCCGTGTTCTCTCTGGAACGAGTCTCAGTGGGGGGGGGGCAGGGTTTCTGACCTGCAGCCAGCTCAGCTAATCAAGATGATGTGGCTTCACTTCTGGGACGTGTCATGTCGTCCATCTTTATTTACAGTCCATGGTTACTGCTCTTTTTGCTAAGCTAAGCTAAGCTAACCAGCGGTAGCCTCTTAATAAAGGCAAACTGAACAGTCTGAGCTTATTTCCCAAAAGGATCGACTCATTTCACTTCAGCATTCTTGTCATTTTCTTTTCCGCTCTTCTCACTTCGGTACATTCTGTGGTTTTCTGGCCGTGTCGTCTCTCGTGCCGTCTCTCATGTGTCGCCTCTTGTGTCTCTCTCTAAGGACTGATT